>NC_072486.1:2970000-3699166 GCF_027574615.1 Eptesicus fuscus | reverse complement strand
CGGTGGCCAGAGCCGCCCACTGCGCCCCAACGCCCTCTCTCCCACCCCCCAAAGCGCAGGGCCTCCCTGGGCCTTGACCCTGAGCCCCTCAGGCAGCGCCGACGTGGCTCTACCGAACGGAACTCGTTAAACCGACAACAGGACTGTCCGCCATCCAGTCTTGGTTTTGTCCAGTTTATGGAGCTAAGAAAGGAGGGACCTTAAAAAGGCCTGTTTATCTTTAAGCAAAGGACAAAGCAACTGTTCTCTTCCTCCCAGCCTCAATCCCACTCCCAGAATCCTTGGCGGCCTACACCCCAAATGAAACTTATTGTAAAAAAAGAGGGAAGTCTTGACTGGAGGGAGCTCCCCAGCCTCCGGGGAGAGTTGCACAATCCCCCGCCCCCCA
This sequence comes from Eptesicus fuscus, assembly GCF_027574615.1. NCBI lineage: Eukaryota > Metazoa > Chordata > Mammalia > Chiroptera > Vespertilionidae > Eptesicus > Eptesicus fuscus. Next base: position 3,698,778 of record NC_072486.1, on the reverse strand, counting down.
CCCCTCACCCACCCCGCACCCCCACCCTTCTCCGCTGCACGGCGGGTGCCTGAGCGCCTGCTTGCTTGTCCCCTCGCAGGGAAGCAAGAGCAGCCGCGGGCGGGTCCTGGCTCCTGAACTGCCCTTTCATGGTGAAAACCAGCAAAGCAGCGTGTTGGAGAGCACCCATCGGAAGTCAGTTCTCCTGGGCACCCTCCCGGCCTCGGTGCTGCGAGCTCCCTGAGCTCCAAGGCGGTAAGGAAGCCCCGGGTCCGCCTGCCCCTCCCGGCCCGTTCTTCAGATGTTCATCCCAGGGCACCGGCTCGCACCCTGTGATATATTCTGTCGGACTCCCCTGGGCTCTCTCCAAAGGCCACAGGAGAAAGTCACGGCCAGGCTGCGGGCGAAGCCGAGAGCTAACTGCGGGGCAGCCTGGTCCCTCCGGCTCCTGCACTCTCACCTGCGGGGAGTCTCCCGCACGCCCCCACCGAGCGGTGCGCTGATCACAGTCCCCAGGTCCCCCAGGCGGGGCTGCCAGAGCTGAAAGGAAACCCTTCTTGTTGCTGCTGTTTGTCAGAGCCCTGGATCCCAGCGTGGATGAGGGACGCTGACACAGAGACAGTCCAAAACAGACGTGTACACACGTCAGCAGCTGATGGCTCAATTCTGAAAATGAAATGCATTTTAATAAACACTGCCTTTATAATTACTCCGAGTGTGGGTATACAGTTTGGGGTCTTATATCTATGCCATCAATCTTTTCCCTTTTTTGTTGATATTGGCAGAGTCGAGGCACGACGCTGCGAGAGAAACAGAAGGAAGGCACACGCCTTGTGCGGACACAGGGAGGGACCCTCGGGACCTGGTCGCAGGCTCACACAGATGCCTCAGCATTTCCCAGCGTTGGCACTGAAACCGGCAAGGATCGAGCCAAACGAAATGGCCGACACGTGGAATAACGCGCACAGAGGCAAGCGACGTGAGTGCGAGCGGCAGTTTCTGTAAATACAATTCCCAGCCGGCATCACTGTGCAAAGAACGTAGCCAAGAAAACTTTACAAAAGGAACGCTTCACTTTCACACGTAACTTTTCGCAGCCGGTATTTCCGAGGGAAGATTAGCCTGGGTCCTCTGACCCCCGGTAAATGCTACTCAGCAACGAATGGGCTTTTCCATCAGTGAAAGACACCGAATGCTTAGCCCGTGAAATCGTTACGGAAATGTAACCGGCTCACACGGCTGCCCTTACGGCCTGGGACAGCTGTTCAACACACGCTCTTCTCTCCACACAGGAAGGTCCAGGCCGCATCGGACGGTGCTGGCAGCATACTGCTACCGTGAGGCTCTGTCCTGCCCGAGACGAAGAGGCTTTGGAGGTGTGACCTGAAGTTGTGGTTCGTGTCACCACCTGCTCCTACAGATTTCCACCTACAATGACAGAGCACCCATAACTCTGTCAGGGGGTTATCTTCACCCAACGTGGCACTTACCTGTGTGTATTGACAGCTCCCTTACCGGAGGTCACCGATTCAACATCGTGAAAAATAAAGAACAGATAGGAGAACCAAAGAAGGAGATGAAAGAGAGGCCGAGCGGCAAGATACATGCCGTAACGCCTGGTGACCGCATCGATGCTGCAGCCCTCGGCCTGCCCCTCGGCCCGCGGACGCAGAGGTGACACACGCGGAACCAGGTAAGGGTACAGGTGGGCCCACCACAAAAGTTAGGCTGAGTGAGCTGGAGAGGAGCCCCAGGACTCCCGGAGAATATTCTGAAAATGATATCGTATAAAATAGGAGCTTAGAAGCAAGGGAAAAGGGGAAAAATCCTATTATGTCATTATTCATAAGAAGGCGAAATGAAGAAACAGGAGCTCTCCCACCATGCTAGTGAAAACATAAAGGCATGCTTCCTTTCTGCAGTGTGCATACACTCAGGGAAATACACACATGTGCGCCTTAACACCCACAGGTGCTTCTCCACATGGCCACCCGGAGTCACGTATGACAGACAACGTGGCATCAGTGTTATTCATGCCATTAACCCTAAGTAACAGTCACTAGGGCTGGACAATGAAATGTGGCACATGAACAAAAATGAACTCCAAGTGGGTCTCAGACCTCAAGGTAAAGCCTACAGCTATGAAATATCTGAGAGTCAATGTTCATGACTGCTAAGTAGGCAAGGGTTTGTTAGAAAGGATGTAATAAAGCACTAAAATAAAAGAAAAATATGGACTCATTGAAATTCACTGAAATTAAAACATCTGCTCCTCGAAAGAAATCGCGTTGTTAAAAAAAAAAAAAAGATGGAAAAGGCCAGTCACACAACAGAAGGAAAGATTGACAACACATAGATGTGACAAAGGATTGGGATCCAAAAATGAGTAACTCATCGCTCTGCACGACAAATCAACCTCGTTGAAGTGGGCAAAAAAGTAACCTGAGCAGACAGTTCACAAAGAAGATGTGAGCGTGACCAATACGTCCTTGGAAAGAAGCTCAGCATCCTCACTTACCAGGAAAATAAGAACTAAAACCACAGTGGGATACAGCGCACGCCATGGGAGTGGCTCGGGTTAGCGCGGACACCACCACACGGGCCCAGACCTTCCCGAGTCCCATCCGCACCCCTCAGCGGACGGCAAGCGCGGGCAGAGATGCTGAGCAGCGCCAGCAGGGAAGGAAACACACTAAAACCACAGCGAGGTGTGATGACATGACTAGCAGAGTGGCTACCACAGAAACCCGTGGCCACGCCGCATGCTGACACGGACGTGGAGAAACGGGATGAATCACGCGTTGCTGGGCGGGGGGAGGGGTGTAAATGGAACAAGCACTCTGAAAGTAAAAACAAACAACTTCACATGCGTTACCGGGCGGTTAGCTGAGGGAAAGGAAACTCCTATCTGCACAAAGGCGTGCACCCCGGAGTTCACAGTCATCTTTCCAAGAGGCAAAAATGGAAACACTCTGAACGTCTCTCCACGGGCAAATGGTTGCCCTGACTGAGCCATGTCCCTATCACTCAGCACAGAAAGGGAAAGGTCTCCTGAGACTGGCACCCAGCACACCCAGCACACCGACGCATACACAGGGCTGCATTTTCAAAAAGAGCCAGTTTCAAGAGGTTATATGCTCCATGAGTCTGTTTATATTATACTAGAGGCCCGGTGCACAAACTTGTGCTGGGGGAAGGGGACGGCCGCAGCCGGCCAGGGGGAGGGGCCACGGGCAGGGTCCTTATCCGCCTTGTTCATTATTGTAAGCCCAGCACTTAGAATAGTGCTTGGCACATAGCAGAGCCTTAATTAGTGTTTGCTAATAAATAAATGCAGGAAGTCTAGCATGAATAACCACAACTGTAGTAATAACACACACAATTATTACCTAGATGGAGCACTCTCTTAAGAAACCTCTACACACACACACACACACACACACACACACACACACACACACACACGCCCCTGCAGTCCTGACAGGAACTGGAGAGGGTGTCATCACTTACTCCCTTTGTCAATGAGGAAACGGGGGCACTGGCTGGCTACACCCCCAGCCGAGCTCAGGCGTCTCACTAAACGGCAGAGCAGGAAATCGGGCCAGGCGGTCGCCATGCTTAGTCATCACGCGGAGAAAGGAGTGAAATAAAGAACTTTCTCTCCTTTTCTGTCCGGCCTCTCCGATGGGGAATGTGATGGGTGCCAAGGTCCTTGGTACTCAGCACCTGTATTGGATTACGTCTAGCTTCAGTCCCATTGAAAACTATTGCTATGGCAGAAAGAGGTAGGACATAGGACAGATTTTAAGGAGGATTTTCTCAATATGACTCATGTGCAGGGTGATGACTGGGGCTACAACATTCCTAACTTTACACTCAACTCCAGTGACCTACACCCCAATACAGCACTCCACATTTGCTTCTCAAACTCAACTGTATTCCACCAGCCTGAAGGCAGCGCATCATCCTGCCTTCTTTATCTCCGCCACTGAAATTGTAGAAAGCAAAACATGGCCTTTATAAAGATCATTTGGAAATTTGGAACTGCACAGACATCTAAGACAGCTTGTTAAAACCCACTGCATTTCTAAACCCACTGCATTTCTAAGTGTAGAGCTTCCACTTGTGATTGCCTTGTCCTGCCGCACTAAGAGTGCCCCTTTTTGCCTGCTCTAAGGAGACTATACAAATTGGACAAATTAAAACATTTACTGTTTACAAATCATTTCATCAATATGTCAACTAGCGAGTTCTAGCAACTCTTGAAGTATGAATAGGTTCTCAGTCCTTCCTTCAAGAGAAAATCACTTAAAAATCAAAGCAATGAAGCTTTGGCTGAATAAATTAGAAAGCTCAGCCTTATGAAGCAAAATTTCTATGCACTTACACACACTCACTGTCTAGAAGCAGCCAATCTCCATGATGGACGTCTCAACACGTCTCCTCATCCCCAGGAAAGGGCTTGGGATTCCAGGTCTATGGCCACAACTAAGCAAGGTTAGGGTATCCTGCATTGTATTCTGTGAATCTACCTCAATTTGGGAAAGAAATCATTTATGGGTGATTCTCTTGTTTTTTGTTTTGTTTTGTAACTACCCCTGATCCACTTGTCAGAAATAAGAATAGCAAACAAGACAATGTTTCAGAACGGAGTAGACAGCTTTGAACATTAAGCTTCCCGAAGACATGGAATTCTCCATCTCTATGAACATCTTCAAAAGGGAAACACAAAAATCAATCTCAGCCCCTTTACGTGCACTCGCTTCTGGGATTTCATAAATGCTTTTTGGAGACACCTCATCACTTCCTGGGCAATGAAGGAAAAAGGTGTGATGGAAGGAAAGGAGCTGAGGGAACAGCTAGTAGAACCACCGCCCACCCCAAAAAGAGACCTTTAGTCTGAAAAGAGAAAATTCCTCTCTTGGACACTAACATTCAGCTGTAGAGGCAAAGGGCACCCACAAAAGCTAATCTCCTACATTAATGGGAAGTTTATTGCATCAGAGAGAAAATGGACTCCCATATAACACCACCTGCACACACTAGAAGGAAGTGAAGAGACTGATCATTCACCAACGAAGAAGGGCCTTTGGGCAACCCTGCTGCCTAAAAGGATTTAGGGGTCCGAGCTGGTCTGATTATGATCGTGCACTAAGCTAGTGGGAGGCTGAAGATACTGTTCACAGAGCGACGCTCCCCTGAAACACTGGCATTGCCGCTGCGGCCACGTGATGAGAAGTCAGTGTCCCCGGGAGACGCGCACTCGCGTTCTTGCAGGAGAGGGTCCCGCACACCCAGGAGCAGCCACCTCCAAAGCGGAAAGTCACCAGCGGTGGCCCAGAGGACAGCAGTCAGCAGCTCGCCCCGCGTGGAAGTGAAGCGCACACCCAAAGAACACACATTTTTAGTGTTTTTGTAACATTTGCTTATTTTGCTGAGAGCCTATCATAAATGTTATTGTTTTTTTTTTAATTCTTATTTTAATAGATTTACCATTACTCTCAAGTCAGTGAGTCCTGTGTTTTAGTCCAATTTTTTCTCACTTAGACCTGAAGTTCATGCAAAACATGTTCATATACGCGGCATTCCAGTTCTGTCTCACAGCCGGTCAAATATAGGCGGTCCCAGAGTAATACCCCTGTGCCAAAACTACACATGCTATAGATAATATGCAAACCTTACTTTCATATGAAAGCGCAATGTATACCATATACAGTATTTGCTAATTAATTCAGAAAACGATTTCAAGTCTCTAAGCTTCCCGTGTGTTTAATCACACCCATGATTTACACGGCTCATCTTCATTCTTGGACGGGATTCTCATTCTCACTTATAACCGCTTCCTGTATGTTCTCACCACGTTTCTAACTTCCTTGGAAAACCCGGAGCGGCACACCTCCTACTGGTAACGCAGCTCCTGGCAGTGCTTCTGGCTGTTGGATTTAAGTCTGGGAATAAGACAAAAATGGGATCATCCTGCCAGATAAAAAGCAGCACAATCAACCAAAATCAGGCCTACTATACAGAGGATCCAGAATAAAGACAGAGACTGCAAGTGAGCATTTTAGGCAACACTACATTGTAGGAAACGGAGATGCAGGATCCGTTGTTCACAAAGATGCACAATTGCACCGATGAGCTCCAGTCGGTCTGTTAAGTTCTGTCTCTGTTCCCGCACCTCCGTTCCTTCTCTTTCCGACGCCAAGTGTGCTCGCTGTCTACACATCACAGGCTCACATCAGCGACTGCGAGGAAGGAGCTCCACACCAAGACGCAGACGCACAACCTAGACACAGCCCAGGGTCCCATCCACAGAGGTGCTGTGACAACATGACGCCACCTGAAGACATCACAGTGTATCTCATGAAAATCCGCACGAGGAAGTCTCATTTCATACAAGTGCAAACGGAAATGGCAGTGAGTCTTATTGGTGGTGTCAGAGTGGAGGGGAGGGAGGAGGAGGCAGGCCGTAAGGACCATGCAGTTATGGAAAATCACTGAACCTTTCCATCACAGTGTTATGCTTTGAGTCAGCATTTCCATGCGTATGTGAAGAGCCACGATCTTTCCCAGGCAGAAAAATAGTATAAAATTGATAACACGAGTGAACTCCTGCCATCTTAAAACAGCTGACTTTTTTTTTGTTTTTGGACAATTTTACTTTAAATGGTATCATCATATAAAAGAATGAAATTTACATGGAATGAATGAAGAAAGGTACCTCTGTGACAAATGTTGAAATATAGCATTTTATGAAAAAAGTCTCAGGAGAAATTTTGGGGAGAAAAGGATAGAGTCTTCAATAACAATTTACTGTGGCCTGAATCCGTAAGAATATCCTTTAGTTTTGCAAATTGCCTCCAATTTGCTGAGAACCACTGGTGTTTGCCAGCTTAAAATAAGCAAAGATTACACATGTACCATGTGCCATCTCAAATAAGGAACAAGAGGGGGGGGGGGGATAAGTACAATATGGTATTTAAACAGCTGTGTGAAGACACTGGTTGAACCAAGATTCATGTTTCAGCTGCGCTTGCTATGTTTCATTTTGCTAAATATAAACTAATGCGTCGTAAAATTAACCACTGATTTGTAGACGGAAGCAGAGACCCCCCACCTGCAAATAATCCAATAAACACAATCATTTTTCAAACGCCAGTGAAACTGTCATAATTTGGGGCTGAAATTGTGGACAAGAAAGAAAAACTGCAGAAAGGATTTTGTTGCCATAGTGGGTGGGTGGCACGCAACTGCTTTGCTTGCTTGCAGCTTTATTGGAGCGAGCTGACAGATGAACAGCAGATAATACATTTGTAAAGACTCGAGTAAGAATTCTACAGCAGGCAATTAGTGAAGGTTATTGCAGAAACTCAATCTTCTAGAAATAAACAAAAATTTTAAATGTTACGCAGTTAAATGAGCTTGAACCAGTTAACAAAATCAAAGAAAGCAGAGTGGATGTTCAAAATAATTTTACACCCACAGGTCCTCAAGGCGCCATGTAGTCTATTAGAAAAGGTCGTTTGCTACGCGGTATCTCCCTGACCAAGAATTGCTACTTATTCACAAAAACTCCCTCAGTCTCCTCTTCCCATTTTTGTTAGAAGATTTTCTATCCCCATAAATTAAATAAAACACGTAGTACCAGGTGTACCAGTTAATAATGCGGATTTTTTTCAATAGATGGAGTTACACATATGTTGATATATATACGATTTGATATGCATGCTACTTTGTTGTATTGACAGCACGCTTCAAAACTTCATGTGTCAAATTTGCTGAAGGTGTTAACATCATAGATATTTTTATGCTTAAAAATGTCGAATTTCGTGCCCAAAAAAAGAGCATTTGCAGGAAGTTTTAATTCATAACTTTATTTTGAAGAAAAAGTTATCGTATACTTCAGGAAGCTTATGGTGAACACGCTCCATCTCAAGATAATGTGAACGCTGGTTTAAACGCTTTAAAAGTGATGATTTCGATGTGAAAGGCAAAGAACATCCAGGTCAACCGAAAAAGTTTGAAGACCAGCAATTACAAGCATTATTGGATGAAGATGCATGTCAAACTCAAAAGCAACTTGCAGAAAGATTAAACGTTGCTCAGCAAACAATTTCCGATCATTTACAAGCAATGGGAAAGATTTTAAAGGATGGAAAATGGGTGCCACATCAACTGAACAAAAGACAAAGGGAAAACGGAAAAGTCACCACTAAAATGTTGCTTCAACTGCATGAAAGAAAGTCTTATTTGCATCGAATTGTGACTGTCGATGAAAAGTGGATTTATTCTGAGAATCCCAAATGCACAGAATCATGGGTTGATCCAGGTCAACCATCAACATCGACTGCAAGGCCAAATCACTTCGGAAAGAAGACCATGCTCTGCGTTTGGTGGGATCAGGAAGGTGTGGTGTATTATGAGCTTCTAAAACCAGGTGAAACCATTAATACTGATCGCTACCGACAACAAATAATCAATTTGAACCACGCTTTTATCATAAAATGACCAGAATGTGCCAGAAAACACAGCAACGTAATTTTGCTTCATGATGACACACCATCACACACTTCAAAACCAGTTAAAGACACATTAAAAGATCTTGCCTGGGAAGTATTAACCCACCCACTGTATTCACCAGACCTTGCTCCTTCAGATGACCACTTGTTCTGATCGATGGCACACACACATTCTGAGCAGCACTTCAAAACATACGAAGAAGTGGAAAATGGAGTCTCTGAATGGTTTGCCTCAAAACAAGAAAAGTTCTATTGGGACGGTATCCACAAATGACCTGAAAGATGGGGAAATGTGTAGCTAGCGATGGACATTACTTTGAATAAAGTGCTTTTGATGTTTCTCTTGAAATTATTGCATTTTCTTTGATTACAAAATCCACCATTATTAACCGGTACACGTAGTAATATAGGCCCCTAAGCAAATATATTTAAAAGGCAATAAATGCCCACCTTCGGGGCCACTGTGAGAGAGAAGTCTACTCAGAGCAGGGGTTCTGTAAGTGGGGTGCACATACTCCTCATCTTCCGAAGAGTTCAGTAGAGATTTCAGTGCGGGCGGCCATGTGTTTCGGTGGAAAAGGCGCCACATGCTTATTCCCACTGACATCTGTTTAAGTTTCCCTTCATGGGGAGAGAGGAGGTGGGCAAAGAGGGGGGGTGGGTGACATCTGTAAGAGTGTCAACAATAAAGAAATAATAATAATCAACATCCACAAAAAAGGAATGAAGACAATAAATGACAGCAGTGTTAGCCGCACCCGTGACCAGTGGCAAACACAGGGACTTGGGAATGTTGCTGTACTCACACTAACTCCAAGATTACGGCACTCAATAGTGACACGTGTTACTATACTGACAGCTTTAAGGTACTGCAATTAGTATGATTCCATTTCACTGACTTCTTTGATCATCCTAGCCAGTGGTCGGCAAACTCATTAGTCAACAGAGCCAAATATCAACAGTACAACGACGGACATTTCTTTTGAGAGCCAAATTTTTTAAACTTAAACTTCTTCTAACGCCACTTCTTTAAAATAGACTCGCCCAGGCCGTGGTATTTTGTGGAAGAGCCACACTCAAGGGGCCAAAGAGCCGCATGTGGCTCGCGAGCCGCGGTTTGCCAACAACGGTGCTAGGCGGTCAGTTCTGGGCACTTGACAGCATTGTGTAACTGGATCCACAGACTTCACGAGACTACAAAAGGAGTCCCTGGCACCGAAAACTCTGAGGTACGGCTGACTTTTTAATCCAGCTGGTAAGGGAGAGGAAGGGTGGGGAGACAAGACATTCTGGAGCTTAATGTATTTTCCATTCGCATCTTGTTTAGTTTTGCTTTCTTTTTTAATCCTGGTAGAACAATTATCCTAGCTGAATGCAATCAAATAAATATTGCTTTAAGCACTAACACACAGACCTTCTTCACCCATCCATTACTGCTTCTAAGAAATGTTCTTTGCTTTTAAAAAAAAAGTTTATCCCTCCCCAGCCAGTGTTGCTCAGTGGTTAAGCATTGAACTATGAACCAGGAGGTCACAGTTTGATTCCCGGTCAGGGCATAGGCCAGGGTTGCAGGATCGATCCCCCAGTGTAGGGCATGCAGGAGGCAGCCGATCAATGATTATGCCTCATCCTTGACATTTCTATCTCTCTCTCTCCCTCTCCCTTCCTCTCTGAAATCAATAAAAATATTTAAAAATAAGTAAATAAAATGTTTATTCCTACTTACCATTTCAAAAAATACCTTCGCCATGTACTAGACCAGTGATGGGCAACCTTTTGAGCTTGGTGTGTCAAACTTCGCCAAAAAACTGAGCATAACTCGGGTAGTGTGTCACTTTGAGGAAAAAACTAACTCCAAGACTCTAGTCGCAAATGTTTCATCCTCAGGAGCAGCAAATGTTTCATCCTCAGCATGCGGCCGCGTGTCATCAGAAATGGCTACGCGTGTCAGTGCTGACACGCGTGTCATAGGTTCGCCATCACTGTAGACTGCGGTAGACAGATCTTGCACAGCCTGACAGTTGAGTAGCCTGCTTTCTCTGCCCAGGCGAATGTCAACATACCCTAGTCATCCTGGCTAATCGCTATGGGGGTGGGGCAGGGGGTGAGCAGAGGATTTGCAAAATCAGTAGCTTATCCTGAGTGCCAGAGACCAGGAGGGCAGGCTCTGGTAAAAAGATCACATCTGGAACAGTGGTGGCAATGGGAATCGCAACTCGATTAAATTTGTAATAATACATCGTCGTTTCCAAGGCCCATTCTCCTTGTGCACAAGTCAAAGTGTTGAGTAAAATGAGAATGTGATTAAAAAAAAAAAAAGCCCCACTTTTGGACCTCAAGTCCTTGCTGGTGGCTCCTGAGATGCCCGTTCTCATGCGCTGCGCCATCCCCTTAGCTTCTGACTTAACATTCTTCTGCAAGGCGAGCCTTCAGGAGCTGGGACACCAGTCACCAGGTGGAGCCTCAGCCAGTGAGATGCCCTCAGGCTAGGGAAGGAGGGAGGGACGGAGGGAGAGAGGAAGGGGGGTGGGGGGGCGGGGAGGGGCCTCCATCCTCTGATCACCAGAGACTCATTTCCACCAAGAACAATGGTCGTGGTTTGTATCTCCCAAGTGACTGTCATCGGCTCAGGGCCACGTCTAGGAACACCCAGGAGAGCTGAGAGCTTCCCTTTCCGCCGGGTAAACAACTGAGGTCCCACCAGGAGAACGTGGAGACTGTTGAGTATTTGTAGCAACAGCGATGGCTTCCCCTCAAGGGGACCCAGCTCGCCCTCGTCACTGAAGGGCTCTGGGCTTGTGACCGGGCTCCGTAGACACACAGTGACAGGCCAGGATGCTCCGTGATGGAGAATGAAATCGGGTTCCTGCCTTAATGACCGTCTAACCACCACCACTGATGACAACCACACGATTCTGACCATCACTCTAGCTCTTCTGCCCCTAACAGTAACTGTACCACCTTGCCCCTGGCAGTTACACCTAGACCCTGAGCCTCCAGGGCCCCATGAAGCCACTGACACCGGAGGGCCCATTTCAGCAGCGTCACCTTACACCACCTCCCAGGGCATCAGAACACAGTCGTCCCAGAATTTTCCAGAATAGCAGCACCCCTTTCACCAGCACGTGTGTCAGCGAGGGAAGTATTCGTGGGTCACGAGCTACATCCACTCCAACACTCCATCTCCAGAGATCTTCTCCCGGCAAGGCTGAGGCAGCCCAGGGGCCTCGAGCTGGGGGGCAGGGAATTAACCTCCTCAGACACGGGAGCGGGGCTGGTTCCATGATAAAGCACAGGGGCAGGGACGAGCAAATGAGGCATAGAGAAAAGCGAGCTTCGAAGTCCTTCGATGCATCCGAGTTCACATCGTGCATTCACTGCAATTCTCGGGAGCCCATGTCTACCCACTCAATCCTTGCCTTTCACGTAAACAAGCTTACGAGGCTCTGACTTCCACTTAAGCTGTGCTTCTTCCTCTCAGGGTCAGAGCTGGGGTCTCTTTTTCAGCTCCATCAGCGCTCCCACAATAAGGGACGGGCACCCGGGGGCCATCTGAGGGCTCAGTCTCCCTGGCCACCCTGGAGCTGGGACTTCACAGCCCTCAACTCATCACTTCCTCCCTCAAATCTTCTCCGCAGTCAAAAGCGTCCAACCCACCCGAGAGCCCGAATGGTCATTATTCTCCACATAATAGTCCATCACAGCTTCCCCTTGATTTCCCAGAGCTTCCATGTTTGTCAACACTGCCTTTTCCATAGGAAGGCAGGTCGAGTAGGTAACTGAGCTGCCGGCCAGCCAGGGCCATGTTCCACGGGCAGCGAGAGACCACTGTGCCGTTGCAGTCAGTTCAGATAACCCATCCTGATTCTTGCCTCCGAAATCCGTTTCCAGAAGGGGGTTGGGGGGAGGTAGGGGACGGTAAAGGGGGTGATGCGTAGTGATGGAGGGAGACGTGACTTGGGGTGGTGAACACACAATACCATATACAGATGATGTACTAGAGAACTGTACACCTGACACCTCCATGGCTCTGTCTTTGTCATCATTATCTTAAACTGAGTCCCCACATTGTCACAACAAAAGGAGAGAACAACCCTCCCCCGCCAGCTAAGGCAGGCTTCCCCTTTCCCCTAAGGCAGGCTTCCCCTTTCGGGACTCCATGTGCGCGAATCACCTGTAACCATGTCACAGGCAGCGAAGTGTGGAGGGGGCTCATTTTCCTCCCTCCCAGCCGCTGGGGACCGGGCAGCAATCCCCAGCGTGACCCGCTATTCATGGCGAAGACCATCACTGAAGTCCGCATGCTCACAGACACCGACTGCCCATCCACGCAGCGTGCGCATGTTACACACCTTGCAGGCCCCCGGCGTGCTCCACATGTTCCCTCCCGAGCAGTGAGATGCTCACAACGCGGCAAAGCCAGGCAGGACTCATGTGCCGGGTGAGGCGGTGGGAACGGCCTCGGGTAGGACAGTCTGGAGAGAATGTGATCCGAGAACCAGCAGAATTCTCCTAATGCGTCAGTTTTACATATTGGATTGTCCGAGGAACGGCCCCCAAGAACAATCCCGTAATCCGTTCCAACAGGGGAAAATTCGTTCCACAGGGAATGGAGCATTTCAGGAAAGGGATGGTGACGGTGTGACCCCATTTAAAGCCTGACGTTTTCTAGAACACTCAAATAGCCCCCAGGGCAAAGGAGGGGACAGATGAAAGGGAGGCCAGCTCACTGCTGAAGATGCCCTTCGGGGCGCACTCACGGGAAGTAGCCACAGCCTGGTGGGGAAGAAGGAAGGTTACTATTTCAGGTGCAGCATTCTGGAGGAGGTGAAAACAGTGACTTTACCTGAAAATTGCTTCTATTTTTCTCTTCTCTCCGTCTTTTGAACCCTAGCGCTATTAAACAAAACCCTCCCCCACCCCTGGTTGACTGTTCATTTCTATGCATAAAGGTATCTTTCAACAAATACCCTCATCGTCACATCCTCCTCCCTCCTGGGAGCTACTCGGAAAGGGGAGGAGTCACTGATCCCAGCCCCAAGTCCCGCGGGGCTCCCACAGCAGCAGGCCGCCTCTGGCCTGCATCCCGCCGGAAATGGAACACCTGGTCAGGCTGTCATTCCAGGGCAGCCGCCAATTCTCTACACAAATCTGAACAGGTCCCCAAAGTGCCTTCCCACGTGGCCCCCCTCGCTCAGTCAGCGGCGTCGCCGTCCATCCACCCCCGCACTCACATCGGAAGCTTGGGAGTCATCCCTGCCTCTTCCCTCTCACCCCACCGTCAGTCAGTCCAAATGCCTCTTAGATGTTGAGTCTGTGCATTTCTCTCCAACCGGCTGCCTTGGCATTAACCGACGCTTTTCTAACCCAGGTTATTTAATCCGGTCCCCAACTGGGTTCTCTGCCTCTGGCTCTATGACCCAAAATACAGCCAGAGTCATCTTCCTCAGACCTCGAAGTGGCTCCCCACCACACTCAGATCAAGTTCAAACTCCTTCCCACAGCTTACAAGGTCCGTTATGATCTGACTGTTTACTCCTCAACCTGATCTCTTACTTTTCAGACCCAAGGATGCCAAAAGGTTAGGAGTAACGCCATTGGCCATCTTCGGTCAGCACCCAGTCCCTCCTCCCCTCATTTCTCAGCGCTAAATTCCGTTGTACTTCTCCAGGAGGCATGTGGGCCAGGTGACCCTCCAGGGACTCCCAGGCCACCCGTGGTTACAGTTATCACACCACACCGCATGGTGCTGCTTGCTTTTTCCTCTTCCTCCCTCCATCCCTGACTGTGAAATCCTTCAAGTGGAAGCAACCTTCTTCGTATGTCTTTCCTGGTGCCTGGGACGTGTCCTTGACACATGAGACCTGCAATAAAATGTTTGCTGGATAAGACAATGCATGAAGAAATGTGGGGATGGGATGCTAAGCAAATCTGCTCTTCCTTCAAGAAGAAGTGGCCTCCAAAATGGAGATGAACTATGATAAGCCACTTTCCAGGCCTGTGCTACCAACAACAACAGCTGAGAGTCCATCGGAAGTTCCAGGATACGCCTCGTGGTCCAGGAGAGTTGAATGATGGAGAGGCACGCTGCGTTAGACCCAACTTGCCCTGTGTGCCTCCCCTGGTACCAAACCAGCGCCTGTCCTTCCACACAGAGAGGCTGCGTCCACACCCAACTGGCTCAGTGTCAGCCGACTGCCAACTCTGCTGAAAGAGAGGCATTGCCATCGGAACGCTGCCTCCTGTGCATGATGGGATCCTCCGTGCTGACTAAACAGTGACAGTGACTGCAAAGAGTACATTTCCCAGCCTGGGGAGCTCACACTGCTCACAGCTCAGATTTGAGGAAATGTACTCCATGTCCTTAATTAAACACAAATATCCTCAGCTGGGAAAACAAACGGTACGTCCTTAAATTATTTATCTTTGACGTTGAGCTTCTAAGGTGTTCACAACACATCCTGAGAGTGATAAAAACGCTGTGAACCAGAATCACAGCCCTGAACCCACAGCCTGGAGCTGCTCCGGAAACACGCCCCAAACCTCTCCGTTCAGAAGGCCCCGAATGTGGTCTCCACCTAAGTGTCCTCTCACCAGACTCACTTTGCCACGGCCAGGAAGGAGGAGGCCCAGTATGAACAGTGGTTTATCTCATTAAAAAGGTGTGACACCAGGTGGTGCTTCAGTATAGAAAGTTATGGTGCGCCTTTCAAAGGCTCTGCAAACACTTCTACAATTTTACTTCCGTCTTTGCCTTGGCGAGGGCCTGACTGACCTTAAAATAACTGAAGTCGTGCTGACTCAGACCCTGAAGCCCGCAGCGCCTCTGTGAAACCCCCAGCATGACAGCACCCAGAGCACGGCCAGCAGCGCGCCTCGGTCCCCGCCGAGCTCTGTCCCTCACGGTGGAGCCTGGGTGTTTCTGCAAGAGGAAGCCATGGCGGACGTCCCCGGAGGAACAGAAGGTAATGACTTCCCACGTGCAGTTCTGCCTGCGCAATTCATCCTATATCTACTGAGCAATTAGTAATCTGCACTGAGTGGCCAGATGATGATGCTCTCTGAACGCATAATAATCTGGCCACTCAGTGTATATCCTATATAATAAAAGGCTAATATGCAAATTGTCCCCTCGACCAGGAGTTCGACCAGCAGGCAGGCTGGCCAATTGCCCATGTCCCCTCCCCCTGGCCAGGCTGGCTGGACCCCACCCATGCACGAATTCATGCACCGGGCCTCTAAATATATATATTTTAGAGGCCCGGTGCATGAATATATATACTGAGTGGCCAGATTATTATGCATTCAGAGATCACAATAATCTGGCCACTCAGTGTATAAGGATAGAAGAGTTGACTTTGGGTGGCGTACACACAATGCAACATACAGGTGATGTACCACAGAACTGTACACTTAAAACCTATGTAATTTCATTAACCAATGTCTCCCCAATAAACTGAATTACAGATAAATAAATAAATAAGCCGGTTCTTGGAAATAGTCAACAAAACAGACAACCTAGTTTTTTAAAGGGGAGTGGGGAGGAAGGTGAACAGAAAGCCCCAAAGCATAATAATAGGACATGACAAGTGAGAAATAAGCATCAAATGAGAGACGGGTGAAATAAAGACTAAGTCAAAAGAAAAGTCTACTGTGCGGGCAAGCAAACTTGAAGACACGGATGACATAACATGTCTCATTTGGCAAAACTGACCGCAATGGAGAGAATGCCACTGAGGAAATGCCTAGAAAAAGAGGTAAAACCAATTCGTCACCAACAGACCGTAATTCAGAAAAGGCTCTTTAAGTCAAGTTGAGGCATGCCCAGTTCAAAGCAAGCCCCTGACTATTCTCCACAGCAGCAGCAGGATCCAAATAACAAAACGCACTTAAGGTCGTTTGTAATTAATTTTCACTTTCAATGTAATTTTCCTAAATGGGAAATTTCAATTCAAAAAAGAAAAAATAACTTTCAAGAGTTAAAAATAAATATTCAGTATCAACGACCATCTATAGCTCACTATTAACTAACTTATTTTTATTTTTTAAAAAGGCAACAAAAGGCAGATGAACTGAAACTCAACATGCCAAACCATGAATGACACGCCCGGGATGCTTCGGGGGATGGAGCGGAGCCACTGCTCCGTGTTCGTTTGCTTCACACTCCGCTATTTTTTGTTATCAACTATGACAAGGATACGTTTGTCACATCCATAAAAACATGAGCTGAAATTAACATGCAAATTATGGTGCCTGTGTGGGATGCCATTTCATTAATTTCAATTCACTGACATAATTGTGTTCTCCAAATTTATGAATTTTGCAAACGCTATCCCAAAGAGAATACAGTATTTGGTGAATATTCTTTTACTAGCATGATATCCAACAATACTTGAATCCACAGAAAATAGATAATCTGAGATTTTAGTCACAAAATAATGCATATGCACTTGTATATATTCTGTGAGATGATTTTGACAGCTTTTTTAAACAAATATATAAATTTTGACCCTGGCTGGTAGCTCTGTTGGTTGGAGTGTCATTCCAATACACCAAGGTTGTGGGCTCGATTCCCTGTCAGGACACACACAGGAATCAACCCATGAACACATAAATGAGTGGGACAATAAATCAATGTTTCTCTGTGTGTGTGTGTGTGTGTGTGTGTGTGTGTGTCTCCCGCCCTTCCTCCCTCCCTCCCTTCAGTCCCTCTCCATTCTTCTCATTCTAAAAATGAGTAATTTTTTTAATGTTTACTTTTAAAATAACACCTGTCAATGCTAGAACCTTTTGAGGATAAAAAGTATATACAAAGGGACCATTTAAAAAATCTGTTATCTTTAAATTATAAGCAAAAAGTGGTAATATTTTTACATATTGTGTTTCAATATTCTCGTACGGAATAGAAACTTTCTCTAAAAGATACAAACGCGGCATCCCTTAGCTACAATTAGAGACGTGACCAAAGCGCTGTCCTTTCAGTGACTGTTACATAAGCGACAGCCTTCCATAGCTACTTACAGACCAACGGGCACCTGCACGTGAGGTTCACAAGCATGGACACCTGGGCTTGTCGACGTTAACCCTCTGTACACCTTGTATGAAAGCGGACATCTGCGAAACCCAAGTCAGAAAACAGAACGAGGGTACAGAAAAGTGTACCTACAGAGGCGCTGATTCTTAAACGTAAGAGCAAACGGCTTCTAAATAGAATGGCTCGTTGACCTGCCGCCCCTGCGTCTTCGCCCACCTGGGATGACGGTGAGGCAGCTCGCGGTGTGGGTCTGCGGGGCGCAGTGAAGAAGCGACGCCTGTGACTTCGGGGCGTGCCCTGCCGCTCCCCTCGCTGTGATCTGCGCGGCACCGCAAGGTTCTGCCGACCCTGCTCGCTTATCCCCACCTCTTTACACCCAGGAGGTAAAGCAAATCTTTGGTGGCATCTGCCACAGAGCAAATAGACCAGGGGTCCTCAATCTTTTTAAACAGGGGCCAGTTCACTGTCCCTCAGACCATTGGAGGGCCGGACTATAGTTTAAAAAAAACTATGAACAAATTCCTATGCACACTGCACATATCTTATTTTGAAGTAAAAAAAACAAAACGGCAAAAACACCCGCATGTGTCCCGCGGGCCGTGGTTTGAGGACGCCTGAAATAGACAATCTATCAGTAAGCAAAAGCTAAGCAAATGTGGGGAAACTAGCTCACAATGCAGTTTCTAAATAAAAGAAAACAATTTTTAACCTTTTTCACAGCAAAGTCAAAAGCTGGAAAGCAATCTTATGGTACCTTAGTACTTTCCTTCATCTTTCTTGTTCAAAGTATTGCAGGTGTCCCTTCTTCCCCTTGAACCCCTCCACTCGGCACCACCCCACACCCAGGCCCTCCAGGCAGTCTGTGCCCGTGGGTTAAGCATCTCTGCACACAAGCTCTTTGACTGGTCTCTCCGCACCCCCACCCCACCTTCCCTCTGAGACTCCTCAGTCTGTTCCATGGGTCTGTGTCTCCGGATCTATTTTGTTCATCAGTTTAGTTTGTTCATTAGGTTCCACGTGTGAGTGAGATCGTGTGACACGTGTCTTTCTCTGTCTGGTTTATTCCGCTACCTGATCATTTCAATGCTCTCATCAGATCCTCCCTGTCACCAAGATGCGTGCCGAGGCGGAAGGAGAGAGCCACCCGGTGCTTGAGGTCAGAAACGGAGGCAGGAAAACATGACCCCATGACGTGGATATGACCCGTCTGATTTCTTTATATAGAAAGACCCTGACTTCAGTATGGCAGCGGGGTTTGAAGGACATAATATCACCTGATTGGGGAGGGGTGGAGAATACAGTAGGTGTATAATCTACACTAATAAAAGAGAAACATGCAAATTGACCATCACTCTGCTACACCCACCAGCCAATCAGGAGCGAGTATGCAAATAAACCCAACAAAGATGGCAGCAGCCACAGAGCTGGAGGCTTGGGTTGCCCCCAGTGATGGAGGAAGCCAAGCTTCCCACCCGCCCTGGCTGGCCCTGGCCTCCACTCAAGGTTACAAAGTTTCAATTATAGAAGATAAATAAATCCCAGATACCTGCTTCAAGCTGGCCCTAGCCTCCACTCAAGGAGGCACTGAAAAAAAAGAAAAAAGAAAAAAGGAGGGTCTGGGAGCTTGGGTCGCTGGGGGTGTGGCCAGCCTGCAAACAGCCCCCTCACCCAGGCTGGCCACACCCCCATGGCCTGATCCCTGTAAACGGGCAGTCGAACATCCCTCGAGGAGTTCCAGGTTGGAGAGGGTGCAGGCTGGGCTGAGGGACACCCCCCCCCCCATACACGAATTTCATGCACCGGGCTCTAGTATATGGAATAAATATGAGAACTCAATATCTAAATAAGTATGGAGAAGCCAGGGTCCACGCCTGCTTTTCTCTTTTCATCGGGAGCTGAGATGTAGCCGACCCCTGCAGCAGGCCCTCCGACCTCCCGGGCATCACAGAGCCACGAAACACAGCGGGCCGGCGCTCTGAGGGCAGAGGCTCCCCAGAGGAGCGCCATGAGCTCTCTCGCAGAGGATGCTCCGCCCGCTCTTAGGAGTTAGCTTGGAAATGGTCAGTGCAATCGGTTCTTTTCAGCTCAGCTACAGATGACAAAGGGTCTCAAAAAACGCTTCACAAACGGATACAATCCAGGAAAAGTAACCAACACTCCGGTTGCAATTAGGACGCGTTGCCATGGAATCCGGGCAGTGGAGACGAACAGGAGCCCATGGGAGAGCATCAGAAATGCGTGTCCGTGGCTGTCCGCTTCCCCAGGAAGAACGCAACAGCCCCTTCTCGCTCCCAACTGCTACCCCGATGATCGCAGACGCCACCGCCCTAAGAGCAGCACGAAGTTTGGAGGACACAGGAAGTTGGCCGTGAGGGAAACACGGCTTTCGGTTTTCACAAGCCCCCACGGGGGAGGCTTAGGTTTCCTTCTGGAAACCCCAGGTGGGGCCGCTGCGCGGGCTGAGCGGGCATCGGCCGCTGGCGTGCCCCCCGCTGAAGGGCAGGGAAGATGGGTGGCCTGGGGAGTGACGTGGGTAATTGCTTGTCTCTAACCAGCGGAGTAATTGCTCCAGCAATGGCCCGGGTGGCATGGCACAGGAAACTTGGACGTGCCCTTGGACGTAATAAACT
The DNA here is from genome assembly GCF_027574615.1 of Eptesicus fuscus. Taxonomy (NCBI): domain Eukaryota; kingdom Metazoa; phylum Chordata; class Mammalia; order Chiroptera; family Vespertilionidae; genus Eptesicus; species Eptesicus fuscus. The sequence continues at coordinate 3,678,616 of NC_072486.1, read as the reverse complement.
CACACAGCTGCGTCAGGTAATCTTCCCCCCAAGACGCCAGCCCGTGACGCAGCCCCTTAAAGAGGACAGCGCCCCTTCATTGCTGGGCCTCGTGAAGCCCATCGGGGACGTTCAACATTAATAACGGGGAACCAGAAGGCCACTGAGTTGTCCATGAGCAAGGCCTCACAATCCCCTTTTTTCTAATCTGTTGAGACCGTGTGTCTGATAAAGCCTTCGGTGTATACATTTATTAACTTAAAATTTCTCATATTTTGGAGAGCTCTCAGGCAGCTTCAAGATCTGAGTTTCACAATAAGCCCCATCAGGAGCCGTTCATGTTGCTACAGGACGTGGGGTGACCTCCGCGGACAGAGATCTGGATCGCCAACGCGGTGGCAAACCTCAAAGTCACACACAACCTGGGAAAAGCAAAGGAATAGAACACACAAAACCTCCCCGACTCGGGGCCTCCAGGCAACGGAAGGACAGAAACAGCTCGGCTGCCAGTGACTTGTAAGCAAAAGAACAAGCACGGGGTCCCCGCAAGGCTGCCTGGTGGCCCTGCCCCGGGCTTCCGGGGAGACCAGGAGCCGGAAGGGAAAAACTCCCAGAGGCAGAGGAGGCGGGTGAACGGGGCAGAGAGGCGGGCAGAGCGGGATCTGAAGCCGCTGCTAGGAGAGCGAGTCTGTCCTTAGGAGGTGGCTGCTGACAAGTCACCAGTAAGAGTTCTGAGAACGGGAGGGACAGGACCAGGCAGCCTCAGACAGGCCTCACGTTGGAGGGAGACGAGAGTTCAAGCAAGAGGTGCCCTCGGGAACATCCCCCGAGGTGAAGAAGCTGGGGGGGAGGGGGGGGGGGCTTTAGAATCCCGCACGACAACAGAAAACCCAACACTCAGGGGCACGCGGCGCCCTGAGCCATGCTGTCCGGTACAGAAACACCACACGTTGCCTACAAGGACAGGAGAGGGTGATCTTGAAGTAGGAATGTCATAACCACCCCCAACTCACTGAGATCCCCCAAAACAAACAAAATGACGACTGTGGGAAGAACTGGGAAAATGAGAGCCCAAACAATTTAAAGATGGAAAGGCCGTCTCCCGCTCCACACAAAACGGAAGAAAACTGTGGCGGAACACTCCGCGCTGAATCCAACATCCACAGCCCAGCATCTCGCCGACGAAACGGAGATTCAAAACTCAAGCCCTAAACACAAACCCAGGGCATAAGCATGCATGTCACTGTGTATTACACTCACCCGGACACGGAAAATGAGCCCTCCTCTCCGATGCGCCTGGAGCCCCACAGAACTGCTCGGACATTAGCTCGCAAGGAAAAGAACAGTCAATTCTATCAACTAGAAGCATTATCCGCAACTGATCACAATGAAGTAAAACCAGGGATTATTGAAGCCGCTTTGTGAAAGGCTTGTATTGCACCTGGAAATTTCAAAAACCTTTTACAAACTACTCTTGGGTGAAAGGGTAAATACAAACGAAAACTCAAAATTGCTTTTAAAAATAATAATGCAAACATCACACATCAAAGGTTTTTAAGCCCTGATCCAAGGGAAATCCATGGCCTTCAACACTCCTATCAATGAAATAGAAAGAATAAAAATATGTGAATTAAAGTCCCGGCTCACGGGTGTGCGGAATAATGAACATTAATTTGTGCAGCGCGAGGTGTCCTGCGTGCACGCCGACGGAGCGCAGGTGAGGGAAGTTCTCACTTTGATGGTGCGCCATGTGCATTTGAGAGGAAGGTTTGTTTTATGTTTTCCAGGTGTGGTTTAATATACAGTTATAATATATTCGCGTTAAAATCGTAACTAATACAAAAGGATCCGTGTTTGGCAAGGAATTGAAAATGTCATGGTAGTGGGTGTTTTTAAAAATCAAGGAATCGTACAAACTAATTACTAAATAGTTCATTTAACTTAGTGACATAACATGGATGTACCAGTCTTTTGAAAGTATTTGAAGATAGAAAACAAATATTTAGGAATAGCCAAAAACGTAATTAGTGTAATCACCCCCTACTGATTGATTTTTTTCTATTTCCCATGGGTTCCAGCACATGCTTGGCACTAACTAAAGGCATTAAATAAATTGTTTGGAAAGATGGATGGGCGGATGGATGATGGAAGGATGGATGGGCGGATAAATGAACAGATGGATGGGAATAAATCAACATTCAGCAGAAAGAACCAAGTCTGATCTCAAAGTCCGGAGTTTCTTTGTTCCACGGTGATAGGAGAAATGGCCGAACCAAGTGCCAAGCACAGGGGGCAGATGTCCGCTCTCTTTCAACAACCCCAGCAGGAGTGGAAGCAGCCAGGGCAGCGACCACCACTCGCTGAAAACCTGCCGAGTGAGAGTGACGGCGTCTCTACGGTTCGCCAGGGACACACGGAAACAAAAAGGCTGCCTGGACCCATCAAAGGTACGCTGCAACCCGGGCCGCTAAGCGGCAGGCGGCTGAGAAGAGGACACGGCGAGAGGAAGGAAGAGCCAGGGGCAGAAGCACAGGGAGCCCCGTGGGGGAGGCAGCGCCTGGGCTGCATCGAGAGAAGGGTCCCCAGTCAAGAGCGAGGCGGCAGAGAGCATGCCGCGGGCAGAGTCTGCAGGAAATACTAAGAGGACAGACGAAGAGCAAACGGTTGAAGGAGCCAAATGCTCTCCTTGCTTCTTAGCCCATTCTTGTTTTGCTGGGAACGCAAATATTTTAGATTAAATGTAAAACTAAACTTCCACCGTCCACCCACCCTCAGCGTTCTAGCTACAGTAGACTGCCGTCTGGCATTAACAGCAAGCAGGGACTCTGAGGATTCAGTTCCTTTGGTAGAAAGAGTTCATGCTTCACCCTGGCAGGGTTAGCTCAGTGGTTAGCCTGTTGGCCCGAGCACCGAAAGGTTGCAGGTTCGATTCCTGGTCAAGGGCGCGGTACCTGGGTTGCAGGTTGGATCTCCGCCCAGGTTGGGGCTCGTGTGGGAGGCAACCAATGCATGTGTCTCTCTCACATTGATGTTTCTCTCTCTCTCCTCCTCTCTCTCTTCCCTTTCCCCCGCCCGCTTCCACTCTCCCTAAAAATCAATGGGGGGAAAAATATCCTCGGATGAGGATTAACAACAACAACAAAAAGTTAATGCATCTAACGTGATCCATCTAACCTGAAGCTAATGAGCAGAGTACATCATACGTACACCTACCAGGAAAAGTTCACTGAACAGAACTTCCGTTGTCTGTGATAACTCAGCCGTCCTCAGAACCTTCCAGCACCCTTGCTGGAAAAGAAGCGCTGCTGGTATGTGCTGAGCACCACTGCATACCGGATACTGTAGCGGATGCTCTGGGCACCATTGCCCTCAGGACTGCAGACACGCTCTTATGAAGCAGGATGACTCTCGTTTCATAGACAAGGAAACCCAGACACTTAACATTCGTACTAACGCGAGAAGGAGCAGCAGGTCTGATTCCACCTTCTTGTCCCTTTGCTACAAGATTGTGTGTGTGTGTGTGTGTGTGTGTATGTGTGTGTGTGTGTGTGAGAGAGAGAGAGAGAGAAAGAGAGAGAGAGAGAAAGAGAGAGAGAGAGAGAGAGAGAGAGAGAGAGAGAGAGAGAGAGAGAGAAAGAGAGAGGAGAGAGGAGAGAGAGAGGTCTGTAGCTGGCAGCAAGCTTTCCCCCAAAGACATCCGATCAATGAGATATTCACCCTGAGGCTCGGAGATACTGTTCCAGATGTCAACGGCTACCTTTCTCCCTTAATCAACAGCACACGCAGGTGAGTTCCTCTGGATTTTATTTGTACAAACGATTCTTTCTTCAAACTAAATTACTGTGAAAACACTTACCACGAAGGAAATTGCTAACAGAATCATTATCTACCTCAGTACAATCTAATGCCATTACCTCCAGGAAACAGCCACCGAATTACATCATAGAAATATCAGTTGAAAAGGTCACCGCATGCCAGCACGGATCATCTTGAGAAGTCTCCTGGGACGGCATTCATCAGCAGTGACGATGCTCAGAGCACCCAGCGCAGCCCGTGACTCAACAGACGCCCTGTGCCCTGGCTCTCAGCGCCCTCAGGAAGCTCTGAAAGCCTGGGGGGGGGGGGCGGGGGGGGCGGAACTGCTCTCTCTCCAAAACAGTTCTCTCTGCCTGCAGGGAAAAAGACAGAAAACCAGAGAGGCCGCCGAGGCGATGCTGTATCCATACACATCTAATCACCTACATTCATGTTTTAGTACAGAGAACACACACCCAGAAAGTAGGTCTAGTAGGACCAGCTTAGTTCCACACACGCATTTAACAGACAGGAACGCAAAGATCCAGAGATGTAAAAGGTTTACTAAATCACAGAAATAGTGTGCGCAAGACCCAGAGGAGAGTGGGGTGACCTATCCCACGGCTCTCAGCTGCGCGAAAGCCACCCCAGGCAACTGAGCAGGAGACGAAGACATGAACACCAGTGACATGTTCACGCCCCTGTCTCCGTCAACTCCACCTTCTCTCTGGACCTGCGCCTGCACAGCAAAAGCTGAGTGATTCCCCTTCTGTGACACCTCCAAATACTTTGCAAACACTCACGCTTCAGGCAATTGAGCCTGACCAGTGTTTAAAAGTCCCTAGTAAAGAAGGGTGCCTATGTTTTAAAACACATGGTGAGACCTGCATATACACCCCAAAGTGCTAACGTGGCATCACAGAGCGATTACAAACTGCCGAAGAGAGCTCAAACCAGTGCTGACCACTGTACTGTCTTTGTGTACATGGACCACTGCAGGCACGGTTCACGGTCTATAACACGTGACACATCACCAAGGCGCGAGTCAACGGAATGAAAGAAGGGAAAACTGGTATGTGGAATGAACAAACATCTGAAATTTTTCCTTTTATTTCAAATCCAAGAGGATTTTTGTAGTATCCGTGGGGCAAGAACAATCATCGCTACTGAGCATAAAGTACAACGATGGTAATTTAAACATAGACCCTGGACACTCAATTTTTTTAAGTTTCAAATTATTTTTGTTCATCTAACAAAAATATTCATTGTGAGCCTATTAGCATAGGACACTGTGGGAGGCACCTGCCACTTGTAGCCTAGTGACGAGAAACGGAAGCTGCAGCAAACAGAGTGAATGCATGAATCCATCATAATGTACACCACAACCAGTGGTCGGAAAAAATATGCGCGCACACACACACACACACACACACACACAGAGGGGTAACAACTTTAAGTAATAACTATTTCATTGTGCTCCGAAGTAACCCTTGCCCAAGGTTAACGCTCTGGCATAAATCTTCAGAAATTGGTCTTGATAACATGTAAAAATATTAAAGCATTTGCTTAAAATCACAGAGAATAACGCTGGGACCAAAAAAGGCAGGTCTTTAAAAACAGAAAAATAGTTCAGTATTTTTAAAATAACTGTAAATAATCAAAATATTTAAAAAGATGGTGTTAAAATAGAAACTTGATACTGGTTTGTAGAGGAGAAAGAATTTGTGTCTGGAGGAAGGTTAGATTCGAGGTACAAGAACCTTCCAGGATTTCATTTTAAGGAGAGGAATTATTAATTAGAAATTTTGAAAATATATTAAAATGTTTTATATCTTAAATGTTTATTATACATACGCACCATTAAAAAGAACAAAGGTCATATACAATCTTATATCCCTAATAGACAGACATTTGAATTTCTCTCTATTATCTTACAGGTCTTAAAAGTGCTATTCTAGTCACACAAGTGTAATTATAACAGAGATAAAATTTTATGTTGCTTTGTTCCTGAGGATTATGTCTACAAGCATTTTAAATATGTTGATTTTACCGTCGTTATTGCTATGTTAGTGAGACTTTTTGTATGAGTAAACACATACTCCTTAAGTAGAAAAAGATATACAACTCTCTCAGTTACATATTGGTTTTAAATTTAACATCCTTCTAGTATAAAAGATGTTTTTAAAAAACTGAGCAAACTAAAAAACACAGTTATGCACACACTAAAATCAAATTGCCGAACATTTCCAAGAGCAGAATAAAATGGCAATGAAACTCGCTGAGGCCCTGTTTATGCCTCTCCCTGGTGGTTTCAAATTGTCTTCCATCGGTTAAACCCAACCAAGTGGAAAACCCTTGCAATTGCCTATTATACACACTGGGCATTCGTAGATGATCAACAAATAAGTATTTATGGAGGGGTCATGCCTCCTTCCAATCCATTCTCCACACCGCCGTCACCGTGGCCTTCCTAAAATGACAATTTCATCAAGTCGTGCCCCTTCTGAAAATCACAAATGGCTCCTCTTCTACCCCAGGACCACATCCAAGCTCCTTAAAATGACTTTGGAGTCCGCTCGCCCTGGCTGCTCACGCAGCCTCCCTTCTCCCCGCTCCATCTGATCGATGCTGAATTGTGTTTGAGTCCACACCACACTCAGTTCCTGAGCACTAACTGTTGGGGGAGTGGGGGGGGGGGGGGCACGAGTTAGGTGAAAAATTGATTATGCATTTTCCATCATGACATCTAACATTCTTAGGTTAGATGGCCAAGCATCACATTGTAAGAAATGCTAGTACAACACGAACTGACGAGGAAATCATCATCCTAACTTTTCCACCACCGTCTTGTATGGATTTTGATGTAAAACTAAAAGGCTTCCTGACAGTGGCTTTTGGCCGATGCACTGCTGCCTCTGCTCTGGGGGAATGTCTGCATGGACCCCGGACGTCAAATGCACGAGGGAGTGGCTCTTTCTCTTACACTCGCTGTAGATAACCCCCAATTCAGAAAGATAACCAGCAAAGGGAGCAATTCATCACCAAGATCACGGTGTCACCAGTGCTGCTTCCATTCTGATGCACCAAAAAATAATAAAAATAAAAACTCTATTCTTTCTGACAGATGTATATTTCAAATGGGCATTACAGATAAAATAGGCTAAATGAACCTCTATGGTAAACTAGAGGCCCGGTGCACGACATTTGTGCACTGGGGGGGGGGACCTCAGCCAGGCCCCTATGCCCTTCAGCAGTGGGACATCCATCCTTAGCGTTGCTGTGGAGACGGGAGAGGCTCCCGCCACCGCCACTGCACTCACCAGCCTTCAGCCCGGCTTGTGGCTGAGCGGTGCTCCCCTGTGGGAGTGCACTGACCACCAGGGGACAGCTCCTGCGTTGAGCATCTGCCCCCTGGTGGTCAGTGCACGTCATAGTGACCGGTCATTCCATCATTCGGTCGATTTGCATATTACCTGCCAGAAACTGATCATTGTCAACAACCTTCATTGCTCTGAAAGGTCAGAGCTAGTTCGCTCACTGCTGAGTGGAGACATTGTTAGCTGAAGCAGCCTCCACCTCTGTTTGTCTTATGTAAATTTCTGTTATTGGAGTTTCCTGCCCAAGGGCTATGGGTGTATCCCACAGTCTCAATAAAAGGGATAGCCAGGCCAGAGCAGCAGGTAGTCCTCCCACTAGAGGTGGGCTCCCGCCTGGCCCCCAATATTCCCAAATTAATACTTTTCCAGTCTCTTTTCATTTGTGTGTGGCCTTCTCCAGAACCAGAACCCTGAACCGGAACCCTGAACCACGCGGGACGTGAAAGGGGCTCCCACAATTACCCTTTTATTCTGTAGGATGAGGCTGCAGAAAGAAAGGCGCCCACTCGCTGTTCTTCATCCTTATCTAATTATTCCATCACTGTGTTAGACGTTAGCCCGCGTTTTTGAGTGAGCAAATGCAGACACGCCCATCTCAATCCCATCCGTGCCGCACCCTGTAGCCACGCACCACACCTCAGACTTCCGGCCTATGTGTTCCCCGACAGCGGCCCGCTGTGCGCACTGCACCTCGAGGTGGCCCGTTTGGTTTATTCGCACAAAACCGAATCTGCCAGGCTGGCATTCCTCAGGGGAGCGGTGTTCACCTGCTTCAGGGTGGCACTTGGCTGAGTCCCTCCTTGGTCTGCTTCAGTTTCAGTAGCATCTCATGTCGCTCTGTTTCTCATCAGGCGACACGTCTAACACCGAGACTCCTGAGTAGAAGGCAGATGGGCAGTCCCTCGGCGGGATGCTGGAATCCTGGGCACATGATTTGGCCCACACATTTCCATCAAGGCCCCTCCCCCGTCCCCTTCTTCTCCTGAAGACATCTGAAATGTCAAAAGCAGCCGCCCACACGGGGTCCTCGGGCAGGACCTGGGGGTAAGAGGGCACAGGTGGACGGGTGGCTGGAGTGGTGAGGACGGGGACTATTTAGGGAGGGTGCGAAGTTAATTAAGGATAGAGCCTTAGATTTATGAGCCACGGAGATATGGGGCTAGACTACCTCTGATACAAAAAATAAATATGTCTGATAAAACTCTAAATTCTCATTTATAAATATGAACGCAAAAATTCCCAATAAAATCTTTACAACCGATTGCATGAGGAAAAATATCCCCTCGTGACAAAATAGGATTTGTCACTGGAATCCAAGATGGGCAAATGTAAGGATATCCACTTATGATATACCTGTTAACAGATAAATACCAAAACATACCCATTGCTATCTCTATCGATACCTAATACCAAAGGCTAAAGGACTTAAAATCTAATAACCTCTACTTTGAGATAAACACTTAGTAATGAAAGAAAGGAAGGAAGGGAGGGGGGAGAGAGGGAGGGAGGGAGGAAGGAAGGAGGGGAGGGAGGGAGGGAGGGGGAGGGAGGGAGGGAGGGAGGGGGGAGGGAGGGAGGAAAAGCCCACTGAGAACTGAGGAACACCTCTTTTCATTCCCTACGAGGAGGAGCCGAGAGCAAACACTCATTTAGTGGCAGAGCAGGCGGCTCCCATGAAGTCGGGAGGAGGGGGGTGCGTGTCTGATGCGAAGGACGAAGGAGAAAGGAGAAGTGTGAGGTCCTGCGCATGCCTACCCAGAAAGGCCAATACAACCTCCTGCAAAGGCGGTAGAATGAACGAGAGCAGTCAGAAATGTGGCCAGAATCACGATCAGCATTAGTCACTTCCCCGTACACGGAAATAATCGACTGCAACCTTTATTGGGAAAAGAAACCCTTTGAGGGGTCGCAATAAAATTCTATGGAACAAGTAGGAATAAATCCAACAAGAAATGTGCAAAGTTTATATGAAGAAAACTACAAAATTTTACAATGCCTTATTTGATACCGAGTCCAGCATGTTTGCATTTTTTAAAATATGTTCTTTTTATTGATGTCAGAGAGGAAGGGAGAGGGAGAGATAGAAACATCAACGATGAGAGAGCATCACGGATCGGCTGCCTCCTGCACGCCCCACACTGGGGATCAAGCCTGCAACTCAGGCGTGTGCCCTGACGGGGAATTGAACTGTGACCTCCTGGTTCACAGGCTGAGGCTCAACCACCGAGCCACACCGGCTGGGCCGCGTGTTTGCTTCTGAATGTGGAATTGAGATTCTGCAGGAGAGTTCGCATGTAAGCAATACTGCTTAAGATTAAACGAGGTAACTTTCTAGAGGAGCTGGGTTAAAAATCCTGGTTTCAAACAGAAGGAGAGCGAGAGGGACATTTTCCAGGCACTTTGCCTGTAGGAGTTTAAAGCGTGTTGTAAAAACCAGGTGGCCACCGACGGGCCCGGGGCCTCGCGATCTGACCCGCAAACTCACGCCCGCCCTGCGGCTGACCACCAGCCCGCAGGCGGGTGTGAACAGACTGGCCCATCGTGCTAGTTAAAGTTTTTTCGCTAAATACTCACATCTGTGTTTTTTCTACTCGATAACTGGCAAGTTACAAAGGCCATGTAACATCTTTTTTTTAAGTACCATGCAGCAACCATCCCTTGGAGGCAGCAACTTTCGATGGTGCTTAAACAATGAATTTTCCCCCAACAATAACAGTTTTCTTTAAATTCATTTACAAAACCTCGCCACACAGCGGGAGGCATCATTTCCTGGTGAGCAACTATAAAGCAGCATCAACCACCCTCCAATGGCCCCGGAGGAAGTCAGGCGTGGCGGATGGAGAGGAGCATAAACGCAGTGAGAAGCAGGCCCATTTCCATGGCCCCCAACCATGTTGAACGGCCCCATTAAAAACCCTCCGCGTCCCCTTCGCCGCTGGCCTGTGCTTTTACAACTCGGAACAGTGTCAACTGAATTACCTTGTCTTACCCGCATGTTGCACTTGATTTTTCAATCTACATGACTGGTAACATTCCCCAGCTCTAGACATGATGTCTACATATTTTTATTAAACAAATTAATGCAATTGACTCGGTGAAGCGGATTTTCAGGAGGTGAGCGGTGCGCTGGGGAAAGAGCGCTCCCTTAGCCTTCAGCACAGGAGCCACCAGGAGGAGTGGACAGACGGCCAGGCGCTGGCGGCCCTCTGTCTGTCTGTGCCTTCCGCCGCCTGCCCCGCCCTCGCCTTCCCGCGAACTAGGAAGCGGGAGGTGCAGGGGGTGCCGGCCAGGGTTGGGGCTGCTGCTGCGTGACTCGGACACCACCACCCCAGCCACCACCCCCCTGATCTCAGGGCCACTAGCCCCGAGCTTCTCCCCGTCGGGCCACCCGGTCCTCGGGACACCCCACCTCACCTCCCGGCGCCCACTCTCCACCTGGCTGTCACCCACTCCCCTTGCAGGTTCAAGGGCAAAACCACTTGGCTTGTTTTCACTTCCCGGAATGAAGGGCTTGCTGGTGGACCCCAGGAGGTCCAGACGGGGCCTCCTCCCCCGGCCAGCCTGGGCCTCGCCTCCCCTGCACCACAGCTTCAGAGGCACCGCCACCCCCTCTGCTCCCGGGCCCTCAGAGACCAGGCACCACCCCAAGGTACAGGGAAGGTACTCGCTCCGCCAATGACTCAGGCAACTCCCGAGCATGAATGAAAGCTCCTCCTCGCCTACAAACCACACAGCATCTCCTTCCACAGCGGCAGGCAGAGGAGAGACACGTGAGCGATTCTGACCCCCCCCCCCCGCCCCCGGGAACATCACCGAGCCGGAAACCAGCTCGGTTCCCTCCCGAACACAATACCCTTGGTTCCCACGCGCCCAGGCTCCGAGTTAGACACCAAAAGCATCTACCCCGGGCAGCCACGTGGCAACGATCCGGCCTGACATGTTCCCACGCACATACGGTCCCCCTGGGGCAGTGGTCGGCAAACTCATCAGTCAACAGAGCCAAATGTCAGCAGGACAACGACTGAAATTTCTTCTGAGAGCCAAATTTTTTAAACTTAAACTTCTTCTAACGCCACTTCTTCAAAATAGACTCGCCCAGGCCGTGGTATTTTGTGGAAGAGCCACACTCAAGGGGCCAAAGAGCCGCATGTGGCTCGCGAGCCTCGGTTTGCCGACCACGGCCCTAGAGGGCTCACTCGGCCAATTTGCTGCTGACACCCGCATCCCCACCCCTCCCCCTGGAGAATGAAGGAGGGCTGAAACTTCTCCACTGCACACTGCGGTGAAGTCTGCCTGCACTGGGGGGGGGGGGGGAGGAGTGGGGGGGGTGGGAGGGGGGGGGGGGGGGGGGGAAGGGGGGTACCCTCAGTCCTAGCTGCTGCCTCCTGCTCCTGTGGGAGCCCCGGGGGGAGCTGGGAACTGGAAGAAAGTGAACGCGCTTCGAAAAGATGAAGATTCCGCTGCAGAAGGACGCAAATCACGTCGCTATGGCGAGGAGCAGGTGCTGTGATTTAATTCCCCAGCGGCCATCGCTGTCAGCTTTGACTTCCTTGCACTTCAGCCCTTTCTCTGTGTGCACCGATCGGCCCCCACCCCGTGCCAGCAGCATTCTTTAGGGCAGGCCCCTCGAGCAAGCTTGAACGCCAAGCTGGTGAGCTAGCGGTCACTCCCCGCACATCCTGACAGCGAGACTTTGGCACAAGATCTTGCCAAGCAGATGGCATCAGAGTTACCACAGTGAGGTGGAGGCGGGGACGGGCCCTTTTGTAAAATATATTTTTATTGCCCGGCAGGCGTGGCTCAGTGGTTGAGCATCAACCTGTGAATCAGGAGGTCATGATTCAAATCCTGGTCGAGGCGCATGCCTGGGTGGTGGGCTCCATCCCCAGTGGGGGGCCAAGCAGGAGGCAGCCAATCGATGTTTCTCTCTCTCCCTCCCCCTTCTTCTCTGTCTCAAAATCAATAAAAATATTGATTCAGAGAGGAAGAGAGGGAGAGAGAGATAGAAACATCAACGATGAGAATCATCCATCAGCTGCCTCCTGCACGTCTCCTTCCATGGATGGGGATCGAACCTGCAACCAGGGCTTGTGGCCTGACCTGGAATCAAACCAGGGACCACTGGATACGTGGAACCAGCTGAGCCACGCCTGCCAGGATGGCTGTGCTGCTTTTACCTGCACCATCAGCCAAGAGGGAGCTGATGTTTCTGCAGCACAGATTGTAACGTCCAGTCCCTACTCTGATGAACGCCAAAGCCAGAGCCAGGCATCCACACACGGGTGTGAAGGTGGCAGAGAGGACACCGTCCTGGAGTCATCGCTCGTGAGGAGCCTCCTAACCCTCCAGGCCCCGACGAGGCCCACGCTGTCCTCTCCCATGGCCACTCTCGCGAGGAGCAGCTCCTTCTCCCAACAGAAGCATGCTCGCCGGACGCAGCAGGAGCCACAGTTCCACCGAAGCCGAGCTGTTGTACGTTTTCCCTCTGATCACCAGCGAGTGCTAACTCTCACTGATAGACAGCCCAGCAAGCATTTACCGCATGATGAACAGGAGGGTACAAAGGAAAGAGGAAGAGGCTGGAAAGAACTGAATAAGATGAAAGCAATCTAGATGATTTTAAAAGATTTAGGGGACAAATATTTCCCTGAGGTTCAGAATTCTTCCGTATCATCACAACCACTTCAGCAAATAATAACATGTTTGAATTCCTTTTCTGCGGAGATTCCTGAATGAGGAAAACAGTGGCCCGCACTCTGCACCCCAGTGAGGCAGGCATCCTGCTATACCCCATCGTGTCACGGAGATGTTTCCAGGTTAGGGTTATGATTTTGTCATAAGCGTAATTACACTCCTAAAAGTTAAGGGGAAAGTCTTCATAATACATGAAGCTAAAATCAAGTGCAGACAGCAAAACAAGGCGGAGACAAGCCGCGCCCGCCTTGCATTGCGCGCTATGCAAACCAGGGAGGCGGAACGAGGCTGGTTCTCATGGCCTGAACCTCTCTGGTTCTGGAAGGTCTCCCCGTCCCAAGGTCATGTCTGTGTGAGGGCAGACTGTCTTCAGGCACTTCAACCAAAGCAACTACGGCAGCAGGCAGAAGGCGGAGGCAGTGGGAGCCTCCGCAGCTGTGTCTAGGAAGCCAGACGTTAAAGAGACACAAGAACGCACGACCGCACCACCCTTCTTACTAAACACTTTGGTTTGGGAAATATTTTTTTCACACGCAAAAACAATACTTATATACAATGGGTGTATTCTTAAATGAAGTAATAAATATGTTGTTTTAATTTTCCCAATTTTAATTTCTAAATAGGCTAACTTTTGATAAAACTAACCCTCATAAACAAAACCTCTCTGGGGTCCTCAATTTTTAAGAGTTTCAATAAACTATAAACTAATTAGCAAAATCCTATAATACTGCCAGGATTCCTTTAGCAAGCCATGAGCTGAATTAAAATGTACCTAGCTCTCTACAAGTATAAAGTGGCAGGCAGCCTTCCGAACGGCCGGGGGAGAGAGAACTTGGTATTGGACACGTGGGTTTAAAGATCAGTTTCGCAACGTATGAGCCGTGTGGGTCCCTATCATTCTCACACCAATAGGACACACTCAACTGTTGGCCTAGCAAAACAAAAATTACTGCATGTCGCCAGCATTCTCCAACATTTAATTACCCAAGATGACACAGAGTGATTTTTATATAATTATATACATGAACTAATTCAGTTTATCTGGGGGTATATTTCAAAGCCAACTCACTATTCAGTTATGTATGCTACTAGAGACCCGGTGCACGGATTCGAGCACGGGTGGTGTCCCTCAGCCTGGCCTGTGCCCTCTTGCAATCCGGGACCCCTCAGGGGATGTAGCAGTGCCAGAGCAGCAGGTGGCTGGGGAGGAGCCTGAGCTGGGGCCAGGCGCCCTGACGCCGCTCATCCTGGCCCCGCTGACCTGCCACCGCTGCTGCCTGCCCGGTAGCACTGCCACAGAGGCGGGTGAGGCTCCCGCCACCGCAGCTGCGCTCGCCAGCCATGAGCCCGGCTTCTGGCTGAGCAGCGCTCCCACTGTGGGAGCGCACTGACCACCAGGGGGCAGCTCCTGCATTGAGCATCTGCCCCCTGGTGGTCAGTATGAGTCATAGCAACTGGTTGACCAGTCATTCTGGTCGTTCCTGTTAAATGGTCGCTGCGGCTTTTATATATATAGATAGTAGCCACTGCAGCATAAGTGGGTATGGCTGAAGCCATCACAAAGTGTGCCCTGAAGGATGTGTCTTGTTTTATGGAGTCTCCACAAAACACTTGTTCACCTGCCTGCACCAACGCCGAGTTCTCCGGAGCACCTTGGCGTTGCCTAGGTTACCCCTACTTTCAGCGAAGGCCTGGTCCTCTGAGAGTGCAGCTGGGACACTCGTCTGAGGGCAGAAAATCAATGACATCATAGCCTGCCTGTCAGGCACCCGGAGCCCAGAAACTTCCTCTCTGATACTAACAGCACAATAAGCTCCCCGAGCATGGTCTCGATGCCCTTTGTCAGCTAAACGTTAGAAAAAGTCTCATTGAGGAAGGTTAGGGTCTGAGAAGGTTACTCCGAAACTAGAGCCTTCGATTGCTTTCCCTCCCATAATCCCAAGAGAATTCTCGAAAATTCTACAATCACACTTTTTCAGTTGACATCTGAAATTTTTCATCGCAAGTTTAAATGGTTGCAAAGGACATCACTTCCATATGTTGTAAACATTCTCGTTCTGAAAAAACTGTCACCTCCCTCCTTACAGGGAACCAAAGGAATGTAAATCCACAGCTAGCTGACAGACACCATCACCCATTTCTAAACCTTCATTATTTAAGAGTAAGACCTTTTACCTGGTTCACGTTTTTTGTGTGAACTCATTTATATTCACGTCCCCACAGAATTTTACCTTAATGTAACATATTTTTATTCCTGAACGTTTTTATTGATTACCCCATCATATTTCTCTACACTAAAACTATTTATTTTCAAAACTTGCACCTGGTCGTTGAAATTGTTTTAGTTCCTAAGACTGTACAATTCAAACTAAAAATATATATATTAGAAATGTATTTCTTAATGAAATGGATGAAGCCAGTATTTTTTTTTTTTTTCAAAGGCCTCTGAATATGACTTACTGCTACTACAAGACAAGGTTCCACATCCATTATTCTATTCCTCATTTTCTTTTTATGAAAGGTCTGAAACTGTTTACCTAAATACATGGATGAGAAGGGAAAGAGTCTTGTTATAGCTGATAACTCAATGTCATCTTCCTACACATTTCTTGAAAACAAAGAATTGGAAGCCATCTGAGTTATGAAAAGATTTGTTGCCTAGTACTCAGGTCAGTCATGGTTTCAAAGGCGATACTGCTGTCTCTGAATGACCCTCTGCTTACGGCAGGCCTATTCCCAGCCTGGGGGAGGCGCCAGGAGATCCAGAATGAGGGGGCCTATCTGCCTTCCCTCTGCAACGTGCGAGGAGAGCGATTGTGAAAGCGGAGAGAAAAGCAAAGCCTGGCCAGCTCGCTCAGTGGTGCGAGCACGAGCCCTCGGACTGAGGGTCCTCAGTCCGATTCCCCGTCAAGGGCAGGTACCTCGGTTCCGGTTTGTTCCCCAACCGGGGCAATTATGGAAAGCAACCAATCAATGTGTTTCTCTCTCTCTCTCTCTCTCTCTCTCTCTCTCTCTCTCTCTCTCTCTCCCTCTCTCTCTCTCTCTCCCCGCCCCCCTCACTTTCTCTAGAAATCAATGGAAAAAATATCCTCAGGTGAGGATTAAAAAAGAACAGAAAAAGCTGCTTGAGAGGGGATTGCTTGGGTGGACCAATTTCAGGAAAGCGTGTGGAAACTGAGGACTTACAAGTTGATTGCTTCAAAATCAATCGTGTATTCTGCAAAGCAATCCTGTACCAATTTGACGACCTCGGGTTGAAGGGACACTTCGTCCTTTCACAGTTCTTAGTATCGTAAACTCTATTTTCCTCTCTAGTCTCATCTCTCTGTCTGTGTACACACACACACACACACACACACACACACTCACACACACACACACACTCACACACACACACTCACACACACACACTCACACTCACACACACTCACACTCACACACACACACTCACACACACACACTCACACACACACACACACACACTCACACACTCACACACACACTCACACACACACACTCACACACACACTCACACTCACACACACACACACACTCACACACACACACACATTCACACACACACACACACACACACACACTCACACAACGGGGCAATGTTTATTTTCTTTGTGTCCCCACAGAACGTATAATTTTATATTCAAATAATGTCTTCCTAAATAGACAATAAAATTAACGGCATAAAGCAGGTGATGAATACAGAATCAGACTGAACAAAATAAAATTTAACTCTTAACCATGAAAACTGTAACAGCTCTTACATCGGGCATACTTGCCTCTCCTGTGCTCTTACACTTCTGCGGTTTTATGTCCTCGGATAGTTCTCATGTTTGTTTGTTTTTTAATATCTACCTCGATTCCTCTTCTGCAAACAGGCAGAGTGTAGGTACATATACAGAACACGGCTATGCAACTTTGGTGAAAGAACATAGTTTCTTTTTATACATATACGAGGGGCCCAGTGCACAGATTCGTGCACCTTGAAAGGAACTGTGGGCCAGGAGGCTGTGGTGGGCACAGGGAGGCCCACCTTCCGCGCCCCCACCGGGCCCCTCCCACTGCGGTCCCTGGTCCCGTCTGCCAGCAGCCCCACACCTGCCGCCATCGCTCCCACACGCTGACAGAGCCGGCCCCACTCATACCAGCTGACAGCATGGAGTGACTGGACCGGCACCGGCTATGGGTGTGAGCGGGGCCGGCACTGGCAGCAGGTGCGAGCACCAGGCGGGACCACGGCGCGTGGGAGCAAAGAATCTTCAGTAACCACCAGAGGCTCACCCCAATGACAGCGACCGGTGCCCCGCCTTGGTCTGGCGCCCCCGCTCACCTGCTCCACCATCCCACCGCGGCCAACGCCCGCCATATTCCGCACACGCCCCCTGGTGGTCAGCGCACGTCATAGTGACCAGTTGTTCGGTTGTTCTGGTTGTTCCGCCATTTGCTCTATTTGCATATTAGCCTTTTATTTATTTTTTTTATGACAATATATTTTTTTATTGAGGTATTATATGTGTACATATCTTACCATTGCCCCCCTCACCCCACACACATACATGCCCTCACCCCCCAGAGTTTTGCATCCATTGTTTATGCTTATATGCATGCATACAAGTCCTTCGTTTGATTTCATAACTCCCCCACCTCTCCCTAACTTTCCCCCTGTAATTTGAAAGTCTGTTTGATGCTTTACTGTCTCTGTATCTATCTTTTTGTTCATCACTTTATAATGTTCTTTACTATTCATAAATGAGTGAGATCATGTGGTATTTTTCTTTCATTGACTGGCTTATTTCACTTAGCATAATGTTCTCCAATTCCATCCAGGTTGCTGCAAATGATGAGAATTCCTTCTTTTTTATGGCAGCATAGTATTCCATTGTGTAGATGTACCACAGTTTTCTGATCCAGTCATCTGCTGACGGGCACCTAGGCTGTTTCCAAATCTTAGCTATGGTGAATTGTGCTGCTATGAACATAGTGGTGCATATATCCTTTCTGATTGGTGTTTCTAGTTTCTTCGGATATATTCCCAGGAGTGGGATTACTGGGTCAAATGGGAGTTCCATTTTCAGTTTTTTGAGGAAACTCCATACTGTTCTCCACAGTGGCTGCACCAGTCTGCATTCCCACCAGCAGTGCACGAGGGTTCCTTTTTCTCCGCATCCTCGCCAACACTTGTCGTTTGTTGATTTGTTGATGATAGCCATTCTGACAGGTGTGAGATGGTACCTCATTGTTGTTTTGATTTGCATCTCTCGGAGAGGACTAGTGGCCTGGTGCACAAATTCATGCACATGGAAAGGATATTAATTAGAAGAAATATTTTAATATCGCTATTCGCCCTTTCTCTATAATCAAAGTGTCAACCAAATTCATGATTGACAATGAGAGATCAAAACATGTGTGCAATTGGTACCAGCAGGAGCTTTATATGTATCGCACATGCACGAGTCAACTTAGCCTTTTATAGATATAGAATAAACCTGCTTAATTAGACCTGCTTTCTGATGTAGCTAAACTGTTTCCAGCCCAGTGAAGCACCCCAAACTCCCTTTCAGGTAATTGTCAGCAACACAGCAGTAAATATCAACACGAAGCAGATTATTACTGTAGATCACGCAGGGAGGACAAAGGGTAAAATATTTAACTGCAGCCGTGTTTGACTGTATTCCACACAGTGAGTAAACCTTTAGTCATTTTCAAGGTCCACCATTTCTTACTTCTTTTCAGTTGGGTCAAGTTTCCAAGCTTTCTAAATCTCTGTTTTCAGGCTAATGAAAAGAAAATAGGATTCCACCAATTCTATCTACCTACTCCAGGACTTCTGTGAGGATCAAATGAGATGAGGCATAGGAAAACGCTTCACAAATATTTGGTTACAGTATAAAATGTTTCCACCTGACTATAAAGCAAGTCGTGTTCCTGGGCTGAAGAAACTGCAAGGAGGCTAGTTGCTAGGGAGAGGAAGCCGGGTGTTGCTACGTGATGTCATTACCTGGTCGGACACTTAGCATATAAGCCTTTTATATATATAGATATTTTTATTGATTTCAGAGAGGAAGGGAAAGGGAGAGAGAGATAGAAACATCCATGATGAGAGAGAGAATCATTGATCAGCTGCCTCTTGCACGCACCCTAGGTTAACGAGCCCGCAAACCCAGCACGTACCCTGACCAGGAATCGAATGGTGACCTCCTGGTTCACAGGTCGACGCTCAACCATGGCACCATACCAGCCGGGCTCAGCCACAGTTTCTTTATATCAATGAAATCCTAATTACAAGGTCATGTGAGCTCAGTGGTATCAAGTTATGGATGCATGTGGAGTATTTTGTATCAACTATAAGCATTTACTACATAGTGATTATTTATTTTTATTAAAATAACATCCAAGATAGCAAAAATTCGAGTGGTTAGAGCTTTAACCCATCAGGAAATGCCTAAAGAAGTAGGGTGAACATGAAATGAGGAGGTCCTAGCCGGTCGGCTCTGAGCCTGTATGTTAATTCGGTATAACCTTCACTTCCTGGGGGGCCTTTGCAAGTCCTGTCTCGTAGCTTCCGCAGGTGAAGAACAGCCAGGGCTCATCTGAACTCGCGCGGCTTCTGAAACACAACCTGGCGTCGTGCATGTCTTATTGACTGAAAATCTTTCCGCGTTATCCTCTCCACAAGCCGCGTCCCCGTGCCCTATTTCACCTGCTGCGACAGGTGCCATCACTAATCCCGCACCGGGCGTGTCCGCCCACACAGCCCCGCTGCGGAGGCCCGACATCAGGAGACGCAGGGCGGCCGTTCCCACAGCCCCAGCCCGGACTAGAGACAAGGCGGAGAGACTGAAAGCGTCACGGGGAGTGACGGGAGGCAGAGAAACTCAATAAATAACCCGTTTGCTGGAGGAGGAAGGGAGGACTCCCTCAGCCACGGGTCCGCACCCACAATCCATCAGTGAGAATAGTGGCCAGCCCGCCCCCGCGTGCCGGGTTCCCACGCCACGCCTCGCCAGGAAGAACCACGGCCCCCGGAGACACGGCGATGCCAGGCTGGGCAAAGGGGTGGGAGATGAGCCGGGGACCTCGTCACCCCAGAAAGGAAGGCGGCGCGGTGAGAAGGCACGGCACCGGGCTCAGAGCCGGCAGTGATGGGGAACAGGACACCAAGGCAGCTAGAAGGAAGGGGGCAGGGGCGGCGCAGGGGCAGGGGCTGGAGCTGGAGAAGCAGAGTCGCTGAAGGGGCCGTCACCGTGCAGCGACCACAGTACACCTGGTGCCGGCGGAAAGGTCAGCCGCTGCTGAAGCCAGAGGAGCAGGCTCAGCAGGCACACACCGCACCGGGCCTCCCGATGCCTCCCCAGGGCCTGCGCACCTGGAACCACTGGGGAGGGTGGACAGCACCGGGGCCAGGGGCAGGGAGTGCTCCCGGGTGAGCCAGGGGTCTCCATCTCCAACACCAGCGGACCCCACACTTCAAAATGCCGAGCGTGCTGTCCCGGGAAGGAGACTCCGTTTGATACAGAGGCTCCGGGGCCGTGTGACCACGGAGGGCGGATGAAGTGGCCACTGTCACCCTGCGGCCGCCCGGCATCCAGCCCCGCTCTCCATCACCCCGACTCCCTCCGGGGAATGTCCCCCTCCACGGGCGGCCCTGGTGCAGGCATACACCCAAAGGCACGCTCTCCGACTCTGGACACCAGAGCCGTCCCCTGCAGGCTGCTTCCAGAAACCTCCTGCTCGCTCCCGCTCCAGGCTGGAGAGCACAGGAGCCAGGCCCAGTCCGTCAGACACAGGCCCCGGGAGGCCACGCACGAGCTGAAGACTGGTTAGACGTGACTCACGTCAGCGGCAGGGCCTGGCCATGTTTGTTCCATGTTCCCGTGACCTGCGGACCTGCATGCTTCTTCTCTGTTCCAAGCACACCTCTGCCGGCCCCTCCCATCGCGGTGCCCCTCCCATCCCCCCAGTCCCTTTCATCCTACCCCCCAAATCCCCCCCATTCCCAGACACCTCTCATAAATTCCCTTCTTGCTTTTCAGCCAGAGCCTGTTTTCTTTCCCAGCAACAGCAACAACACAGGTGACAGCTGTATGGGAGGAAATATCTATAATAATAAAAGCGCAATATGCTAATTAGACCAGACAGCCGAACGGCCTTCCAGACGACCTTCCAGACAAAGCCGGGGCTGCGAGGGCCGAGGCAAGCCGCCATGACTGCGAGGGCCGAGCCCCTTGAACGAATTTCATAAGGGGTAGCCTGGTATCCTTGCTTTTAGCATTTCTTCCATGACTTTCCCTTCTCCATTGGTTTGATGTCACGGAGATCACGCAGGTGGAGAACTGAAGCGCGGAGATGCGTGCGGCTCCCACAGCTGCGTTCGGCCTGAAGGCAGCTCAGGCCGCTGCTCCATCTTCCTCCTCCCTCACCTCTAAGGAGGCGGCTCACACCGCGAGGTCTCTTGCACTCCTAACATATCATGTCGTGTAGACAGGCAATTCTTAATGACTATACCAGTAACCTGCACCTTCTTTCAAAAAATGAACACACGGATGATTGTTGAATTGAGTATTCCCGTTCTCCTTCAATAATGTTGTTCATACAAATCAGATTGCATGGTAGTTTCTAGCGTGACAGATAAACAGAAATCAAATCCCTTCAGATCAGGGGTCCTCAAACTACGGCCCGCGGGCCACATGCGGCCCGCCGAGGACATTTATCCGGCCCGCCGGGTGTTTTTGCCGCCGCTGCCTGTCCTGCTTAGCAGCCGACTTAGCAGTGTGCATAGGAATTTGTTCATAGTTTTTTTTAAACTATAGTCCGGCCCTCCAACGGTCTGAGGGACAGTGAGCTGGCCCCCTGTTTGAAAAGTTTGAGGACCCCTGCTTCATCCGTTTCCCTCAGAAAGTGACATACTGTCTCAGAAGATTTATCCCCAAGAAAAAGTTTAAAATTTACTATCCAGTAAATGCCATTATATTTATAAGATCCGCAGGAAAGCAATGCATCTTCTATAGATTTCTACATTTTCTGATATCACATTTTCCTGAAATGTGCTTTTCTTCATGTTTTTGAATGTGGTATCAATACCAGCCTTACATACAAGTTTCAAGTCCAAGAGAACAAATCGTTTCTTTTAAAACTCATCGATGAGTTTGGCAGACATGACTTGCTAAAACTGCATGCAGTGGATTGGTGCACTCACCCCGGAATATGCCCACAGCAACATGAGGGGTCAATTTTCCTAGGAGACCTGAAGTTACTAGTGGGGACGCCAGCCAACATTCTTCCAACCGGCATTACCCATCCCTTGGCGAGAATCTAAATAGCCGTCAGGAGGTCATGTCAGGAGGTCAGAAGGCGTTTTAATATTGAAACCAAGACAGCCACAGAAGACTTCTCTGAATTAATTAAAAACGAAAAAGCAGCCCTGGCCGGGTTGCCTCAGTGAATAGAGTGTCAGCCTGCGGACTGAAGGGTCCTGGGTTCGATTCTGGTTAAGGGCACGTACCTAGGTTGCAGGCTTGATCCCTGGCCCTGGTCAGGGTGTGTGCGGGAGGCAACCAATCAATGTGTCTCTCTCACATTGATGTTTCTCTCTGTCTCTCCCCCTCCCTTCCACTCTCTCTAAAAAAACCAATGGAAAAATATCCTTGGGTGAGGATTAACAACAACAAAACAAAAAAGCAAAGCCATCCTCAAAAGGCGATTCAAACCAAGGCGATTAATAACCATGAAATCAGATCTCCAAGAAGAGCGGTTCAACATGCACATGGACCAAGCCCTCACCGTATGCAAAATGCTATGAAAATGAATAAATAAAATGCTATGAGATGCTGTCCCTCTTGAAAGGCCTATAGCCTTGGACCTGAGCTTGTGCACACTGTGTGTCACTCCCTCTCCACACAGGAAGTGCCCTCCACCATGTCAGTCACTATGCTAAGTTCTGGGGTAGCAGGGAGGAATAAGAATTGGTTCCCGGCTGTAGGGCGCACAGAGTCATGAAACCAACTCAAGATAATATGGTACATGCTGGAAAAGAGATGGAACCTAGACTATCCACCAAAGAAGCAATGACTTCTGTTTGGGGGCAGAGAATAAGCTATAGAGAAGAGGCGACATATTAAAACATTATAAAAATACTAGAGGCCCGGGGGCGGGGGGTGCCCCTCAGCCCAGCTTGCACCCTCTCCAATCTGGAACCCCTGTGGGATCGGGCCTAAACCAGCAGTCAGCCATCCCTCTTACAATCTGGGACCGCGGGCTCCTAACCACTGCCTGCCTGCCTACCTGATCGCCCCTAACTGCCTCTGCCTGCCTGCCTGATCGCCCCCTAACTGCTCCCCTGCTGGCCCAATCGCCCCCAAATGCCCTCCCCTGCTGGCCTGACTGCCCCCAACTGCCCTCCCCTGCCGGCCTGATCGCCCCCTAACTGCTTGCTCCCCCACACCAGCCTGATCTCACCCCTAACTGCTTGCTCCCCCATGCTGGCCTGATCTTGCCCCTAACTGCTTGCTCCCCTGCCGGCCTGATCGCTCCTAACCATCTCTGCCGTGGCTCCTGCCACCGTGGCTTTGTCCAGAAGGAAGTTGGATGTCTGGAAGATGTCTGGTCAACCTGATCTAATTAGCATGTTACCCTTTTATTAGTATAGATTAAAAATATGAATACTAAAACTCGTATCTAGAACGTCACAGCCAGTCATGCCTGAGTTGAAACCCTGTTGGCCATGTGACTGGGGGCCAGCTGCTGGGACCCTGGCATTGTGCCCTGGTCCTGCCACTCACTGTTGTCACGTTAGGCCTCAACTTCCTAATCTGTCAGGACCCACAGTCAGGCTTTCGGCTCTTCCGTGGCCCCTCCGGTTCTGGCGCAGGTCTGTGTTTTACATCAAATTACACAAACCCCCATCTCTGCTGGGTGCCTTCATTTAGCAAGCACTTCTAGCTGACCTGCTCTGTGCCGGGCACTGTTCTGGGCACACGGGATGTATGAGTGAACAAAACAGGCCACGATCTCCTGGAAATTACACCACAAACATTTACTGAAAAGCTTTTAGAAGGCTTTGTTGTCTCCTTGTTCAGCATGTTGCCCGGTGAGGCTCACCGTGTAGTTAGAAGAGTGAGCACCGAGGAATCTGAAATCACCGTGAACGCTGACACACACACACACAGGGGAACTGCGGCGAAGTGTAGACACTCTGCGCTCCATTCACATTGACTCGGTGCACCAGGAGCACCTGACCGAAAAGGGCAGGGTGCTCATGAGCTCCCCAACACCAGCCCAGGCCCTCAGAGCCAGCCTGTCTTCCTCCTGGAAACCACTGCGGTTCCCTGAGAGCTAGAATATAACCAAGCTTTATTTAAAGGTAAGTAAAACCAGCCCTGACCGGTTTGGCTCAGTGGATAGAGCGTCGGCCTGTAGACTGAAAGGTCCCAGGTTCAATTCCGGTCAAGGGCATGTACCTTGGTTGCAGGCACATCTCCAGTGGGGGGTGTGCAGGAGGCAGCTGACGGATGTTTCTCTCTCATCGATGTTTCTAACTCTCTATCCCTCTCCCTTCCTCTCTGTAAAAAATCACTAAAATATATATTTTTTAAATAAAGATAAGTAAAACCTTTCTGTGGGAAGCAAATACAAACACTGACAGGAACTATGCCTGTGAGCTCTGGGACGTCTCTGCAACAGCTCTGTGGGCCTCTTTTAATTTCTATAACAGCTTTTCATCCCAAATACGCA
Source organism: Eptesicus fuscus (assembly GCF_027574615.1). Taxonomy (NCBI): domain Eukaryota; kingdom Metazoa; phylum Chordata; class Mammalia; order Chiroptera; family Vespertilionidae; genus Eptesicus; species Eptesicus fuscus. The sequence goes on along the minus strand of NC_072486.1, from coordinate 3,654,026 downwards.
TTTATTTCCAAGCCAATAATAACTTTCAAAAAGTAATTGCTTTTCAAATTATTACCAAGAAGGTTTCCATTGTTCACAACATAGTTTTCAGAATCAAACACCTATAATCATTTTAATGAGCATGTTTTCTATCTTTATCGTTTATTTTAGAGCTCTAAAAAATTCATAGTCATTCTTTTGGAAGTGTTAAAAAAAAAAAGGTGTAAACATTCATTGTATTTTCCTAAATGAGCTGAAAATATATGTCCCCAACGAAAACTTGCACGCAAATGTTTATACCGATGGTATTCAGAATCGCCAAAACTTAGAAGCAACTACGAGTAAGATGCCCTTCAGCAGGTGATGGATAGATAACCTGTGGTCCATCCAGACAGTGGAATGCTGTTCAGCACTAAGAAGAAATGAGCTCTGAGGCCATGGAAAGACGTGGAGGAACCCTAAATGCAGATGACGAAGGGGAAAGGCTGCCTGCTGTTCGCGTCCAGCCAAGTGACCTTCTGGGAAAGGCAAACTATGGCGACAGGGAACGCTCAGTAGTTGACAGGGATCCAAGAGGTGGAGGATGAGCCGGCGGAGCACAGGGGATGTTTAGGGCAGTGTTGCTCAGTGGTTAGAGCATCGACCCACAATCCGGAGGGTTGGATTCCCAGTCAAGAGCACGTACCTGGGGTGCAGGTTCGCTCCCCGGGCCCCGGTCAGGGTGCGTGCGGGAGGTAACCAATCAACGTGTGTCTCTCTCACATCAATGTCTCTTTCCCTTTCTCGCCCTCTCTTCCTCTCTCCCTCCCTCCATTTCACTGTCTCTAAACATCAATGAAAAAAATATATCCTTGGGTGAGTATTAAAAATAATAATCATCGGACAAACTTTGTGTATGGGGAGGGGGGACGATATATGGGAGTTCTCTGTTCTTCTGCTCAGTTTTTCTGTAAACCTAAAATTGCTCTAAAAATATAGTCTATTAATTTAAAAATAAGTAAAGGTGTAAACAGACAGCCCATGAGCTTTCACATGATCACGGCGAGGATGGCAGGACTCACTGGTCTTACACGAATGAAACAACACGGAAGGAATGCCACGAGCAGCCAGAATTTCTCCCGGGCTCACCTCCTGTTTCCAGGTCACGAGACACAAACGCACAGAAACCCAGACGTGCAGGTTGAACAGCAAAGCCGGGTCAGAGTGACAAGTGTTGGTTTCATCTGGGTTTCAGTGATTGGGGAACGGCGCCTAAAGTGATCCCATGCTCAGTCCAGAGGATTAAGTGACTTACCCCAAAGTATATTTAAAAGGGACATAAATGATGCGGGAGGGCGGGGGGAAGACTCTAGAGCAGTGAGCAGTGGTTCTCAACCTTTCTAATGCCACGACCCTTTAATACAGTTCCTCATGTTGGGGTGACCCCCAACCATAAAATTATTTTCGTTGCTACGTCATAACTGTCATTTTGCTACTGTTATGAATCGTAATGTAAATATCTGTGTTTTCCGATGGTCTTAGGCGACCCTGCTAGCAGTTCTCTCTGAGACCCACAGGTTGAGAACCGCTGCTGTAGAGCCTCCCACGAGTGGGTGGTTGTTGAGTGAACGTTTCGTAAATTTAACTTAAAATGTAAATCAGGGAAAGGAAAACTAACATATTTTCTATGAAAAGGAAAAATAATGGGAGATGGTCAAAGAAGTTACCATCGGGAGGCCGGGGCGTCGGGGGTGGCGTAAGGAAGGACGGGCTGGGGTTGGAGAACCGGGTGAGATGATGCTTGTAAATTACCCTTGGTACTCGGCAAGCAGTAAAAATATTAAATGGAGAAACGCACTAAGGAGAGAAAACTGCCTTCCAGGCCTCCGAGGAAGGGGGAGCAGAAGAGGCAATGCCCCCGGACCCTGGCTCCGGGGTAGAGATCACACCATGTCGGCTCCTGACCATTTTCCTCACGAGCTTTGCTAATGCTCTCAGCCCCACGGCAGACGGACTGCCCAGCGCATTCAGGGGCAGACGGACTGCCCAGCGCATTCAGGGGCAGACGGACTGCCCAGCGCATTCAGGGGCAGACGGACTGCCCAGCGCATTCAGGGGCAGACGGACTGCCCGGGGCAGACGGACTGCCCAGCACATTCAGGGGCAGACGGACTGCCCAGCGCATTCAGGGGCAGACGGACTGCCCAGTGCATTCAGGGGCAGACGGACTGCCCAGCGCATTTGGGAACGGAAGGAAGTGCCCCCAGGCTGGAGCATGAGGCTGGGAGGAACTTTAATGGCAGAAGAGAAAAACAAGCGAAGATTGCATTCCACATATTTTGTGCCAAATGGACTTCTGTGCGGAGTAAGGTACCTGCCCCCAGGCATGGACAGAAACCTGGGGAAGTGCATCAGCCAGTGACATGAACCCATTTGCAAGTTAAGGAACTCACCCAAGACAGGAATGGCTGTGCTTTAAAAAACAACTGGTTTGTCACCGGCCCCTGTGGCACATGCCCTGCTTGCTGGCTTGATGCCCAGTAGGGGGCGTGCAGGAGGCAGCCAATCAATGATGTTCCTCTCATTGATTTTTCTAGCTCTCTATCCCCACCCCCTTCCTCTCTCTAAAAATCAATAAAAATGTATTTTTTAAAGAAAAACACTTTTAATCAAATCAAAGTTAAAAAATGTTTTATTTTTCCAACCTTTCCATCACCACTCATCCCCCGCCATACCCTGTTGTCCATGTCCATGAGTTCTCTCTTTCATTTTCTTTTCGGCTGAATCCCTGCACCACCACCCCCAACCCGCCCCCTGCACCCCCAAACTGTCACCCCAAACTGTGAGTCTGTCTCTCCTTTGCTGGGTAGTTCGGTGTGTTTAATCATGAAGGAGAGTACGGCGCACCCCTCTCTCTGATGCGAGGCTTGCTCCCACGCTTCAGCCTTCAGTGAGGACCCCCTCCTGAGAGCACATCCATGGGGCCTGCAGGTCCCGTGAGGAGAGCTGGCCTCCGCCCACGCCCACCCCAGGTCTCCCACATGTGCTCACATGCTCCAGCGAGCGTGACGGTCCCAGGAGCCCATCAATGAACGTTGGAAAATGCAAATTGGTAACCTGGTGACCACACATTAGCATGAATCAAGTGAATGCTCCCGTAACAAATTCACCTCTGACCTCTGCAACCTTTCCGGTATTGATCATTCTGACGTTGGTGAGTTCCTGGACCAGGCTGACCGCAGTAAGACAATGAAGGGGGGGGGGGAATGACACCCCAGGAGAATGGCCGACAAAAAGCTGTAGAACTCAGTGGCAGGAGCGGTCTCGGGGGACAGAAATCCAGCGTTAGAAAACAAAGTGCCAGGACTTCATTCTACAAGATGACCGGCCCGCCATCGTGCCCTTAGACGGAACCTTCCCCGCCCCTGGCGCACAAGCCTGGCCCCCGGCTCCCGCCTCTCTCACTATAACCAAGGCCACAAAGCCCCCCACGGCTCCCGCCAAGCGAGAACCTGAGGACAGCCCAGCCCTGACAGCCCAACAGGTAAAGACGCAAGTAAAACGGCTTTGATCATAAATCAAAAGCTGACGGGGACGGAACACGCGGCTGGCCCTTTAAGAGGACCCTCCCCCAGCCTGACCGCCCAGGGAGCAAACAGGTGTGGGTCATGGTGCAGAGTTAGCTGAAGCCGTCATATTGTTCATAAACTGCTCACCCACCATCGGAGGGAAACTGGCTTCTGTTTTCAGAGAAAAGAAACGGTGAGACCTTCACAGCAGACACGCAGAGATGATATGGCACCCACCCAGAAGCCTGGCCGTTTCGCCCACGCTTAAAGTCCTCCCGGGTCTGCCTCCTTCCGAGCAGGGGTCACGCAGCAGAGGGCACGGCGCAGAGCTGGGGCCGGCTCCCCTCCCCAGGAGGTGCCGAGCAAGGATTCTTAGCTACGGGGTGAGCTCAGCAGGGCTCCCAGGATGGAGACCACAGACCCCAGGAAGTCGGTGTGGAGGGCTGCTAGAGAGCACAGACGGATCCCATGACAAAAGCTACAGAAGAAAAGCATCAAACAAAATAACCGTCAGGAGGGGTAGGGAGGTCTCGCATTCCGCTGGCCTGAGGTGCCGTTTCCCGGCTGGGCACTCATCCGGCTCATTCATGAAATCGAGGGCGAAGCCTGGAACCCTGCCATTTCCCCAAACAGCCCGGCTGATCCTGATGCAGATGGAAAGCGCGTACGATCCTGGCTAACCAACAGGCCTTTGCGGACCTGCGGATGGATTCCCTACATTTGGTGACAGTGACATTGGATGAACTCTGAGGTCCCTTTGAATGTACTTCCCATGAGCTGATGGAGGCAGGCCAAACAAAACCACTCCAGCAGCAGCAGCGAGAGGGATGCAATAAACTCTAGAACATGCATGAACACGGGTGCATGGGAGCGTCATGCTTAAGAAACCAGGCTCTGGGTTTACAGCGGCCCATGCTCCACTCCTACACCCCCGACCCGCTCAGGGACCTGGAGGAAAGTACTTACTTCTCCGAGCCCTGTTTTTACGGGTGCCATGCGAGGCTCACAGAGAAAGGGGGAGGAGGAAGAATGAAGATGCATAATGGGAAGGAAACATGGACACATCTGACATGTGTTAGCTCAAAGCACAAATTGTGAACATTAAAAACAATCATCATCTTACTGCTTTAAAATATACCTATGTCCAATCAGCAGAGAGAACATACTCAACATCATTAGCCACCAGGGAAATGCCAATCAAAACCACAATGAGATGCCACCTTCGCCCCCTCCCGGGACGGTCGGAGAGCGGAGAGGCGGACACTCGCCTCCCGACGCTGCTGGGGAGAGTGCGCGCTGGCGCAGCCACGTCTGGAAACCGGCTGGCATTTCCTCAAAGGCTTCCCTCCAAGGGTCACCTAGGATCCAGCAGTTTCACTCCCAGCCATACACGCAGGCAGCCACTCAAACAAAAACGTGTGCCTGGACGTCCAGAGCAGCGTTAGCCACAACAGCCAACGGCGGAAGCAATCCGCGTGTCCACCAACTGACGGGCAGATGAATGTGGTAGATACGGCACGGAGCAGCGTTCAGCCACCGGAAGGAATAAAGTGCTGATACATGCCAGACCATGATAAAACTGGAAAACTTCTGTGCTAAGCGAAGAAACACCAGTCACACGGGACCACATGTTGTATAAACGCATTTATATGAAATATTCGGAATAGTGGTTACCAGGCTTTGGCGGCGGGGGGTGGGCAGTTGTGGGTGATGGCTAAGGGTTTCTCTTTGGGGTAATAAAAATGTTTTAAAACTGATTGTGCTCATAAATGTACAACTCTGAATATACTAAGCCACAGAATTATAGACTTCAGATGGGTGACTATCGGTTAAATCTCAATAAAGCTACTTTTAAATATCTATACTAATAAAAGGGTAATATGCTAATTAGACTAGATAGACCGGATGTCTTCTGGATGTCCTTCCAGACAAAGCCACGTGGTGGGGGCAGAGGCGGATAGGGGCGATCAGGCAGGCCGGCAGAGTGGTTAGGGGCAAGCAGGCAGGCAGGCAGGTGAGCAGTTAGGAGCCAGTGGTCCCAGATTGTGAGAGGGATGTCCAACTGCCGGTGGGATCGGGCCTAAACCGGCAGTCAGACATCCCCCGAGGGGTCCCGGATTGGAGAGGGTGCAGGCCGGGCTGAGGGACCCCTCCCGTGCACGAATTTCATGCACTGGCCTCTAGTATACATAATAAGAAGGAGATCATCCCTTGTAGCGGAACTCTGCGAGGCTCTCTGTGCCCGCACCCTTTCATTTGTGAACAGTCTGGAAGGGCTGTCACATACCCCACCCTTGTCCCCAAACCCCACCCTTGCCACAGAGACAGCTAGCTTCTCTTCCGGGCTTCCTGAGGCCAACTTATTCAACTGTGTTTTCAATTCTGTGTGTACCCACCTATCCAATCAACCCTCCCTTTCTTGCTTAGGTGATGTCTTCGTTTCGGTTGCTTGCAATCACAAAATTCTACTTGACATACACTCGAAACTGTTCCAGTCCTTTCTCTAGGAGTAACTTGGCAATCTGCTATAAATTCTAACCCATCTTTCTATGCATATACAGTTATATATCCACATATACAAATATGCCTTAATAGCATAATACTATATGATATGACTACACCATGAGTTGTTGTTTCATTTATCCGTTTCTCTTTTAAAATCAAGGGGAGTAGGGAGCATCCATCAAAAATATGTCAGGTTAAACATACAACAACCATTTCATGGTTGAAAAAAATTTTTTTACTTACCTTATATGGGAAGTCGAAAAATAATTTCTCATTAATTTTTGTTTACAATTTAGTTTTGCAGATAGTGTAGAACAATTATGTCAGAAAATAAGCAAAATTTCATGACAATCATCTCATACCTTGAAGCCATGCAAATTCAACTCGATGTTATTAAATGTGTTTCAATGTGCTGATTACATTGGCCTTAAGGTGTCTACAAAAAGTGTACAGCTTGGCTTACTTATCCAGTTAGTCAACAGTTTGCAATTGTCACAAATGCAAAAGTAGATAAACAAAATTTTCAGAAAATTAAATATATTTAGGACAAAAAGTCTATGACTTTTATTATAATAATAAAGTCTACAGTTTTTGGTACTTACTAAGCCTTGTTTACCTCAGTTATTTCTCAAAACAATCCTATGAGCCCTAGCTGGTTTGGCTCAGCAGATAGAGTGTCAGCCTGCGGACTGAAAAGGTCCCAGGTTCGATTCCAGTCAAGGGCATAGGCCCAGGTTGTGGGCTCGATCCCCATAGAGGGTGTGCAGGAGGCAGCCGATCAATGATTCTCTCATCATTGATGTTTCTATCTCTCTCTCCCTCTCCTTTCCTCTCTGAAATCAATAAAAAATATATATAAAAAAAAAAACCAAACAATCCTTTGAGGGAGGTTCTTGAAACTATGACTTTAAGGACAAGGACATATAAGGAAACTCGTTTCAACATAGGCTGATTGATATAAACAAGAGTAAAGTTCTGATCACAAAAACATCACCAAACTTCTACAGAAAGACCCCAGACACTTCCAATAGTAGACATAAAATCAACGTACGCTGTGCATGCTTTTGAGAAAGGTGAGTAAAAAACAGCACGTTAAGTATTTCCCCATCGCTTATCCAGTTCAGGGTCGCTGGTAGCCAGAGCGCACCCTGGCTTCTCAGGACGCCCTTCCATCAAGGGGCCACGCACACCCACACCCACGCCGACTGGGACAGTGGGGACACGCCAATGCACCTCCCGTGCACGTCTTACAGACACCGATCCCCGGAGAAAACCCACAGACGTGAGAACGTGCAAACTCCCCCAGGCAGTGGCCTCGGCTGGGAATCAATTTCTTTTTTCTCATCAACCTTAGAACGAAACTACGCTGAGCGAAACGAAGTCATCCCGGGACCTCCCGTAGTTCTAACTGGCAAAGCGGAGCTCTGAGGTCAGGCCTTTCTATCCCTCAGGCTCCCTCCTTCACCAGCAGCCTCTGTGGTGTCGTAGCCATGAGTGTCATGGCCGGCTGAAAAACTGAAGAGTTTTTTATCATATCCAATTGCATTTAAGCAAAATAGAACCAGATGGATCGGTGGAACAGACTGGCAGATGGCAGGGGGGAGGAGGAGAAGGGGACTGGATGAAGGAAGGTGAAGGGATTAGCCAGAGAACATATGCGATAGCCCATGGACACAGGCGACAGTGAGGTGGGGGCCAGAGGGAGGGGGGTGGCTGGTGGAGGTGGGCCCAGGCGGAAAAAGGGGGTCATCTGTAATAGTGTCAACAATTAAAAAGAGAGGAAAAAAATCTATAGTTACAAAAATCCTGCCAGCAACAAATCAATTTTCTGAATCAGCGCCAAGAGTTAGTAAGCCCGAGTTCTTTCTGTCTTGGCACAGGAGGAGCCACCGTGTCCGGCCCGTTAGCGCTCTGAGAAAGGTGAAATCAATTCATTCCAGACGCCCGCTTGGCAGGCCTGGGGCCTTCACAGACGCAAAGAACGGGTTAGGGCGGACTCCTAGTGGTGTGGTGATCTGCATCCGAAGCAGGTACAGGCTGCCGCAGGATGAAAAGTCACATAAAACACACTGTAATTACAACAGACATGGTTACACAGCTCTTCCCATGCTCGTGCGTGGCTAAATAAGATGATACTCATCGAAGGGCCAATGAGGCTGTTCTGAGTCGTATTTACTGGAAGGCTGAGACGGTGGAAGACGAGCCGTTGAGTAACTCAACAACAAGGCGTGACGTGTGTCCACAGTGAGACACGGCCAGAGGGAGAACGGAAACACCGCTGACCGCTACTCATGAAGCTCACAGAAAAGATCCCGATTAGAGGAGAGAAAGGCCACGTTCAGTGTGAGCTTCCCGCTGCGAGTGACGGGCAGAGGGAATTTACATTCCTGCCGGCACGTACCTAATGGGAGAATAAGAATTACACAGCCATCTCCCAGGGTTAGTTGTTCTGGGTATTTACGTACAAATCGCCTGTTCCACTGCCAGGCAGGCTGCCGCCCACGGGGTGGAATGAAACGGTGACGTTTCACGGAGCCAGGTGACGGCCCGCTCACCGTGCGAGCGCCGCGGACAGGACCGGCGCTGCGAGGGCCTGCAGGGCCAGGCATCGTCTCACGTGAGAATGACAACATCAACAGCAAAAACAATGGGGCCAGACGGCTTTCACCTTCAAGGACAGAACATTCCAGAAATGTCAAGATGGCACAGATTCGCAGTCTCTAAGTAACAACACTGTTTCGCACAGAATCGAGAACTACTGGCCATCGGATAAACAGGGACGCCCGCGAAGATTCAGAAAGGAAAGCAGCGAGTCGGTTCCAGCCTGGAATTGTTAGGTGAATAACATTCACGAACAACTTCCTGAATGACGGTTTGGTTAGATTTTTTTGAACATGGATAACAAAACTTAGGACTCATACATCCACATAAGTTTAGGTAAAAAACAAAATCCATATCTACACTGCCACTGTTCTCTCCAGAGAATTCAGTATTGTGAATTCTCTAACCCAGTGGTCGGCAAACTCATTAGTCAACAGAGCCAAATACCAACAGTACAACGATTGAAATTTCTTTTGAGAGCCACATTTTTTAAACTGAAACTTCTTGTAATGCCACTTCTTCAAAATAGACTCGCCCAGGCCGTGGTGTTTTGTGGAAGAGCCACACTCAAGGGGCCAAAGAGCCGCATGTGGCTCGCGAGCTGCAGTTTGCCAACCACGGCTCTAAACAAACAGCAAAGATGAATTAGGAGAAGGCAGTAAAAACTGCTCTGTCAAAAACTTTTCTGGCCCGGCCGGCGTGGCTCAGGGGTTGAGCGCCAACCTATGAACCAGGAGGTCACAGTTCAATTCCAGGTCAGGGCACATGCCCGGGTTGCGGGCTCGATCCCTAGTAGGGGGCGTGCAGGAGGCAGCCAGTCAATGATTTTCTCTCATCATTGATGTTTCTCTCTCTCTCTCCCTCTCTCTCTAAAATCAATAAAAATAACATTTTTTTTTAAAAAAATTTTTTCTTTGTTTACTCAACATAAACTAGCATGAAATAATTAAATCATTGCTAATTTACTTGTCAAGGAAAAAATGATCCTTTATTATTGCACCTAAGTAATCCGAAAGCACTTCCCAGGAATGTGTCTTCTTGTTACCACTTACCCAGCGGCATATTTATTAGTTGTCCTATTAAGGCCTTGCCAGGGGAGTTTTGAAACATTTATAAAGAAACATCTCCTACATTGGAAATGAGATTGCACTTAATCTCTCCGAAGAATCTGAAAGAGCATATTAGATATTGATTGGCTGCTGAACAGGCCCCGGCCAGATAAGGGTCTCTGTCAAAGTGAGAGCCACCTGGTCCTGAGGTCCCCGCCACACAGACCAGCAGCCCTGGGTACGTAGGAACCGCGGAGCTGGTCACCGGAGCGAAAGGGAGAGGACTCCTCGTTTCCATTTAAAATGTAGCTGCTGCTTATGGTTTCGCGTCCTGAGCGAGCTCAGCGCGTTAAAAAGCAGCAGACGGATAATCAATGCCTCCACGCCGGCCACTCCCCAGGCTCTCTTCACTGTGCGCACCAGCGCTCTGCAACATGGAAAACACCCAATTAGGCCTTCCTGGGCCAATTTAGCTTGTTCAGCTATTGAATATTTTGGCAATAAATATATTCACGCTCTTGAGTGTGTGAGGGAAACATTAGCCCTTTAATTAGCAGTAAAACTGGTCTAGAAACGAGCCATCTGGCTTGTCGCGGGCGCGCTCCGAGGCGGCGGCATGTCATCAGAAACGTTGGAAAGAGCCAGGCAGAAGCCGCTCACCGCCGGGAACACGCTTCACTCCGCTCGGCTTCGCAAACAGGAACAGAACCTGTTTCTCTGAAGTTCTGGGGTTGGTTCTAAGTCAGTGGTCGGCAAACCGCGGCTCGCGAGCCACATGTGGCTCTTTGGTCCCCTTGAGTGTGGCTCTTCCACAAAATACCACGGCCTGGGCGAGTCTATGTTGAAGAAGTGGCGTTAGAAGAAGTTTAAGTGTAAAAAATGTGGCTCTCAAAAGAAATTTCAATCGTTGTGCTGTTGGTAGTTGGCTCTGTGGACTAAGGAGTTTGCCGACCACTGCGCTAACCTATTATTTCCCAGATTTAATCCCTGAGAAGACCTAAAAGCAATGCTATCCCAAGACACTCAGGTCTTCCTTCTGGATGTCATTCTCCACGAAGAAGAACAGAGTCCGCAGCAATGGGAAGGCTGGGGCAGGGGAGCATGAGCTGAGGCCAGACCATCCTTCCCCGTGACGGACGAGAACACAGCACCGCCTCCCTGTGATTCTGCTCAGAATACGCCGTGGGAACCCAGGGTGCGGAAGCGTCAGGTACCCTCAAACAGAGACGCCGAGTTTGGCCGCACCCTTCAAAAATATCCGGATGGTGGCAGACGAGGCGAGAGCGGGAGCGGGTCCAGGCTGAAGGCCACACAGGCAGGATAGGAGAGCGCGGGCCTGGGTGTGGGCCTGGGCCTGGTCCCCGCAGCACCATTGTGGGGGCCACTGGCTGGTTGTGAATGGGTCTGTGCCTTAGACGGTCATATGTCATCAAGAAGAGTTTCCTATTTGCAAGGTTATAGGGAGGTTATGTGGGAAAGCGTCCTTATTTTCAGGAAATACTAACAGAGTAAAGTAGCACTAAGGCATCGTGTCCACGCCTTTCATTGTCAACCCTTCCCCCCACCAAAATCTTCAAAATAATAATAAGGTGTGAGAGTAAAGGGACAGGGAGGAGAGAGAGAACAAAAAACACAACGAGGCGCTTGCAATACGATGTTGATAACGGGAATCGTTGTAAAATAAAAAGTTCTTTTAAAAGAACTGGTTGGTCATAAATGTTCCCATACCATGAAGAGAAATCTTAACTTTCTATGAAGGGCCTCCATCTGCTATGAATTTTTTTAAAAAGGTCTCCTGTGGCTAGAGAATATATAGCCCTCGTAATTCTAAGACCACTCAAACAAATGAGACGTTAAAAGGGATTTTATCATGAATACAGCTTAAAAAAATGTGAACTGTTAATTCTCACAAAACACCTGGCTGATTAAAAGGGAAATATCCTGGGAACTCTAACTATCCTATATAATAAAAGCCTAATATGCAAATTGACCGAACAGCAGAACGACCGGTCACTATGACGCGCACTGACCACCAGCGGGGGGCAGACACTCAATGCAGGAGCTGCCCCCAGCCTGCAGGCCCCAGGCCAGCCAAGGCGAGTGCCAGGGGGTGGGGGGTGCGGATCACCCCACTGGTCGCCCCAGAGATCACCCCTGATCTCCGGCCAGGCCTAGAGACCCTACCTGTGCATGAATTTCATGCACCAGGCCTCTAGTAATAAGGATAAAAAGGCAGGGATTTCTGCTATTCATGGAGAAAGAAGACCCGGTGGACAGAGACGCATCACCCACATCCTGCTTCAGGGTCAGGCTTCTCACTGCCCTCGTGTGGGGAGTGTGGCCAGCAGCCTCCAGCCCAGCCAGCAGCTGCCTCCGCTGCAGAGAGGAGCCAGCCTGCCTGGGCCTGCCGCCCCTGGGGACCTCGCTGACCACAAGGCTGCCTCCATGGGAGGGCGGGAGAGAGGCGGGGCCGTGTCTCCGTGGAAACTCGCCCCAAGCCCTCCTGTGGTGAAGCAGCTTTATGTCTGAGCAGGGCTGATAATGTCGTCTTGGGAGCTGGTGAGGTCTGTTTCTGGCTCGCGAGACAGCTGTAACTTGGGGTGAATTCTGCCTCTAACCCTCATCCGTGGACCCCCTCGTGCCGGTGAAGGAGAACTGCACCTTCCCCTTGTCCTGTTAGCCTCATAGAAAAGATAATCATTGTTTAAACAACAAATTCCCCTCTCACGGCCCATTAGCTCCTGCTGCCTGCCCTGCAGTGGAAATGAAATATAAGCAAACAATTTCCATGGCGATAGATAACGACCTAGCAAATGTGGATTTCTGATTTAGCACAGAACAGAACAAGAGGAGAATACGGGACGCAGTGGGAACCAATCTCAACTTCTGCGCACCTTTAGTGTCACATCTGAAAACAAAGAACACGCAGACAAAAGCATGCTCACAGAACGATGAGCAGTGACGTCTAATTAAAGGTAAACCAGATCTCATCATCAATGTATAATATCGGCCCTCACCTTTCCTACCAAAATACATTCAACCATCCTAGGAAAAATTTACTTACCGACTAGAGGTGCCTTACACCTTTAGTTTGAAAGTCTGTTATCTACTATATTATCAGTTTCCATCTCTAGTATCTCTCAGGATGTTCATTCGAACTAATGATTAAAAATACGGCTTATGGTTTCTCTGTGAACAAAAGACTCTTGAAGGACGGCCCGATCTCTAGGAACATGGGAACAGAGAGCCTGGCGGGCCCTGAGCATCGGAGACGCAGCAGCAGGGCCACCCGTCTGACACCCAGGGGCCCACGCTCCGTCCCGTCAATCACCCAACGCTGAGTTGGACGTGCACCAAAGATGGCTGTTTTGCGCCCACGCTCATTCCCAGTTGTCCTTGTTGCTATGATTGTGTAATTTAATTGTTCACAAGCTGATGAAATGTAAATACAAAAAGGGAAGGATTGTGGTATCTAAAAAAATAAGGACCATGTATTACGAAGGTCTGGAAAGATGAATGGCTGATAGGCATGTATTACCAGGCACATAAAGAATGCCAATTAGGACCCTCCTCGCCCCAAAATGAAAACTTTGGAGAACTCTGATGCGTTTTTAATGCTTTTTGGAACTCTTTTTTTTTCCTCCCCATTTAGGAAAAACCAATTAACTTACAACAGTTCATGGAAAACTCAAGCACTTAGTGAGAAAGGTAGAAAGTCCATAAACTCCACTTCTGATCCATTTGAAAAAATTTTAAATTTGAAGAGGACATCACTTCATTTTGAAGTCCCGGAATCCTGGTGGATGTGGCTCAGTGATTGAGTGTCGATCTATGAACCAGGAGGTCACAGCTCAGTCCCCAGTATAGGGCGTGCAGGAGGCAGCAATCAATGATTCTCTCTCATCATTGATGTTTCTATCTCTCTCTCTTCCTCTCCCTTACTCTCTGAAATCAATAAAAATATATATTTTTTTAAAATTGAAAATAAAAAATAAAGTCCCTGCATCTAAATAAAACTCATTCTAAACTTTCATATTTGACAAAGACAGTAATATCAAATAGCATCCCACAATCCCCTAAAGGAATGATGTCAATTGGTATTTCTTAAATTAATTCAGTGACCTACAGTAATGTGAGTCCTTTCTACACAACGTCTGTCAGTAGGCAATGCAGAAATTTCAGAATCACTTCTGTTACCTCAACTCCAAGGAGCAACAGAAAAACATATATCTACAGTAGCTCCTTAAAAACATGTATCTACAGTAGCTCCTCACCTTGCATCCGTGGCTCCTGACAGTATCAGAAAGATGAAAATCATTCCAGGTGCAGCTTGCTAGAACTACCATTCTACAAATTAAATACAAGCTGAACCGAGATTTCTGGCAGTGTCTCCGCAGACGTCTTTCCGAGCCAGGACGCTAAGGGCTGTGACATTCCGCTCACTGGCTTAGTGAGTCCATGCCTACGCAGCTCACTCTTCACCTACTTGGCTGGAGGGGTGCAACTGGTGAGACTGTGAAGGCCTCGGGCCTGGGAACGCTCTAGAGGACTTAACTGTGATGTCTACACTTAGCATGAGTGAACACTACGGGATGCAATGCTACCTTCATGAAGATATAACCCGAAAAGGGACAAAAATGATACTTGGCTAAGTGATTCTTGAATTATCTAATATATAATGATGATGATAACTACTGTTCACTGAGTTTGCTAGCGGTCAAGAACTGTTCAAAGAGTTTCACATGAATTAATCCATTTAATTTCAACCCTAACCCCCCCCGCCCCAAAAGGACCTAATTCCTCCTTATTTCCGAGCTGAGACCATGGAGATGCAGGGAAATTAACACGCTCAAGATCATAGAGGTCAACAGGCTAAGGAAATAATAAGTACCTCAGAAACCATCCTACCTGACATGCTCAATAACAGCATTTTCCTCTCTACCAGCAAGAACAAAAGGTACCGTGTGTGTAAATACGGCAAGTTGACCATAACTAGCATGTTTCAGATGGCCTAATGACACTTACCATTACCTCTGCTCGTCATTGAATTCAGTCACAAATGTATGTTCTTTCTAAGACAGTTTGGTCAGTAGCTGGTGAGACTTAATTATTGTAAACAAACACAGAGAATCCCATGATGTAATCTACTGAGTCAGTGTGCGCACAGAGCTACGAAAATATCACTGTGGGCTCTGTAAACAGAGCTTTCCTCCGCAGGCGTCATGCATACACAAGCACAAACATGCTGTCACGCGCGCTCGATGACAAAGCTTGTCTAGAGCCGCAGTGTCACAAACCTGAAGGCATATCGCTGCTCCTGTGGCTGAGCAGCACAATGGGGGGACAAGATGAGGGGACGGTGTGTTTGACCTTTTTCGTATTAAAGTTTGGTATCACTTTCACACGGCAGTAAAGCAATAAAAATGGAAAACTTTGGAACAACAGCTTCTGTTATCTTCCAGTAAAACCCTCTTAACCTCAGAGACAGCTCTGGGTAAGGGAGCTGGTCAATGAACCACCTTGTACATAGTTAATATTTTTTAAAAATAAACTAAGGTACCTCGTATAAATGATCAGCAAGACCCCACTGTTTGACAACCATGTGTTTTGGAGTCTGGTAAAGGCCACCCCCGGACCGAGGAGGGGACAGGAAGCGGAGCGAACACCACACTCCCCTTCAGCACCGCCGCGGCGGAGACGGAAAGTCCGCGTCAGCACTCCGTCTAATGACGGATCGATGCAGAGCGAGGATAAAAACGGGGCTGGAATATGGGCCATTTATAACTCAGAGTAAGTGTTCCTAAGTGCTGACAAGCTCCTGTCAGCTAAATTGCTTTTATGTAGAAACATTTTTGCCTAAACGTTTCCACTGGTACTTTCATTAGGAGACCTGGTAATTAGTTTAGGTTCCAAACTAATAATTAAGCCGCACTTCCTTGTGATGGCTATCCAAGCTGGTCGTGCGCACACTTGAGGCATCTACTTAAAGCTGAAGGAACCATTCCGTAACAGAACGCGAATCCCTGCCCTTCATTCTCTCAGAGTGGAATGTCTGCCTAGGAGCAATGCCTCAATAACAAATGTACGGTTCAGTGTGGATGATCAGCCCACAGCTGGGAATGTGCAGATCTACAGAGCCAGGCACATGAAACAGTCCCCCTGGGTAACATGTAACCATGAGTAACGGTCATACTTCAACATGCACTGTGGTGAGAAGCATTCCAACAGCATGGGCTCATCCGAGTCCCCGTCCATTCTTAAAAGCACCTGTACGTGTTGTCAATGAGATGAATGAAATCACCAACTTACACACAAAAAAAAGAAAAGCAGAGACCTAAAGGATATCTTAACCTCTGTGAAAATCTGTCATTTTTTGTAAGATACTATTGTAATTTAACACTGATGTCATCTTTTGGTCTCTACAGAAAACTATTCTTTGAAATCCCTAAAAACAAAAACACACAGGAACATAAAGCTTTCTTGTAAGAGTAACCAGATCCAATACTCATGCTTAAACCAACGACATTCACTATAATGAATTAAAGTAGTAAACATAACTAGCTGGACACAAAGTGCCCTCCCCCAAAAGGCTGAAATATATCAAAACCAACTAAGAGACATCACATGTCAGCCCTTGAAAAAGAAGGCTCAGCCGAAACCGGTTTGGCTCAGTGGATAGAGCGTCGGCCTGCGGACTGAAAGGTCCCAGGTTCGATTCCGGTCAAGGGCATGTACATTGGTTGCAGGCACATCCCCGGTGGGGGGTGTGCAGGAGGCAGCTAGTCGATGTATCTCTCTCATTGTTGTTTCTAGCTCTCTATCCCTCTCCCTTCCTCTCTGTGGAAAATCAATAAAATATATTTTTAAAAAAAGAGAGAAAAAGAAAAAAAAAGAGAGAGAGAGAGAGAAAGAAGGCTCAGTAAGTTTTCAAGTGCTAAACCCACTCAGAATAGTTTCTTTAACTGCAATGAAACCAAACTAGAAATTGATTTCTAAACGAGAAGAGGCGCTCTCGCCAGTGTGGCTCCATTGGTTGGGTGCTGTCCTGTGCTTTGAAAGGTTGCCGGTCCCATCCCCAGGCGGGCACATGCCTGGAGTGTGGGCTCCATCCCTGGTAGGGGGCGGGGCGTACGGGAGGCAGCCAACTGATACTTTGCTCTCTCGTTGATGTTTCTCTCTGTCTCTCTCCCTCTCTTAAAAGAAAATCAATTAAAAAGAGGAAAGGAGAGACACCCTAAAATATTTGAAAATCAAGCAATATATCCTAAATAAGCAGTAGAGAAAAGAAAGAAATCACAAAGGCGATTTTAAAATATCTTTCTTTTTTCACTTTGAAAAGTTCGGTTCAGTTTATTATACTGTCAAGTAGATTTACAACGAACGCACTTATCAATGTGCTGACAGAGGCCAAAATTTAAGAGGGCTATTTTCCTCCAATAAAGCTAAGTTTTCATGATCTTTCCTACAAGATGTTAAAGCCGCACAGGCAGAGAAATGTACCTGAAGTCCCATTCCCCACGCACGCCCTGCTCCCTGCGGCTCAGCCTGCTGCCGATGGGATGTGACGGGGACGATGCTTTAATCTCTGGAAACTTCTCTTGAGTACAGTTTGACAAGGGTTTTCTTCATATGGTCTTCTTTACCCAAAGCATGTGGGAAAACCAGCCCCCATATCAATGACAACCATGTTCCCTGGAAGGTGACCTTGAATCAGAGAGGAACCTTGTCTCCTGTTCACAGGACGGTTTGACCACCCGCTGCCTAACGTTTGGACAATGGAAAACAATAACAAAAGCTAAAAAGTGGCCAGTAGATGAAACTCTTCTGAAAAATAGAAGAACTTCTTGAATGAACATTGAAACAATGTATCAGCATTGGTGGGGGAAGCTAATCGTTCTCAGAGCAGCGCCTCACAGAATATGCTACATCTTAAGAGTCCCGTGGGGAGTTTTTAAATACCCCACTGCCCCCTCACACACACACACATCAATTTAAACTGCTAAACCACAGTGTGTAGGGTTGGGACACAGGCAATACTATTTTTTTTTTAAGAGTCTTATTTTCAACTTGCAACCAGATTTGGGAGCCACTGACTTAGGAGAAGATTTTTATCTTTAAAAAACAAATTTCTACCTTAAAATAGAAGAAAAGCAAGTTAAAATCCAAGTACATAGAAAACAGGAGATGATAAAAAAAAAAATAAGAGTAAATGATCAAAAAAAATAGAAAACAGACAAAAACCTGCCTTTTTAAAAATATTTTTAAACGATAAACCTCTACTTAAAATGATGAAGGAAATAGAAAAGACAGAAATTATAAATACCAGAAATAAAAGAGAAGATATTCTATAGATGTTTGGGCATTAAAACAATAACAAGGGAATAGTATGAACAACTCTATACCAATATCCTAGATGACTTAGAGTAAATTACACACAAATTACAAAACTGTCTCACAAAGAAAATAAAAGCCCTTCATCAACCGCCGAAACGGATTTTCTACCCACAAGTCCTCTCAGGAAGAGCAGTCGAAAACCAGATGCTTCTGGTAGATGCTTCTCTGGTACAGTCTATCAAAAATTCCAGAAGCAGCCCTAACTGGTTTGGCTCAGTGGATAGAGCATCGGCCTGCGAACTAAAAAGTCCCAGGTTCGATTCCGGCCAAGGGCATGTACCTTGGTTGCGGGCACATACCCAGTAGGAGGTGTGCAGGAAGCAGCTGATCGATGTTTCTCTCTCACCGATGTTTCTAACTCTCTATCCCCCTCTCCCTTCCTCTCTGTAAAAAATCAACAAAATATATCTTTAAAAAAAAAATTCCAGAAGCAATGAGACAAATCCTACACCAGCTTGTTTAGAAAAGAGAGAAAGAAAGAAAGAATATTTCCCAGCTTATTTTACGAAGCCACCCAAAGCAGACAGACATTACAGAAAGAGAAATGACACAGGACACATCATGCGTCTAGACATAAGCATCTTGGCCAACATGTTGCCAAAGCAAATCCACACCAGATGAGAAAGGATAACACATCGGGACAGGAACGGCTTGTCCGGGAATGCAAGATCGTGTTCACACTTTAAAATCCAATCTGCGCAACTCACCATATTGATGGATTTAAAAACAAAGCCATGTGACCGTCTTGATAGCTGCAGGAAAGCAAGTGACAGTATTCAACACTCACTCCCGATTTAAAGAACAAACAGACAACTCTCAGCAAAGGAGGAACAGGAAGTGTCCCAGTCATCACCATCGTGCCCATCGGCTCCCGGTCAGGACACCTGCCTGGGTTGCAGGCTCCATCTCCGTGTGGGACGTGCAGAAGGCAGCCAATCTGTGATTCTCTCTCATTGTTGATGTTTCTATCGCTCCCTCTTCATTCCCCTCCAAAACCAATACAAATATCTTACCTATAGACAAACATGTAAACTGACCGTACCTCCGCTACGCCACCAGCCAATCAGGAGTGATATGCAAATTAACCCAACAAAGATGGCGGTTAATTTGCATACTCAGCCACCAAGTGATGGGGGCATGGGATGCAGGTATTCTGCCCCACCCCCGGTCTCCCAGGGCCTCTGGGCAGTGTGGGAAGGCGGGGCGGAAAGAGGAGGCTCCCGAGGCGGAAAGAGGCGGCTCCTGGGGCGGAAAGAGGCAGCTCTGGGGCCTGAGCAGAAAGGGGCTGGGCCAGCAGCCAGGGAAAAGAAAGCCCATTCTAGCACGAATCTTCGTGCATTGGGCTTCTAGTATATATATATATATATATATATATATATATATATATATATATATATGTATATTTTTTGGCCCTGGTGCAGTGCCGTCATAGCAAAACCCTAAAGGGGCCTCAGAGAATGAGATCAGACACCGGCTAGCAAGCAGATGGGGCGTCAATCACGTCGCCCCAAGACACCGGATGCTGCCAACAACCCAGGAGCATGAAGAGAAGCGGGGAGACCACAGCCCGGCTGGGCAGCTAGTTCGGGCCTGTGAGGCGTGAGCACAGAGCCCGCCAGGCCAAGCCCAGCAGCATCACGTCTGACCCACGCCAACGGCGAGATAATTAATTGATGTTGTTCGAAGCCACCGAGTCTGTGGTCATTTGTCACCGAGCCGCGGAAGACGAACGGCGCCCGGTGCCTTCACGCTGACGAGCCGCCCGAGTCAACAAATTGCGCTAAAGGAAGTCACTGGAGGGTTTTGTTTATTCTGAAAAATGAACTGAGCTTCGTAGTCATAAAAATGTAAATTGCTTTATTTTGCATATAACTGCTATTTGACATTTTGAAAAGCCAAATGACAAATAGCACCTATGACACAGCCGTGGCCCATTTTTTAAAAAGGCACAAACTAGTACAAAACCCATCAGATCTGGTCTTGTGTTTTTTCTTAAGGAGGATTCCCCGCAAAAGCGCTACTCAGGATTTTTGAAAGTGACCATCTGAAAACAAGCAAACAACCATACAGGTGCCGGTCCCCAAAAAGTGCAGAGAGACAACAAAATGTTCAAAATCTGCAAGTAAAAGACGTCCTAGGTCCTGGGTTTCTGAATAGAGATTTTATATAATCCTCAAAAGCGGAGTCAATGTTCATGCTTTTCCATGTGGAAATCTCTAGACAGTGGTCGGCAAACTCATTAGCCACCAGAGCCAAATACCAACAGCACAACGATTGAAATTTCTTTGGAGAGCCAAATTTTTAAACTTAAACTTCTAACGCCGCTTCTTCAAAATAGACTCGCCCAGGCCGTGGTATTTTGTGGAAGAACCACACTCAAGGGGCCAAAGAGCCGCATGTGGCTCGCGAGCTGCAGTTTGCCGACCCCGGCTCTAGGAGACAAAAAAGTGAGGCCCCGCCGAGCGCCGCAGATGCAACACCAAGAGCCCGCGCACGGGGTGGACAGAGTCTAAATCCCTGGGAGGCGGCGATGGCCAAGGCCGCGTGCTCGTGGACCCGGGGAGGAGACTGAAAGCCTCGGGCCTGAAGGGTTCGATGCCTTTGCCTGGAGTGACAGGTGATCAGAGGGGCATTTGATTTTTCTGTTGTTTCCTCTCCTCCGATCAAACGATCGTTTTTAAATGTATGGTAGCCGTCTCATCGTTACCAAACTTGCTTTTCCTCCCAGCCCCTCACTGGCTTCACCGGGCTACCTCTAGAGCCTGTGTCGTGGACGACTTACGTCTAAAGTAACTAAACTGCATAAAACTAAAGACCCGTTCTCAGAGGCACGAACCTCACGTCCCGTCTCCCGAGCCCCTGCTGCCTGGCGGCCACACGCAGGCCCTTCAGGGAGCTGCAAGGGGCCTAGGGCAGTGGTCGGCAAACTCATTAGTCAACAGAGCCAAATATCAACAGTACAACGATTGAAATTTCTTTGAGAGCCAAATTTTTTAAACTTAAACTTCTTCTAACGCCACTTCTTCAAAACAGACTCGCACAGGCCCTGGTATTTTGTGGAAGAGCCACACTCAAGGGGCCAAAGAGCCGCATGTGGCTCGCGAGCCGCAGTTTGCCGACCACGGGCCTAGTGTGTTCTCACGATTATGTCTCTCCATAAAAGTGGCACCAAGGCAGGTGTTTTAACCGTAAAAACCTTTCCCTCTCTACTGTGACACCCCCTCCAGCACCCCTCCTCTCAGGTCAGACGGTGCGGGTCCCCGGGGGCCACGTGGGGGCCAGCAGAGAGGAGGGTGAGCTGGCTCCTAGGATCCCATCTTTTCCCGCCGCCCCAGCTCTCCTGGGACAGGAAGGAGGTCCCCGGGGACATGGGTGCCGTGGCGACCAGACTGGAGGGGTGAGGTCGGTGGCGGGACGCCAAGTCTGAATGCCTGCGCTGGAAGCTAGTGTGGGGGACACCCTGACCACCGTGAGGTGTGACAGCACAAGCCGGCAATTCCGTTCCCGTTCAGTGCCTCGCCGAGTGAGAAGGTTCCCTGCGAGGAATCCAGTCCGCAGCACTTAGTGTTGGAAACGCACCCTACACTCCCTCCCCGTGGGTGGGTTTCCCGTGGAAGGGGGCGTCTGTCTCGGGAGCCCCGTGTGCAGAGCGCGGACCTGCAGCGGCGACCAGCGCGCGCCTGGGGGGAGACGCGTGTGCGGGCCCTCGCCCTCGATCACGGGGAGGAGGTGGTAGGAGCCGGGCCGCAGGCGAGATGAACTCATCTGTCCGGTGTCTCCGCTGCAAACCATCGGATAAAGGCGTTGTCATAGAGACGGATCCAGGGCTGCACGTCTGTCCACGCAGGAAAGCGTAGTTACAGAGTGTGACGGCAGTGCTGAAGGCTCTGTGTCTCAGTTTTGTGGTGACTACGTCACTGGCCATCTTCTTGGGGATCTGTAAGCTGTCGTGGTTTCTGTTTTCCTTCTAAATAAGGATCGAATGTTGCGCATAAATTGGTATTTGTGTTTTTCCTGAAGGAGGATTCCCCGCAACCAGGTCTAGGTTTCGGGTCTCCAACAAAAACCTTGACCTTCCCTCGACGCTAGGAAATTACGTCCTGGTTAACATGTATGTTTACCAATTAACCGTCTCTACATGTTTGTTTCTTCACCCCATACAATCACCCATTTATATCATGGTTACAGGACCCAGGGCTGAAGGGGTTAATGTGAAATCCATCCCTGCAGCTAGTGGAGGGTCTCATCTGCCCTCTCCCCAACGCTCAGCACAAAAACGCTCCCCTCTCTCCACGCTGCTCCGAGGGGCGCCCCCTGGTCAGGAGGCTGCACTGGGTGCCGCTGGCTGTGCTGGAACGCCTGTGGAGCTCTGACCACGATCACGGTGATGGTCAGTCACTCCGCCACGGCTGCTCTCTGAGTCCAAAATATAGGGAACCCAAGGCGGGCCTGACGATACCAATCTGTTTAAGAAAATAAAGCGCAAACAAGTTCCGTCATCCGGTTCCATGGAGAGGACCTTCTAAATGACACCAGCATTTCCTAACACCTTTGTGTATTTTGAAAATGCACTTACGATATAAACATTAAAAAAATGCCCAAAGCTAAATGCCACTTCTGCGTATATTCCCTTAAGGCCCTTTTTATTTATATCTCATCGCATCCCCTTTACCCTTCGTTAAGGCACACTTCAACTAACCTAATGTGTCATTATTATATTGCAAAGATAGTCTCAGCCTGAAATTACATCAGGGAAATGGTAAATCACATTCCTGAAAGCCACAGCCATAGGTGGGAATCCAATGGAACCGAGTTTCACAGAAACGACCAACGAAAGCTTTCAATGGGCTGCATTTATACAACGGCCTGGGCGGGCGCATGGACTCTGCTGGTGCTCCCTGTGGCTGCAGAATAACGTGGTTCTAATATGTAAGCCATATCCTGGCAGCCAAAACAAAAACATTTCAATCGAATAAGAAAGTTAAAAGTCGCGTTAAAGAAAATGAAAGAACTACATTTAAACTTGGAATATTCCAGTGGCTGACCCTGATTGATAGACTTACTACAGTTAAAAACAAACAAAAATCATCTTAACTAAGAGGACTGGAAGTAAAGAGATAACTGACCATCCTTACCCCCGCCCCCCAAAAAAAACCCACAAAAACACGCTGTTCTATGCCTAGAGAGCAGGAACAGAAGGGATTCGTGTGGGGAGCGGGAGGGGGAGCCACTGAGTCACCTCCTGGTGGGAACGGGCTTTCAGTTTGCGATGGAAAGTTCGGAGAACGGACAGTGGTGATGGCTGCACAGCAGTGAGGATGCGCTTCACGCCCCTGACCGTGCCCTTGAACATGGGGAGAATGATGCATTCCGCGTTATGCGCATTTCGCCACAATGAACCTTTCCCAGGTGCATTTGCGGGCAGGTACTCACCTCTCACTACGCGCCAGGCCTTGCACATGCACTTCCCAACCTGCACCTCCGGACAGTCCTCTCAGGGGGTGCCCCGCTGTGATGCCCAAGTCAGAGGTGCAGGAAGATGAAGTCACACCCCTAGTTCCCGGCTGGGCTGGGTTTGCCTCCAGGCAGGGGGACCCCAAATCCTTTCTAAATACTGCTCATTTAGGTACCAGTCTCCCTTCGAGAGAACTGATGCTTTTTCATTTAATAAAATGCTCTATCCGAACCTCCGAGTCATAAACTTGGTGTAGATTAATACAAATTTAAACAAATCCGGATTCAAACTTGTTCCAGAATCTACATACCCTTCTGATGACATAAAGGGAAATAAATCTGACACCCCACGTCACAGAGCGGTCCCCGGAGGCCCCTCAGCTCCAAGACAGTTCATGCCACCACCTCCGTGTGCCCACCATGGGTCAGGCAGGGGCAGGGGGAGGGAGTTGTAATTCAGTCCCTAAAGAACCTCTTTGCAAAGCACAGATTCCTTTCTTCCAGCAGATATTCTGTGACGTCTCGGTGCAGAGCCCAGCACAGCACATGTGGGATTACAGTATAAATGAATGCCTTTCGGTGTCATCCATACTTTGCAAGGACACACGGAAACTCGGTTCAGATTAGCATTTGTATTGTTCTGATGTTTAGAGTGCACTGCAGTATAATTGTTCTAAAGTAATGACACTGAATTTTCTTTTTTCTGAGATTCACCCTAAATTGAAAAGTACTTCATTACAAATAATGAAAACTAAGTCCTTAAGCCGGCGATTCAGTCACAGGCACTACAATGGAGGAGAGAAAGCCGCTCTCCTGGCGGCTCTGTGCGCCACGTCTCTACCACCACCCACGTGGAGAGACCGCGTCAGCAAGTCCACACTTCTCTGGCCAAGAACAGTCCCCTTTCTAACAAATAAGAGCGATCTGTGCAAGTCCAAGCACAAGCAAAACTGTTTTAAAGCAAAAGTCAGATATTTACATTACGATTCATAACAGTAGCAAAATTACAGTTATGAAGTAGCAACAAAAATAATGTTATGGTTGGGGGTCACCACCACATGAGGAACTGTATTAAAGGGTCGCGGCATTAGAAAGGTTGAGAACCACTGCTCTGAAAGCACAAAGCACGGACCTCACAGGACGGCCTAGCGGTACGCAGCCGTAGGTATGTTAAACACTTCACATCTTCTTAGGGCTGTGGATGGCCCCGGGTCCTTTAATGAGCACTCTGTCCCTCTAGAGATCTGAAGGAAATCCCAGTCCTGTGGCCTTACTTCTGGACATCTCACCTGCAACAGGCCACCATCACAGCTGACGCACACGCTTAATGTGAGGACTGGAGCAGATGCTTTACAGAGGAAAAGCCGCAGGCTAGTGTGCAGTAGAGAGCGTCGCTGGTGATAAAATACCTCCCCGTGCACACGCTCAGCCGCGCTGTTGAACCTGGGAGTTAGCGTGGGCCAGAACTCATCGGGCCTTCTTTCAGTTGCCAAGTCCTCCCTCTCGGACGCCTCGCATCACGGACCACCCCAACGCCATGATCCGTCTCCCTCGGCTCCCTCTTCAGACCCAAACTCCCTCCTTCGCTCCTCACCCACGCCGAGCGCTCCTCACGGAGTTCACGGGCAAAGGCCCGGGAATCCTTTCACCACTTCTCCGCGGGTGGCTGGGAACAGACATACCCCTGGACCTGCACCTCCCTAACCCTCCAACAAATTTCCAGCGACGGCGTCGGGCCCCAGGCCCACAAGCGAGACCCTTTATGATTTGCTTCAAGCCATTTTCTACAGGGACCTGCAAATGACCCCTCGGCGGAAGGAGGGGTTTCCTTCCGAGGGTCTCTGGAAAGGTCGGGGAGCAAAGGCACCTTTAGGGGAGGTCTGAAGACTGAACACCGCGTTGTAGCAGACGATGAAGACTATGCAGAGATTCCAGGGAAAACAGATTTCTAAGGAAAAAGGCAGTTGACTATAAACCCTGATTTCATTTATGAGGACACATGATAACGTCTGTTATGTAACACAAGGCTACATGATCACTTTGCGACACAAAGAAGTGAGATTCTGAAGCAATAACTTTGTGATGCAATGAAGTGATCCCGGTCAATAAATCCTCAACAGCAAGGGCCCAGCGGGCGTGGCTCAGTGGCTGAGGGCCGACCTATGAGCCAGGAGATCAGGGGCAGATTCCCAGTCAGGGCACAAGCCAGGGTTGCAGGCTCAATCCCAGGGAGGGGCGTGCAGGAGGCAGCCGATCAATGCTCCTCTCTCATCATTGATGTTTCTCTCTCCCTCCCCCCTTCCTCTCTGACATCAATAAACATGTATCTTAAAAAACAAATAACTCCTCAGCAGAAAGAGACGTTTCTGTGGAGGGAGTCCGGCCAGACGGTAAATTTCAGAGCAACCTGGCAAAGGAATCTTTCCTGTCGATCAGCTTAGGCATCTCCAGGTTATGTTTCCACTAAGCTGAACAAGGAGTCTTCACATTTACTATGAAGTCCAGAATCGTGTCCAGCACAGCATGCAGATTCAAAACAGTTAGCTCTCCCTCACAGCCGCCCGGGCAAACACAGGCCTGCGGCCCAGGTCCACCGGCAAGGCCAGCACGCTGACGTTTTCTCCCCGGGAAACACGGTGAATTTAAGTTGCAGGTGTGAGTCCTGTTTTGCTGGAATGTTCGCTGTACTCACTGAACCCCGAAGGCCAGGTGCACTGACGCTCCTCCTCCGTCTGCAAGGACCTGCCCTTGAAACCAGCGTGGCCCGGGAGCATCTCCCACACTCATGCCTGGCTGGTGACATCACCACACACACACACACACACACACACACACACACGCCTGGCTGGTGACGTCACCACATGCACTCCCATCTAATGACGTCACCACACACACACACGCCTGGCTGGTGACGTCACCACACGCACTCCCGTCTAATGATGTCACCACACACACGCCTGGCTGGTGACATCACCGCACATGCACTCCCGGCTGGTGACATCCTCGCACACGCACTCCCGGCTGGTGACGTCCCGCAGGCAGACGGCACATCTGAATCTCCGGGTTGCGCTTCTTCTTTGCAATATTCTAAGAGCGCGCTCTCCTTTGTTGTTCCCTGGCCCCGTATTTCAGTCTTAGAGAAAACGATGGGGCAATTAGGGCCTTACTCCGCAAATCAGTGAGTCCGCCCTCCCTGTCTACATAAATAATGGGTGCTTGGTTTCTTCCCTAAACGAGAAAGACAACAAGCAGGAGGAAAAGAAGTACCGAGAATGCCCAGAGAAATAGCTGTTTCGACCGTGCTTTTAAGTAACGAGGACGAGGGGAAAAACAGTGTGACATAAAAATAACTGAATGTGTAAAACGCTGAGGTGAATCCCTGGAGTCTTGGAAACCCTTTGCAAAATGATCCACACGGTAAAATAGAGAAACCCATCATTTCTAAAAGGAAGGAGAAGCGTTTTGGGTAAAAGGAGCAAAATCTACACTAAAAACTTCGTTAAAAATGCTTCGATAGAGTATCTTTATCAAGACCTGGCCTGTCAGGAGCCAAGAGTTGGTCAAAGGATTAACTCTGACCTTACTTCAGTAAGTTACTGAAACTAGGCCCACTTCCTCTTGCCTGAGGACAAAGCATTCCTTCTGTAGCCACCCTTCAACCGCCACACCCTTTATCTATAGTCAGACTTTAGCCGATTATCTAAGGGTCAGCCCCCACCCCTCTAGAAACCACATTTAAGGAACACTGTAAGAATAAAATTTCGAGGCTTGATCAGAATCCCTTTGTCTTGCCTCCATTCTTTGCGTCCCTTGTCTGTCTCTCATTCTCTTAGGTGCGCCGCCTCGGTACCCCCGTTAGAAGACCCCGCTGGCCGGGGCAATGGCCAGTTGCCCAACCATTTCCCTTTTACCCAAGAAAACCCTCGTTGTTGACCGCGCGCTTTATTTTGAAGCCAGAGCGTCCCCACGGCTCCAGGAAGGCTTTCCAAGCACAAAAACGACAACCCACGCCACAGTGAACGACACCAGCCCCACACCCGTCAGCGCCCCAGTCTGTCCTGCAACCACGGGCTCATGCCACGCCCGGCGGGGCCGCTCCGTGGGTGCCACGGCTCGCGCTCCTTCCCACCGGGGCAGAAGGTAGCGTGGTTCCTGGTTCACATGAAAAGCCATGAAAAGGGGAATAACGCCGGTGATGTGAAAACAGGATCTGATCAAACGTGACTCTTCCTCCTCTCCTTCCCCTGACGTAACAGCTGTAGGCGCTCGGGAGCTGGGCTTGTCCGTGACCTCAGGAGGGCGATGAGCCCACAGGAGCGATGGCGGGGGAGGCCTGCGGGGTGGTGCACACGTGACTGTGTGTGTGTAGGGGGGGGAGGAAGGGGAGGCATCCAGCCCAACACTTGTCTCTGAAGAGGGGTTACGAGCTTCCTAACGGCTCCAGGCCCTGGAAGAAGGCTGTAAAGGGCTTTACACGGTTCATCCGACGGCAGCGCAGTGCTCAGAGTCTTCTC
Source organism: Eptesicus fuscus (assembly GCF_027574615.1). Classification (NCBI taxonomy): domain Eukaryota; kingdom Metazoa; phylum Chordata; class Mammalia; order Chiroptera; family Vespertilionidae; genus Eptesicus; species Eptesicus fuscus. The sequence goes on along the minus strand of NC_072486.1, from coordinate 3,625,982 downwards.
CGCCCTGCGAGGCCGGCTGAGAATTTCCAGAAAACAGAAAGACGGACTCAGACCCGGGCACCCGTTAACCACGGAGCTCTTAGCTACCCGGACGAGATGGGAAATTTCATTTTTTAAGTGAAATTAAAAGCCTAAGTGGGCACAGTTCTCAAGACTTTTGGTGAGACGGGAGCTGAGACGCAGAAGTCCTGCGACCACATCAGCACCTGCAGTGCCTGTGCAGGCCAAGGCCGGCCGCGGCCTGAGCGCCCACGGCCTGGAGGTGCCTGCAGAAGCCAGGACCCTGTCTCTCAGAGCGCGCACATACATACACACAGGCACACACACTCACACACCCACCCTCATACATACACACACACACACGCACACACACACCGTCACACACACTCACACGTGCACACACACACAGGGCCATGCCTCCTTCTCATCTCCAGAAACAGCAGCCTATTCTCCTATTTTTCATTTTTTTAAATATATTTTTATTGGTTTCAGAGAGGAAGGGAGAGGGATAGAGAGAGAGAAACATCACTGACGAGAGAGAATCATGGATCGGCTGCCTCCTGCACACCCCACACTGGGGATCCAGCCCGTGACCCGGGCCTGTGCCCTGACCGGGAATCGAACTGTGACCCCCTGGTTCATAGGTAGACGCTCAACCACTGAGCCACACGGGCCAGACAGCCTGCTCTTTAAAGTCCACTTGGCCGTGTCTCACCTACCATCCACAGGCGGCCCGACTGCAGGGAGCTGGGTGGGCAGCCTGAACAGCCGACTTTCCACCCGTGGACGGGGAAGCTCCCGGATCACAGAAGGCGCGGGGCAGGGTGCCTGTGCTGAGAACAGCGGTGGTATCTACCCAGCACCTCACCGAGCCCTGAAAGTCAGCTAACCGCCAATAAATCAACACAGCATCCCCGATTTCCCACTCGTCACGCGCGATCCTCCCACGGGAGCCCAGAAGGCCGCCCCGGGTGAACAGATTCACATGGAACTGCACTCCGGCCCGGGGAGGCCGCCTGCTCTGAGCGCGGAGACGCCCGGCTGAGCGGCGCCTGCAGAGGCAGCAGAGCGTCCGAGAAGGAGCTTTCCCCGGGCACCCTCGGAGGGCACCCCTCGGAGCGCCTCACAACACCCTTCACGGTGGCAAATGACGTCATAAGCTTCTCCCCTGGCCATGTCAGCTCACACGCGGAGAGACACGCAACCCAGGAACCAGGATCTCAGCGGGGAGGGCAACCAGGCCGAAGGGAGGACGCCGGCCCGAAGCCAGTCAGAGGGCGGCCCTGGCTCGGACACCGCCAGGCGGACGTGAGTCCCGGGCAGGACGGGTCACGATGCAGTTGCCTCTGAAGCTGCTGCAGCCACACCCGGCAAACAGGGGTCACATTCTGTTCCCCAGCCGCTATCGCCTAAGTAACAAAGCCACGCGTGAGACCCTGCTCCGAACATTATCATTGATAAAACAAGTGAAATTGGAGACGACATCAGGGTATTAGAGATGAATAACAAGGTGGAGAAGGTGAGTTGATATTTTCACAGTTTCTGCAATATGGCCTCCTGAATAAGCTAAATGACTTGTGAAATCTACTGCTGCTTTATCTAAATATACACACTAAACTGGTACTCTTCTTTCCTGGTAGAAAAAAATGGTTTTAAAAAGCACTTGAACTTATAAAATTTTAAGGAAAGCTGAAGATATCATCAAGCATGCCTTTCAGCTGGTCCAGGTGTTTTTTTTTTAAGTCTGGGTTAGGCCCTGGCCAGGTAGCGTAGGTGGATAGAGTGTCATCCGCTAGGCCAAGGTTGAGGGTTTGATCTCATGGCACATGCAAGAATCAACCAATGAATGCAGAGATAAGTGGAACAACAAATCGCTGATTCTCTCCCTTCCTCTCTCTATAAAGTCAATTTTTAAAAATCTGGGTTTCTAACAGATCTATAATTCTGAGAGTATCTAATGCCAGTCTATGAAAGAGATAGTCATAGATAAAATTCTTGTACTTTGTACCAAAACTTCCCTAATGTACCAGGTATTCCAAATGCAAGCCAAAATCCTTATTAAGCAAGCCAAGTGAAATTAATCACTCAGAAAAGCACTGAGATAAATATTTTAAACTATTTATTTAAGACATAATAATGTTTCCTTTCGGAGATGTAACCAAGTGTTGTCCTGGTTGCTGGTGCACAGACTAAAAGCTTTAGCAGCTCATGAATACTTTCATCATTGCCTCTTCTACTTCAGCCAGTAAACAAAGGACAGACACTATTAAATTGAAATATACCGGGCCCTTTTGTATCCTGAGGACAAAAGATCTCCATCTCAGTAATAGCTGTTCCACATGCAACATTTCCACTCTCCAGGGCCTGGATTTGCTAGCACTTTTGTTAGATAACAAAATCCAGAGAAAGAGAGGAAATGCAACTCTTGGTAGGACAACATACATCATTGAACCAATGCACTTTGGACCTTCTCAAGATCCCGCTGGTCAACAGAAAAGGAAACTGTGCCCTCACAGGCAAGCCCTCTTGCTCCCTGTGTCTTGGGCTTCTCCGACATAATAAAGTATTTTACTTCTGAGTCTTGTTGATCTATCAACTCTCTGTAAGCAAAGACCATGCTACACTAACATCCATCCATAACAGGTGACCAACAAAGCAAAGTGCAGAATGCAGACCCCAAAGGTTCTTTGCGATCTGTTTAACCTTCATTTCCATAATTTCTCAAGTCTGATCTTCGGGTGGGCAGGTCCATTCAATGTAGTAAAACAAATCAGAGGGCGAGAGGTCCCTACAAGCGTGGTGGTAGAATGAATGGAAGGCCCTAAGCAAAAGAAACAACTGGCCGCAGCGGAAGGTCAGCGGAAGAACCATCTGCCTTTGCGTTCAAGACGTAAACTGGCGGAGGATCACAAAGACAAAAAAGATGAGAAGAGAAATCAGACCAGTTAAGTCTTAAAATTATGCTTTGATAAATATGTCCTTCCAGTTTTTTTAAAGAGCTGCCCATCAAACTTTGCCCGAACTCTATAAAAACTCTAGTTCTAACCTTTAGAGAAAATCATAGAGGTATAGTTTCTCCTTCAGAAGTGATTTTTGGTCCTTTTGTTTTTCAGTTAGAGCCTTCACAGAATACCCTCTATAAAAAAAGGGTAATATGCAAATTGACCGAATGGCAGAATGACCGATCACTATGATGCACACTGACCACCAGGGGGCAGACGCTCAACACAGGAGCTGTTCTCTGGTGGTCAGTGTGCTCCCACAGGGGGAGCGCCGCTCAGCCAGAAGCCGGGCTCACGGCTGGCAAGCACAGCTGCCATGGTGGGAGCCTCTCCCAACTCCACGGCAGCAGGCACAGCGGGCCAGGATGAGCGTAAGCGGCGCCTGGCCCCAATTTGGACTCCTCCCTGGCCGCCTGCCACTTGGTGCACTGCTACATCCCCCGAGGGGTCCCGGACTGCAAGAGAAATGTCCGATTACCAGCGGGGATCGGGCCTAGGCCAGCAGTTGGACATCCCCTGAGGGGTCCTGGACTGCGAGAGGGCGCAGGCTGGGCTGAGGAACACCCCCGGACACACTGCATGAATTTCGTGTACCAGGCCTCTAATCTAATTACAATTTGAAATAAAATCAAAATGTTCCTAATTTTTATTTAAAAATATGTATGCTCTTTGGGCAACAAAGGAATTAGTACTTAGAAGTTCACATTTGGACAGTCTATATTAAGACTCAAAAATACAGAGAAAAAGCTGTAAGCCACATGTCTGTCTCAAAATGACTTATAACAGTAAAATTCCAGAAATAACTAAAAATTATTAAAATAAGGATGATTACATAAATCGTGGCATACCCACTGGATCTTCTATTTTGAAGCCAATCAAAATGATGGACATAAAACCCAAGTGGCCACAGGGAATTGCTTTAGTTAAAAAAAAAAAAAAAATAGATAATAAGCTGGAAGGAATCCATTCCCTATAAAAAGAACAGTTTTAATTAACCAAACAACATAAGAACACAAAAGCAAAATCGCTCATCATGATATTTCATAAAGAAACTAGAAAAGCTAAACTAAATAAAGATGCATTTTTAACGAAGACAGATCTGAGCTATTTTCCAAATCCTTTCTTCTTACGCTTAGAAATACATGCCACTGATTACTGGGAAAAAAAATTCTCATTGTGTAAAAATCCAAATAAAGTCACTCCAATTATTTAAAATCCTAGCTATTATACTTAGAATCTTGTCACTGAATTAAATTAAAAGAATTTAACATTAAGTCACTGCACAAAACTACACTTACTCTTTTTATAAAAATCAGCCAAAATAGATCTTTAAAGAAATCCAGAGTAAGAACCAAGAACTGGGTCAGACTCAGTTTCCTTAGCAATTAAAGTATAAAACTAAGAGTCTGGAAAGATGCTTTTAAAAGCAATTTTAATTGTGCCACTTATCAAAGATTTTATTTTTTAATCAGCATGTCTTTTTATTTTATTATTTCTTCCTACCACCTAGTCTAAAGCAACCATTATCACATCTCACTGTTTTAATTATCTAGCGCTTACTTTTATCTGATATATCCTATTTTATTTGGTTTCTATTGTCTCTCCGGCCCACGGGCAGTGGACTCCCAGGGTAAAGGCGTGTTTTCTCTCTCATTGCCCCGGAGTTGCTGCACACGGCTGTGTCGGGGTTACACAGGTGAAGAACCCACCCGCACCTAGGACTCGTCGTCACGCATGTCAGAGACATGCTGGCCCTCTTCGCCCTGTGCTGCTGCAACCCCTCTCTGCGTGCGAGCGCCGGGCTCTGCACGCGGTGAGTTCTTCATCACAGGAAGGCGCAAACCGCAGAGAATGGGCCCTTCTGGGGAGCCACTGGCAGACCGTGCGCCACAAATCGGCGCCCCCCCCCCCCACCCACACACACACACACACACACACAAAACCCTGGAGCACTTTTCACCAGGAAGCGATGGGTAAAAACCTGTTTAGATTTTTTCCTTTTCAAAGTGGGGTTCAATGATGGGAAATAGCTTCAGAGAGAGATTGGAGAACGTCATCATTTGCAGGTGACCGGGTTTCCAGGCCTTCTGAGGACTGGCTGCGACCCCTGTGATGACCCGCTGCTCCCATGAGCACTTTCATCGAGGCCACGGCGGACAGAAGCACCCGGACACCCGCGCTCAGAGCAGGACGGCCCCCGCGCATCGCGGCCTCCAGGAGCGGCCGTGCCGGGCGCAGGCCCAGGGCTGGCTGCGCCCCGTGTGTCGCCGGCTCCGCTGATGGCCACGGCCAAGGACATGAAGCCGGTGAGAACAGACAAGGACTGGGTGCAGCTTCTAAAGCACACCACCCCCACCCCACCCCACCACCCCACACCACCCCACCCCACCCCACCCCACACCACCCCACACCACCCCTACCCCACCCCACCCCACCCCACCCCACCCCACACCACCCCACCCCACCCCACCCCACCCCACACCACACCACAGCCTCCTAAAACCATACGCTGGGGTCCTTTGTAAATAACAGGAGGACAAGTGGCCTGACATTCCGTCTCCCCCTGGGGCTGACGGCTGCCGGCCGGCGAGGCCTGTGAACGGAGAGCCGGACTGAGCTGGCTGGACCTGGTCATGACGACACTTAACACTAGAGCAGACGAAAGCCTCCGTGGGGAGGACAAGGTCACAGCGGGACCCAGGCCCCCACCACCATCTGAGCCGTCCCAGTGTCGCATCTGCTTTGAAATCACAGAGGCTTTTTCACTTCACCCTGCGGCATAGCTCATTGTCCTGAGACAGGAAAACGTGGGGCACAAAACACAAACAAACAAACACAACTGCTCCAGCGAGGGCGATCCCCCGGGTGAGAAAACCCCCTACGCCTCTCCTCCTTCCTACCAATTTATCCCCCACTTCCCTGAAGGAAGATGAAAAAACGGGCACAGACACAGATAAGCACTAACGTACACGCATTAGTTTAAGTGCTTTAGCCTCCAGAGGAGCAGATCCACTGGAGGGCCCGGTGGATGATACAGAAGCAGGAGGGCCCTGACCGGTGTGGCTCAGTGGGTAGAGCGTCGGCCTGCGGACTCGAGGGTCCCGGGTTCGATTCCGGTCAAGGGCATGTACCTTGGTTGCGGGCACATCCCCAGGAGGGGGTGTGCTGGAGGCAGCTGATCGATGTTTCTCTCTCATCGATGTTTCTAACTCTCTATCCCTCTCCCTTCCTCTCTGTAAAAAGTCAATAAAATATATTTTAAAAGAAGAAGAAGAAGAAAAAGAAGAAGAAGAAGAAGAAGAAGAAGAAGAAGGAGGGCGAAGACTGAGATGAGGAAAACCGTAAAGCACAAATGGAGAGTGGGCATTCGAGTGCATTCTCCGAGACGCCGGAGCATCTGCAGGTGCAGTTCAGAGCTCAAATTAGATGATTCTTCCTGTGGCGGGCCGAGAGGGTGGAGGTTGGAAAATGGGAGTAACTGAAGAGAGGGAGAGAATAAGGGAACAAAGTCGGAAAGGAAGGAGAGAGGAGACAAGGAAAACGGATGGGGTATTAAAGGAGGAAAACCGAGCCCCGGCCCGTGCGGCTCAGTTGGCTGGACATCAGCCCATGCACCAAAAGGCAGCTGGTCTGATCCCCAGTCCAAGCATATGCCTGGGTTGCCGGCTCCTGCCCCAGTAGGAGGTGTGCAGGAGGCAACCCAGTGGATGTTTCACTCTCTCCCTCTCCCTCTCCCTCACCCTCTCTCTAAAAATCAATAAAAATATTTTTTAAAAAGAAAGTCTATCGAACAGACCAGTACATGAAGGATTGAATAAAGCATCATCAGTGATGGACACATCAGACTATTTTTTAAAATGCCTGAATGCAGCTTCGTCTATAAAGAAATCCTACATATTCTCTCACCAGCAGCATAAGAAATCAGTAAGCACTTTAGTAAAAGCAAGGTTTAAACAGAAGATAGGAGGAAATATGAAACTAATGGTATCTTTCCGTGCACACTTCAAACAATCTGGTCGCTAAGGAGCCGTGGGACTGAGGGAGGGAGATACCACTCCGAGGTCTCACACTAGTAAGTGACCCATGGGGTAGTTTAGACGTATCTCTTTTTAGCAATATTTATCTATTAATCGAGATGCAAGTTTATGGTCTAATTCTGAACCTTATTGTACGGATCTTATCATCAATAATTTTGCATAATCTACAATATATATATATATGTATATATATATATATATATATATATATATATAATATATATAGATTATATCTCCTATATGATAAAAGGCTAATATGCAAATGGACCGAACGGTGGAACAATCGGTCGCTATGATGCACACTGACCACCGGGGGCAGATGCTCAACAGAGGAGCTGCACCCTGGTGGTCAGTGCGCTCCCACAGGGGGAGCTCCGCTCAGCCAGAAGCCGGGCTCAGGGCTGGTGAGCGCAGCAGTGGTGGCGGGAGCCTCTCCCACCTCCGTGGCAGTGCTAAGCCGGCAGAGAGACATCCTCCAAGGGCTCCCGGACTGCAAGAGGGTGCAGGCCAGGCTGAGGGACCCCCCCCAAGTGCACGAATTTCGTACACTGGGCCTCTAGTATGTTTGTGTGTATACAAACACACACACACACACACACACACACACATCGGCTTTAGTAAGGCAATTTAGGATGCATTTTGCATATGTGAAACTGAAAACCAGGAGCTAACTATTTATTTTAACGAGCTGTCAAGATATGTACAGTTTTGCCAAAGTAGCATTCTTTATACTGGTTTTCTGAAAAGAAGATAAAACTTAGAATTCCCTCAACAAACCAGCGGTACATAAAATTGTCATAAAATTGCTATGCAGCATGAGGCTCAGATGCTGCCCAAATCCTCCAAAAGTAAGAGTTATTTCCACAAAATTATCCCTGGTTTTGAACTCAGATAATTTGCTGTCCATTTCCCTACAACATATATTATTTTCTATCGGTGAATAGAGAAGGAAAAAATTACAGCCCAGGTTTTTATTATTAAACTTCATTGCCATCTTGAAAAATACCCAACTGTTGACTTCCTGTTTCTCTGCCACTAATCTCTCGGGGTGGGGTGGAGGGGGGGGGTGGGGGGGGGGTGGGGGGGGCCCCCACCCCAAGTCTCTGGAGTTCCAAGGGAAGAGAAAGAAATCCGAACAGCAGGTGGCTACCACTCTTCCATTCGAAGCCAGGGTATGACTCTGTTGACTACAGCAAGAGGCCACCCTCTCGTCTTCTGTAGCACTTACAGAACACCACGTCATTCTCACATTCACTGCACTGTGTATCTGTCCCTTCCTAGTAGAAAGAAGGTAAGCTTGACAAGGGCAGAGACCTGCACGGTTGTGTCCACTGACCCACCCCAAGGACCTAGAAGAGTGCCTGGCCCATAGTTAAGGGCTCAGAAACATCCTGAATGAATGAACTCCTACTGTGCCTGGCCAGCTTAAGAAGCCATCTATTTCAAAGTGCACCTGAATTTAAAATATGCACTTATGAACCATAAACTACCCTCATTATAAATGCAGAAAAACAGAACATGTAGTAAGTGGCAAATAGCTTACGATCAGAAACCCCATCACTAGGGTTTGCTGAGGTATTTGCAGCTGGGATAACCCTTCTAGACTGTGAGGACCGTATGGATGTCAAAACCAGCAGCCAAGATCCCAGTGAAGCCACATAATCCTTCGGAGGGAAAAATAAAAGGCGGGGTCCTGAGGGAACCACGGTTATCCGATCTCTTGTTGACGGAAAGAGCGTTTTTTATCTTTATTGTTGAAAGTATTACATATGGACCCGTCCTAGCCCACCCCGCCCCCTGCCCCAGGCCTTCACCGCCCTGTTGTCTGTGTCCCCGTTACACGCATCTCTGCACACAAGTTCCTGGGTTGACCTCATCCCACCCTCCCCGCCTTCCCTCTGAGGTTCCTCAGTGGGTTCCATGCTTCTGTGTCTCTGGGTCTATTTTGTCCATCAGTTCATTTTGTTCATCAGGTTCCACAGAGGAGTGAGATCCTGTCATACTGTCTTTCTCCGAGTGGCTGTCTGGTCTCTACAGAAAGCCAGGAGGCTGTGAGGCAGCAGGGCTGGCTACAGCCATAAATAAAAAGAGCCACCCGCCTCCCTCCTAAGGCGACCATCGCCCTCCTCCCCTCGGCTGCACCGCCCACAGGCTTCTCCCATTTCCAGTCCAGCCTCCGCGGCCTGTGAAACGGCTGGCGGGACAGTAACCACCTCGGCCAATAGATCGGCGGGCTTTTCGCTCAGGGATGGTTTCTCCAAGCAGATGCTCTCTCCCCGGAGACACCGGAGACAAGGGTCTCTCCGGAAGACTCGGGCACCTGGGTCCGAATTAAAGACCTAATCCTCTGAACACTCACCCCTGATCCCCATCAGGCTTCCTCTACATGTTATTCCTCCCTGTTGGGGCTTTCACAATACGGTCAACAAGTGTTAATGGTCTCTGTGTCGCTGGGCTCTGCAGGGTTGCCTAGAATACGAGCCAATACGTGTTGATGGAACTTGACCTTGAACGTTCTCCCAACAGCCTTGATTCTCATAAGTAACCTATGAAGTAAGTGCAGCCGCCACTGTTCCCATTCCACACCTGACGAACCTTCAGCGTGGAGAGTTTAGGACCTTGCCCAAAGTCACACAGTTCGTAAGTGGCATTGTCAAAATTGAATCCCCGGCCCGTGACTCTGGGTCCGACACATTTCTTGCAATCACAGGCTAATGTCCCATGCCCCGGAGCTTGCCTTCCCTTCCTCTTCCCTCCCGTGACAAATGGCACTTGTCCCCAAAAGCTGGCTTGCTCGGTGACGGCGCCCACGGCCACAATAAGTTAATCGTTGTTAATGTGGTAACTCCCTGCCTGGCTGCACTTGCATTTTAGCACGAATATTGTAAAATTAGGGAGGGCAGCGACCCCGTAAATGCACAGCACTGACCGCCAGCCCGCTTCCAGGGCGGCCCGAACACTTAGTTCTCCTGGGCCTCAAGGTCTGCAGGTGCAAAAGCGAGCTCAAGTGTGGATGAGCCGAGGTCTTTCCTCCTTAAAAACCTGCTATTCTACATCCTCACCGACCACACCAATCAGACCTCTTGCTAAATTTTACTTCTTAATATTTAGTATTCCGTGTGTGTGTGTGTGTGTGTGTGTGTGTGTGTGTGTGTTGAAAGAAAAAGAGGAAATTATAGGAACCTAGCTGTCCAGACCACAGTGGGAGAAGAATGCAAAGGCATAAACAGAAATGTGACTATATCCCCGCCGCACGGCCTGATGAAGAAGGCGCTGAGGCTGAAGGAGAAGCACACGGACATAACCGCCACAGCAGCCGCCAGGGGAACCGGGGGCTGTTCTGTTTGACCAGCTTGTAACACACGTGTTCTTTGTAGGTGGCAAAACCACACTTTTCTCCTTACAGGTGCCCTAGTTCAGTGGTCGGCAAACCGCGGCTCGCGAGCCACATGCGGCTCTTGGGCCCCTTGAGGGTTCTAACGCCACTTCTTCAACATAGACTCGCCCAGGCCGAAAACCGACTTCTGCGCATGGGCCACGACGTTTCAATTGCACTGTACGTGCGCCCCCGCACGTGGTATTTTGTGGAAGAGCCACACTCAAGGGGCCCAAGAGCCGCATGTGGCTCGCAAGCCGCGGTTTGCCGACCACGGCCCTAGTTCTTCCCACAAAGTTACTGGAAAGTCCCCAGATGCCACTGGTCTGTGCCTCCCAGCAAACCTCTGACGTTCTCCGTGACGTATGGAAAAGGCTCAGCACTCCTTCAGACCCTCCAGGAGGCGGCACAGACATCAGGGAGTTCTAAACAGAGCCAGGCTACCCAGGGGCTTTGTCTAAAAGACCGGACTTAAATTTCCCATGCTTTTTCTTTTGCAGCTTTCAGGCCACTTAACTGTTTCAATCTCCGAGATATACGTTGTTTTTTCAATAAGTGATAAATAAAATGTGGATTTTTGACTATTTGGTTGGCATAAAGCTTTGAAGGAGCAAATTTTCCTTGTATATTTTCTTTGCATGAGTAAATGTCTATTAAAATGTAAATTACTTCCACTTAATCTTTCAAATTAAAAGTTGTTTCAAAAAAATTTTGATCCGTTTTTATAGTTATTATAATTACCATCAATAACATCCATGAGATACTTTCTATTTTAACAAATGAGAAACCTATGACGGCACTATGTTTTTACGAAAAAAGAAAACCTACCTTAAGTAACCAATAAAATTATTTCCCCAATCTCTTCTCCTCTGCCTCTCTGCTGTATTTCCTCTAAAAAAATCCCTTCCTCCATGAGTCAGTATGGTGGTTGCCAAAGGAAAGGGGGCAAAAGTTAGTGTTTGATTCTATGCACTTTTTCAATTATTTTGTACTAGAGGCCCAGTGCACGAAGAGATTCGTGCAATAAGCCTTCCTTCCCTTGGCTTCCAGCACCAGTTTTCCTCTGGCACCCAGGACCCAGGCCTTTGCTCTGGTTAGAGTCTGCCTTCTTCGTCTTCGCTGCAGGCTCCAGCCAGAGTCTGCCTCCTTCTTCTTCGCTGCAGACTCCAGCCAGAGTCTGCTGTCTCTGGGCGGCCACCATCTTTGTCCTTCTAATTTGCATATTCCCTCCTGATTGGCTGATGGGCATAGCAGAGTGATGGTCAATTTGCATGTTTCTCTTTTATTAATGTAGATTACTTAACATATCAACATAAGCCTTTGCTCGTGTTACCTTAAACTCTGCACAGGCCTTACTCTGACAGAGCATCCCATCCGGTGAACATTTTACAATTTATGTTTTGCCCGAGTGCTGAGCAGTTGCTTTCATTTTTTTTTTCCATTACAAGTAATTCTATAAGAAACATGTCAGGCATAACATTTTCCCAGTATTTAAGATTCTTTACTTGGAATATATCCCTCAGAATTAAACTACTCTGTATCAAAAACAATCATCAAAATCAAAAGGCAATGAGATGCCTGGAATCCGTGACAAAGTAATAGCGGGTAGGGAGTGAGACGGGAGGAGTTACAGATGAAAAGAGGGTGTCTGTGTTTCCATGTTCAAACAACACTAAAAAGCAGACTGCATCGCAGAAAAAATGCATACACGTCTTCGTTCTCGCAGATGAAAGTTCCCTAAGGCCCCTGATGCACATTGCCAAACTGCTCCCCGAAAGAGCTGTAATCCTTCCCTCGTATAGCTGTAGGGTCTATGGTGGAGGCTGTTTCCCAAGCCCCCTCGCTTTGAAGTCTTTGTGTGTACGTTGACTTTGGTGCAGCTCCTAACCTGCGGCAAATGCTTTCTGCGGAGCGTCCCTGAGTTCTCACTTTATTCTGGACGCTGGCAATTGCTCCTACGACGCTCTGTTGTTCCGCAGGCAAACAAGTTCCACTCAGAGCAACAGCTGGAAAACAGTGTTCTGCCACAGGGGCGGGATCAGACTGCTGTTTGCAAGGCAAAACGATGCTCAGCATAACAATCCTGTCCAGCCAAGACTGGAAGTGGGCATTGCAGTCACCTTCAGGGACTGCACAACATGCCCGCAGCCTGTGTACTGAAACGGAAGCAGGTGGAGTTGGCATTACGCTGTTGGCATTTTTGTTTTATTTTATTATTTTATTTTGTTAATCCTCACCTGAGGATATTTTTCCATTGATTTTTAGAGAGAGTGGAAGGGAGAGGGAGAGACAGAGAGGAACATCGATGTGAGCGAGACACATTGATTGGCTGCCTCCTGCACCACGCACCATGACCAGGGCCTGGGAACCTGCAACAGAGGTATGAGCCCTTGACCAGAATCGAACCTGGGACCCTTCAGTCCACAGGCCCACACTCTATCCGCTGAGCCAAACCAGCCAGGGCCACTGTTGAATTCGTAAAAGTGGGCTACAGAAATGTCTACATGACATAATTCCATTTTGCATATTTCGTACACGCATGTGCACACAAAACACAGGAAAACACCTTGGAAGTGTATGTCCCAATAAAAACAGAGAGTGTCTTCTCGGGAGGTTGATATTACAAGTGATTTTTTTATAGACATCTTTATCTTTATTTACATGCTTTCATTTTAACGATATACATTGTAAGTGTATCATTTTTTAAAAAATTACCAACTAAAGCAACTCTCAAAATCATCCATTTTTGAGCAATTGATTTTGTACACATGTCCCTTTCCAGCTCAATCAGATCACGTCCCCCACCGTGACACACCGACTTCACAGTCACCCAACAGCTGGATAGACAGCATGACCAGCACTCAAATCACATGCCTCTGCTCCTCAAGTTTCCAAATAGAGTTTCCCACGCCCGCCCGGAGAAGCCGTGCGGGACACGCTTCACACCCACTCCTGCCTCCTCCGCTCGCTGGGCTGTGAGCTGAGCCCTCTACACACTAACGGTGGGCACAGACATGATGGTACACAAGTCATGGGCTGCCCTGCAGACACACATCAAACTGCGGACTTCACTGTACCATGGTATTACTTACTCCACACGGACGTGCTCAGCACAGAACCTGCCACAGGACGTGCGCCCAGAGCATGCGCTGCTGCTATGAATCTCCCTCGACGGTTTTCCTTGACCGGCGCGTTAAACCCATCTCGCCTCAATCCTCTTATGTGGCCCCGCCTCCCAACCCAGTGGATGCAAGGGATCTGAACAACGGCCAGCGTGTGACTCCTGCTCCCTAAGCTACCGAGCGCTGAAAAGGCCAGCGGGACCCGTGCGCCCGCTCTCCCTGGTGCCCTGACCCCCACTGGCAGCGCATGTCAAATCCTCAGGGTTTTTATTTCCTTACAACTCATTTGTGATGGCTCTGCTGTCAGGCAAGATTCTGGTTTCCATCAATCCCCTCCTTGCGCTCCTGATCATGGGAGCCCCGCACGCCGGGCGCTGCCCACACGGTCCCGGCTCCTAACGGCTCCCACCCGGCTCCTGCAGCCAGACCAGCAGCCCTGCGCTGCCCTTCATTCCGAAACAAGTGCGTCTGCTGTCACTGACCTGTCGGGGAAGAGGCGGGGGAGCCCAGATGTGGCCGGAAAAGGACAGGAAACGCATGAGATTTAGCACCGTTTTAGGAAAAGGTAAGAAGCCGGGAAAAGAAACGCTCCTTGATCTTTGCAAGCCACAAGCCTTCTCTTTAAGTTAAAAAGAAACCAACAACTTTATTCTAAAAATGTGCCTACTGGGCTTGCCAGCACCTGTCAGCTACAATAACTATAACGAACAGGAAGGGACCGTTGTCACAGTATAGAATGGCTTTAATAAGTAATTAAAATGTATTATTTTCTTTTACATGACACAAATCTGGAAACCTCTCCCCACCCAGTCCTGGGTGCGTGGGTACAGACTTAGATGTACTATACTCATGTGTGGATATGTGCACTTATCAGTCAATACCTCAGAAATGCCTCATCTGGATCCGCAGCAAGGTTCAACTCAGAAATGAGCGTACCAGCTGTGAGCTGAGAGGAGGCCCAGTAGAGCCGGAGGGGGAGGGGGGCGGGTGTAGCTTCTATGAACCAGGAGGTCGAGGTTCAATTCCGGGTCAGGGCGCATGCCTGGGTTGCGGGCTCCATCCCCAGTAGAAGCAGCCGAAACCGGTTTGGCTCAGTGGATAGAGCATCGGCCTGCGGACTCAAGGGTCCCAGGTTCGATTCCGGTCAAGGGCATGTACCTTGGTTGCGGGCACATCCCCAGAAGGGGGTGTGCAGGAGGCAGCTGATCGATGTTTCTCTCTCATCGATATTTCTAACTCTCTGTCCCTCTCTCTTCCTCTTTGTAAAAAAATCAATAAAATATATTTAAAAAAAAGAAGAAGAAGAAAAGAAGAAGAAGAAGAAGAAGAAGAAGAAGAAGCATAGGAGTGGCAGAGTTGATCATCATAGACTCGGGCTGACTGCCTGGTTGATTGACAGAGAAGCCAGGCGGTCGGGAACCCTGCTCTGGGGTGCGAAGGCCATGGTCTGAACCCTCCCTCCCTCCTGCATTTACTGGGTGACCTTGGGCAACTGACCTCACCTCTGTGTGCCTCAGTTTCCTCCTAATACAATAACAGTTCTTGCCCCACACAATTACTGGGGAAATTAAAGGAAGTAATATATACAAAGCATTAAGGACCACTCCCAGTACAGAGTAAGCTTTCAAAAGCTTTTCGTTCTAAAATTTCCAATTGTGTATGTGCCCCAGAACTATATACAGTTCTACCGAAGATGTTATTCATCTTAAAGGGAATATTTTGTTGCAACTAAATATTTTGACTTTTCCCCTCCTACTTCGATGAGCCGCGCCGCTCACACACACTTCTGCGCAATGCAGCTGGTTTTGGAGAATAAATTTTCAATGGCGACCGAGGCTTACGCCGAAAACAAAGGCTGGATCCAGAGTTCGCGTCCGGACTCGCTTGAAATTTCGGAGATGGGAGGTTAATTACCGTTTTAAATGTGATGGTTGGTTGTCACCTTGTTTTCTCTTTGAGAAAAGGGCAAAACTCCCTTACTGATGCAAAAAATATTCCTGTCGGCAATTTTCTCATTGCCGTCTATGACCTCTGGTTTTCTAGCAAATCAAGCAATTAGATGTCAAACCCACACTTGGGAGATCGAAGCAAAACTCCCACCCTCGGCCCAGGTAGTGTTTCTCCACGGTCCCCAGAAGTGACACCCTCCAGTTCATGTCTATCCTTCCCCCAGCACCTCGAGGCTGCGTCCGGGAGCCCACTGCCCGCTGAGGAGGGTGAAGAAACAGGTTGCATACAGAGAACTAACAACACCTCGTCCAGCTGAGAGACGCTCGAAAAATCCAGAGGCCAGGAGACCACCAACTGTACAAATATTGAGAAACAGGTAACCATCACAGCCATTCTTTCTCCGCCCAACGGGACCCGCTGGCTGCGGAGTTCCCTTCTGGCTCCCTCAGTGCTACCCCGGGGGACCTGCCGCTTTCCCGTAAACCCAGCCGCGCTGCCCCCCTTAGCCGAGACCCTCTCCGCACGTTCCCAGTACAGAAGGCGTGTCGGGAGAAGAAGCCCACGCCAGGCGTTGCGTGTTAACACTTGCTACTCAGGAACTGAACCGCCTGGACGGGGATCCTGCTACGGAGAAACCACGAGAGCTGCCTGGGGACCCCGCTGTGGGGGCGCTGAGCAGCCACACACCCGCCCCCTGACGGGCACAGGAGAGCTGGCCCCGCCCACACCCGAGGCCAGGTTTTCTCTCTAACCATCGAGAGGCCTCGCACGTCATCGCTAAATAATGTGAGGTCTTCTGGCTCTGAGAGGGGAGGGAAGGGCAGGAAGGACAGCCTAGAGCTGACAGACCGGCGGTCTGGGCCTGGCGCGTCTCGGTGCGGGGAAGGCAGCCTTCCTGACACCAGCGTGTTTCTGCTCTGTTGGCACCTGCCAGCCCCGCGCCGGGACGATCTGAATCCTCTCTCCCCCTCCCACCCCCGAGCCATCTACCCCCCACCTCCTGCCTGCCTCCACCCCCTTGGGTGAGGGGACTTGGTCATCCTGGCTCTTGCATTCGGTGAACCGGTCATTTTTGCTGATTTTCTGTGAAGCACGCACACTGGACGTGGGAGGCGGGGAGCGGCTCGGTGGCTCCTGGCCACGCCCTGTAGAGCCAGCCCTGCCCTGTTTCCTGGGACTCGGGGAAGGGGCGGGAGGAAGAGCTCACCCCAGGCCTGCTGGTTCGAGGAGTGATGGTCCTTCCCCTGGGACATTGCAAGTCCCCGGCGGCAGGGGGCACCGATGCTGGGCAGGCATCCCCGCGACACAGAGGGCTCGGGGACCTGGACTGCGAGCCTGCAGGTCTGACGTGTCCTGTCGGCCACGGCCGGGGCTGGGTGTCTCCGTGCCTGGGGTGTCCAAGGCACACTGGGCGCTGGAACTAGGAACTGAAGGGGAAAGTTATTCCACCCATTAAACCTGGGAGCAGCTGAACCTGCCGACTTCTGTGCTGAGAACCATGGAGAACGTTCGTTCAATCAATCAATGAGTGTTATTTCATTTTATTATTTTTTAATATATTTGTATTGATTTCAGAGAGGGAGGGAGAGGGAGAGAGAGCGAGAAACATCCATGATGAGAGAGAATCATCCATCAGCTGCCTCCCGCAAGCCCCCTACTGGGGATCAAGTCCACAACCCGGGCAGGTGCCCTGACCGGGAATCGAACCGTGACCTCCTGGTTCATAGGTGGACACTCAACCCCTGAGCCACGCCGGCAGGGCATCAATTACGTTTGTGTTAATGTGTTAGGGTAGCAATAGAACATCGTGGTCAGTGATTAAAAAATGCCAAAGTTTCCAATACTACCTGAAGATGAATAATAAGATGAACGTTTACAAACTTATCAAACATTTGAAAAACAATGATTGTAGTTAACTTCTTGACTAATTAATTAACGTGTATTCTTTTCTCTTACATGACACAAATCTGAAAACCTCCCCCGCCCAGTCCTGCGTGTGTGGGTGCAGGGCAAGGCTCTGGGGAACCCCACCTCCCCCAGCCCATCACTCACTAATGGGCGGAGCGACCGTGGGCAGGTCGGGTTTATTACTCTGTGGGCCCGTTTTGGAATTTGCAGAATAGACTTGTTGATCTCTGCGGTCTCTCTTATTTAAAAAATTGCATAAAGCAGTTTCAGGAATAAAGATGGGATATTTAGGGCGCTGGATGTAAGAACCAATCCCTCAGAACACCAGAAGAATACGGTGCCTACTTTTAAAGCTGCAGTCCAACGGATTGAAGACTTTGTAAGAAGAGTAGCCAGATTGTAGGACGGATGTGGAGACTGAACACCAGGGCTTTTTGGTCAAAGGCATCAGATGAGTCTATGTGTGCTTTCTAAGTTCGTCTTTTGTTGACATCAGTGGAAACTGGGAAACTAAAAGTGGCCAGGTGGATGTTTTACAAGAGGATGGAGAAAACCCTTTCCCATGTGTCTAAAAGGATTCAATGGAGACCCTCGTTTCCTGGCTCCTGGGGATGGATCCTAATTCGCTCCAGGAGTTGTTTTCAGACTCTGACAGATACTCTGATCCTGGTTGTGCCTGCTCTTTTGCCAATGAACCTTTTGTGAGGTTCATTCCCACCCGTTACCACGCTGCCCACGCGCTCTGATGCAAATGGTGCCCGATTCCACCCTGCTTCCTAGTTTAGGTCCTGGAAGCGGGGGGAAGTCTCAACACGGAACTCCTGCATGACCTGACCGGATCCAAGGTCGGTACTTACATCCCCATTACACACACACGCACACACACACACACACGCACACACTCACACACACACACACACACACACACACTCAAACACACACACACTCACACACAAACACACACACACGCACACACGCACACACAAACACACACACACACTCACACACCAAACACACACACACACACACACACACTCACACACCAAACACACACACACACTCACACACACACATGCGCACCACACACACTCACACACGCGTGCACGCACACACACACACACGTTGCTGGGACGTGTCTGTGGCTGATGAGGACGGGGATGGCGCTGACACGACAGCCGCCAAACCTGATGGGTGCTTTGAGCTCGGGAAACATGTCTCTCCGAGGAGGGGCAGGAAGACTTCTTCGGGGTGACTGTCTATTTCCATCGGCGAGAAGCCGCGGGACCCGCATTGGGAAAGGTTACTGGTTGCATAACCCAGCGGCAGGCAGACGCGCACTCAGAGTCACACCGACTCTCACTGAGGGCGCCGCACGCGTGGGCCTCACCGACGGGAAGCTGTGCGGACGCGGGGATGGCTGGCGGGGAGGCCGGCGGCGTCTGACTTGGCTGCACTGGTCTTTGTTAGTGTGTGTGGGTGTGTGTGGGTGTGTGGTGTGTCTGTGTGTGTGTGTGGGTGTGTGTGTGGGTGTGTGGTGTGTGTGTGGTGGTGTGTGTGGGTGTTTGGTGTGTGTGTGGTGTGTGTGTGTATGTGTGTGTGGGGGTGTGGTGTGTGTGTGTGTGTGTGTGGTGTGTGTGGTGTGTGTGTGGTGTGTGTGTGTGGTATGTGTGGGTGTGTGGTGTGTGTGTGTGTGTGTGTGGGTGTGTGGTGTGTGTGTGTGGTATGTGTGGGTGTGTGGTGTGTGTGGTGTGTGTGTGGGTGTGTGGTGTGTGGGTGTGGTATGTGGGTGTGTGGTGTGTGTGTGGTGTGTGTGTGGGTGTTTGTGGGTGTGTGGTGTGTGTGTGTGTGTGTGTGGGGGTGTGGTGTGTGTGTGTGGTATGTGTGGGTGTGTGGTGTGTGTGTGGTGTGTGTGTGGTGTGTGTGGGTGTGTGGTGTGTGTGTGTGTGTGTGTGGTGTGTGTGGTGTGTGTGGTGTGTGTGTGTGGTATGTGTGTGTGTGGTGTGTGTGTGGTGTGTGTGTGTGGTATGTGTGGGTGTGTGGTGTGTGTGTGGGGTGTGTGTGGTGTGTGTGGGGGTGGTGGTGGTGTGTGTGGGTGTGGGTGTGGTGTGTGTGTGGTGTGTGTGTGTGAGTGTGTGGTATGTGTGTGTGTGTGGGGGGGTGTGGTGTGTGGGTGGGGGGGGTGTGGTGTGTGTGTGTGGGGGGGGTAGTATGTGTGTGGGGGGGTGTGGGTGTGTGGTGTGTGTGGTGTGTGTGTTGTGTGTGTGTGGTGTGTGTGTGGTGTGTGTGTGTGTGTGTGTGTGTGTGTGTGTGGTGTGTGTGTGTGTGTGTGTGTGTGTGTGTGTGTGTGTGTATGTGTGTGTGGGGGGGTGTGGTGTGTGTGTGGGTGGGTGTGGGTGTGTGTGGGGGGGGGTGTGGTGTGTGTGGGGGGGGGGTGGTATGTGTGTGGGGGGGTGTGGTGTGTGTGTGGGGGGGTGGTATGTGTGTGAGGGGGTGTGGTGTGTGTGTGGGGGGTTGGTATGTGTGTGGGGGGGGTGTGGGTGTGTGGTGTGTGTGGTGTGTGTGTGTGTGGTGTGTGGTGTGTGTGAGTGTGTGGTATGTGTGGGGGGGGAGGGGGTGTGTGTGTGGGGGTGTGTGTGTGGGGTGTGTGTGTGGGGGGGGTGTGGTGTGTGGGTGGGGGGGGGTGTGGTGTGTGTGTGGGGGGGGTAGTATGTGTGTGGGGGGGGTGTGGGTGTGTGGTGTGTGTGGTGTGTGTGTGTGTGGTGTGTGGTGTGTGTGAGTGTGTGGTATGTGTGGGGGGGGGAGGGGGTGTGTGTGTGGGGGTGTGTGTGTGGGGTGTGTGTGTGGGGGGGGGGGTGTGGTGTGTGGGTGGGGGGGGGTGTGGTGTGTGTGGGGGGGGGTAGTATGTGTGTGGGGGGGTGTGGGTGTGTGGTGTGTGTGGTGTGTGTGTGGTGTGTGTGTGGTGTGTGTGTGGTGTGTGTGTGGTGTGTGTGTGTGTGGTGTGTGGTGTGTGTGGTGTGTGTGTGGTGTGTGGTGTGTGTGTGTGAGTGTGTGGTATGTGTGTGTGGGGGGGGTGTGGTGTGTGTGTGGGGGGGTGTGGTGTGTGTGTGGGGGGGTGTGGTGTGTGTGTGGGGGGGTGGTATGTGTGTGGGGGGGTGTGGTGTGTGTGTGGGGGGGTGGTATGTGTGTGGGGGGGTGTGGTGTGTGTGGGGGGGGGTGGTGTGTGTGTGTGGGGGGTGTGGGTGTGTGGTGGGTGTGGTGTGTGTGTGTGTGTGTGTGGTGTGTGTGTGGTGGGTGTGGTGTGTGTGGGTGTGTGGTGTGTGTGAGTGTGTGGTATGTGTGGGGGGGGGAGGGGGTGTGTGTGTGGGGGTGTGTGTGTGGGGTGTGGTGTGTGTATGTGTGGTGTGTATGAGTGTGTGGTATGTGTGTGGGTGTGGGTGTGTGTGTGAGTGTGTGGTATGTGTGTGTGTGGGGGGGGTGGGTGTGTGTGTGGGGGGTGTGTACACAAAGTAACCCAGGCGCTGAGCAGAGCATACAACCCTGCCTGCACGGAGAGCCTCAACCCCTCCTTATGCCCCTCCATCTAGCCGCCTCCACCTTGGTTTTCGGTGAAAGCCACGTTTACTGCAGCGGTTCCGTTAGAGATTTCCTCTGCCGTTTAAAGGGCCAGCATTTTTAATGACGCGGTTATTCTCTTCATTAGCATCTGGTTACAAAGGTGCATGAGCCCTCCTACTGCGAGTATGAATTTGCAGTCTGAAAGGTTTTCGAGAATTGCACGTATAATATTATGGGAGAAATGCTGTACCTCCACAGACTCTGAATACACACATGATGTCCCAAGATAATTTAAAATATAAATTGTCGTAATATCTTGTTTCCAAAGATTACTTACATACCAGTGAAATGTGTTCTTTATATTAATTTGTATTTTATACATTTTATATTTAGCCATAAATTCAATATTTAGTCATGCATGCCTGGATTAGTCACACATCTCTTAGACAGGATATGCTAATGCAGCACTGACAATTCTCTAAGTTAAAACCAGGCTGATGTATTTTGTAAAAAACGCAAATAGTGTTTTTTGACATGAATTAAATTTATATATGAACACTAATCAAACCAATGTCCATCTTTTCAAATGAAGCAGTCCCTAAAATATGTAAACATATAAAGACATGTTTAGAAAGCACTTTTGCTCAAAAAACTTGATACTTTAAATGGTATCTTTTTTAAAATATATTTTTATTGATCTCAGAGAGAAGGGGAGAAGGAGAGGGAGAGAGAATCATCAATGATGAGAGAGAATCATCGATCAGCTGCCTCCCACATGCCCCACACTGGGGATCAAGCCTGCAACCTGGGCATGTGCCCTGACCGGGAATCGAACCGTGACCTTCCAGTTCATAGGTCGACGCTCAACCACTGAGCCACGCTGGCCAGGCTAAACAGTACCTTTTATAGTATTACATCATGCTAAAGAGTGTTGAAAGCAACACTCACTACTTAATTATTTGTTGTTAAATAATATAACGCCCATCACTAAGCATTCTTCTAAGTAGCTCCTGCTAGCAACCAGCATTATGAAGGAAAATCTGTTATTCGTACAAGACAGATATAGCACATAATTAACTCATTAGAATACAGTTCAACCAAAGTAGCTCGTTTATCACATCAACATCAATTGGAATGTACTGTTCTTGAAATTAATTTATATAATAAATACCCATCGCTTTACTGTTTGCATAGAAGAGCAGGCTCATTTTTTCTTCCCCTCCGCAGTCCATGAGAAGCCAGGGTAATTTTAGGAGCCCAGCAACCCTGAACTTCAAGGAGCCATTTTCCCCCCAATCACCTGTTCAAATCCACTGGCTTAGAGACAGTCAGCAGGTTTCTAGTGGAAAAAACAATGACCACTGTCTGCGGACAGCGTGACCTCTTTCACTTGGCGGGCGTCCTCTCCGTCACCGGCTAAGTGAGGCTGTGACCCTGCCCAGCCAAAGGCAGGAGAATCCTGCGCTGGGGCGGGCTGCCCAGCCGGGAGAGGACACTGGGAGGGCGCAAACCAGTGCCCTGCCGGGCAAGCGGGGCTCCCGCCTGCTCCGGAGGGGAGGTGCGTGCTGCTGCAAGCGCTCGGGGACACCAGGGGCTTCTAGGCCCCATCCGGGGGTGCCTGCCATCCAGATTGCCCCTCAAACGTGTTCATTCCATGAGCCCCTGCCAGGCCCAGTGCGCACACTCCCTCATGAATCCTGGCCCAGAGACTTCGTGTCCCACAGGCACCAGCCGGAGGGAGTGTGAACAAGGCGATGCCGGTTTGGCTTTCCCGGACAATTCTCAATATCGCCCGCCGAGAACCGGCCTCCCAGTGAGACTCAGAAACGTGAAAGGGAAGCTGCACCTCGCGGGGGGACTGGACTGTCATTAAAATCAATGACAAGAACGGCTCCATTAACTGCTGCCCCAGTGCACCTGCCCCTGTGCACCTGCCCCCGTGCACCTGCCCCAGTGCACCAACCCCAGTGCACCTGCCCCCGTGCACCTGCCCCGTGCACCTGCCCCCGTGCACCTGCCCCAGTGCACCTGCCCCAGTGCACCTGCCCCCGTGCACCTGCCCCCGTGCACCTGCCCCAGTGCACCTGCCCCGGTGCACCTGCCCCCGTGCACCTGCCCCCATGCACCTGCCCCAGTGCACCAGCCCCAGTGCACCTGCCCCCGTGCACCTGCCCCAGTGCACCTGCCCCCGTGCACCTGCCCCAGTGCACCAGCCCCCGTGCACCTGCCCCAGTGCACCTGCCCCCGTGCACCTGCCCCCGTGCACCTGCCCCAGTGCACCAACCCCAGTGCACCTGCCCCCGTGCACCTGCCCCAGTGCACCAACCCCAGTGCACCTGCCCCCATGCACCTGCCCCCGTGCACCTGCCCCCGTGCACCTGCCCCAGTGCACCTGCCCCAGTGCACCTGCCCCAGTGCACCTGCCCCCGTGCACCTGCCCCCGTGCACCTGCCCCCGTGCACCTGCCCCAGTGCACCTGCCCCCGTGCACCTGCCCCCGTGCACCTGCCCCAGTGCACCAACCCGCATCGCAGGGAATCACACTAAACCATTTTACGAGTGGTTGAAACCAGAAGAAATAAGGCAGGTTCTGTCACAGTCTTCTTGGTGAGAATTCACTTTTAAAACAAACAGAAAAATCTCAACTCTCACCTGCCCAGCATGTGCGGGGCCAGGTCTGATACCCCTGTGCGGGCCCAGGTCTGATACCCCCGTGCGGGCCCAGGTCTGATACCCCCGTGCGGGCCCAGGTCTGATACCCCCGTGCGGGCCCAGGTCTGATACCCCCGTGCGGGCCCAGGTCTGATACCCCCGTGCGGGGCCAGGTCTGATACCCCCGTGCGGGGCCAGGTCTGATACCCCTGTGCGGGGCCAGGTCTGATATCCCCGTGCGGGGCCAGGTCTGATATCCCCGTGCGGGGCCAGGTCTGATAGCCCCGTGCGGGGCCAGGTCTGGTACCCCTGTGCGGGGCCAGGTCTGATACCCCCCGTGCGGGCCCAGGTCTGATACCCCCGTGCGGGCCCAGGTCTGATACCCCCGTGCGGGCCCAGGTCTGATACCCCCGTGCGGGCCCAGGTCTGATACCCCCGTGCGGGCCCAGGTCTGATACCCCCGTGCGGGCCCAGGTCTGGTACCCCTGTGCGGGGCCAGGTCTGATACCCCCGTGCGGGGCCAGGTCTGGTACCCCTGTGCGGGGCCAGGTCTGATACCCCTGTGCGGGGCCAGGTCTGGTACCCCTGTGCGGGGCCAGGTCTGATACCCCCGTGCGGGGCCAGGTCTGATATCCCCGTGCGGGGCCAGGTCTGATATCCCCGTGCGGGGCCAGGTCTGATACCCCCGTGCGGGGCCAGGTCTGATACCCCCGTGCGGGGCCAGGTCTGATACCCCCGTGCGGGGCCAGGTCTGATACCCCCGTGCGGGGCCAGGTCTGATACCCCTGTGCGGGCCCAGGTCTGATACCCCCGTGCGGGGCCAGGTCTGATACCCCCGTGCGGGGCCAGGTCTGATACCCCCGTGCGGGCCCAGGTCTGGTACCCCCTGTGCGGGCCCAGGTCTGATACCCCCGTGCGGGGCCTGGTCTGATACCCCCGTGCGGGGCCCAGGTCTGATACCCCTGTGCGGGGCCAGGTCTGATACCCCCGTGCGGGGCCAGGTCTGATACCCCCGTGCGGGGCCAGGTCTGATACCCCTGTGCGGGGCCAGGTCTGGTACCCCTGTGCGGGGCCAGGTCTGATACCCCTGTGCCGATCACGCACACGTTCACTCCTTTCCTTCCCAGGACGGAGTGAAATGATGCTCCTGACCAGCTGTCCTCCTTTCACAGGGAAACAGCGCCACCTTTTGGTCCCGGGCAAAAGCCTCCAGCCTGCCAGCCTCCGAAACCCTTTTTTCAGTTAAATCACTCATAGACGTGCCACTGAATTTCACGCCACAATGGTCCTATTCTAGAAAGATCTTGTCCCTACACAAATGAATGAAACAGGAGCATCAGAGGTTGCTTCCAAGACGCAAACTTTTTAAATAACTCAAACTGACACCAAGCATATGCACTCTAAGTCTCCAATATAACAACTTCCAACCCACACTTCTTGAAACGCATTTTACCAAATCCCAGCAGGTCAACCCAGGGTCACATTTTAAATGAAAAAGAAAAGCCCTTTGAAGGGCACGGCCACATTTCAAAATGGCCTTTTAGACGCATCCCATTTCACATGCGCCCACCGCTCTGAGAGCTGCCGACACGGTCTCCGCGGCAGGTCCCCGGCGAAAGGAGCCGTCGCTGAGGAGCGCACGGCCTGTTCTGGGCTACTTACACCAACGACACGATGTCCCCGCGGCGGACCTCCAGGTTCCTCACTTTCCAGTGGTTCAGAAGCACCACGTCGGACGACTGGCTCCCTCCGGGGTTCAACGAGGGCTGAGAGACAGGGAGAGAGACACAGCCATCATGTGAGCGTCCCCATCCCCGTGGTTCCTGCACGTCTTAGCTCTGCGCAGGGCAGGGAAACATCTCTAGCCCTGGCCAGTTTGGCTCAGTGGATAGAGCGTCGGCCTGCGGAATCAAGGGTCCCGGGTTCGATTCCGGTCAAGGGCATGTACCTTGGTTGCGGGCACATCCCCAGTACGGGGTGTGCAGGAGGCAGCTGATCGATGTTTCTCTCTCATCGATGTTTCTAACTCTCTATCCCTCTCCCTTCCTCTCTGTAAAAAATCAATAAAATATATTTTTTAAAGAAAAAAGAAAAGGAAACATCCCTAGCACAGCTGCTTTGGGCACAGTGCTGTTCTAACACAGCTGGGAACGATGCGTTTCCAGAAGGCTCGTCGGGATTGTTCACGGGGGAACCAGCAGGAGAACACCCTCCCACAGGGACTGGAAAGGGGGGTGTGGGAGTTCAAATGTCTCCTGGACGCCAGGAGAGAGGCGTGGGAAGCCTGCAGGAGGCCGGGGGGCGTGAGGAGGAAGCCGGTCCACCCCGGAGGGAAGATCCAGGTCGGAGCTGGGCCACAGCGGCAGCAGCACTGCTGCTCCCGGGAGAGGCGTGACCTCAGACGGCCCAAAGCCGCCCACGGGGACACGGGGCGGGAGCAGACACAGACACGCCAGGGAGCTTCCCGCCAGGGACTCCTGGGGCCTCTCAGCCGTCATGAGGGGGAGCATCCACTTCTGGGGGGGGAAGGTGCCAAACCTCAACCGAGGCGCTCCCTTCGCCGACGGTGGCAGCGGGAGAGGGTGACACACCCAGAGCACCAGGACGGACCCAGGAAGACAGTGGGTGCCAGGCCACGGCCAGGCCCCGGGCAGAGTGCCCGTCTCTGTCCTGACAGAGTCCCGGGATCAGCGGCAGAGTTTCTACAAAGCAGATGTGGACACCACTAGAAATTCGGGGTGTGGGGGGAGGGGATCATCATCACCTCGTGTCTGACTCCCGGGTTTTCCGTGTCCACACCTACCAGCTACCCTGGGAAAGCTCAAGCATCCCCACAGCTTCTGCGACTCCCGTACGGACGCCCCTAAGCATCTCCGTCTTCAGGTTTAATCCCCTGCTAATCGTTTCACTCGACCACGAGAAATAACATTCAATGCGGCAATTCCAATGTTCCTGCCTGGCCAGTGTGGCTCAGTGGCTGAGCATCGACCTAGAAACCAGGAGGTGACAGCTCAATGCCCCCCCCCCCCCGGGTTGCAGGCTCAATCCCTAGTAGGGGGCGTGCAGGAGGCAGCTAATCAATGATTCTCTCTCATCTCTGATCTTTCTCTCTCTCTCCCTGTCTCTCTGAAATCAATAAAAATATATTTTAAAAATAAAATTTCCCATTTCCTACCAAAAAATAAAAGGTTTCTGCCTTATTTTTTCACATTTTTACCATCTTCCCAGTCAACCAGCTGAAAATCTTGGTTACTATTTTTACTTCATAGCCAACGAGTCACAAAGCTAAAAAGTTGTCTTTTATTCATAACTTCTTTCACAAAACAATAATGACCTCTACTACCTACACACCGATATTTCCTGTTCTCTGCTAATGTGGGTTTTTTAAATTCTGTCTATAAGCAACTGTATTAATTTCCCATCCACTATGCTGATTTCACAACCTAGTAAGTTGCAGTCCAGAGTGCTAAAACCATCGTTTTAGATGACTCTTCTTCAACCATTGTTCAACCACTGTCCTATGAGGGTTGCTTTCTTGCCCCGGAATTCTAGCTTCAGTTCATTCATCTCTGTCTTTTAGATTCTTTTCCTAGAAAACCTCATCAATATTCTCAATTGCAAATACCACCCATGTCCCAGTGGCTCACCAGTCAGCACCTAGAAGACATGTTGGATCTTATAAAGGAAACCTCGGAGTTGTCTCTTGCCCTTCCTCTCCTCCACAAGGTGAACTGAACCCCGCCCCCCCCATCCGTACCCCCTAGCAAGGCCAGCGACAGTCCCTAAAACCTGCTCGTGGGAATCCGCCTACACATGGCTCCTTCACTCAACTGGCAGCTTCCCACGGGCAGAAATCACGTTTTACCGTTTCTGTCCGCCCAGGAGAGGGGCTGGGAAACAGTCCTGCTAAACTGTGAAGTTTGAAGGAGAAAAGATTCTTGAAAAGCACCTTAAATAAGCTGGTCTGTCAGCACCGTACGTGATGCAAACAACGTGTGTGTCCCTTTCAATGAAAACACATTCAGGAGACATCTCGTCAGAAATCTTTGGTTTCGCATCAAAGTGGGCCGCTTCAGGACGGAATGAAGCCGAGCTGGGCTCTCTTACTGTCCATGATGAAATAACATGAATCACCACAGAATGTCCTCTTTACTGCTCACTGACGAATATCAACAAGTGAGTACAACTAACACGTATCATGAAGGAAGCTTTCTTGAATTGGAAAACTAGTCTACATAAACCTACAGTTCTTTGCACTTCAATGAAGCAATTCAGAAAGAAAAAACACTTCATTTCCTGAGTTTCCTAAGCCAATTTTTGAGAAGAGGCTGTGCTAACTGCAAAATGAATTAAGAAGAATTAAGGCAGAATTAAGAAGACATCGTTTGCATGGTGCCGTTTTAGAGAAATGAGTAAACCGTGTTATTACTTGGAAATTGTATATCTCGCTTCCCCGTGTGGGAATGGCAGTTTATGCTTCAAACAGAGCAAGCAATCTCCTCCAATCAAAGACGTGACAAACCAGCCATCCACAGCGACGAGCAGCCACGCTGGGGACCCATGCAGCCCAGAGCCCTTCCTTTCCGGTGGTGTTGTCAAGGCCTTACTCCCTAGGTTCCCAGAGACGACATCAAAACCACAACCGCTGACATAATAAAGTCTGCAAGTTACGAAGCTCAGAGAGCACTGAACCTCGGAGTTCCTATCTGTATTTCAAGATGCAAGACTGAGCTGCATGCTCCTGCTCGTGGTCAAGGCGATTCCCAGGAGTGATTGGAAAAAGACAAGATCACGGGCATTACCAACAAAGAGCCAGCCCAGGCTGGCAGCTGCTCTGCCCTCCTCTCTCCATGACTCCGTCCTCGAAATCTGCTCCTCCGCATCCGCCGTGCAGCACTCAGGGCAGAAACCTAACGCCGAGCCCGGCCACGTGGCTCAGGGGTTGAGCATCAACCTCTGAACCAGGAGGTCAGGGTTCGATTCCCGGTCAGAGCACCTGCCTGGGTTGCAGGCTCAATCCCCAGTAAGGGGCGTGCAGGAGGCAGCCGATCAATGATTCTCTCTCATCGTGGATGTTTCTATCTCTCTATCCCTCGCTCTTCCTCTCTGAAATCAATAACAATATATTTTAATAAATAAATAAAAATTTTAAAAATCCAACTTCTGATCTTCAGTTGATAAGAAAATTATTTTCGTTTTCTTCCTTTTGGGGGGGAAATTTTAAGTTATATAAAAAGGAGGTGATGATATGCTTTGCTCTGACCTAGTATTATATTGTTCACGCTAAGAAAGTCAGGAGACTTCAACAGATATTAATAAGTTATGCTAAAGCTAGAAATAGATCTGAAGCCTGCTTCTGAAACCGTGCAGACAGAAGCAGGGCTTCATGCTCTCTCCAATCCCAGACTTTGCAAAGCGTCTTATTCTTCCTACAAAGTAACATTATTGCTGGGGTACCCTAAATTCTCAGCTGTGTCTAAGTTTAAATCATTCGGCAGTCTGGGGGGGAATTTATGTCTTGGTTTAGAAAAATAAAACTCCCCTAGAGAATTAAACCGAGACATAATAGATGCTTTATCTTGTAAGATTTAGCCCAGCCATCAATCAGTAAGTGATACTATTCTACTAGTTCTGATTTTCTATAAATTTCGTATTAACGTTTTCTCTTATTCATTTTTTAATTAAAAAGTTCATAGCCACCCTAGCCGGTGTTGCTCAGTGGATAGCGCATCGGCCTGCGGACTGAAAGGTCCCTGGTTCAATTCCAGTCAAGGGCACATGCCCGGGTTGAGGGCTGGATCCCCAGTGGGGGGTGTGGAGGAGGCAGCTGATCAATGATTCTCTCTCATCACTGATGTTTCTGTATCTCTTTCCCTTTCCCTTCCTCTCTCTGAAATCAATTTTATATATATATATATATATATATATATATATATATATATATATATATATATATATATATGTGTGTGTGTGTGTATATATATATATACATATATATATATGTGTATATATATATATATATACACATATATACATATATACATACACACACACACACACACACACACACACACACACTGAGTGGCCAGATTATTATGATCTCTGAACGCATAATAATCTGGTCACTCAGTGTATATCCTATATAATAAAAGGCTAATATGCAAATTGTCCCCTCAACCAGGAGTTAGACCAGCAGGCAGGCTGGCCAACCACCCATGTCCCCTCCCCCTGGCCAGGCTGGCCGGACCCCACCCATGCACGAATTCATGCACCAGGCCTCTAATACACACACACACACACACACACACACACACACACACACATATACGTATATGTATATATGTATGTGTATACGTATATGTATATATGTATGTGTATATGTATATGTATATATGTGTATATGTATATGTATATGTATATGTATATGTATATGTATATATGTGTATACGTATATGTATATATGTATGTGTATACGTATATGTATATATGTATGTGTATATATATATTTAAAGGTCACAGCCCACAATTGGCTACCCATCGTCTACTGACATGAGCTGGTTTGAACTGCACTCCTTTGGGAGCTATTCTTCCAAGTGTCTCACACATAAAGAGCACCCGCCATGCCCAGATACAATCCACGATGTTTCACTTAAATCGTGTGCTTTTCAGCGAGCTGGTTGCCAAGGGCTGCCGTGGGGAACCGAGAGTAGCCCTCAGCCTCCTTTTGAAGAGCCATAATCTCAGAGAAATGCTTGCGAGTGGCCAGGAAAAGGGGGGGGGGGGTGCTATTGGTTACAGAGTAAGAGGAGAAACTGAAACAGTACTTCTGTTTCAAACTTCACCCCTTTCAAACAAAGGGCAGTTTTAAGAAGTGTATCCTCTGATTATAGAAACAATCTCATTATCAGATGCCACGCTTCTGAAGGCTCGCGATAAAATGGTCTAAAACACCATCTCCCTCCCTTGCTGTTCTGGGTCTCCGCTGTGGGCGTGAGAAGTATTAACCCCGGGGAGCACGCTCAGATGGACGGCAGCCGCCCCCAAGTCTGCACGCAGCTCTAAGCTGGCAGCGGAGCATCCCTCCGTAAACGGTGCTCATTACCCTGACCCCTTCGCCCCTGACCCCTCACAATGACCACCCATCTGATTCAAAACTTCTTCAACCTCGCGAGGTGATTAAAACCCAGAGTCACGCACCCATGACACTGGAGTGCTAGGAGGAGAAATTCAAACCACAGAGCCCTGTGGGAAATTATGCTTATGAAGTCCCAGGTACATTGGGCACGTCAAGAATAAGTGTGGAAGAATGGGCTCCTCGCACCTGCTCCGGCTCCCGGGGCTCCCCACGGAGCACCTGGCCTCCCCGTCAGGTTCCCATTAGGAGCGCGTCTTCAGCTCTGTCCTGGCCGGGTCACCCCCACCGACCAGACAGCCTGGGCCGCCGCCTGCCCCCCTGGGGAGCCCGGGCAGGGCCCACCGGAGCTGGAACAGAGATACGGACTCCACACGTCCAGCTGAAAGGACAGCGGGGAGCAAGGATCCCCCCACCCAGGCAGCCCTGAAGCTGTGAAAACTCATTCCCACTCTCACCCACTCACCCCTTCGTCCCGGGAAACCACTGAACGCCAGCTCCTGCGGGCGCTGCGCTTCCCAACGGGACTCTTCACCCTTGAAAACCCAAACGGGGATCTAACCACATCTTCCTCGGAGGGTGAAGAGCTTTTCTTAAGAAATGAGCTTTGCTCAGCGGTGAAGACCCGGGGGAGGGGGTGGGTAGAGGCTGGGAGAGGGGAGTGAGAGGGGTAAGGGGAGACATCTGTAATGCCATCAACAATTAAAAACACACAGAAAGCAAACCTGGAGGGAGCGGAATGTGAGGCCAAACACAGCTCTAACAGGTCACGCCCGGCGTGTCCCACCTGCTGCACCTTACGGCGTTAGCTCTGTGTTAATACTTTCATTTATTACAACTTTATTGTGTGTTTTTAATAAATAATGACTTTAACACAGTCGCAGTACAAT
Organism: Eptesicus fuscus; assembly: GCF_027574615.1. Taxonomy (NCBI): domain Eukaryota; kingdom Metazoa; phylum Chordata; class Mammalia; order Chiroptera; family Vespertilionidae; genus Eptesicus; species Eptesicus fuscus. The sequence goes on along the minus strand of NC_072486.1, from coordinate 3,594,359 downwards.
CATCAGACTCAACAGTGTTGACAAGAATTCACAATAAAGCCCACGTTCCCTCTTTAAAAAATAAAATAAAATAATAGACTTTGTTCTAATCTCATCCCCTTAGTTACAGACTTACGGTTTTCTTCCTCCTTTTGACATTTCTGCATGAAATTTTATTCACATAAAAATAAGTTGTATTTTTAGATATTAAATTCCTTAATTTTTCTTTGAAAAGCAAGCCTTTCAAGCTATGTTAATAAAGGTTTTCAATGGACCTCTACCCTATTAATTTAAATTGAAAGTACAGTGAGTCGCTAATTTTTCATCCTCCTAATCTTTAATTGTATTTCCTGTGTACTGTGGAGTTTTGCGGCCACTCTCATGTGTTGCTGTACAAATAAAAACCCGTATAAACTATTTAAAAGGTAATTTGCCTAAATGTCTCTAAAGCCTTTAAAATGGGCTGTCCTTAGAGCTGGAAATGTCCTATTTAGAAAGTTATCCTAAGGAAATAATAAAAAAAAAATGTGCAAAGATGTTCATCATATAACATTTATAACAAATAGTTGAGCCAACCTAAATAGCAATAATAGGAAACAGATTAAATTAGCCATGGTTAAGCCATGTGATCTATGGGTAGTAAAAGCCATTCTAAAGAACAAAATACACTGATGAACAAAATAGACCCAGAGACACAGAAGCATGGAACAGACTGTCAACCCTCAGAGGGAAGGCGGGGGTGGTGGGTGGTGAGAAGAAATTAACCAAAGAAGTTGTATGCATATATGCATAACCCATGGGCACAGACAGAGGGTGGGGAGGGCCTGGGCAGGGGCAGGCTGGAGAAGGGTCAATGCGGGGAAAAGGAGGACATATGTAATGCTTTCAACAATAAGGATTTAAAAACACATTTTCGGGAGAAAACCACCTTGCAGAACATATTTAATGATATGTGGATATGTTTCTCAAAATAAATTAGGTTAAAATGTGATCAGTAAAAAAAATAATTGCTGCCCTGACCGGTTTGGCTCAGTGGATAGAGCGTCAGCCTGTGGACTGAAGGGTCCCAGGTTCGATTCTGGTCAAGGGCATGTACCTTGGTTGTGGGCACATCCCCAGTAGGAGGGTGTGCAGGAGGCAGCTGATCGATGTTTCTCTCTCATCAATGTTTCTAACTCTCTATCCCACTCCCTTCCTCTCTGTAAAAAAAATCAATAAAAAATATATTTTAAAAAAAATTTTTAAATTGCTGTGATCCAATTTGGAGAAGGAAGAGGCTAAAGGAGGGAGGAATATTGTGCAGGAAAGGATGAGAAGAATTGATAATGGTTTCAAAATGCAAACTTTGACGTCGAAAACCTTGGCTTAAATCTGTAGAGTCGTCAACAAATTAATGCTTCGGCTCCGCTTCTTCATCTGAGACGTGGCTCAGTAACAGCACCCTCACTGAAGCATCATCTTATATAAAAACTGCTGCTGCTTGCTTAAATAATAAGGAAAATAAGACTGCTCCCACCCCAGAGAGGCCATGGACTGTGCCCCAGACAGAGATGTCAGTGCTGACACCAGGCCAGGCCTGGAGATAAGGTCTCATGGCCCCTTCCCAGCACACAGGCCTTCTTTCCCAGAAGGCCCGGAAGTCTCATTCCAAATTTGGGAGACAGAAGAGCTAGGAAAAGTATAAATAGAAAAGGTTTCCTCCATGGGGGGGGGGGGGGGGGGGGGCCAGAATTTGAAAGGCACATTTTTCTCTGGCCCTGCCCTTAATGAAATGTAACTCCCTTCCTCTAAGCATGGCTTGGTTTTTTTCCGGTCTTCTGTAACATCACCACAGGACTGTGGGACAGTAAGTTATTATCTCTAAAGGGAATATTGTTCTATGATATCTGGAACTCAGGGATCATTCAATACTTTTTATTCGAACTACATTATAATATCTTTAAGATAACTAATTCTGGAAGGTGATCAAGATTGTTTTTATTCTGTGTATTTTTCTAGATTTTCCAATCAATACACAATGCTTCAGAGTAAAGAGAAAGCACTTGTTTTTTGTTTGTTTGTTTAAGGGGGAAGCATCTTACTTTTAGATCCGTTATGACAAATGTATTCCAGTCCGCCTTCTTCTTGGGCAAGGTCTTTCGTGGCTAAGCAGCCCTTTAATTGAGATCGCGAGACTGGGAGGCCAAACCCTACACACGCCCTGGCTCAGTGCGACGGCTGAGGAGCACTGCCTGAGGAGCACTGCCTGAGGAGCACTGCCTGAGGAGCACTGCCTGAGGAGCACTGCCGTTAGACACGGGCGTGGTGCTTTCTTGCTAACAAAACAGATAGTGAAATCGCTGTTCAAGTTAATCGTTCAAATTAATCATGGCCAGAAACAGATCCTGTATGATCATGACATGTAAAAGTTATATAGATAAGCATTTATAACTAAGAACAAGACAGACCGCTGTTTGCAGTACAAGCTGCGTGGATGCATGTATACACTGTCAAAGCCTAAACTTCCTCATCAAACCGAACAGGGCTTTCTGTCCCCGGGGAGTCCTTCCCCACGGCCCAGAGGAAACCACCCTTCTCTCTGAGGTGTCCTCCTGACCAAAGAGAAGTTCATGGGGAGCCTGGCCCACGTGGCCTATGAACCAGGAGGTCAAGGTTCGATTCCGGTCAGGGCCCATGCCCGGGTTGTGGGCTCAATCCCCAGTAGGGGGCGTGCAGGAGGCAGCCGATCCATGATTCTCTCTCGTCGTTGATGTTTCTATTTCTCTCTCCTTCTCCCTTCCTCTCTGAAATCAATTTTAAAAATGTATTTTTTATAAAGTTCATGGTGAGATGTGTAGCAACAGAAAGGAAGTGGTTCGTCAAGTAAAAAAGGCTTTTAGGAGGCCGTACAGATGGTTTCTCCAGATGTGCATAACGCAACGAGGCCACATTCCCCAACCCCGCCATCACTGACGTCACCCGTGCAATGTCTGTGGACCACGCTGTGGAGATGAGACCTGGGTTTCTGACCTGTTAGCTCCTCGTTATTGACTTGGATGCTGCATCACATGGAAGAAAAAAACAGCCCCGTTGTAGCAATGCCAATATGTATCAATAGAAATGGTGCCCAGGGGACCCCGAAGGGCATGAATCGAAGCTATCGGAATTCAAGGGCTCAACTGTGTAGGGCAGTGATGGCGAACCTATGACACGCGTGTCAGCACTGACACGCGTAGCCATTTCTGATGACACGCGGCCGCATGCCGAGGATGAAACACTTGCTGCTCCTGAGGATGAAACGTTTGCGACTAGAGTCTTGGAGTTAGTTTTTTCCTCAAAGTGACACACTACCCGGGTTATGCTCAGTTTTTTGGCGAAGTTTGACACACCAAGCTCAAAAGGTTGCCCATCACTGGTAGGGAAAGCACTGTGGCGGATGCAAGAGACAACTCCACAGATCCTTCTATTCCTTGCCCACTGCTACAAAACAGACTCACGCAGCACTCACGCCCCACCCAACGCAAACGCCGTCCGTGCATTGCTCCGGATTCTGCAGCGCAGCTGCGCTTCGCTGGGCGGTTGGCTAGCCAGCGACTCCCGTCTGAGGTCACGGGGCGGCCGCAGTCCCAGGGGCATTGCAGTTATCACTCACCCACGGTCTCGGCATCACATAAGCCGTTGCTCTAAATACAAAACCGTCTATTTGAACCCTCTATTAACGACAGGCTGCGCAGTGACATAAAACAGGCAACCCCCCAGCGGGCAAACGCCGGCGGGGAGACTTTGAGCCAAAGGTAACGAGGGAGGAGAGCACTGGGGGAGCCAACGAACACGTCCGCATTGCTCGCAGCGGCCTGCCAAGTCGGCCCAGCCCCCGGACGGGACGGGGCCCGAGCCCAGCATCCGAGGCGGGAGGGGCGGGCCAACCTGTGCGCCTGGCGCCTCGGAAGTCCAAACCCGGCAGGTAGCATCGCCCTCCCCGGTTCCGCGTGAAATTCTGGCGCGTAAAACACAGTACGTCTCTTTTCTTGGGAGTCTATTTGCATTGAGCGCCTCAGAATTGAAAATAACAGTTACGGTCTATAATAACTGTTGAATATTAAGCCCACGGGAGGATTCAAATTTTTAACAGAATACAATAAATACACGTGACAGAGAGAGAGCACGCGCGTCTCTGTGTTTGCTTTCTTGACAGCACATTTCATTTCAAACTCGGCGGGAAGTGAGAATGGCTAGAGCCAGTGGGGAGCCTCAGAGTTTATTGCAAAGCGGTTCCTCTGGGTCACGGGCAGGCCGCGGGAAGGCCAGGCGGTGGGGAACCGATGGGTGTGCTGTGGATGAACCAAGACCGGGTGCTGAGGAAACCCTGACTCCCCTCCCGTCTCTAGTTCCCTTGCACACGCTGCAGGCCTTTCCGTGAGGCCGGGGCAGAGGCGGGCTGTGCGGCGTGTCTCACCGAGGCCCCCTGGCTGTGCCCAGGGAGGGGCAGGCGCTGCGCTGTACAGGCCGCTGCAGCAACGCGGGCCCGTGCTTCCCGCGAGCCCCCTCCTGACCGTGAAGTCGGCGGTGGTGATGGCCGAGGTCCGAGGGACCCTGCTGCGGGCACCCACTCAAATCAAGTCCCAAGGCCGGGCGAGTCCGAAAGCCATCCCCGCGCCTGGCCACTGACGGCCTCCCCCACACCCCTTCTCGCTGGAGCTCCCACGGTGCGCTACCCTCTCCATTTCCTGAGTTAACCTCGGGCTGCGCAACCTGGCGCTTCTGTTAAAAAAGGAAAGGCCCGCACAGTGGCCGGTCAGCAGCCAGTGGGACCGTCAGGAGGCTGAGGGGAGGGAGGGCGTGTGGACAGTCATTAACTGTGGTCATGCGGCTCTTTGGCCCCTTGAGTGTGGCTCTTCCACAAAATACCACGGCCTGGGCGAGTCTATTTTGAAGAAGTGGTGTTAGAAGAAGTTGAAGTTTAAAAAATTTGGCTCTCAAAAGAAATTTCAATCGTTGTCCTGTTGGTATTTGGCTCTGTGACTAATGAGTTTGCCGACCCCTGGTCATTAACCAGCAGCTCCTGCCGCGGCCCTGGGAGCCCCACATGGCCCAGGCCATCGCTCGTCCAACCCAGGGGGCCTGCCCCCGCTGCTGTGTTTCAGAAAAGCGAAGGTTTTATCCGTTCCTACTTCCCACTGAATGACACCTTAAAACACCTTGTTTTCATGTCTGACCTCCCTTCAAGGAGCTGCGACGACCCACACTCGGTCGTCTAGCAGACACCGCATGAACCGTAAGCCGATCCTGGAACCTGAGCTACAGAAGGACCATCGCGGGAGGCGGAGGCCGCGGGTGGCTGCGGGCGGGACCTCGCGGGGCTCCCCACAGACGGGCCGCAGACCTGTCACCGGCCACGGGAGGCCCCGCAGGGGGGACCCTCCACCGCGGCCCTCCCCGTCCCGTCTCCTCCTCACCGGGGCTCTGGGCCTCTCCTGCAACCCCTCCCGGTGTCACCTCCAGCACCAACTCATCTGGTCTCTCCTTTCCTCTCCGTCTCCGCGGACCTTGTCCCGGCTTCTTGCTGTCCTGCCCCCCCTCCCTTCACACTGCAAACCGGGAGAGAAGACGCCCGGGCTCCTGCCCCCAGGGCGGAGCAGACCAACCAGCCCCCACCCTGCGGGAAGGGCAGGCCTCCACGCGACAGGGGCGACACCTGCCCTGCGGTGCACGGGGCTTCCAGAGACCTCCACGCCCTGCCAGCTCGTCTAGTACTCGCATCCTTAGATAAATGTGAGGCCAGGGCTTTTTCCCCACATTCTGCGGAACCCCGAGTCTAAAGCACATTCCGCTCATCAAAGCTGCGCAGCAGAAAGATGTCCCCAAGCATGCTGCATTCATCACTAACCACCCCTCACCCCTGCAATTTCCCCTCCTATTCTCCCCACCATGCTGCATTCATCACTAACCACCCCTCACCCCTGCAATTTCCCCTCCTATTCTCCCCACCATGCTGCATTCATCACTAACCACCCCTCACCCCTGCAATTTCTCCTATTCCCCCCACCATGCTGCATTCATCACTAACCACCCCTCACCCCTGCAATTTCCCCTCCTATTCCCCTCACCATGCTGCATTCATCACTAACCACCCCTCACCCCTGCAATTTCCCCTCCTACTTCCCCCACCATGCTGCATTCATCACTAACCACCCCTCACCCCTGCAATTTCCCCTCCTAATTCCCCCACCATGCTGCATTCATCACTAACCACCCCTCACCCCTGCAATTTCCCCTCCTATTCCCCCCACCATGCTGCATTCATCACTAACCACCCCTCACCCCTGCAATTTCCCCTCCTAGTTCCCCCACCATGCTGCATTCATCACTAACCACCCCTCACCCCTGCAATTTCTCCTCCTAGTCCCCCCACCATGCTGCATTCATCACTAACCACACCTCACCCCTGCAATTTCTCCTCCTACTTCCCCCACCATGCTGCATTCATCACTAACCACCCCTCACCCTGCAATTTCCCCTCCTATCCTCCCCACCATGCTGCATTCATCACTAACCACCCCTCACCCCTGCAATTTCTCCTCCTAGTCCCCCCACCATGCTGCATTCATCACTAACCACACCTCACCCCTGCAATTTCTCCTCCTACTTCCCCCACCATGCTGCATTCATCACTAACCACCCCTCACCCCTGCAATTTCCCCTCCTACTTCCCCCCACCATGCTGCATTCATCACTAACCACCCCTCACCCTGCAATTTCCCCTCCTACTTCCCCCCACCATGCTGCATTCATCACTAACCACCCCTCACCCTGCAATTTCCCCTCCTACTTCCCCCCACCATGCTGCATTCATCACTAACCACACCTCACCCCTGCAATTTCTCCTCCTACTTCCCCCACCATGCTGCATTCATCACTAACCACCCCTCACCCTGCAATTTCCCCTCCTATTCCCCCCACCATGCTGCATTCATCACTAACCACCCCTCACCCCTGCAATTTCCCCTCCTACTTCCCCCACCATGCTGCATTCATCACTAACCACCCCTCACCCCTGCAATTTCCCCTCCTACTTCCCCCACCATGCTGCATTCATCACTCACCACACCTCACCCCTGCAATTTCCCCTCCTATTCCCCCCACCTTGCTGCATTCATCACTAACCACACCTCACCCCTGCAATTTCTCCTCCTACTTCCCCCACCATGCTGCATTCATCACTAACCACCCCTCACCCCTGCAATTTCCCCTCCTATTCCCCCACCATGCTGCATTCATCACTAACCACCCCTCACCCCTGCAATTTCTCCTCCTACTTCCCCCACCATGCTGCATTCATCACTAACCACCCCTCACCCCTGCAATTTCCCCTCCTACTTCCCCCACCATGCTGCATTCATCACTAACCACACCTCACCCCTGCAATTTCCCCTCCTATTCCCCCCACCATGCTGCATTCATCACTAACCACACCTCACCCCTGCAATTTCTCCTCCTACTTCCCCCCCATGCTGCATTCATCACTAACCACCCCTCACCCCTGCAATTTCTCCTCCTACTTCCCCCACCATGCTGCATTCATCACTAACCACCCCTCACCCCTGCAATTTCCCCTCCTATTCCCCTCACCATGCTGCATTCATCACTAACCACCCCTCACCCCTGCAATTTCCCCTCCTATTCCCCCCACCATGCTGCATTCATCACTAACCACCCCTCACCCCTGCAATTTCCCCTCCTACTTCCCCCCACCATGCTGCATTCATCACTAACCACCCCTCACCCCTGCAATTTCCCCTCCTATTCCCCCCACCATGCTGCATTCATCACTAACCACCCCTCACCCCTGCAATTTCCCCTCCTACTTCCCCCACCATGCTGCATTCATCACTAACCACCCCTCACCCCTGCAATTTCCCCTCCTACTTCCCCCCACCATGCTGCATTCATCACTAACCACCCCTCACCCTGCAATTTCCCCTCCTACTTCCCCCCACCATGCTGCATTCATCACTAACCACCCCTCACCCCTGCAATTTCCCCTCCTATTCCCCCCACCATGCTGCATTCATCACTAACCACCCCTCACCCCTGCAATTTCCCCTCCTACTTCCCCCACCATGCTGCATTCATCACTAACCACCCCTCACCCCTGCAATTTCCCCTCCTACTTCCCCCACCATGCTGCATTCATCACTAACCACCCCTCACCCCTGCAATTTCCCCTCCTACTTCCCCCCACCATGCTGCATTCATCACTAACCACCCCTCACCCCTGCAATTTCCCCTCCTACTTCCCCCCACCATGCTGCATTCATCACTAACCACCCCTCACCCTGCAATTTCCCCTCCTATTCCCCCCACCATGCTGCATTCATCACTAACCACCCCTCACCCCTGCAATTTCCCCTCCTACTTCCCCCACCATGCTGCATTCATCACTAACCACCCCTCACCCCTGCAATTTCCCCTCCTACTTCCCCCCACCATGCTGCATTCATCACTAACCACCCCTCACCCCTGCAATTTCCCCTCCTACTTCCCCCCACCATGCTGCATTCATCACTAACCACCCCTCACCCTGCAATTTCCCCTCCTACTTCCCCCCACCATGCTGCATTCATCACTAACCACCCCTCACCCCTGCAATTTCCCCTCCTATTCCCCCCACCATGCTGCATTCATCACTAACCACCCCTCACCCCTGCAATTTCCCCTCCTACTTCCCCCACCATGCTGCATTCATCACTAACCACCCCTCACCCCTGCAATCTCCCCTCCTACTTCCCCCACCATGCTGCATTCATCACTCACCACACCTCACCCCTGCAATTTCCCCTCCTATTCCCCCCACCTTGCTGCATTCATCACTAACCACACCTCACCCCTGCAATTTCTCCTCCTACTTCCCCCACCATGCTGCATTCATCACTAACCACCCCTCACCCTGCAATTTCCCCTCCTATTCCCCCCACCATGCTGCATTCATCACTAACCACCCCTCACCCCTGCAATTTCCCCTCCTACTTCCCCCACCATGCTGCATTCATCACTAACCACCCCTCACCCCTGCAATTTCCCCTCCTACTTCCCCCACCATGCTGCATTCATCACTCACCACACCTCACCCCTGCAATTTCCCCTCCTATTCCCCCCACCTTGCTGCATTCATCACTAACCACACCTCACCCCTGCAATTTCTCCTCCTACTTCCCCCACCATGCTGCATTCATCACTAACCACCCCTCACCCCTGCAATTTCCCCTCCTATTCCCCCACCATGCTGCATTCATCACTAACCACCCCTCACCCCTGCAATTTCTCCTCCTACTTCCCCCACCATGCTGCATTCATCACTAACCACCCCTCACCCCTGCAATTTCCCCTCCTACTCCCCCCACCATGCTGCATTCATCACTAACCACATCTCACCCCTGCAATTTCCCCTCCTATTCCCCCCACCATGCTGCATTCATCACTAACCACACCTCACCCTGCAATTTCCCCTCCTACTTCCCCCACCATGCTGCATTCATCACTAACCACCCCTCACCCCTGCAATTTCTCCTCCTACTTCCCCCACCATGCTGCATTCATCACTAACCACCCCTCACCCCTGCAATTTCCCCTCCTATTCCCCTCACCATGCTGCATTCATCACTAACCACCCCTCACCCTGCAATTTCCCCTCCTATTCCCCCCACCATGCTGCATTCATCACTAACCACCCCTCACCCCTGCAATTTCCCCTCCTATTCCCCCCACCATGCTGCATTCATCACTAACCCCCCCTCACCCCTGCAATTTCCCCTCCTATTCTCCCCACCATGCTGCATTCATCACTAACCACCCCTCACCCCTGCAATTTCTCCTCCTATTCCCCCCACCATGCTGCATTCATCACTAACCACCCCTCACCCCTGCAATTTCTCCTCCTATTCCCCCCACCATGCTGCATTCATCACTAACCACCCCTCACCCCTGCAATTTCCCCTCCTATTCCCCCCACCATGCTGCATTCATCACTAACCACCCCTCACCCCTGCAATTTCCCCTCCTATTCCCCCACCATGCTGCATTCATCACTAACCACCCCTCACCCCTGCAATTTCCCCTCCTATTCCCCCCACCATGCTGCATTCATCACTAACCACCCCTCACCCTGCAATTTCCCCTCCTACTTCCCCCACCATGCTGCATTCATCACTAACCACCCCTCACCCCTGCAATTTCCCCTCCTATTCCCCCCACCATGCTGCATTCATCACTAACCACCCCTCACCCCTGCAATTTCCCCTCCTACTTCCCCCACCATGCTGCATTCATCACTAACCACCCCTCACCCCTGCAATTTCCCCTCCTACTTCCCCCACCATGCTGCATTCATCACTAACCACACCTCACCCCTGCAATTTCCCCTCCTATTCCCCCCACCATGCTGCATTCATCACTAACCACACCTCACCCCTGCAATTTCTCCTCCTACTTCCCCCACCATGCTGCATTCATCACTAACCACCCCTCACCCTGCAATTTCCCCTCCTATTCCCCCCACCATGCTGCATTCATCACTAACCACCCCTCACCCCTGCAATTTCCCCTCCTACTTCCCCCACCATGCTGCATTCATCACTAACCACCCCTCACCCCTGCAATTTCCCCTCCTACTTCCCCCACCATGCTGCATTCATCACTCACCACACCTCACCCCTGCAATTTCCCCTCCTATTCCCCCCACCTTGCTGCATTCATCACTAACCACACCTCACCCCTGCAATTTCTCCTCCTACTTCCCCCACCATGCTGCATTCATCACTAACCACCCCTCACCCCTGCAATTTCCCCTCCTACTTCCCCCACCATGCTGCATTCATCACTAACCACCCCTCACCCCTGCAATTTCTCCTCCTACTTCCCCCACCATGCTGCATTCATCACTAACCACCCCTCACCCCTGCAATTTCCCCTCCTACTTCCCCCACCATGCTGCATTCATCACTAACCACACCTCACCCCTGCAATTTCCCCTCCTATTCCCCCCACCATGCTGCATTCATCACTAACCACACCTCACCCCTGCAATTTCTCCTCCTATTACCCCCACCATGCTGCATTCATCACTAACCACCCCTCACCCCTGCAATTTCTCCTCCTACTTCCCCCACCATGCTGCATTCATCACTAACCACCCCTCACCCCTGCAATTTCCCCTCCTATTCCCCTCACCATGCTGCATTCATCACTAACCACCCCTCACCCTGCAATTTCCCCTCCTATTCCCCTCACCATGCTGCATTCATCACTAACCACCCCTCACCCCTGCAATTTCCCCTCCTATTCCCCCCACCATGCTGCATTCATCACTAACCACCCCTCACCCCTGCAATTTCCCCTCCTATTCCCCCACCATGCTGCATTCATCACTAACCACCCCTCACCCCTGCAATTTCCCCTCCTATTCCCCCCACCATGCTGCATTCATCACTAACCACCCCTCACCCCTGCAATTTCCCCTCCTACTTCCCCCCACCATGCTGCATTCATCACTAACCACCCCTCACCCCTGCAATTTCTCCTCCTATTCCCCCCACCATGCTGCATTCATCACTAACCACCCCTCACCCCTGCAATTTCCCCTCCTATTCACCCCACCATGCTGCATTCATCACTAACCACCCCTCACCCTGCAATTTCCCCTCCTATTCTCCCCACCATGCTGCATTCATCACTAACCACCCCTCACCCCTGCAATTTCCCCTCCTACTTCCCCCACCATGCTGCATTCATCACTAACCACCCCTCACCCCTGCAATTTCCCCTCCTATTCTCCCCACCATGCTGCATTCATCACTAACCACCCCTCACCCCTGCAATTTCCCCTCCTATTCTCCCCACCATGCTGCATTCATCACTAACCACACCTCACCCCTGCAATTTCCCCTCCTATTCTCCCCACCATGCTGCATTCATCACTAACCACACCTGTATTGGCCCAGCCGGAATGGCTCAGTGGTTGAGCATTGACCTATGAACCAGTGGGTAATACAGCTCAACAGAGTGACCGACTCTGACCCAAACCCAGCCTGCATTTGCACAAATAATTTGGTCATAAAAAGATATGTAAGTATAGATTCAGATATAAATAACTGAAATGGCCGAGACCGGTTTGGCTCAGTGGATAGAGCGTCAGCCTGCGGACTCCAGGGTCCCAGGTTCGATTCCGGTCAAGGGCATGTACCTTGGTTTCAGGCACATCCCCAGTAGGGGGTGTGCAAGAGGCAGCTGATCGATGTTTCTCTCTCATCGATGTTTCTAGCTCTCTATCCCTCTCTCTTCCTCTCTGTAAAAAATCAATAAAAAATATTTAAATAAATAAATAAATAAATAAATAAATAAATAAATAACTGAAATGGCTTAAAATCCCAAGCCAGATCCACAAAATACGACGTCATTCAGTAAAATTTCTCTAGACTCTCCATTTACGCCCTGGCCAGGTGCTCAGTTGGATGGAGCATCCTCCTCCTGTGCACCAACAGGTGGTGGGTTTGATTCCCAGTCATGGCACATACCTAGGAGAGACCTAGGTTTTTCTCTCTCTCTCTCTCTCTCTCTCTCTCTCTTTCTCCTCTCTCTCTCTCTCTCCCAAATCAATAAACTATCCAGGGGGGAGGATTAAAAAAAACTTATTTAGAATCTCCATTTACAATTCCTAAAGAGATATACAGATAGGTAGACAGATACAGATAACAATCCGGTAATTATTTCTCTTCGCCTCTCCTCTGATTGTGACTTGAGTTGGAAAACCTAATTTAAAAAATCAGGGAAGTTAACCTTCACTTCAAGGTCTTTCTAACGCCTCTCCGACCCCAGCACAGAAGTGACACGGAGAAACCATGTCCCCGGTGCGTGAGAAAGAGTGACGCGTGTGCTGTGAGAAGGAAGGCGTATTCACGGTCACCTGCATGGATGCTCCCTCCACTCGCGCCACGCAGGCCACCCGGTCGAGGAAGGTCACGGCCACCGGCACCGCCACGAAGAAGCCTTTACAGAAGGCCTTGAAGTACCGTCTCGCCCAGCCTTGCGCCGGCGCCATACCTGCCAACACAGAGAAAAACAAGCATGAAACGACGTATCCAACAAACATCAAAAGCGGCGAAAAAGAAAGACGCAAAACACAGCCCCAGAAAAAATAAGAGTTTAAGGAGAAGCCACCTCATCTCCACATATTTCACACACGTCCCCGTAACCACTGGAATAAACGTGACTTAAAATCCCAGAGGGGAGCGCATTCCCTCTGGGTAACTCTTTTCAGTAGCTCAAGTCCACTTGGTAACTTCGGTGGGAAATGTTTCCTCACAAGCAATAGGTAGGGGGAAGAAAGCATTCCAAAAGCAAACCCGTTCCTGTGGCTGAGGATTCCGATGAGATGCTGCTCATACCCTCACCTGTTCTCTTCCACCTAATAGAAGTTTCAATGAGACACTTCAGTGGCTGCCCAGCCTCCCTTGCAGCTATGTGCAACCGTGTGACTAGGTTTGATGAATGGTGTATGAGCAGAAGTGACATACTCCCACAATGCACCCTTACAAGGAGCGTGCCCTCCCTTTACTGTTGCTCATTTCATGACACCTGTGATAACGAAGTGGTGACAGGAGCAGGAGTGGCCTTCTCAAGTTCAAGATGGCAGCCCAGCGGGCATGGCTCAGTGGGTTGAGTATCGACCTTGAACCAGGAGGTCACGGTTCGATTCCTGGTCAGGGTACCTGCCCAGGTTGCAGGCTCAATCCCCAGTAGAGGTCAGGCAGGAGGCAGCCAATCAATGATTCTCTCTCATCATTGATGGTTCTATCTCTCTCTCCCTCTCCCTTCCTCTCTGAAATCAATAAAAATATATTTTTTAAAAATACATATGGCAGAGCCACAGAATAAAGGGAGCAGCCCCCTGGTGGTCAGTGCACTCCCTCAGGGGAAGCTCAACTCAGCCACAAGCCAGGCTGACTGTCCTGCCTCCTCGGCAGTGCTAAGGATGTCTGACTGCGGCTTAGGCCCGCTCCCTGTGGGGAAAGGGTCTAGGCCATAAGTCGGACATCCCCTGAGGGCTCCTGGGTTGCCAGAGGGATGTCTGACTGCCAGCTTAGGCCCAATCCCCCGGGGAGCAGGCCTAAGCTAGCAGGTGGACATCCCCTGAGGGATTCCGGACTGCAAGAGGGCACAGGCCGGGCTGAGAAACCCTCCCCACCCCCGCCGAGTGCACGAATTTTCGTGCACCGGGCCTCTAGTGTACATATAAAAGTATGTAAAACAGAATATCACTTGTATTACTGTTTTAGTCCTTCAATAAACACCTGATGTCACTTGTATAGTTATTCAAGTTTAGAGAGAGACGGGGGAAAAGCAGGCTTATCGAACGGCTAAGAGCGGTGGAGTCCGGATGCTGGGAATTCCGGATGCAGAGGGAGACTACTTTCTTCTTTGAACTTGTTGGTTTCTGACATTTAAAGAGGAAGGAGAGGTCACCCTAGGAAGTCCCGCTGGTTTAGAGATGCCATGGGTGAGGCCAGCCTCCTTCCCAACCCACCTCCTCAGCGCGCTCTCTCCCCAAATCTCAGCAGAACCAAGCCCCCTGGGCAGGGTTTCCCCACTCGTGCCGAGATCAGTCTATTTCACCGATGTGTTACGTGGCCATCGCAGGCCAGGCCGGACACGGCCTGCTTCTGACAGCTTCCTGAGGTCTGAACTTAGACATCCTAACTTTTCTGCTCACCCACAGAAAGCACTCTCCTTCACGCAGGAGAAAAGCGCTGACCGCTCACATTTCAGCGAACCTGAGGGCGTGCGTCCCGGTCTCAGGGAGTCAGCGCACTGGCTTTGACCACGCGAGCCTGGTCTTGCTTAAATGTAAACCCAAGTGTGTTCACCGATCGGGTCCAAGAGGCTCAGACAACTGGAGGATTTAGACTCAAAACAAAATAAATAGGACGGGACAGATGCAAATTGGAAGACAGGTTTCTGTCCACCTGTGATTCTTAGAACAAAAGCAGCAACGTGCCGAAACCGGTTTGGCTCAGTGGATAGAGCGTCGGCCTGCGGACTCAAGGGTCCCAGGTTCGATTCCGGTCAAGGGCATGTACCTTAGTTGCGGGCATATCCCCAGTAGGGGGTGTGCAAGAGGCAGCTGATCGATGTTTCTCTCTCATCGTTGTTTCTAACTCTCTATCCCTCTCTCTTCCTCTCTGTAAAAAATCAATAAAATATATTTAAAAAAAAAAAAAAAAAAGCAGCAACGTGACAGAATGAAAGGACCAGATGAGTCTCCCTGCGGCTCCCAGGGCCCTGCATGCCCGGACCTTCGTTAATAGCTGGGGACACCAGCAGATCCACACTGGGGATGCGTTCCCGTAGGACCGTGGTCAGCAAACCGCGGCTCACGAGCCACGTGCGGCTCTTTGGCCCCTTGAGTGTGGCTCTTCCACAAAATACCACGGCCTGGGCGAGTCTATTTTGAAGAAGTGGCGTTAGAAGAAGTTTAAGTTTAAAAAATTTGGCTCTCAAAAGAAATTTCAATCGTTGTGCTGTTGATATTTGGCTCTGTTGACTAATGAGTTTGCCGACCACTGCCGTGGGAGAATGCCACGGCGTCCCTGCTAGGAGGCAGCATGCACAACTGCGGAACAAATTTTTCAAAAATTAACCTAAGCTGCATAAATGCAGATTCCCAGAACTCTGAGCCTCCCTTCTTCCCCATGTGCTCTCCCCTCCACGCCGCCTCTCCCTGCGGTCACGGTGACCCCAGCACACAGCCCAGCGATGGCGGCCGGGGCCCGAGGTGGCCCAGATCCAGCTGCCTGTCTGATCGGCTCACTCGGGGCCTCAGTTTCCTCTTCCGTAACCTCATCCATAAACAGAAAGGCGCTGGCTCCCATTCCTCAGGTCCTTCTGTGCCCAGCATCCTGCATTTCTATCCATTTCCTATCGTTTCTGCTTGCTGCGTGCGGACACTGAAACGGAGAAAAGCCCCCCGGCTGCGAATAGACACAAAGTCGCCTTGTAGGTTTGAGATGTTAAGTTTCAAAAAAAGAAAAGACTTGGCTTTAATTTTTTTAAATGTATTTTTATTGATTTCAGAGAGAAAGGGAGAGGGAGAGAGAGATAGAAACACCAATGATGAGAGAGAATCGTTGATAGGCTGCCTCCTGCAGGCCCCCCACTGGGGATGGAGCCCACAACCCGGGCCTGTGCCCCTGACCGGGAATCAAACCCTGACCTCCTGGTTCATAGGTCGACGTGCAACCACTGAGCCACACCGGCCGGGCAAGACTTTGCTTTTAGGAAACAACTCGTTTAAAAGGGAAACAGAGGCTGGCACTGCGCAGGTGACACACAGGAGCGTGTTAAACACGGAGGGCGAGGCTGCTGCCCCTTCACACCGCGTGTCCCCGATCCCGCTGCGGCCCAGGGCACCCCGGCTCCCACACCCAAGTCCGGGCCAGTGGCTTCCTGCTGAGCCTTTCTCCAAGAACGGGGGTGGGGGGGTGGGGGTTCTGGTCTGAAGGTGAGGTTCTGCCCAATCCAAGGGCAAAAACAAAAGCGACCGTGCACGCAGGTGGCCGCCACTTTGAGGGGCTCAGCGTCCCCCGCGCAGTCCCCCCCGGCCTGCCTGGGGAAGGACACCTGTCCCCCATGAGAACAAAGCACTTTCAAGCTGCTAACTGTCCCCGAATCCTGAGGAAGCACACACGGATGGAGGCCTGAACACACACCTCCCCGTCACGGCACGCCAACGAGGGGGTGGGAGGCCTGCGCGTCCCCGTTCTGCTCACGCGAATGCACGTCCTCCGCCATCACGCGGCCCGATAGTTACTGGGATGGTCTGGTCCTTTCCGCGCGCTGTCCGTGTTGGAAGCAACCACACTAGAAAGCACCTGCCACCCGCCTCGTCCTCGTCCGAGAGCATTTCCTCTGGTCAGTGACCGTGGCGCTGGAGCCACTCTGGCGAGAGGGGACCCCATCACCAGCGGCCTCATCCTCCTCGCAGCCACCTCCAGCTGCAAACTGAGAAAACTGCGCTGAAGCAGGAGGCCCCCTGGCTCGTCGCTGAACCCCTGAAACGGAGCTGTTTGTAAATGAGCTTTCAGATGGCGAGAGAGCCCGGCCGCCCCTCGGCGTGCCCCCGACAGCGAGCTTCCCGGCGATGGCGGCCTCCACCTGCCCCGGGAGGCCCTGCCCCTCCTCCCGCCACCTGCTCGGGATGGGCCGCGCAGGAGTCCATCCGAAACTGGACTCCCACGTGCCTCGTGTCCTTCCCTAGCGACATGGAACCCTTCATGAGCCACTACTCCCGTGAAGCATCCTGAACAAGAGCCGCAGCACCCGGGGGCCTTCCGAGCGGGGCGCAGGCCACCCACCCTGTGAAGGACCCTCTCCTCGTCTCCAACAGACACCCTGGGCCTGACTGACAGCCACGGTCCCACCTCAGATCTCAGCCTTACCAAGCCATCCGCAGACTCCGCTAAAAGAGTTTATCATAAAGATTAGCAGACAGGAAACAGCTCTCTGTAGAATGAGAAAAACCCTGGCAAGCGGTCCCCATTAGCCAGCAGAGGACGTGGCTTTCTGCTGTAGTAACCACGGAACCTGGATCTCCGCATTATTTCCAATTTAACGCAAAAGCATAAGTGCCGTCATTAAGTGCAATTTAAGGGGACCGTGGACTTGACGCCAACAATGCAGCAACTGAAATTCGTGTCAATGAAACCACCAGGTACTTATCTGCAACCTAAACACAGCAATTAGGGGACTTTGGATCATTTCACCATAAAGCTGTTTCTTCCTGAGGCAATCATATCTTCAACTGGCAAGAGATCATATTTCCAGTATCAGAACACTTACTGACTAGCTAAAAAATTAACATGAAAATAAAAATACCGCGTTATGTAGCATTTACGCTGTGTGTGACATTGGCTTTTAAAAAAAATTAAAAGAGCCCTAACCGGTTTGGCTCAGTGGCTAGAGCGTCAGCCTGAGGACTGAAAGGTCCCAGGTTCGATTCCGGTCAAGGGCATATACCCTGGTTGCGGGCACATCCCCAGTAGGAGGTGTGCAGGAGGAAGCCGATCGATGTTTCTAACTCTCTATCCCTCTCCCTTCCTCTCTGTAAAAAATCAATAAAATATATATTTTTAAAAAAATAAATAAATAAAAATTAAAAGAAGCTGTGAAAAAGCATCCTTCTCAAAAGAAAAAACTCAAAACCATGCAAAAGTCAAAACTAAGAAGTAAGAGTGACACAGGGAAACAAAAAGATGGCAACACCGAGATCCTAACACAAGAGGAAAGTGGGCGCCAGGCAACAACAGGAATGCTGGGAAAACACCCCTGGAGAGGCCACGTGGTCCGCCCCCCAGGCTCATCATCCAGCATCCCAGGGATCAGCCCCGCCTCTCACCGACCTCCCGTCTGGCCAACTGTCTAACATGCTTCTACCTGTTTCTTAATTCCTTTCCACAGCAACCCTATTCCCCCTGTCTGTACAAGGGCCTCCTTCGGCCTCCGCAGTCAGTGGACTAGGCATTGTATTTTAATGACGAAGTTGAATGTTTCATTATTAGAATTCCTCGTTTTCCTGCAAGGCTATGGCTTCACTGTGTAAAAATAGCGCCAGCAAACAGTTCAGTCTTGTTCCCCTCTGACACTGTAACAGCTAAGGAAAACGTTGCTTCGTTGCCGTTATTTCCAATGGAAAGATCATTAAGTATTTTGACCCAAAAACAGAGATGGATGTAAGCAAGTTACAGTATTATATAAGGCTTAAGGTAACAACGTTATCCTTGAATTACATAACTTTTATTAACTAGATTTTACCACAGGTCATTTCAGGAATTCTGAATATTATAGCTGTAGCCTACCTCCTCGGCCTGAATAGGCAATGTTTTTAGATTTATTTTTATTGTAGACAGTATTACAGATGTCCCCCTGCACCCAGCCCCCACCCTACCCCAGGCCTTCACCGCACTATTGTCTGTGTCCATGGGTTATGCATATCCTATATAATAAAAGGCTAATATGCAAATCGACCAAACAGCAGAACGACAGGTCACTATGACGTGCACTGGCCACCAGGGGGCAGATGTTCAACGCAGGGGCTGGCCCCTGGTGGTCAGTACACTCCCACAAAGGGAGCGCCGCTCAGCCAGAAGCCTGACTCACAGCTGGGGAGCAGGCCTAAGCTGTCAGTTGGACATCCCCCAAGGGCTCCCGGACTGCGAGAGGGCTGAGGGACACCCCCACACACACACACAGTGCACGAATTTTGTGCACTGGGCCTCTAGTATGCATATAAGTTCTTTGATTAATCTCTTCCCACTCCTCAACCCCCTCCCTCTGGGATCTATCGGTCTGTTCCATGCATCCATATCTCTGGACCTATAATAAATGTTTAAAGAACGTGATTTCAAGGTCTCATGAAAAACCTATCCTGACCCCTACTCTTCATGCCTCAAATGTGTTGCTTCCTTTCCCAGACTACAAATGCCTGTAGGTGAATCAGTATAAGACACCAACTCAAATTTAAGTCAAGAGAGCAAGAGCCAAAACATGGCTTTTCCCTTGATCAGGGTTGGGGGAAAGAAATAGGAGGGTTTCTCAAAATAAGCAAGGCCACCAGACGCTAAGGGGCAAAGCAGGAAAGACAGGGTCACAGAAAGGCGGGCCTGGGAAACGCAACGTGACCGGCACACAGGCCAGCCGGGGACTGTTACTGTTCACAGGACAATGAATGTAAACCTTAGAAACCGGCTCCCCGGGCACGGACGCACACCACGGCCTGGTTAAGTAGTGTGTCACAAACGGGGCCTGTCCACACCACGCTGGGAAGTTCTGGAAGGCTGCCCACAGCCCACCCATGGCAGCTGGTGTCCACCGGGAGCTCAGACCGCAGCAGGCAGGCTCCGCCCTGGATGAAGACGCAAGCCATCGCCTGGCCAGTGTGGCTCAGTGGTTGAGCGGTGACCCATGAACCAGGAGGACCTGGTTCCATTCCCAGTCAGGACACAAGCCCGGGGTTGTGGGCTCGATCCCCAGCAGGGGGCGTGCAGGAGGCAGCCAATCAATGATTCTCTCTCATCATTGATGTCTGTCTGTCTGTCTCTCTCTCCTCTCTCTTTCTCTCTGAAATCAATAAAAGCATTTTTTTAAGCCAGAGAAGAAGACACACCCAGTGGAAAGGGAAAGTAACGATGACTGAGACTGTGGAATGTGCCTCTAGACCCTCCCACTGGTAAGTGCCCACGCACACAGCACACGCACTTGAAACGCCAGGCTGGCCACGTTTCACCAGGCTGGCCACGTACAGTGTGTTTTTAAACAGCAGGCAGCGCAGAGGTCAGAGTACGAAGAGGCTCCTGGCAGGGGCTAGGGCAGATGGGACTCCGGACCTGGGGCACAGAAGGCCGGGGACCCCTGGGGCGCGGAGTGTTATTTGGGTGCTCCCCCACATGAAGGCCTCGTTTTGACCTTGCCTCCTTGCTGGGACATTAGGAGAGTCTGTTTAAGATGCCTGAGAAATTTCACCAACTTGGGGCGACGTATCTGCCAATCAAAGCACTTAAAATTACTCATGGAAGTATGAAATAGGGGGGAAATATTTAATGCTATAAGCAGGCGTCAGCAATGAAACACAGTGAGCCCTACCATAACTCCAAAGCAGTCTCAGAGGCCGGGGCGATAAAGCGACTTCGAACGCCCCCAGATTATTACTATTGCTGTGTGTACCTATGGTTAGCTATTTGACCAGTAAGAGCCAACAGCCGCCGTCCAATCCGGTGGAGCACAGCATGATGGGACATTCCACCAGTTGGGCGTGGCTCTCTGTGAATCGATGTGTAGAAGCTGTGCCATTCCTGTGTAGAAGCTGTGATACTCCTGTGTAGAAGCTGTGATATGCCGGGTAGAAGCTGTGCTATTCCTGTGTAGAAGCTGTGCCATTCCTGTGTAGAAGCTGTGATACTCCTGTGTAGAAGCTGTGATATTCGTGCAAAGTGGACATGCACATGAATGAAACAAAAGGGAGCTGTGTGGTTTAAAAATATCCCTTGAGCCCTAGCCGGTGTGGCTCAGTGGATAGAGCGTCGGCCTGCGGACTGAAGGGTCCCGGGTTCGATTCCGGTCAAGGGCATGTACGTTGGTTGCGGGCACATCCTCAGTAGAAGGTGTGCAGGAGGCAGCTGATTGATGTTTCTCTCACATCGATGCTTCTAGCTCTCTATCCCTCTCCCTTCCTCTCTGTAAAAAATCAATAAACTATATTTAAAAAATAAAAATATCCCTTGCAGGACCCCTTCCCAATGAGGAGCCCGTCCCCATCTCCTTAAGGGCAAGCAAAGTGAGTGAGGCCGCAAGCGGGTGGTCTCCCCCCGCTCTCTCTGGGACCTACTCCTAGGCAGGCCTGCACCCGCCATGGGGACAGGGGGCCCTAGCAGAGCCCCGCCCCGCCCCTCCATGGCCAGCAGCACCGGGGCCAGCGGGTGAGGGAGGCCCACAGCCGTGCCTCCCGCCTGGATTAAGCCTTCAGAGGGCTGGGCCTGGGTTGAAGTCTGAAGTTCAACCACAAGAGAGACGCTGAGCCCGACTGTGGCCTGAGCTGCTCCTGAATGTCTGACGTGGACACGGAGAGGGGGCATGTTTAACTGACGTGGACACGGAGAGGGGGCATGTTTAACTGACGTGGACACGGAGAGGGGGCATGTTTAACTGACGTGGACACGGAGAGGGGGCATGTTTAACTGACGTGGACACGGAGAGGGGGCATGTTTAACTGACGTGGACACGGAGAGGGGGCATGTTTAACTGACGTGGACACGGAGAGGGGGCATGTTTAACTGACGTGGACACGGAGAGGGAGCATGTTTAACTGGACACGGAGAGGGGGCATGTTTAACTGACGTGGACACGGAGAGGGGGCATGTTTAACTGACGTGGACACGGAGAGGGGGCATGTTTAACTGCCGTGGACACGGAGAGGGAGCATGAGAGGGAGCATGTTTAACTGACGTGGACACGGAGAGGGGGCATGTTTAACTGACGTGGACACGGAGAGGGGGCATGTTTAACTGCCATGGACACGGAGAGGGGGCATGTTTAACTGACGTGGACACGGAGAGGGGGCATGTTTAACTGCCGTGGACACGGAGAGGGAGCATGTTTAACTGCCGTGGACACGGAGAGGGGGCATGTTTAACTGACGTGGACACGGAGAGGGGGCATGTTTAACTGACGTGGACACGGAGAGGGGGCATGTTTAACTGACGTGGACACGGAGAGGGGGCATGTTTAACTGACGTGGACACGGAGAGGGGGCATGTTTAACTGCCGTGGACACGGAGAGGGGGCATGTTTAACTGACGTGGACACGGAGAGGGGGCATGTTTAACTGACGTGGACACGGAGAGGGGGCATGTTTAACTGCCGTGGACACGGAGAGGGGGCATGTTTAACTGACGTGGACACGGAGATGGGGCATGTTTAACTGACGTGGACACGGAGAGGGGGCATGTTTAACTGACGTGGACACGGAGAGGGGGCATGTTTAACTGACGTGGACACGGAGAGGGGGCATGTTTAACTGACGTGGACACGGAGAGGGGGCATGTTTAACTGACGTGGACACGGAGCGGGGCATGTTTAACTGACGTGGACACGGAGAGGGGGCATGTTTAACTGCCGTGGACACGGAGAGGGGGCATGTTTAACTGACGTGGACACGGAGATGGGGCATGTTTAACTGACGTGGACACGGAGAGGGAGCATGTTTAACTGACGTGGACACGGAGAGGGGGCATGTTTAACTGCCGTGGACACGGAGAGGGGGCATGTTTAACTGACGTGGACACGGAGAGGGGGCATGTTTAACTGACGTGGACACGGAGAGGGGGCATGTTTAACTGACGTGGACACGGAGAGGGGGCATGTTTAACTGACGTGGACACGGAGAGGGGGCATGTTTAACTGACGTGGACACGGAGAGGGGGCATGTTTAACTGACGTGGACACGGAGAGGGGGCATGTTTAACTGACGTGGACACGGAGCGGGGCATGTTTAACTGACGTGGACACGGAGAGGGGGCATGTTTAACTGCCGTGGACACGGAGAGGGGGCATGTTTAACTGACGTGGACACGGAGATGGGGCATGTTTAACTGACGTGGACACGGAGAGGGAGCATGTTTAACTGACGTGGACACGGAGAGGGGGCATGTTTAACTGCCGTGGACACGGAGAGGGGGCATGTTTAACTGACGTGGACACGGAGAGGGGGCATGTTTAACTGACGTGGACACGGAGAGGGGGCATGTTTAACTGACGTGGACACGGAGAGGGGGCATGTTTAACTGACGTGGACACGGAGAGGGGGCATGTTTAACTGACGTGGACACGGAGAGGGGGCATGTTTAACTGACGTGGACACGGAGAGGGGGCATGTTTAACTGACGTGGACACGGAGAGGGGGCATGTTTAACTGACGTGGACACGGAGAGGGGGCATGTTTAACTGACGTGGACACGGAGAGGGGGCATGTTTAACTGACGTGGACACGGAGCGGGGCATGTTTAACTGACGTGGACACGGAGAGGGGGCATGTTTAACTGACGTGGACACGGAGAGGAGGCATGTTTAACTGACGTGGACACGGAGAGGGGGCATGTTTAACTGACGTGGACACGGAGAGGGGGCATGTTTAACTGACGTGGACACGGAGAGGGAGCATGTTTAACTGACGTGGACACGGAGAGGGGGCATGTTTAACTGACGTGGACACGGAGAGGGGGCATGTTTAAACCGCTGAGTGCGGGGCAGCGAACTCTGCAGAAACAGCTAACGAAACAGTAAACCCAGAGAAGATCCAAAGACACGAAGGTGCTTACAAAGATATTGGGGGGGGGGGGGGCAGAGATAACAAAGGGTTTTGAAATAACCAGCCACAATTTAAAGGGGGGAAATCATCCCAGAAAGGTAACTTCCGCGTAATTCAAAGATAAATATAAAATTAAAACTATAAAAGGAGCCCAGTCGGCGTGGCTCAGTGGTTGAGCGCCAACCCATGAACCAGGAGGTCACGGTTCGATGCTAATCCTAGAGAGAGGTCAGGTGCGGAAGAGAATGAACCAAAATGACGACGGCTGTATTTCCTGGCTGCCAAAGGATTTCTCCTTTATCCTACACTTCTCCATATTATGTCAATTCTCAATGCTGGCTATATATTATCTTCACCTCCTAAAGCAAATTAGCATCAGCTTTGGTCTGCTACGACAGACATTTCTTAAATGCAAATTAGCTCAGCCCAAGCTGGTCTGCTCAGTGGTTAGAGCATTGGCACGCAGACTGAAGGGTCATGGGTTCGATTCCCAGGGCACATTCCTCTGGTTGCAGGCTCCATCCCCAGCCCAGATCAGGGTGTGTTCGGGAGTCAACCAATCTAGGTGTCTCTCTCACACTGATGTTCCTCCCTCTCTCCATCTCTCTCCCCCTCCTCCCTCCCTTCCACTCTCTCTCAAAAAACAATGGGAAAATGTCCTCGGGTGAGGATTAAAATAAATATATAAATAATAAATTAATAAATAAACAAGCAAACATAAATAAATAAAATTTTAAATTAGCTCATAGGCAGGACAATGATGTCCGTTGTGCTGGCTCATATGTTATTTTTGCCAGCACATAAAGGTTTTTTGTTTTGTTTTTTAAAATATATTTTTATTGATTTCAGAGAAAAAGGGAGAGGGGGAGAGAGATAGAAACATCAATGATGAGAGAGAATCATCGATCAGCTGCCTCCTACATGCCCCACACTGGGGATCGAGCCCACAACCTGGACATGTGCCCTGACTGGGAATCAAACCGTGACTTCCTGGTTCATAGGTCAAGACTCAACCACTGAGCCACACCAGCTGGGCTAAAGGCTTCGATACCATCAAGAGCAAGTTTTCTCAGACTTAAAGGGAAAGTCTCATTTAGTGGCTTCAAGACTTCCACCACCTCCGTAAGTTACCTGAGGAGGCTCGTGCAGATGGAGACACGCACACTATTTTTCTGTGTAAAATAAAATTGGTAAGTCAGCACCTGGGATCAGATTTTTTAACTTTGATGAAATTAGTCTTTGTTAGAAGTGGATGACTTCAGTGGACCCCCAAATGGAAGGAGGAACGTCAGGATTGAGGGCCGCCTAAAGCCATGATGCTGGGTGTCAGTTCCCCTGGTTTCAAATCATCTGTTCCGAACCCTGCTTTCCCCATAAGCCTGTCACGGTTAGGCCACGCCCTCGCAGGATTGAAGGTTTTTCCAGCGAGGCAGCCAGGGATTAACAGAGCAACGCCGATGCCAGCCTGTGTGAAATGCCAAGACAGAGAGAAACATCCCATGAGTCGAAAAGGAAAAGGAAAAGGAAAAGGAAAAGAAACATTAAACTTTATTTTAGTGCCACAACAGTTTCTAATGGAAGACGGGAAAGACAGGACCAAACGATCTCATTATCCTGATGCATCCCACACATTCTCATTACATATCATCCACGCAAAGACACGGCCTTGCCTGCTACACGCTCACACGCTAAACAAGACAGAGAATTCAGCAGGCATCCACGGCGGTGGATGGAGCAGGGGCTCATCCAATCAGCTCCCTGTGTGCGTGTGCGTGCACATGTGTGTGTGCGCACGTGTGTGCGTGTGTGTGCGTGTGTGTGTGTGTGTGTGTGTCACAATCAGAAAGGATGTTTATTATTTCTTTCACATAGAAGAGCGCTGGGAGTGGGCAGTTATACTAACCCTCCATTGTCCACCATGGCAATTCACCTGTCATCTTTCTTTAAAAAAAAAAAGCCATACTTTATTGCGGTATAACTGACATACGAAAAGCAAGCTGTACTTAACGTATACAAGTTGAGTTTGGAGATCAGCGTACACTTGAGCCCATCACCACAATCTGTTCCATAAACATACCCAGCACCTCCCCAAGCTGGCCCCATTAACTGTGGAACACAGTATTCATCGGCTGGGCTGCGGTGGGGGGGTAGGGAGAGCAATGAGGGAACCCGTTCTGTTTCGGGTACACTGGAGGCCTGAGCAAATGCGGAGAGGTGGTGGCTGGGGGCCGGGTGTAAAGGGAGAGACACATACACAGAGGGGGTTGAGGAAGAACCTTCTGGAAACCTAGACGCAGAGACACCCCCGAGGTGGGACTCTGGTCGCTGGGCTCCTCAGGGGGGTTTGCTCTGGGCGGGCACAGGAGGTCCCGGAGGAGCCGGGCCATCGGGTGCTGCCGCCGAGCGGAGACGTGCGGGGAGGAGGAGCGTCCACGGACGGGGCCAGCCGGGCGGCGCTCCTGTGGCCGAACACGGGGATCTGACCACCTAAGGTCACCGTCAGCCATGACCCTAAGCCGCCAAAACCGCCGCTGGGCGGACTGCTCTCAGAAAAGAGACCTCATCAAAGAGCTGGGGGTCCCGCTTCCAAGGGTACATTAGCCTGTGGTCACTTTAATCTGGTGTAATAGCCTGAAAGTATCTTCCGACGGGTGTTTAATAAAATGCAAAATAGCATTTTTAAAAAGTGTCTGTGAGGGTCCTTCTCAGGTGGACGCGGAAATGGAGATCCCGGGGTGCAGGAACAAAAGGCTTTCAGTGCCTCACCTACCTCCTGCTCTGGGCAGGTAAAGCCCCCGCCCGCCCTGACGATCACAGCTGCACGTCCCATGGGGGCGTGAACTTGGGAATCCGTCCTAAAATGCAGAGTGTGTGCCTCCCAACGATTTAAGACACACGATGTTCTGTCAATGACCCTCAGTCCTGTGGTCAGTGGTCGCACCCCTGTGGGTTGCTAGGAAACAGCTGATGCTGACATTAGCTGAGCAGAGGATGCCGGGAGACGCAGAGCAATGACAACCAGAAACAGAGGCCCAAGCCGGCGCCTCTTCCTGGGGGTTATTCCTCTAGGGTCAGTGCTCTCGCCCTGGGCACCCGGGCCCCTGGCCGCGGGCAGACCCACCGGAGACCCTCACGGGCGCTGGGCAGGGAGCACCGGCCTGGGAGTCGCTCTCCCCGGGGGCAGGGCTAAGCGGCCGGAACAGGCCCATCAGGAAAGCAGAGGTCAGAGGGAGGCCGTCGGATGTCACGGTGGAAAGAGACCCGCAGGCGCCCGGCTCCCGGCCTCCTGCCCTGGAGAACGGCTCCATCACCCGCACGGATGTCAGCCCGGGCGCCCTCTCCCGGAAAACACCACGCGCCACCTCCCGGGGCTGCCCACCTGCAGCGACTCCCCTTTCTACGCGACTGTCCGGCTCCTCACACTTAGCCACACGGCTCCTTGAAGAGGTCCCCGTGTCGCCACGGCGACTGCACCCAGCCGGGCGGTTTCCAGAGTCCGCCCTGCTCTCACTGGTCCCCAAGCCTTCTTCTGCCCTCCCCTCCGTCTCCATCACGCTTCCCACCTGTCCTTGTCTTAGCCAACTCTTTTCTTTAATACATTTCTATTGATCTCAGAGAGGAAGGGAGAGGGAGAGAGACACATCAATGATGAGACCCATCGGTGGGCTGCCTCCTGCACGCCCCGCACTGGGGATGGAGCCCGAAACCCGGGCACGTGCCCTGACCAGGAATTGAACCCTAACCTCCTGGTTCATCAACCACTGAGCCGCACCAGCCGGGCTGGCCAACTCTTACCATCCGTCAGGTTTGCTGAGCTGTCACTCCACCAGGTGAGTCCGAATGAGATGCCCCCGGGGGGTCCCCCACCCCCTCCGCCCCCTGGCGTAGCGCTCCTCTCACTGGCCCTCACCCGCACCTCCAGGCGCTGCGCCTTCTCCGGCGAGGCCCGCCGCGCTGCTCACCGCCCCGAAGGAGTCAATGGTCCACAGTCTGACTGAAGCAATGACTCAATCCCTTCCCATCGCCACTAAAGAGGATGTTTCATTTTGGCAAGCTAACCCCAAAAGCTCCTGTGCGTGTAAACCAGCCGTGTCACACTCGGAACGTGGCGGACGTGGTGGAGGCGTGGACGGAGGGGAAGGCCCGGCCCAGCCACGTGCCACAGGCCGTGCTGTGTGAGCGCACGTGTGCGCGGGGCCTGCGTCTCCCGCTGTCCCCGGCTCCCATCGATGCTGTACTTACAGGAGCAGACACGGGGAAGAAAGTGGCCTGGAAACTGTGTGCACAGCGACTAGCAAGCACTCGATGGGGCGCTTTCATCGGAAAGCAGAGCACAGCCTCGGCCTCGGGCAGAGAGAACAGGAACCGGGGGTTTCCATCACCCCCTCCACTACGAGGCACTGGACTTCTCTCTTTTTCCAGGTAACAGCTTGCTTTTAGGAAGCGTTTACCTGTTTTCCCTAGCGCAGCCGTGTGTTGTCTTTCAGTCTGTGCTCTGGGGCCCTGAGCAGCTCCGGGGCCAGAGGAGCTGCCGCCAGCGGGCAGAGCTCGGAGCCCGGCCCCTGCCTCCATCGGCGCCGCGCGGCTGTCCTGTCCCCGTTTCTGTTTCCGATCGTCGCATTGCAAAGGAGATTTTCCTGGAGGAAGGCTTCCCTCCGCCAAACTAAGAAGAAAGTGACAAAGGAAAGGCTGAAACCACGGCCTCAGGGAGCCCCTGTGGCCGGAGGCCCACGCTGTCCAGGCGGAGCCCCGACGCCTTGCCGGTTCTTGTTCAGCTGAAGCTCAGGGCCGCCAGGCTCCCGCCCTCCGGGAGCTAAATAACAAATGCCACCTGAGCGCAGAGACGCCAGGCAGAGAGCATCCTGGGCTTTGGGGAGGATGGCTATTTCTGGGGCAGCTGTACTTACCTCGCCATGTTTAATGGCTTTATTTATGCGCCAATCTTCACGTTAATGATTCACAACACGGAATACCCAAATACTGTCACCGCACCACAGAGAAGCCCCCCACCAGCCAGCTGCTGCTGGTTTCTGTGCTGTGAGCGGAGATCCCGTCTCACTTCAATCATTTCCCAGTAAAAACACCATCGGTGGGAAACCACCAAACTCCCATTAAACTAGGAACGTCAGCTATTTGCCAATAAAGACACAAAAGGGGAATGAGGTGGCTGAAACCGGGGGGCGGGGGGAATCCACCCACAGCCAGGAGACTAGTAGTGAGAATGGCTGTGCTGGGGCGCACGGGGGAGTGATGAGCAGAAACGGGGACCCCCCCCCCCGCAGACACCTGCAGCCGGCCGCCGCACAGAACAGCACTGCAGACGGGCCCCCAAGGCAAGGCGGCGGACACCCGCAGGCCCCCAGCTCTACGAAGTCATACGTCAGGTGAGCCTGACTCGTCTAGAGCTGAACATACAATGTGGAACCTCCTTTCTCGAACTTAACCCATTCCGGAAGGCTGTTCAAAAACTGAAGCACTTTTTCCCGTTAGAAATCTGTAAATTGAATTAATCCGTTCCAGACCCCAAAACGATTCCCTGTTCTAACCTTTCTTATACACAGTGCATGTCTATTGTACCGTTTGATCCATAAATACGTTAAAAAAAAAAGAAACGTACAGTAAAAAATGGAAATTTAACAATAATTATAAGCAGCAAGAAAATAAAAATAAAAAATATGTACAGCACCATTTCCTGAGACGTTAGCAGTGGCAAAGGGCTGAGATTCGTGCCTTCTCTCCTTCGTCTGTCACCAGAGACACGTGTGGCTGGCCCCACGGCGTCAGCCTGAAAGGGCCGTCAGGTTGAGAAGCGAACTGTCCGAGGTGGGAGACGTATAAGAAATGGGGTTCCCCTGTAATTATGCGTGAGCTCTACGGAGGTGAGCGTCAGCAGCCTAACCATCCCCTCTGACCCGCAGCGCCCACTGGCACCTCCGAGCTCCCAGGCGTGGACCAGCCACAGCCTCCTCTGCTCCCCGTGTTGTCCCTTATCTTTCCCCCAAACCAGTGCGGCCTCCGAAGGAAGAACCCGCCTCCCTCCTCCCTACGGGCCTGAGTGCTGCTGAGCATCCACGACGCTAACCCAATAGGTTTGACTGGTGGTTTAATTTGACCGGCACAGGCCGCTCACATCGCACCCACGTACAGTGCTGACAGAGAGAGAGTTTGGTTTCATGGTGTCAAGATTCCATTCCATTAAATGCCAGTCAAGAGCAGGGCAGGCCAGCCCTAGCCAGTTTGGCTCAGTGGATAGAGCATCGGCCTGCAGACTGAAAGGGTCCCAGGTTCGATTCCGGCCAAGGGTACATGCCCGGGTTGTGGGCTCGATCCCCAGTAGAGGGTGTGCAAGAGGCAGCCAATCAATGATTCTCTCTCATCATTAATGTTTCTATCTCTCCCTTCCTCTCCTTTCCTCTCTGAAATCAATAAAAATGTAAAAAAAAAAAAAAAGAGCAGGGCAGGCCCTCCGAGAGCCACTCCCAAAGAACCATCTCCCCTGCTCCAGGCCACACCTCTTCCCAAGCTCAGTGTGAAATCAGAAAACTGGGATTCAAATCCTGGCTCTGCCCATGGCGAGGCAACTAACTTCTATTTGCGTAGACTACCTACCTCTCTGGTCTTAGCTCCGACCACCTATGACTCTATGAGCTAACTTCAGGCCTTTACCTTTTATATCAGAAATCCAGGGAATGGCCCCTTCCTCCCAGGACTCACCATCCATCAACAGCATTGCACCTGTGCTCCTAGCCATCTCTGCCCACGGCCGCAAGGTCAGCCTACTCGGGAAATAGGGTTCCCTCCCGGCGACGACACTGCTACAGTCCTAGGCTGACCTTGACTTCAGACCTGTGCGCACTTCACACACACACACACACACACACACACACACACACGCCGAGGGGCTGGGTGGATAGCACAGGTCACACGCACTTTGGAAACCTTGTTCTACCCTCCTGTTTCCAGCATCCAGGATCAGCACCCCGCCTGCCGATCGGCACCAGGAATAACACAGGAAACTAAATTATTTTCCTACTGGTTAGCAAATAGGTGTGTATTTTTTTTTTTCAACTTAATCAACAGCTCGGTGGCCCTGAGAATAATCCCCTGGTCTTTTCAATTTTGTAAGGAACGTATTTCTTTTATTGTCTCCTCAACATCGAGTGATATTAGATAGAAAACACCGCAACGGTAGTTACAGTAAATGGCTTAGAAAGAAAATCCGGGAACAGTTTTGATAGATGTTAGGGAATACATGAGCCAGATAAAAATATATGAGCCATACGGAGATTCAAAGCCACTTAAATTAATAGCTATCAGCTCTGAATAATGAAGTTCTTCAGAACCTAAGGCAGCTTTGTTCTGCAAAGAGACTAGGCC
This sequence comes from Eptesicus fuscus, assembly GCF_027574615.1. Classification (NCBI taxonomy): domain Eukaryota; kingdom Metazoa; phylum Chordata; class Mammalia; order Chiroptera; family Vespertilionidae; genus Eptesicus; species Eptesicus fuscus. The sequence continues at coordinate 3,563,116 of NC_072486.1, read as the reverse complement.
ACCTCCCAGAGACCTTTCCCGGGCCGAGCCGTTCGTTACCCAGCTCGTTAAAGAGAAAGGCGGCAATGTCGCCTCTTCCCGCACGTCCGGCAGAAAGAAGCACCACGAAAGCACAAGTAACAGGTCAGTCTGGACGTGAGCCGCGCGGGGCAGGGTCCTGCAGGGAATACTGAAAACGTCACTCCGCCTTGGCCAGAATTACACCTCCGTTTTGCCGCAATAGGGGTGTAAACTTCAGTACAAATAGTTAAGTCACATTGGATTTTTTGACTAACAGTACAGTGAGATTTTCATTATTTTTTTATAAAGATAGACTGATGGGCCACTCCCAAAATCAGTCAAAGAAGTACTCTTCCACAAATTACCGAATCGATAAACTCTGAAGGAAGCAGGATTGGGAGAAGAGAGAAAACGCAGGGAGCCCAGCAAAGCCGCCGAGTGAGGCCCCTCGCCCAGCACAGACCCTCAGTGAGGCCGCGCACCTGTCTGTGCTCTGATGTAGCGGGGAAGTCTGGGTACTGTGTCCGCAGGGTTTTGTAGTAAAGATACTGTGCTCCACGGACGGGGAAAAACCTTTAAAAACATGGTCTCCATGGCAGGAAGGCGGGTAGAACTGGGCTTCGTTATAACAGAGAAGCAAAGCCAGCTGAGAACGTGGCGGGGGGAGGGAGGGAGGTGGGCACGGCGCCCACACAAACTAAGGGGCGCTGCCTTTTTACGGGGGCAGGAGTGTGCGTGGAACCCGAAGAACAAAAGGGCACCATCTGCTTGGTAAGCGGCCAACACGGGACCAGAGGAGCCCGAGGGGCTGGCACCCTGTTAGACATGAGCAGGGCGGGGGGGGGGGGGGGGGGGGGCAGGCACAGAAACTCCCCAGGCGGAAAGGCCGCCGCCTAGCGAGGGGCAACTCGGGGAAAACAAGAACCTCGCCCCCCCCCCCCCCCCCCCCGGTGACCTTTCCTCCCCAGCATGTCACTGGCCGTGCGGTTTGGACCCCTGATCCTTCACGTCGATGGTCATGTGATTTAGAACCCCTGACCGCTTCCTTCCTGAAGAGAGCATCTGGCCGAGGCTGCATTTCAGCTCCAGGCCCAGAAAAGCAGCAAAGCCAGACCCGTGAGGCCTCGGCTGCCCCAACACCAGCCGCACTGGATGATGACCCCCTGCCCGGCACCAACCTATCAGTGGACACCCCGACCCTGAAAGAGCGCCCCTGAACGCTGATGAAGGTTCTAGTGAGGCTCCCTGAGACCTCCCTAAGCTCGCCACCTGCGAGAGAGAGAGAAATACGCTCAGGACAAAGGGCCCGGCGCACACGCTCCCTCCAGGGAGCACGGCCCTGCCACTCCCCTGCAGGCAGGTACCCCCAGCCTCTAAGGAACCCCATGAGACTCCAGCCAGGGGAGCAATGGGCAGCAACAGCTCCTCCCGGGCTCACCCCCTGAACCTGTCTCCACGGCCCCCTTTTCTCTGGCTTCCTCTTCCCTTAGGCCAGAGGTCGGCAAACTCATTAGTCACCAGAGCCAAATATCAACAGTACAACAACTGAAATTTCTTTTGAGAGCCAAATTTTTTAAGCTTAAACTTCTTCTAACGCCACTTCTTCAACATAGACTCGCCCAGGCCGTGGTATTTTGTGGAAGAGCCACACTCAAGGGGCCAGAGAGCCGCATGTGGCTCTCGAGCCGAGGTTTGCCGACCACTGCCTTAGGCCATCCCCACCTCCAACCCCTTTTCCTTAAATAAATTCCGTTTTTCCTTATTCGCAGTGTGACATGGCTGTGTAGCCTGCCCGTGCACCGCTGGCTCTAACCTTTCACCCCCCCAAACAAGACAAGAGTGAGACAGCGTCAAGTAGGAAAAAGACAGCCCCCCGCCCCCAAGCCTCTCTCTTATTCGGAACAAAGATGCTTGCACCGAGTTCAGGAATGTGCACCCAGACACACACACACACACACACACACACACACACACACACAGATTACTCTTCTTAAAACATATGAGTCCCCAGTCAAAAATCCTTCCATTTTCCCCGCCCTATTCATAGACCGCTAAGTCTGATATTTAGGTCATTCACAATCTAACCTCAATTCATATGTCCCACAGCCCCTTACTGTAGCCAAACAGTGTCTCATTGGTCCTGAACTTGGGAACACAAGGGCCTCCGCTCTATCTTCGTTCCAGCGACACCTGATGCTTTGAATGTTCTTCCCTTTCTTCCGAGGTCAGTTCCAGGTGACCTCTGTGCTCTCTCCCGACCACTCAAAATCACACTGATTCAAGGGCTGTTTAGTGAGAGGCCAGTGCAGGGCACAACGGGAGACAAAAAAGGAACCCTAATGGATGTGGTGCTATGGGAGGTCCGGGCGAGGAATTCAACCTGGAATGAACCGTGGCCTCTACACCTTTCAGCTGTCCCTCGACAGTGAGGAGATGTGACCCAGGCTTGTTTTTCTTGTTGTTTCGTTTTTTAATGAAACAAAGGTCAAGGGAAGTCAGAACTCACTGTCTATAAGTCAGTCTGATTGGAGTAGAGAGAGCTAAGGCTAGAGTAAGAAAAGAGAAAAATGCTGGAGAGGTGACTAGGGCCAGTGAAACGGGGTCTTTTAGGCCAATTTCAGCAAGTTTCCACCTTAACCTGAGGGCAATTGTAAGCCACAACCACGTGAAGCAAGGGAGTGATCGAGTGCCTGGAGAACGGGACAAAGTTCACCGACTACAATCCAGAGCTGAGCCAGCCCTGAAGTGTCCAGACTTGAAACTGATTCGAATACAAATACACTTTTGCTTCCCCGATGGGCCAGGTTGGACAGCTGGGGGCAGAAAGCTGCAGGAAGATGGATGGGAATAGGTCAGGTGCCCTCCACTCTGCCTACGGGCTTAGAGCGAGGATCAGCTCCAGTCAACTTGAACTGCCCAGACCACCGAGGATCGGAATGAATGCGAGAAGGCTGATGCTGAGAGACCAGAGCTGACTGGGCTGTTTCCATTAACATAAACCCAAGACGGAGAAGCACGGCCTCCCCTGGGCTGAACCTGTGCCACTCACCCAACAACTTCAGTCTCCATCGCACGGAGAACAGAGCCTTGCTGCTTTTTTATCCTCCTTCCAAGACCTGGGGTTCAGTGTCCAGGAAGGTCCCCTGAAATGTAAGCTTCGTGAATTTCCCCACCGAGAGCCTGGCCAGGTGGGCGGCGGGAGCCCCCCTGCAAGGAGGGGAGGCGGCCTGTGTCCTCGCCCAGTTCAGTGCTCGACGCCGGCCGGCGGGCCTTCTGTGCGGTTGCTATGAAGACACATTGTTCCAAACACACACATTCCGAAAGTTCCACTGCACGCTTCTCTGGAACGGGTGGTGTGTGATTCTCGCCAGCCTCAAGAGCCTGTCAGGTAACACCTTCCAGGACGCATGCCGACCGTTTCTTGTTCGGGGTGACAATTCCCCTGTGACTCCCCATGGCTACCTTCGGGGCTCATGGTGGGACAGCCATTCTCACATCTCTTGCCACAGGATAGGCCATCTTTCTGTCCTTGGCAACAGCGTGTATTTTGAAGGTAACAGAAGAAAGTAGCTACAAAAAGTCGAGACTGCAACAGACTAAAGGTGCCAACGGTACTGAACAAAAGGACTGTTACACTTATATTTCGAACAAAGCACTGTCGGGAAGTCTCAAACTCGAAAATGTAAAGCATTCTACCACAGGCGTGCGTCAGTATGTCGCTGGCCGCTCCTTTACACTAGAGGGACATTGGGATTGGAACTAGAAGGGTATTTGATACACCACCTGCCTCAGGGTTTCAACAAGAGGATTCTTTTCTCTTCCCCCAGGATCCTTCTACCTAACCCTACCCTGCCCTATGACCCCCGCCCTCTACCCGCCGCCCCGCCGCCCCGAGGCCGTCAGGAGAGCTGTGGGATCCAGGCTTTGCTCCCCATGCACAGGCCATCACGTGTCTCCGTGCAGACCTGGCCCTGTCATCCATGCTCTGGAAGGAGGACTGGAATGTCAAGCTGACCACGAGGTAATACATGTGCCTGGGAGCCACCCCCACAGGCAGAGTACCTCCAGGCGTACACCCTCCACACGGAGACGCGGGCGGCTAAATCAATGACACGTTCGCAGACAGACAGGAGTCGTTTATTTCTCAGACACACACAGCTAACTAACCTCCTCAGCAGGACAACAGGTCCTCGCATAACATTTCGTTCAATGTTGTTTCGTTATGACGTTGGTGAGATGCCGCATATCAAATAGTCTTTCATAAAATTGGTTTCGTTTTACGTCGTTCGACTCAGTTCCAGAAACCTGCCAACGGTGGTGAGTGAGGACTTCCTGTGTTGCCTTCTTAACCCCAAATCATTACTTCCCTTAATTACTTGTCTACACACAAAAAAAATTTTAAATTTTAAAAATTTTTGAGTTGAAGACAGTAACCAAGTATGACTCACTAACCAGATAATTCCTTACATTTCTTTGCAATGGGTTAAACTAACAGGATTCTTACAAACAGCTCATACTGTCCTCAAACAGAACCTATGAAGTACATACCTCCGTTCTCCCAGAAAGAGAATGAAGTTCAGCCCTAGCCAGTCTGGCTCAGTGGACAGAGCGTCAGCCCGTGGACTGAGGGGCCCAGATTCGATTCAGGCGAGAGCCACAAACCTCGGTGTCAGGCTGGATCCCCGAGGCCCGGGTCGGGGTGCGTGCAGGAGGCAACCAATCGATGTGTCTCTCCCACATCGATGTTTCTCTGTCTTGCCCTCTCTCTTCCACTCGCTCTTAAAATCAATGGAAAAATATCTTCAGATGAGGATTAACAAAAAAGGGAGAGAGAATGGAGTTCAGAGACCTAAGCCCATATTCATGCAGCTGACCGCAGAGCCAGGGCTGAAATAAAAATCTTCAGGACGCCATTCCACTCCTTCTCACTCCCATGACCTCTTTAATGTCTGGAAAGTTCTCTTTAATGCCTATGTTTTAAATTGTTAAAATAAAGGTTTAATGCAATGTATGGCGTGTTAACATCACGGTCATATACGCCAGACATGCCCCAAACTACTCATCTTCTACCTGCTGTCGTACCACGTCTACCGACCACAGTCCTTCCCCACTGTGAGGGACAGTGAGGCCCGGAAAAACACAGGCCACTTAGTTCCTAAAGGGCTCTGAACGCCCTTACAGAGTTACAGCTCTTTTCTAAACAAAACTAATTCCTTGGCATTTGAATCTGACACTAATAAAACTCTCATTGAACTAATAAGCTCTTGGGAAAGAATCAAAAGAACCTGCTATTCCAGGAAATCTGAAAATTAAGGGGGAAAGGCTACATACTATGTGATTCTAACCATATGACCTCCTGGGAAAGACGGAAGTATGGAGACCGGAAAAGGGGGAGTGGCTGCCAGGGGCTGGTGAGGGACGGAAGGGGCATGAATGGGCAGAGCACAGAGGACTGGGGGGCAGTGGAACGCTTCTATAACGATGGGCACACGTCATCATACATTGCCCAAGCTCACGGAATGTACACACGTACACCGCCAAGGGCGAACCCCGATGCAAAGACAACCTCTGGGTGATGATGTGTCAGTATCGGCTCATCGGCTGTAACCAACGTGCCATTCTGGTGGTGATGATGATGGGGGAGGCTGTGCGTGGCGGGAGAGGGGGTGCATATGGGAAATCTCTACCTTCCCCTCCATTTCGCCATGAACCTAAAACTGCTCTAAAAAATAAAGTCTATTAGAAAATGAGGGTAAGTTACCTGTGGGACCCCACTCTCCTACCGCTGACCGCCTCAGGGCGCGCGTTCCCTGCGCCGGGCAGCGCGCTCTTGGCCATCAACCCCAAGCGCCGGGCAGCGCGGCGTTCCATGCTGCTCGCGATGCCTGCTCTGCCCCGAGCCCCACTCATCCTCCACCAGGACCTCACAGACCAAGTCCAAAGACGGGAGGAACCAGGCACAGACAGCAGGCGGAGAACCCGGAGCGAGGCCAGGGCGAGGCAGAACCCCTAACGGGAGACGCCCGCGGGGGAGCACGCAGGAGAGCAGAGAGGAAGGAAGACCCCAAAGAGGAAAATCTCATGAAACTCAAGTCCCCGAAAACACGAAACACGGTGCTGCAAGCATTCCCTTCTCTGCAATGTGCCTTCGCTGCGCGTTCCCAACGGCCTGTCACGTGTTTGCACCGTGTCCTCCGCTCCCAGCACGGTTCTTCCGAGGCGGACCGCGAACGCTGCGGCCGTTCCCACCACAGAGACGAAGAGCGGGTGTCCACGGGCCTTTACGAGGGCCGCGCCCGCGGAATCACCTTGTGGGTGAAACGGCAAAGATGACATTTTTGGTGGTTTATTGCATGAGAGAAAAGTGGGTCCTTTCTCCTGGGCACCGAGTCCAGGACCTGCCAGGAGCCGGGAAACCTAGCAGAGCTCCCCGAGACCTGAGACCGTCCCCGGGAGCGGCTGCGGGGGGCGGGCCTACTCTGGCCACACTGACCACAGGCCGGGCACCTGGAGAACCATCAGGCCCCGGACAGCGCCCCGAGAGTCTGGCTTAAGTGCTCTGATGTGCGTAGTCGCCCATGGATAAGCCAGTGGTGATAAACCCACAGGAAGTTCACACCACGGAGAGAGGCTGCGGTCTCTCCATACGTGAGCCCCCACCACCCCACAGCCACGACTTCTGACAGGCCCTCCCCACCCCCGTCACGCCCGATGCCAAGCACTGCATTTTTAAAAATATATTTTTATTGATTTCCGAGAGGAAGGGAGAGGGAGAGGGAGAGAGAGAGAGAAACATCAATGATGACAAAGAATCACTGATCGGCTGCCTCCTGCGCGCCCCCTACTGGGGATTGAGCCCACAACCCAGGCATGTGCACCCGACTGGAACTGAACCCGGGACCCTTCCGTCCACAGGCCACCGCTCTATCCACTGAGCCACACCAGCCGGGGCTGCATTTCTCACTGGGCCCACTTCTCGAAAGTCTGCCGTTGGCCGGGAAGGTCGAGCTGACTGTCCTCCCAGACTCTCGGCCACGCCCTCGGCATCCCCACCCCCTCCTGGTCTGGCCTCCAGCTGCGGTGTTCCCTGCGACTCACACTCAACCCTTTCTCTCCTCCCTACGCGGCCTGAGCACGCCCATGCTCCCCAGCCTCCAGCTCCGCCCCAGACGCAGGCTCCACGCAGAGAGCTCTCCCCCTGCCCCCTCTCCTGGGGAGCAGCAGGACCCCACAGCCAACGCCTCCTAGACTCCCAAAATGTGCCCCAGCCGGCGCTCACCGCCTGCCCTCAGACCGGCTCCCTCTCCTCCTTCCCTCTCGCTGACCAGGAACCTGGAGCCACTCTCCGGCCCGTCCTCTCCCGTTCCTCTCCCGTTCACTCACAGAGACCACCAAGCCTCCCTCCCCCTGAGCATCTCTCCTGACCCTCCTCCCGCTGAGCAGCCCACTGCCCGCTCCTCGTCCGAGCTCTCTCCCTCCGGTCATCCAGATGAGCACACGTCCTCAGCTCTGGCCCGCAGTCCTGCCACCCCTCCCCGCCCCCCCGCCCCCGCCATCCACCCAGCACTGTCAGGGACCCTGCCCGTCCCCACAACCCTTCAGTGGTCACTCGGCCCGGAGGGAGAGCGGGCCCTGACTTAGCTGTCCCTCTCCTCTCGCTCCTGACTTTGCCCTTCACACTCTGACTGGCCTGCAGAGTCCCAGAACCTACTGCTCTGAGAAAGCCACACAACGCCCCACGATGTGAGCTCCTTGCCAGCCTGCCCTCCTACTCAGCCTCCAGACTCAGCACACAGTCAGCCACTGCTCAAGCCCCCCCGGCCCGGTCCCCCTCCCCCGGCATCTCCGTGGGGATCAAGAGCTCCTGCGAGCCTTCCTGTGCACGTCTCTCCATCGTGGCAAACCGCACGGCAGACTCCAGTGTCTGTAGAGATGTGTGGGGCGCGGCTACCGCGTTTGGACAGGTCCAAGCCTGGGACTGATGAGAGGGCACAGGCCTCTCATGGCCACGTGCAAGTCCCAGCCTGGAGGGCAGAGCCTCCCAGCACAATCATAGCCACAGCTGTAGCTGTCAGCTTGACCCTATGGTCCGAACACGTGGCCCCACGTGCCTGAGTGAAGTGGGCTTGATAGGGTTCAGGTGCATGTAGTTGAGTGGGACTGAAGCCCACGAGAATGTTGTAAACATCTTGACCAGCCCTTACTGTGCCTCATGGAAATCTGGCTGTAAAATAAAGACACGGCTTGTAGTCCGTGGCGATGTCTCTCCACGAGAGAAGCAGCGTCCCACCGAGCCCCAGCTTTCATTCTCTGGTCTGTGTTTTCTAAGCCTTTCAGCCGCCCCCTCTCAGGGTCACCCTTGGCCGTGCCGGTGCGGCACAGAGATGTCTATTGTCCTACTAGCCCAGTGGTCGGCAAACTCCTTAGTCAGCAGAGCCAAATATCAACAGTACAATGACTGACATTTCTTTGGAGAGGCAAATTTTTTAAACTTAAACTTCTTCTAACGCCACTTCTTCAAAATAGACTCACCCAGGCCGTGGTATTTTGTGGAAGAGCCACACTCAAGGGGCCAAAGAGCCGCATGTGGCTCGCGAGCCGCAGTTTGCCGACCATGGTACTAGACTATAAACTCCTTGACCAAGGACAGTGATTTTTCATCTTCGTATCTAGTTCAATGCACAGAGCATACAGTGTAAAAAAAGAAAAGCCGAAACCGGTTTGGCTCAGTGGATAGAGCATCGGCCTGCAGACTCAAGGGTCCCAGATTTGATTCCGGTCAATGGCATGTACCTTGGTTGCAGGCACATCCCTGGTAGGGGGTGTGCAGGGGGCAGCTGGTCAATGTTTCTCTCTCATCAATGTTTCTAACTCTCTATCCCTCTCCCTTCCTCTCTGTAAAAAAATAAATAAAGTATATTAAATTAAAAAAAAAAAAAGAAGAAACTAAACCCCGGCCGGCGTGGCTCAGTGGTTGAGTGTCGAACTATGAACCAGGAGGTGACGGTTCGAGTCCCGGTCAGGGCACATGCCCGGGTTGTGGGCTCCATCCCCAGGAGGGGCTTCTCTCTCTCCCTCTCCCTTCCTCTCTGCAATCAATAAAAACATAGCTTTTTTTTAATTAAAGAGGAATGAATGAACTATAGGACAATGAAAGGGCACAAAGACAGCTGCTGGGCTTTGAGTAGAGGAAATCCAGATCCTAAGGAAGTACACTAGGTCCCACCCATAAAAAAAAAAAAAAAAAGAAAAGAAACGCGGGGTTGTTCAGGTGGCATTGGAGTGATAAGAGAAAAAGCTGATGATCGGACTGAGCAGGCAGTCCGGAGGTCAGAGTCTGCGCAGAGCAGCTGACTAAAGGCCAGAGATAAAGGGGTTCTTTCTAAGAGGGAAGTAATTCATCGACCTCCGTCCGCCCATGGACTGAGCAAGAGACCGGCACCTTCCCCTCAGCTCACACTCCTGCCCTTTGCCATCGCTTCCTGCCCCATACCCCTTCCCGGCCTCACAACCAAATACCAGGTTCCACGGGGAATTCCCCTTCTTGGCACCACCTGTCCTGGCCGGGGGGGGGGGGGGGGGGGTGTCTGGGATGTAAGAGAGACGGGGAGTCTTTGTTCTGGTAGCAAGGACCTAGAGGCAGGAAAACTAAACGAGTCTTCAGAGTCTTGACCGGGGACTTACTCTGTACCCAACAGCGTGCGACTTTACAGGCGCTCAACCTACAGCGACCGGGAGGAGTGACCCCCTTCTACGGATGAGGAGTGTGTGTCCAGGACCACACGGCTGGCCGTGACACAGCCTGTCCCCGAGCCCGGGAAGGCAGCCCCCAGAGCCCCGCGACAGCCCTGACATCGCACCGGAGGGGGACGCGGTCCTGCCACTCCCGGCTGGAACTCAGAACGCACGCTTCTCCGCCACCTGTGGTAACTGTCGGCGAGTCTACAGCAGGCGTCCTCAAACCACGGCCCGCGGGCCACAGAAACGAACGGGCCCGCGGCTGTCTGCACACACTCCTGTAGCTATGCTCACTGCTGTCCTGACAGACGGGTGTTTTTGCCGTTTTGTTTTTTCACTTCAAAATAAGGTATGTGCAGTGTGCATAGGAATTTGTTCATGGTCTTTTTAAACTATCGTCCGGCCCTCCAACGGTCTGAGGGACAGTGAACTGGCCCCCTGTTTAAAAAGTTTGAGGACCCCTGATCTACAGGGCCACCCGCAGGATGCGCCCGCAGTGAGTGAACGGGGCTGTGGGCCCGACCATTTGTTACTTGGCTCCTACGTAACTACCCCATCAGCATTACAACCAAAATGAACTTAAACGTAAGTTTTTGGATCACAAAGGGTCCTTAAATGAGGCTTTCCTTTAAGAATATTTTTCTTACACACACACACACACACACACAAAAAAAAAAAAAAAAAAAAAAAAAAAAAAAAACATCACCCAGGATAGAAACGGTCCCGCCTTGTGAGAACGGCGCTGGCTGACCCCGTGGGACGCGCTGGCCTGTGGCCCGCTCACGGGGGCTGTCGGTGGACTAAAACGCCATCCTCAGCCCCGCAGACGGAACTGATGATGCAGGTGCCACGCACCATGCCTGCCGGCTGCCAGGCCTGCAATCCACTGACAGCACGTCCTCCTCAGCCACGCGATCCCGGGGGCCTGCTGTGAAGTCAGCCTGTGGGCCTGCCTTCCTTGGCTCGGAGAGCAGCATCAGACACGCTAACTGCACGGCTGAGCTGCATTATTCAGCCCACCGCCGGGCAAAGTCATGACGGCTTGGACACGAAGCGCCAGCATTTCTATGTAAAGCCCACTCGCCACAGACCTTCCTGAAACTAAAGGAAATCCCGGCTTTCCGACTCGGCGCGGTGCAGCGGGCTGTCTCCTCGCTGGGGAGCAGGCAGAGCTCCTTACACACAGGACAGCAGCCCTTCCCCTGGTCTCCCAGCCCCACCTTAGCTGTCCCTCTCCTCTCCCTCCGGTGTGCGGGCAGGGCTGGGATCGAGTCATGTGATGGGGGAGTGTGAGCCGCATCAGGCTCAGGCCTCGTCAGGGAAATTCCAGGATCAGCTGTAACAGGCGATCACTGTGAAAATGCAAGACCCCTGGAGGCTGAGCACCCTCAGGAAAGGTAAGTACTAGACCGTTTTCCACAACCACAAGAGAAGTCCCAAGAATGTGATGGGTGACCGGAGAGAGACACAGGGCAGGAAACGAACGGGCCGTGGCTGTCTGTACACACGCCTGGGAACTATGCTCACTGCTGTCATGACAGACGAGCCGTCAAGGAGCAGAGAGTGTTACCGGGCCCAAAGGGCAGAGCTAACAAAGCCAGAGCCAGGAGCCAAGCCTGCCTCTAGCAGACGGTCTGCAGCCCCAGCCGGTTGGCTCAGTGGTTGGAGCGTCGGCCGAGGACTGAAGGGTCCCGGGTTCCATGCTGGTCAAGGGCACGGACTTCGGCTGCAGGCTCGATTCCGGCCCCTGGGTGCTGGTGGGAGAATGTGGGAGGCAACCAATCCATGAGTCTCTCTCACATAGATGTCTCTCTCTCTCTCTCTCTCTGTGTGTGTGTGTGTGTGTGTGTGTGTGTGTGTGTCTCCTCCCTTCCACCTTCTCTAAAAACCAATGGGAAAAAATATCCTTGGGGGAGGATTAACAAAAATAAATAAAGGCCTGTATGTAAAAGGCATGCTACTTCGACTTGAGGATTTGGGGTGAAACAGGAATGGTGGTAAACAGCCAGAAATGCGGAGACAAAAGGCAGAAATTCAGAATCTTGTCCAATAGAAATACATAATTATGAAATTAAAAGCCGAAGAAATCAACCCACACGCTGACAGCGGCATTGTGGGAGGCAGTTCCGAGGAGACTCGCTTCCTACCTTTTATATCCTCGCAAGATTCTGTCACTTTTTTAAACCTTTGTGACCAGAAAGACTCCTTTAACGCTTGGAAGAAAAAATGAGGGCCACGTACGGAAGCCCACGAGAGTGGACGCCCTCCGTGCATCGTCCCTGCTCTCGCCAGGCCGCCTCACCTCTCACCCGTGAGGCAGAACCCAGAACGTACCCCGTCTATGACGATACGGGCCCACGCACGGACCCACAGGAACTGCCCACTGCCCCCTGCAGGACGCCGCTGGGCCAGGGGCCTGAGCGCTCCTGACGGACGGCCCAGGGAGGCCGGGAGAGCCGCACAGCCCGCCCGGCAGGCCGGCCGAACCGGGACCGGAGGCTTGTGGTTAACACGGAGCCGTTCCGAAAACCCACGGAGAACTGGCCAAGGCTCCACCCCAAGAGCCACCTCCGCCCGCATCCCACCATCCCGCTCCTCGGCCGATAACGAATCTCTGTGGAATCCTTGAGTGAACCCGCCGTCAATTGAACAGCCATTTCTGGGTTTTCAGAAAGTCCGTGCTGTGGTCACCGGCCACGTGACGCAGACAAGCAAGAAGGCAGGCGCAGGCCAGGCGGCCCCGTGGGGATGCCACGGAGGCAGTCCCCGATGTCCCGTGTGGGCGTCTCCGTGTGGGTGTGTCCCGTGTGGGTCTGTCCCGTGTGGGTGTCTCCGTGTGGATGTATCCCGTGTGGGCGTCTCCGTGTGGGTGTGTCCCGTGTGGATGTCTCCCGTGTGGGTGTGTCCCGTGTGGGTATGTCCCGTGTGGGCGTCTCCGTGTGGGTGTGTCCCGTGTGGGTGTCTCCGTGTGGGTGTCACCGTGTATGTCCCGTGTGGGCGTCTCCGTGTGGGTATGTCCCGTGTGGGTGTCTCCGTGTGGGTATGTCCCGTGTGGGTGTCTCCATGTGGGTATGTCCCGTGTGGGTATGTCCCGTGTGGGTATGTCCCGTGTGGGTGTCTCTGTGGGGGTATGTCCCGTGTGGGTGTCTCCGTGGGGGTATGTCCCGTGTGGGTATGTCCCGTGTGGGTGTCTCCGTGGGGGTATGTCCCGTGTGGGTATGTCCCATGTGGGTGTCACTGTGTGGGTATGTCCCGTGTGGGTGTCACCGTGGGGGTGTGTCCCGTGTGGGTATGTCCCGTGTGGGTATGTCCCGTGGGGGTATGTCCCGTGGGGGTATGTCCCCGTGGGGGTATGTGTGGGTGTCTCCGTGTGGGTGTCTCCGTGTGGGTGTCTCCGTGTGGGTATGTCCCGTGTGGGTATGTCCCGTGGGGGTATGTCCCGTGTGGGTGTCTCCGTGGGGGTATGTCCCGTGTGGGTATGTCCCGTGTGGGTGTGTCCCGTGTGGGTATGTCCCCCGTGTGGGTTTCCCATTCATTCGTGCCAGTGGCTCACGGAACGTTAACTAACTCAAACCCCTGGCTTATTTGGGACCGAGGGGTGCCGGGGGGCTCCCACCCTCCGGGAGAGGCTGGGTTCCACGTCACCCACAGGAGAGGCGTGGGCAGTGAGGTGCTGGGAGTGATGGGAAAGTCCCGGAAAAGGGCCGAGGGAGGGGACCCCGCTGAACATCACAGGAACCCCAGGACTTGCATGTGCTGTTGGGCAGCCTTCCAGAAGGAGAGAATGCGGTGAGGGTCTCCCGGCACAGGCCCCTCGGTGAGCTGGGGAGCAGATCCCCGAGGAAACCCAGCCGTGCCACGCTGCCATTCACGCTGTGCTTTGGGGTGTGCTTTGGGGTGTGAAGGGTGTGCACAGGGGTCCCCTTCTAAAATGCAAAGATCCCTTGGAGGGGCCCATTCGTCACCAGGGGGAACGCTGGCCCTTTAATAACCAAACCCCCGAGGTGCGAGGCCCCCGCTCCGCAGGAGGGAAGGGTCAGGGCCAGCCGCCAGCCGCCCGCACTGGGACCCTGGAGAACCTCCGGGCCGGCAGGGGGGGCCGGGTCCGGTGAGCACGTGGACGTGGGCCCCCGGGTCCCGGGGAGGGGGGCTGGGGGTCCAGACCCTGTGCCCTGCTGTCCGGGGCGCCCTAGCTCCCTCCAGCCCTGCTCGTTCCTTACTTACCCTTTCTCCCGCTCTTCCTCGGCGAGAAGGGGTAAGTGGCTATTTTGTGCCCAATTTGGCCAAAACCCTAAAAGTAAACATGACAGACAGACACGTGTTTTAAAATCCTGAGGGTCCGGCCTGAGGAACTCCCACCCCGGCCCCACAGCGCGCCCTCCCGGCCTGGACTGGGGGCGCAGTTGTCCCCCTAGGGGCTCGGGGTCGCCGGGGAAGCAGGCGGCAGGGGCGGCCTCCGACCGGCACGCGCACGCTCACACGCTCCCTCCCGAGCCCGCCCGCCAGCAGCCCGCCGCCCCCCGCCCGGCCCGGCCGCCGCCCGGGGAGGGTCCTGGGTCCTGGGAACCCGGGCGGCGGCGGCGGCGGCGCCAAGACCCCCCGCACCAGTTTCAAGGCCCCCCACCCGCCGGCGGCGCCCGCCCTCCGCACCCGCAGCGCAGCTCGGCCCCGGGGAAGGCCCGCGCGGCCCCGCCCTCCGCCGGCGGCAAGCCCCGCCCCCGCCCCCCGGCGCGCGGCGGCAGCACGAGGCCCCGCCCCTGCCGGGTGGCAGCCAAAACCCGGGCGGGATTTACGACGGATCACGACGACGGGTCGTTCAGCAAGCGGCTGCCCTGCACTGAGTCTGAACTCGGCGCGGCATTCCAGGCCCAGAGGGCGGCGTGCAGCGGAAGGCCGCGGAGCCCTGGTTTCAGGGGGTGACACCGGGCCCCCCGGCTGCTCTGTGCACGCGGCAGTGGCCGAGCTCTCCTCCCCCGCCCCCGCCGTCCATGCACACAGCCGGCAGACCATGCACACAGCCGGCAGGACCTGCACAAGCCGACAGGACCTGCACACAGCCGGCAGCCCATGCACACAGCCGGCAGGACCTGCACACAGCCGGCAGGACCTGCACACAGCCGGCAGCCCATGCACACAGCCGGCAGCCCATGCACACAGCCGGCAGTCCATGCTCACAGCCGGCAGGACCTGCACACAGCCGGCAGGACCTGCACACAGCCGGCAGCCCATGCACACAGCCGGCAGTCCATGCACACAGCCGGCAGCCCATGCACACAGCCGGCAGGACCTGCACACAGCCGGCAGCCCATGCACACAGCCGGCAGGACCTGCACACAGCCGGCAGGACCTGCGCGTGGCTGGAGAAACTAAATCGCCTTCCTGACCCCTGGTCCTCAGACGGTCCACTCTTCGCCGGGTGGTCCCACCCACGGGGCAGGTGGAGCCGAGAACCACCAAACTCACAGAAAATACTTCTCTCTCTAACCCCTTCCCCATTGTCTCCCTCAGGATGTCTGCCTTGTCCCTCTGGATTCGGACAGGTCACTCTGCGGTTTTCACATCGTTTCATGGAGAGTGAGTATGGCACTTGGCTCCCAGAGACGGTAAATCAAAAGGTTTAAGAACCGACACAGACTTCAGGAGCTGATACACACACCCCCTCGGAGTCTCGGGGACCGAGCCCGAAGGGAGTAGGTGCCACATCCGAAGTTTTCCTCGTTTGTCACTGAAATAATGAGTGTAGGGTGAGCTCTCCCTGGCAAGTCCTTGAGGGCTCCGCTCCAGCTGCCCTTAGCGGAGAGGCCCTGCTTCACACTGGACGGGGCTCTGCGGGCGCTGTGACCCCGAATCGAGACAGGGAGCTACTGGCTGTGGGTAGCTAAGTGTCTGGAAGGTGTCAGGATAAGCAATAAGACGGGCATGTGTGAATTTTATTAGAGTGTAAAGTAAATAAATATAAGACAAGAGTTGCTAATTCAGACCCAACTTTTTCACTACAATTCATCAAACGCACTTAAAAAGAAGCTGTGGTCATTGAAAAGGTTATATACACTGAGTGCCCAGATTATGATGATCTCTGAACGCAGAATAATCTGGCCACTCAGTGTGTATCCTATATAATAAAAGGTTAATATGCAAATTGTCCCCTCGACCAGGAGTTCGACCAGCAGGCAGGCCGGTCAACCGCCCATGTCCCCTCCCCTTGGCCAGGCTGGCCGGACCCCACCCATGCACGAATTCATGCACCGGGCCTCTAATATATATATACATATACATACACATACACACACACACACACACACACTGAGTGGCCAGATTATTCTGCATTCAGAGATCATAATAATCTGGCCACTCAGTGTACTGTACGATTCTAACCATCTGACCTACTGGAAAAGGTGAAACAATAGAGACAGGACGATCTATGCTTGCCAAGGGCTAGGGGGGCAGAGGGATGGATAGACCGGATGACACTCATCTGTCAGTGAGGCTCAGTTGTAACAAATGGACCACTTGGGTGCAGGGATGTTGAGGGTGGGGGAGGCTGTGCAAGTGTGGGGTCAGGGGACACATGGGAACTCTACTTTCTGCTCAGTCTTGCGGAGTACTTAAACCTGCCTTAAAACAGTCTATTTAAAAAAAGTCTTTGTGGTAAAGCCTCAGAACACCTCGTTCTCTTCAAATCCATCAATTAAATTCTAAACCAAATATTGGGCGTTGTGTGTGGGGTTGAGATATGGGGTGTCTCCTTGTATCAGAGCAGCCTCCACGGGCGCCACTGTCCTCAGGAAGAACGTGAACCGTGGTTTCCTCAGGCACCAAGTTCAATGACTTTAATTAGGCGTCATATCTGACAAAGTCTATGAATGCATTTCCATCCAAGTCTGTTCCTATCCATGCGTGCTTACAACCAGTAAGCAAAGCGTGCAAGACACCACAGAGGCCTTCCATCTGTTAGGTCTCAAGTTCTCTTTACAGTCTTAAAAATTACTGAGGATTTTTAAATATATATTTTATTGATTTTTTTTTACAGAGAGGAAGGGAGAAGAAGAGGGATAGAGAGTTAGAAACATCGATGAGAGAGAAACATCAATCAGCTGCCTCCTGCACACCCCCTCACTGGGGATGTGCCCGCAACCAAGGTACATGCCCTTGACCGGAATCGAACCTGGGACCCTTCAGTCCACAGGTCGACACTCTATCCACTGAGCCAAACCGGTTAGGGCAAAAATTATTGAGGACTTAAAGAGATTTTGTTTGTGTGGGATGTATATGTAAATATTTATTAAAAATTAAAACAAAAAATGTTAAATTTGTGTTTAATTCATTTTTAAAATTATAAACCCATCACATGGGGATTTGGAAACACCATAAAAATGTGAATGTGTTGGCTGATTGCCTCATTAACTAAGTCTCTTTTTTTTCTTTCTCAATGATGAAGACTTAATAAAAAAAAAAGATTTCTCTTTAACTCATATGCCCAAACTCCCTTGGTCATTCTTAGGCCCCAGGATGCAGGGAGAGCGTGACGTTTAGCCCAGAGAAGAAGAGGCCAAGGTGAGGACTTGACAGCTGTCTTCCTAAACCTCCAGGTCTGTCCTGAGCAAGAGAGACTGCACTTATTCTAAGTGACCCAAGAGGACAGAATTAGGATAAATGAGGTGGAGTTCCAGGGAAGAAAACTTTGACTCCATATATAGATCCAACGAGGAACTCTGAAAAGAGAACAGATTAATTCAAGAAACAGCCATTGCCTGTTGTTGAAAAAGGCTGGACAACCACTTACTGGGGATATTCTCAAAGGAACTCTGTAAGAACGTATGATTCTTTCTATCTCTGTTACCTCGTTCTGTTCTCGTAATAAGTAGGGCAAGTATTCAAACTACCAGTTATAAATAAGAATAATGAAATTCAGAGAGCGCATTGGTCCGTATTCTTGGAAAACTATAAAATAACTCGAGCTAGCCCGAGCAAAAAAAGGAAGACCGGGTAACGTGGAGTGGTATTTCACAGAACCTCGGGCCGGTATAGAGCAGCTGGGCTGCCGGAGGGGCCTGTAGTCCACAGAACTTCTCAACGGCTTGACTCTGCTTCTCTCTACACAACTGCTTTGTTTTCTTGTTTTCTGTGTTGGGGGGCGGGAGCTGCGGGGGGGGGGCAGGGTAAAACAACACATGTTTGTTACCTCACACTTCTGCAGGTCAGCAGTCTGGAAGGAACTGGCTGGGTTCTCTGCTCAGTGTCTCATGAAACTGCAATCCAGGCGTCCACTGGCTGTTCTCTCCTCCTCGGGTTCCTCCTTCCAGCACACTCCGGTTCTGGGCAGAATGCATTTGCTGTGGCTGCAGGACTGTGGTCCCTGCTTCTTGTGCTGCCTGACACCAGAGGCCACTCTGCTGCCAAGGCCTCCCGCATCCTTTCCCGGGGCCCTCTCCATCGGCAGACCAGCAATGCGCACGGACCCTCCGCATGCCTGACTCTGACTTTGTCTTATCCTCGGCTTGGTTTCCTGTCAGCTGTATCTTCTGTGCTTTCTGGCCACACAATAGGTGGAAGATGCTCACTCCACAGTTCCCTGGTTTACATCTCTGTCATTCAAGAGACCAGCCCAAGAGGGTTGGCTGCCTCAGTCATTTTGCACTTTATGGCGCCAATTGATATCATTTCCCCTTCTGATTCCTAACTCAATAGATAAATAACCGCAAATAACACTGGGTTGGAGAATGTGACTTGGACTTGGGGCCAAAATGAAGTTTCCTGCAACTTTCCCTTGAATGGAACTCATTCGGTCGCAAGCAAATTATCAAGCAACTGCATCTCGGGAGCAGGCCTGGCCGGGGGAGCTTAGCGTATGGAGAAGGCCGTGGGAAGGCATCCCAGGGTAAGCACACACACAGGAAGAGAGAAAGGAGCCCAGACAGAGCATGTGACCCTCTTCCCCAACTCACCAGTTTTGTCATCCACCAACTTCCAGGGGGAGGAGGGGCTGAAGGCCGGGAAGAGGGGCAGAATTTTCTCCGTAACCTTTCCAAGAGATGAAGGCATCTGGGTGATGGACTAAGGCAGGGAATGTGACGGTGGGAAGAGAATAGCCTTCCCACAGCAACCAATTCCTATTTTCGGAGACGGAGAGGAGTTTGGTGCCTTTGAAACAGGGATTCCCCTAGTTCCCACCAACCACCGCTCTAGCTGAGTGGCTCAAGAGAAACACATGGCTGCCAGTGGGTCACCGTTACGGATGGACGGGCGATTCTGGACAAAGATGGCTCAGCCGATAGCCCCAAAAGAACAATCAGAACACGTCTCTCTCTGCATCACGAAAATATCTTTAACATGAAGGTCCGTCCAACTACGCCACATCCACACACACACACACACACACACACACACACACACACCCGTTCACACACGCTCACAAGTGGAAGACTAGCCCAAAGAAATGGGTGAGTAGCTCCTCATGTCTTGGAGCCACCGGTCCTTGCGTGCACTATTTCCACGTAATGTCCGTCTCCTCCTCCGACTCACGTTTGATTTAGTTTTCACTTTTTTGCAATTTATGGATTAAGTTAGAAATGTAACCACCCCTGGCACATGTAACACACAATACTGGAGAGAAACACCCAGGGAGAGAAGTAGCCAGAGGGAAAATGGTTCAGAACATCTGGGAAGATGAAAACGTCACGGAGCCGGCCGGTGCTGATGATCGCTCAACACTGTGAGCGCGGTTAATGCTGCTGGACTGACTCTTAAAAGCGGTGAGAAGGGTACATTTTATGTGACGTGTATATTATTGTAATAAAAAATGTTGGTTGGAAGTCAATTAGGTTTGGAAGCGCTTTTAAAGCTCCAGGCTCTTCGAATTGTCTCCCTCCTTTTTCCTCATTAAGTTCATTAATTAATAAACATTTATCAGGAGCTTTTCTATTCATCCGTGTGCTGGGCACAGCAGAAAACTCAAAGCAAGGTATCTTTCTTCCCCCGAAATAATCTGTCGCTTAGTTCTTCCTGAATTGAGATGAAAGGAAACCCGCTTAATTTTTCACAAGGTTTTGATTTGTTGGGAAAGGGTTATTAATGGGTGTGCTGGGGGGGAAATTCTTCCGCTTTACAAATAAATCACAAAACAAAGTTAAATGGACTTTTTTTTTTTAACCGTGGGACTTGTTTAATATGCTAATGTGCATCTTGAATCTCCAAGACAGGATTCAGTAAACCGACTTCCTAAACTCATTTGATCAGGAATTCTTTGTTCTCCTGACGCCCAGTTAGTATCTCTGTCTCTGCGGCTGCGGAAGGTGAGCTGCAGACGCACCAGCCAGGAGGGGGTTCTTTTTCCCCAGAGCTACTCGTGTTATGCAATCTGTAATGACGGTCTATTTACCCCTACGTGGTCCAGAATGTGTACAGAGTTGTAGTAACACTTTCTTATAAAATTTAAGATGGAGATTAAACATTCAATAGAGACTATACAGTAATTTCTTACCTCCGTGGACAGTTCTCCAGTACCTTTACTTGTCACTGAATCTTTAAAAAAGTTATTTCCATTTTGGGAAGGGGGACTTGCTAATGGAGATTCTACAGAAAATTGTGATGCTGACTTGGTGGTATGTGACTTCTGAACATTTTCTAAATTTTATTTTCAGTTATAGCTGACATTCTATATTATTTTATATTAGTTTAAGGCAGTGGTCGGCAAACGGCGGCTCACGAGCCACATGCGGCTCTTTGGCCCCTTGAGTTTTTAGCAAAGGCCAGCTTAGGAGTACCCTAATTAAGTTAATAACAAGGTACCTACCTATAGAGTTTAAGTTTAAAAAATTTGACTCTCAAAAGAATTTCAATCGTTGTCCTGTTGATATTTGGCTCTGTGGACGAATGAGTTTGCCGACCATTGGTTTAAGGTGCCCAGCACAGTGGTTAGACAGTTCTAAACCCTACAAAGTGACCCCCCGATAATGACCCCACACACAGTTATTACCATGTTAACGACGCATTCCCTGTGCTGCACCTTACATCCGGGACTGTTTTGTAACCTAAGCATTTTTAATTTAGAAGAATAGGGACCCACGCCTCACTCTCTTCTTGATAAGAGACTTCCTCCCGAGTTGGATCCCAATCAGCAGCCTTCGGGCCCGTGATTTTCTCTCTGCCTTTGGATAATGACAATGTGATTGGCACTGTTCTTCATCCATAATTGTTTAAAAAAAAAAAGTCTCCATTTCCCCATTGCCAGGCCTGGACTTCAGGTCACCACCTTCAGCACTATATTCCCACACTGTCCACACGTTCTCGGATTTCCTCCCAGTTACACACGGCGGCCAGTCTAAGTGCAGGAGTGGCTGACGAAAGCGAAAGACGCAGCAAACCCGAGCCCACTTCCTGATATTAATGTCCGTCTCCATTATATTTCCATGAGCACGTTCACGTTCATGTTTGTGAAGCGCATGCGGCCATTTAAATAATGGCCCGAGCACCACCACGGGGTGGAGATGATGGCGTGGCCGAGATCAGACACTCAGCTGTGAAGGGGCAGAGTTTGCCACCCCAAAATATGCCTCTTCAGGAAATGGATGATTTTAAGCTGGTTATTTTTAAGACATAAAAGACTGGGGTGGGGGAAACCTTTGACCTTCCCCCCAGCTGCCGAGAAGAATTTAGAAAGAGGACCTGCTCCAGAAGGGAGCTCTCAGCATTGGTAACCACGTGTGACATGAGCCAGGGCGGCAGGCAGGAGGCAGGCCCACGTGCTCAGTCCGCCCTGGTCACGCTGGTCAGGATGCCCCAGCAAACATTTCCTTTTCGTCTTCATGGAATTGCCTTCCTGCCCTTTGAAGTCCTAACCACAACCACTCCTCACCCACCCCCAGCCCCCTCACCCACCCCAACCCCCTCACCCACCCCAGCCCCCTCACCCACCCCACCCCCCTCACCCACCCCCAGCCCCCTCACCCACCCCAACCCCCTCACCCACCCCCAGCCCCCTCACCCACCCCCAGCCCCCTCACCCACCCCCAACTCCCTCACACACCCCAGTCCCCTCACTCACCCCAGCCCCCTCACCCACCCCAGCCCCCTCACCCACCCCCAACTCCCTCACCCACCCCCAACTCCCTCACACACCCCAGCCCCCTCACCCACCCCAACCCCCTCACCCACCCCAGCCCCCTCACCCACCCCCAGCCCCCTCACCCACCCCCAACTCCCTCACACACCCCCAACCCCCTCACCCACCCCAGCCCCCTCACCCACCCCCAACCCCCGACCCCCTCACCCACCCCAACCCCCTCACCCACCCTAACCCCCTCACCCACCCCAGCCCCCTCACCCACCCCCACCGCCCTCACCCACCCCCAACTCCCTCACCCACCCCCAGCCCCCTCACCCCAATGACACCCCCCTGCCCACCCACCCGCCTTGTCCTCAGCTCAGGGGGCACAGAAGCCTTAACTGCCCAGCTGTCCAGGCCCCTCTCCACGGGACCCCTGCACAGCGCAGAGCTGTCTCCTGTTGCTCTGCCCACGGCAGGTGCCCGGGCCGGGCGGCCAGAAGAACTAAGGGGAAAGGCACTCCCTTCCCCCTCACAACTGTCAGGCGGCATCGCCTCACGAGGGTGGGCCGTGTCTATCGGGGAAGGACGGAAACCCCAGTCCAGCCTGGGAAAGAGGGTTCAGAGGTGCAGGTGCATGGCGGGGGTGGGGGCGGGGGGGCGGGGGGGGGGGGGGGAAGAAGGCTCGAATTATCCGAAAGCGGAGCCTTCGACGCCCAGGCTGCCTGACACAGAGGAGGCCTTCGTGGAGGAGGATGCATTAGGGCTGGGTTCTCAGGATACATAGGGTCCCCCAAATTATCCCAGGCTGCGGACAGAGACCCAGGACAGAGGCGGAAAGCACAGAGTGTGTCCAGGAAAGGAACTTGGCCGCCAACAGCGGGCACGAGGGCTATGGGAGTACCTGAGACTGGCACCCAATAGACGGGACCCGGACCCACTGAGCCACCCGGCCGGCAATGCACCATTTTTATGCCTGTTTGTATCTCCATGACCGGCCCCACAGCCAGACTCTAAGTGGTTTATGCAACTATAGCTGGACGAATGGCCGTAACAGTAGCGGTTAAGGGCACAGGCTCTGGAGCCGGACCCCTGGGGTAACCCTGGCTCTGCTGCCTGCTCGCCCTGGGACCGGGGCAGGGGCCTGAGCCCCCGAGCCAAACCCCGGCGCAGAGAACCGCAGAGGAGACTGAGAGGGCGTCACTCGCAGAGCGCTCAGCACGGGGAACAGGAAAGCCATCGCTCAAAAGCCTGAACTCCTCGACGGCCTACAGACAAGGGGTTGCCTGGAGCAAAACTCACGAGTCCTGACGAGTCAGGGGCTCAGAGTCCCGGGCCGCGTGGACCGCCGGTTCTCCGGGCAGCCTACGCTCCCGTCGGGGCCTGGGGCCTCCGGGGGTGACTCAGGACGTCCTCTAAGAGCAGAGAGAGGAGGACGGAGGTGTACGCGTCCTGCTTCACAGGCCACAGCCTTCTGTAGGGCGGGCCTTCTCCCCGCACCAGGACTCTGAAGGAGAGCGCATCCAGTCCTCGCCTCTAAAAGCTAAGTTTGAATGTCTGTGGCCCGCTCTGACCTGCTGTCGGTTTCAACCACAGACTTCCCGGCAGGTCTGGGAAAGGAGGGTGTCCTTCTGCCTCTAGGATTCACTGCTGAAAACGGGACCATGCGGTAAGGTCCCCGCATCAGCATTCTCTCCCTCATCCCCAATTCTGCTCCCGGGCGGTTGTGACATTGGAATAGCTAACCCTAATATCGTGTTCTTAGGAAAAGACGGAGCTACTCGGCGGGGACCAGGTGCAGGACAGGCTCCCCCCAAAATCGGCCAGCGGCACAGGCCATGTTTCAAGCAGAAGGAATGGGAGGAGGCGTCCCTGGGCCCGCCTACAGCCCTCCCGTGCGAGGCGCCCTCCCTCTGCCGGGAGGGGGGCAGCCTGACCTCCAAGGATAAATCCGGGCACAGAGAGGGGTGCCAGCGGGTCTTGCTATACGTGGCCCCCCCCCCCACGCACACACACTTTACACGTAGCTCACACTCCATCCACATCTTTCCACTCCTCGTCAGACCTCGCAGAGGAGCCCTCAACTTTAACCGTCTCTTCTGAGTCCTCATCTCCTGATGGAGGCTCCGTATCCCATTACACTTCCATCGACCCCAGGGCCACGCTCTTCTCTGGCTCCTCTGGCTTTTGTCACCGGGGTCCCAACAGAGAACTCAGAAAGGTGAGAGGAAAGATACTACCCACCCCCACGTGGGAGCAACCTTGAATGCCATGTCACGTCCACGCTCTCTGGTTACCATGACCCATAGGGAGGGAGAGTCGAGGGGGAAGAATCGGCTCTTTCAGAAATCAGTCCGTCTGCTGGGGAACGAAAAGGCTTTGTGAAATCAAAGCTAACAGAGTCTTTACAGCACTCAGAGTTCCCAACCCAACATTCGCACCAGCCTTCTCTAACACGCCGCCTTCCTCTCCCGTGGCTCCCGCCGGCCCACACTCCGGCACACGTCCCCGGAGGGGCCCGCCACAGCGACAGCCTGTGACCATTTTCATCACCTGCGACAGCCCACGGTGCCGAGATCAGCAAGGACGGGCCCTTTCCATCTCCTCCGGGTCACCCAGGACAGACGAGCCGGGACGCACTGCGTCTCAGGAGCCGAGGCGGTGCCTGGTGCGGCGCGTGACAAATCTGTCCTCCGCTTCGCTCGCTTTCCTGAAGCATGTGTCCCCTTCTGACACTTATCAAAAGAAGTTCAATGTTACCAAAAGAAGGATGTCGAATAACGTGCACAGCTACCTCACACTTTGCCACTCAGAGGTCAGGGGGCGGGAAGGCACGGGGAGGGGGAGGAGGGTGGAGAGAGAGAAAGCCACGCTGAGTGATGCAGGAAACCAAACAGGGGGAAGGCCAGGCCTCACAGTCTTTTTTATATATATACTAGAGGCCCGGTGCATGAAATTTGTGCAAGAGCAGGCCTTCCTTCCCCAGGCTGCCGGCACCGGCTTCCCTCTGGCACCCTGGACCCAGGTTTCCCTTGCAGCCCTGACTTCGTCCGGAAGGTCGTCCTGAAGGATGTCCGGTCTAATTAGCATATTATGCTTTTATTATTATAGAATATATTTTTATTGATTTCAGAGAGGAAGGGAGAGGGAGAGAGAGATAGAAACATCAATGATGAGAGAGAATCATTGATCAGCTGCCTCCTGCACACACCCCTACTAGGGATTGAGCCCACAACCCGGGCATGTGCCCTGACCGGGAATTGAACCGTGACCTCCTGGTTCATGGGTCGACATTCAACCACTGAGCCACACCGGCCAGGCTGGCTGCACGGTCTTACAGGCTGTTAGGCATTTCCAACTCTACCCCCTGGTTTTGAGATCCACGTTATTGGCTGGTGCAGACTTCGGAATACTGTGTTTCATTTTCTCCAAATATAAGGAATGACACAAAGTGGATGTGCTGTGTGTTTGCGTGTTTCGTTTGTACTTTTCCTGATTGTTTGTTATTTTTCCGCTACATCAGGGAAGAAAGCAAATGAAACCCCTCAGCACCGCATCTAATGCAATGCACCCCGTGGGCAAGCAATCGATATTTCTCACGGTGATGAGAAATGCCTTTTCTCTGGCAGAAAAGGATATTCTGGGTCAGAAAAATGAAAGCAGAAGTTGTGACAGAGGAGGTCAGACTGAGATCAAAGGGAGGGGCCCTGTTGGGAGGCTCCCGGTGAGACTGGCACTCCGCTGCCCCAGCTAATAGCGTTTTAGCTGCTGCATGGAAATATCGGGTTAGGGCACCAGTGAAATCTGCTCAGCGAGGGG
This sequence comes from Eptesicus fuscus, assembly GCF_027574615.1. Lineage (NCBI taxonomy): Eukaryota > Metazoa > Chordata > Mammalia > Chiroptera > Vespertilionidae > Eptesicus > Eptesicus fuscus. Next base: position 3,537,516 of record NC_072486.1, on the reverse strand, counting down.
CTTCTGCAGGGCCAGCCCATTAGGCTGCTGTCTGGACAAGGCCAGAAACTTGATTAAGGTCCAAAAAGGCAGCTGTGGGGAGAGGGTTTAACCACCGGAGGCCCAGCACCTACTATTATGCAAACTGACTTTTCCCAAAATGCTGTGTAATTTCCATCAAGGACTGAAATACATGTGTTGTTGGTTTTTTTGCTTTGTGTTGTGTGTGTGTGTGGGTTTTTTTTTTTTTTTTTTTTTAACATCACTGTTCTCTGGCCTTAAGCTAGTCAAAGGAGGTTCTTTAAAAAATATATTTTTGTTGATTGCAGAGAGGAAGGGAGAGGGAGAGAGATAGAAACATCAAGGATGAGAGAGAATCATGGATCCGCTGCCTCCTACACGCCCCCTACTGGGAGTCAAGCCCGCATCCTGGGCATGTGCCCTGACTGGGAATCAAACCGTGACCTCTGGGCTCATAGGTCGACGCTCAACCACGGAGCCACACAGGATGGACCAGAAGATTATCTTTTGACAGTTTTAATGGTCCCACGGAGACAGATCCCCAGTGGCTCAGCCACCAGAGCCAGGAAATCTCCGTGGCAGAGTGCGCTCCTCGGGGCAGTTCCCACCCAACCTGGTATTTCTGGGCTCCCAGAGGTCACCCTGAAATGGCGCTAGAACCTGGCCCCCACTCTGCTTTCCCAATGCGAAGCTCCCTCCCCACCAGTTTGGTGTGTTGTGTTTTGGTTTCGGATTGTCTGTGGCCGATCCTTACTTCCCAGGCATGGCTGGGCATTCGGTCTTAGGACCTGATTATTCCATGATCTCTGGATGTGGGTGAACAGCTCACAGAGCTCTCTTCAGGGCGAGGGATGGCAGAGAATCTGGGATGTGAGTCGGTTCTGCTTGTCTATTTGGAGATCAAGTCGATTAAAAACCTCACGCCCTTTGGGAAAGGGACGTCTAGGCTGTGAGTTTCCTATTTCTGCGTTTACTCTCGACCTGAGGCTAACATTTTAGACTTGGAGCTATAAGGCCTCTCCCTCTCTCTCTGTAGGTGTGACTGTAATTCAGAAAGGCCTTTGTTTCTCATGGTGGGAGTGATGACCGGACTTCCAAATAGTATTAATAAACAGAACTGCAAACGCTCCAACCCCAGAATAGCAGGTACCAAGAGGCTTTTAAACGTCCCTGATAAGATTTATAAGATTCCCTACAAAATCGTGCAGCAGAGCAGACTTAAGAAGGCCTCCGTGGTCGAGTAGTATTCTCGCTGCACCCATACAAACCACCAGGCCACACCCACTAACACCAACCTATTTTGTAATCAAAATAACCTTGTGAGGTATTTTTGATCAAAAGGGGAGAGACTGTAAATACACTTTAAAAAAAGAGAGAGACTGTAGGAAATTGTGTTCCAATGGAAACCCTGTGTGACTAGGTCTAGCCTTTCAGTCTTGGAGCCATTTTGCACCTTTAGAAACTGACAGACGCGCCTGGTTTGTCCGAGAGGGTGCCAATGGCTTTCTCCCTCCCTCGGGACGCTCCCCGCTGCCCGCATTTGCAGTTCCGTTCCTCTCCTCCACTCAGATCTGTGCCTTTTGACCCTCCCCCTGAACAGGTGTACCACCGCCGGGCTCCCTCCTGAAATGGGTAACGGAAAGCCTTTAGCACGCGTTGGGTTTCTATCTGCGTGGGAGTCGTGATCTCACCGCTTTGTGTTTTGAAAGGCGTTTTTTAACAGCACCTTTCACCATGGGACCGAGGTGAAACCAGGGAAGAGAGACAAGCAGGATGCCAGGTTTGGAATGCATCTTCCGTGGATGGTGTGCAGATGAGGCCTCAGAGAGACGGACCTGCCCACAGCGACAGACGCCGCTCACGGGGTGAGAGAAAGGGAGGGGCACACGGTAACCAAGGGAAAAGGCAGCTGAAATGACGAAGCTCCTGGGAATGAATGCACAATGCGTCAGGGTCTCACATCCCCAAATAAAATAAAGCGAGAGCTCTCCCCTCTGACCTAAGAGATGCCGAGACGTGAGGGATTCTGCCTGTGCGGGCGAGGGGGTCAGGAATAGGAGCATCCTGCCGCGGGGCGAGTGTGTCATTAGAAACTCTTTAGGGGTCTAGTTACCAATATTTTTAAAAAATATATTTCTATTTCAGAGAGAGGAAGGGAGAGGGAGAGAGAGATAGAAACATCATAATGAGAGCGAATCATCAGTTGGCTGCCTGCTGCACACCCTCTGCCTGTGGGAATCGAACCGTGACCTCCTGATTCCTAGGTCAACACTCAACCACTGAGCCACATCGGCTGGGCTAGTTACCAGTATTTATTAAGAAATGCACCGCTCTTTAACCCAGCAACCCTACGTGTCGTCATCCTGTCAGTGAAAGACGTGCACAGTATGTGATGATGTATGTTCAAAGATGTGTATTTCTGGTATTTTTAGAGTAGAAATTTGGAGACACCCTAACTTTCCACCCATAAGGGAATGCTTCAGAACAGAGTATATAGAATGATGATTTTCAGTTTAAGAATCAGATATGGCCATCTCAGGAGAACGAGACTATGGAAGTCCTCCACCAAACATTTTTTGGTTTATATATCTGTATTGTTTTCCAAACGTGCAAAAATAATATAATGAAGCCATAACTATAAAAGAGTCCAATCTTCTCAACTCGCTACAGTAATCTTTCCCACTCTTCCACGATGGACTGCGTCATACAAGTTAACTCTCATCCTCTTAATGTACCGATGGAAGCTTCCCAGGGGGCCCGGGGGCGGTTACAGAACCGCATTCTGCACTTGTCTACCTGGGCAGAGAGAAGTCGAGGCTCCTTGAGAGTCTCTGTGGCTGTGCACAACGTCCAGAGAAGATTTAATAAGACCCACGCAGCCCCCCAAACCAATCAGAGTCTCCGCCCAACCAACAGAGGTCTTTGGGCAAATAACTATGAGGATTTTACCTACGTGATTTTGGGGCAACTTTGAATATATATGTGTGTATGGGTTGGTATGTGTACACATGCGTGTGTTCATATGTGTGTATATACAAGTATATTTTTAAAATTGGAAATAACTGAATGTCTTTTGACTCTGGCGCCCATTAAATAATTGCTGGATGATGATGAATTAATGCTATGTGATCTGAATATACATCATGTTAATAAGCACTTGTGAATGACTATAATTCAGATGGAATTAATGTACTTTAATGTATTTGTGGAGTTAATTGATTTCAAATGGCCACACTTCTCATTCGAAGGGGAGCCTTTAGTCAGTACCAAGCAGATTATCATTCTCAGACCTTAGATCCTAAGTTCCACTGAAACGCTACAGGAAATAGATTTTATCAGGCAAACAAACCGATGTCACGGTTCCCGATCCATAAATACCACGGCAGGTACCAGTAAATAACATTGCCACAGGCGTGGTGCGCTGAAATCCCTCCTGTCCCCCGTCCCCCGTCCCTCCCAGCGCCTCGGGGAGGTGGGCCCTGAGCCTCCTGGCTGGAGGGGAGTCGCTAGGGGCCCAGAGCAGACACGGGGCAAACAACCAGGAAAACCACCCAGGTGTCAACACCAGCGTCAGACCAGCACCCTAATCCGAATGGAGACAGTACAGCTCGCCTGGCCCGTGTGGCGCAGTGGTTAAGTGTTGCTCTATGAACCGGGAGGTCACGGTTCAATTCCGGGTCAAGGCACAGCTCGATTCCCAGGTTTCCGGCTCGATCCCCAGTAGGGGGCATGCAGGAGGCAGCCAATCAATGATTCTCTCTCATCATTGATGTTTCTCTCTCTCTCCCTCTCCCTTCCTCTCTGAAATCAATAAAAATGTATTTTAACAGTAAAATAAAATAACTGTTTTGTGTACTCACAACTGTAAACCTACTTTTGCCCCGCCCTGTATTTATGGGTCAAGAGTGAACTTGCGCGTGGAGGCCACAGGACCAGACGACCAGCAGACGGCACTTTCAAGACAATCGTTCCTGAGAAGACACATCTCCCTTCGTGGCTGGCTGTCGAAATAGTGAGAGCCGCGTGGAGCTTCCCCGCCAGCCCCCCGCCAGGAACTGGTTCTGAGCGGCTCTCTTGCCCGTCTTACAGGTGTGTAATTAGCTGCTGACGGGCGGTTAGGTGGCCGATGAGGTGTGAACTAGCCGCTAATCTGTTTTCTTTACTTACACCTTTCCTTGCACTTGAACGGCAGCCCAGCCAGTGTGTTCGTTCCCTGCTTACTTCTCCAGATTAAAGCGTGATCTGCGGAGCCATTTTTAATTCCTCACATTCCATTAAGAAGGGATATTGGGGAGACTTACCCAGGACACAACAGACACTAAAATGTGATCACACAACATGTCCAGGACGTCCCATAAGCCTTGGACGGAGGAAACCAATGGGCAGCAAAACCCAGGGTCAGGCACGGGGTCTCCACCCGGGGGTCAGCACGGGGAGATCCCTCTGCCCGGCCCAGCCCGGCCCACAGGAGGCTCCCATGAGGACACTGGCCTCCCGGACACCGGCCGGCAGACGGGTCTGGAAGCACAAACCCCGAAGCAGCTGTAACCCCCGAGACGGCAGCAGCTGTAATTCACTCTGTGCTGTCTCACTGGCCAAGGCCTAGCAGCAGGCGCTGTGGTGTTTGGAGTTGCAGCAACACATTCATTTAAGCAAATACATCCAGCATACAATCCGTTTAACATTGACTCGAATAAGAATCGGTAATGAGATCGCTGACATTCCTTTTCCCGCTCTCAGTCTTGGAAACCCCGTGTGCGCACGGCACCTGGCCGTCGGGGTGTGTGCTGCCTCACGTCTCCACCTGGACCAGCCACACTTCAAGGGCCCGAACCACCGGGGCCGGGGGCTGCCCCTCAGGGACCGTCCCACGGACGGCCCGGACACTCGCCCTCCCACGGTCCCCGCTGCGTCCTCCCCGCAGCCCCACCCGGGCCTCAGGTGCCCTATCGCTCACGTGGATTCTGTCCGTCCAGGCAAGGACTCGTGTGAACGACGCGTTGGCAATGTAGAAAACTGGGAGGCGATTCTCTGCGTTTGTTTAAGGGAAGGAAACAAGGCATAGGGTCGGCACGAATTCACCTTTCCTTGGAGAAGTGTGGGTCCGCTTTCTTCTGTCCCATCCTCCCCATGCCTGGGCCCCGCACCTGTGGGTGAGGCTGGGCGGGGTGAGCCTGGGCCCCGCACCTGTGGGTGAGGCTGGGAGGGGTGACCCCGGGCCCCGCACCTGTGGGTGAGGCTGGGAGGGGTGACCCCGGGCCCCGCACCTGTGGGTGAGGCTGGGAGGGGTGACCCCGGGCCCCGCACCTGTGGGTGAGGCTGGGAGGGGTGAGCCCGGGCCCCGCACCTGTGGGTGAGGCTGGGAGGGGTGACCCCGGGCCCCGCACCTGTGGGTGAGGCTGGGAGGGGTGAGCCCAGGCCCCCACACCTGTGGGAGAGGCTGGGAGGGTTGGGCCCAGGCCCCCACACCTGTGGGTGAGGCTGGGAGGGGTGAGCGGGTCCAGGAGGCCCAGGCGCCCAGCTCCTAACCCAGTGCTCCTGTTTTATATGCGGGTGAGGCGGCCTCCGGCCTCAGGTCCTGACCGGCCACCCCAAGCGGGACCTGGGGCCTTGGCCCCTGCGGACCCTCGGAGCCCAGCCCGTGGCTGGGGTCACTGGTGGGGAGGATGGAACCGGCGGCACATTAGCTTCTTCAGATGCGATTCCTGAGTTTGAAGTCCGGGGTTTGAGATGAAGGGCTTTCCGGGTGGGCTAAGGGGGCACAGGCCTGGGCTGCGGGCTCCATCCCCAGTGGGGTGTGCAGGAGGCAGCGGATCCATGATTCTCTCTCATCATGGATGTTTCTCTCTCTCCCTCTCCTTCCTCTCTGAAATCATATTAAAAAGAAAAAGAAAATAAAAGAACAGTGATCCCATTCATGAAGGTTCCACCCTCCCATCACATGGGGGGGAGGGGGGAGGATTTCAGCAGTAAATGTGGGGGTTCAGCCCCACCACATCACGCAGCCTCCCCTGCTTCTCCAGCTGCGTCTGTGGGGCGACTTCTCAGCTGGGCTGCTGAGAACACTGAGGACTCGGACAGGAAAGAGTGAAACCAGCCGATCTCAGGGCAGGGACGATGTCAGGCGCAGCTCCTAGTGCATTCTGTCGGCTGCAGGAGGTGCGGCCCCTGACCCCTGACGGGAAGGCGCCCTCCTCCGTGAGAGCGAGCAGAGCGCGCGTTGGTGCTTCTGGCAGAATCACCGCCCCCCCGCCGCCCCCCCCCCCCCAGCTCCGGCTCCGGGTGCTGATTCTGAGTGACAGGAACAGATGTCATTCCCTCGGCCCGGGTGCCGGCCGGCCTGTCCCTGCTGGGCCATTGCAGAGCTTGACGTTGGCGGGACACGTGAAGGACCGTCCGAGGATGACTGTGCACAGGCGCCCGGGACATGCCAGCAGCAGCTGCTGGGACAGGAGGTCACTGCTTTACTTGAACTCTGCCTCAGAGGGAGGTCACTGGCCCTTTAAGGCTCAGGGCAGTTCCCTTCAATTGTGGACCGGCGGTTTCGTCTCCGCTTTACCCAGCGGCCAGATGAGTTTCTGTTGAACGAGTACAAAAAACGTTTTACATACGTGTCAAAGGCACGCCTTAAAATTAAATGCCCATTGCATTTTGAAGTTATTTATCACATGTTCTTACAAGCTCGTATCTTTTTAATGAGACGTGGTAAAACGCTGTGTAATAGGAAAACACGAGAATTCTCGTGATCCGTCCGCAATGAGTTAAGAATAGTGGGTCTGGCCATCTGATGCATCATTCAGTTTCATGGCTCAATTTAATTTTGTTTCAGTTCGTAGTAATAGTACAAACCTGACCAGCGAAGTGAGAACCGTTTGTTAAGGAGATCACAATCTGTTTGCCTGACACCTGCCTCCTGCAGAAGCCCTGGGGCAGTGGTCGGCAAACTGCGGTTTGCCGCTCTGTTGACTAATGAGCTTGCCGACCACTGGGACGGGGGCTTAATCACCAGGAACAACAACAGCCTGTAATTATTGGAATCGAGAGTCTAGGTCAGTGGTCGGCAGACTCATTGGTCAACAGAGCCGCAGTTTGCCGACCACTGGCCTAGGACATCCGAATGCTTCCTTTTCTACAAAATCCAACCAGGACACACCCTTCAGCCACCAAGATGGTAACTGCTCTGACTGAGGCCTCCCCATCCCCACGCAGCTGTGGGACGCCCGTGGGGACTCACGTGATGTTCGATTACTTCTTGCAAAACTTGAGCAACATCAGTGAAGTCTTGCATTTTACTCGTTTCCGTCGTTTTCTGGAGCAGGACATCTGAGCTGAAGTCGTTCATCTGATAGATAACAGAATTTCATTAACATGCAACTCCGAGTGGTTTCTTCGCCCAGCCCATCGTGTGCTACGATAGGAATCTTCTCCATCGATTCTCATTTCAGGGCCCATGGATTAAGTGGAGCCATTATTCTATCTGATCCCAGGAGCCACGGCTTGCAAACCCCAATTCCTGTGCAGCGATGGGCTGGAAGGCCAGGAGCTGAGCAGCCCGGCTCAGGCCTGAGCTGGTCCGTGGGTCCAAAGCGGGTTCTGCCGGTGCGTCCCGCCCGCGGGGGCTGCCCCGCGAACGTGCTGGCCGCTTCCAGGCATCACCTCCGCCAACCAGCGGTGCCGTGGCTGTTTCAGTCTGGGATCGCGGGTCTCATCTCCATGCCCAGGCCAAGCCACAGGCAGACGCAGCCGGAGCTCAGTGTGGGGCCGCTGCTCGGGGGACGGGCAGGAAAGGGTGACCGGTCAGGAGGGCCCCCCGGGCGCAGGAGTGGGGAGCGGCAGCGTGGGAGCTGTGCCCCGTGTCACCTTTTCTGGAAGCGCGGCGTGCTCGGCGTGCCCGTCCCAGGGAGCGGCCACACGCTCTGCGTTTTCTCCTCATTTTGTTGTTGCGCAGCGGGGGTCTCGGGTTTCATACTGCTTCTTTGGCAACTTGGAGTTTTAAAACTTAAATCCAATTCGGTGCAGGTGCTGGGACACTGATTTCTCTTCCTTACGCGTCCCAGCATCATCCACCTCCTGCCGTGACATCAAAGAAGGGGCTCAGTGGTTGAGCCTCAACCTATGAACCAGGAGTCATGGTTCGATTCCCAGTCAGGGCAGGTGCCCAGGTTGCGGGCTCCATCCCAAGTGTGGGGCGTGCAAGAGGCAGCTGATTGATGATTCTCTCTCATCATTGATGTTTCTGTCTCTCTTTCTCTCTCTCTTATCCTCTCCCTTCCTCTCTAAAATCAATAAACATATATTTTAAAAAAAAGAAAGAAAGAAAGAAACGGATCCAGGGACTTCATAGACAAACAGCCACTGGAGACTGTAGCTGATGTGAGATGTTAAAACCTGTTAAAAACATGTTGCACAGTTTACCCAGCAAAGCTTTGCCAGGGTCTGTGCGAATCCCGAATGGTTTGCGTCTGGGAACAGGCCCGGTAGTAAATGACTACATAACCCACTTGCAGCTTCTCAGATAACATTTTTCAAAGTCTGAAGACCAGCTTCAGGGTCCAAAACAACTCCCGTTTGCCTTAAGAATTTCACTGTTTGATTTATTGGCTAGAATTCAAGAAAAGTGATTTGAAAAATTTATGCGTGTTTTTCAAAGCGCCAAAATAATCGTTTTTCTCTTTCTTCTTAAACTTAAGCAGGCCCCAGGTCCCAGTTTGCAAATGGGCTTCTAACAGCCACACGCAGAAGATGACGTCTTTCACCTGAAGTTTTTGGCATCTAAGGATAGAATATGTTTGGCAGGAAGGGAGTGAGAGCACATACATGTAAGGTTACAATTAAAAGTGTTACCCAAACAGCGTGGCTCTGTGGTTGACCTATGAACCAGGAAGTCATGGTTCAGTTCCCCATCAGGGCACAGGCCTGGGTTGTGAGTTGGATCCCCAGTAGGGGGCGTGCAGAGGCAGCCGATCAATGATTCTCTCTCATCATTGATGTGTGTGTGTGTGTGTGTGTGTGTGTGTGTCCCTCTTCCTTCCTCTCGGAAATCAATAAAAATATACTTTAAAAAATAACATTGTTAATGTGTGTTTTAGAGTGGGGCAAGAAAAATAATTCTTTTCCTACAAATTACGTCTTACACGTAATTGAAGAAGCACCTTTGTGAGCCATTCACGACTTGCATATTTTATGAGTGGTACCTGCATACGATGCTTCGTAAAAAAAAAAAAAAAAAATGTTTCTGGAAACGAAAAGGATCTGCTCCAATGCCAGTGTTTCCTCTGAGAGTTTTGCTTTTCTCAAGTGCCAGCCAAAGGCAAATGCAGTCAGGGCAGCTGCCTCCCGAGAAAGTTCGTTTTAATTGCATTGACCTTATTTCACAAGGTTAAATACCATTGTTCCCCTCGTTATCTGTCGTTTGTATGGAGGTTAATGCTGAGTCAAGATCCCATTCCAGCAGCTTCGGAGAGTTACCGGACCGCGTCCCCAGCTGCACGGCGATGCTGGACGTTCATTCGCAAGCCCAGTTCACAGGGTCGCGGCCGCAGACACAGCGGGGTGTGCTTCTGGTACATGTGGTTTGGCAGGAGCGGGTGCTCTTTAAGTAAAGAATCCGCAGAGACTTCCGTTTCCGAACCACAAACAAACACCCAACCGTGATCGTTCTGAACGTTTTGAAAACGCGGCCTTCCATTCTTGGACATGCCTCCCATCAAGACGTGAAGTCTGTGCCCCTCCCCTTGAGTCTGGGCAGGTTTTAAAAGCCTCATCAGCCCGGCCGGCGTGGCTCAGAGGTTGAGTGTTGGCCCATGAACCAGGAGGTCACGGTTCGATGCCTGGTCAGGGCACATGCCCAGGTTGTGGGCTCGATCCCCAGTAGGGGGCGTGCAGGAGGCAACCAACAGATGTTTCTCTCTCCTTGATGTTTCTCTCTCTCTCTCTCTCTCTCTCTCTCTCTCTCTCTCTCTCTCCCCTCCTCCCTCTCTCCCTTCCTCTCTCTAAAAGTCAATAAAAATAGATTAAACTAAATAAATGAAAGCTCCATCGACAATGCTCAGCAGAAGTGACAGTAGCGCTCCATGACACTGGGAATCAAAGGGCATGAAGCTTGTTGCTAAAAACTTGAACTTGGACCCCGAAGCCACACGAAAGGAGTGGGGCCCCGGGGAGGGGCCCATAAGCTTCTGGGCTGACGCTGAGCCCAGCCTCCCGGCCGTTCCCACGGAGGTGGCGTCCTGAGTGGAGAAGCCCCCAGAGGGTCTGGCCTCCGGTCCTCTGTCTCCTCAGCTGAGGCCCTAGACGTCATGGAACAGAGACAACCCACCCTGCCGGGCCCAGGCCGGACCCACGGGAATCCGTGAGCACGACGCCGCCGCGGAGGTTGGAGCCTCAGGTAACTGGGACGAGACCTGGCACCTGGGACAGGGGTGCGGCCCTAATAAACCTCAGCACGTGGACTGGCCTCGGGCCGGGCAGCAGCAGGACGCCTGCTGGGCTGGAGGAACGCGAGGTGAGACCCTGAAGGAACCCCGGGAAGTTGGGGGGAAGGGCCCTGGTTAGGCCTGGGGGGCGGCAGGCACGTAGCCTGGCCGGAGCCGACGAGGCTGTATCCACAACGAAGAGCTGTCCCTGAGCAGAAGAGGAGACCCCGGGGCTGATGCTGCCCCAGGGACGGGCTCTGCCCAGCCCAGAGCTCCGCAGAGGGGACCCCGTGTCTCGTGAGGGCTGGGGTGCGGCCGGTGGCCGCGGGGGCGTCTGCTAGGGAAGCCGCAGGAAACCTGAGACTCACTGACTCATGGGCTCCGGGACAACACTGATCAGTTAAATGAACACGTCGAACCATGCTGAGCTCTGAAGTTCCAACGAGGACTCCCGTCACTCACGCTCCGCTCCGTGGTGAGGATCCGCTGGGCTCGGAGCGCGGCCACGCCGCTGACACCGTCTTTGGAGAGCTGTGTGTGGGCGCTGCCATGGTACCCGGCCCCCGGCTTCCCGGCCTCCTGCCCCGACAGCCAGGCTCTGGCGTCTGTGATTATAGAAATCCACGTCCAGCCAGCGTAGAAGGATGTGGAAGTAGCTTCAGCTGGAGCAGCTCCTGCAGGAAATTCAGACCGAAAGGATGCCACCTCTGACGGGAGCCAGACCGGGTCGGCCACCACTCAGCCCGCGTCCGCCCACGCCCTCGTCTCTCTCTCGCTCGGTCTCTGTGACCGCCTGGCTCTCTGTGCTGGGCCTCAGCACCTCAGCTGCCTTTTGCTCTCTTGGCTGCTGGCCTGCGGTGCTGCTCCCAGGACGACCTGCAAGCTCAGAGCCACTCCCAACCGTCTGCGTTCCCGGCAGAGTCTCCACGGGCTGAGCTTGGGTCCTGTGCCCGCTCCCACTCCGATGGCGGGGCGGGCGGTAGAAACGTGGTCTCAGGGTTTGTCTATGAACAGAAGGTAGTTCTCAGGCAAAGAGGGCAGTGAGTGAACAGAGCAAGTCCCGAGGGGGTGGAGAGTTTTATTAAAGCTCGAGGCACAGAGGAATGGCTAAGCGAAGGTTAGATTTCGATTGGCCACAATGACAAAGAGCAGACACGTTGCCCTGGGCTAGGGGTTCTGCATGGGGCTGCATGGATGGCTCCTACAGTAGCCACGTGACTTGACGCTCACAGAATCCAAGCTTGTGGCTTAGCCAAGTCCCAATGGATAATATCACAAACTTCCAAGATCACCATCAGCAAGTCAAGATTATGGTTTTCATGACTTTTAAGATTATGCTGTTTAAGCTCAATAAGAGTGTCTGAAATCTACTGTAATTATAACATTTCTCTCCATAACATTCCACTTGTAAGAAATTAAAAAGAAAAGGCCGAGAGGTCCGTGCACAGTTCCTAAGATGAAGCATTGATTTGTGGTAACGTAAGGCCGGCTGAGCCACTTTCCTGAACATTTCAAATGTGTTCCCACAAAATGACCAAAAATAAATAAAAATTAAAAGCAACAGGAACAATTATTGATTATGTTATGTTTGAAGTCCTTTTTAGAAAGCATTAGACACACTTGGATATCTTACTTGTGACCAATCACCCATCACTTCTCTGAGAAACGATCGCTGGGGATGTCAAAACCAGCCCCGTGGGGTTAACACGGGCGCAGAGGCCGGGAAATTCGCTTCCCGGGAAGATGGAATCCGTGAGCTCTGCGGCCGGGTGATGTGATTATCATACGGCAAAGCCAATGACAGGCCGCGCTCTCTGCTGCCTGAGCGCTCATTCACGCTAACACCGTTGGCTGTGATGTTCCGTGAGGACTCAACCCCGTGCTTCTTAGGAAAGTGAAACTCTTCTCGACTTCAAAGGGGAGCTTTGCCTCCCTTCGCAACCAGGTCAGGTCTCCGGGCACGTCGCCCGTAAGCGTCTTCCTTTGCCTCCTTCTCAGTTCCCTGATGTCGGGAAGGTCTCTGTCTATTGATGGAGAGGGCACCTCCCTTGCGAGTTCGCATTAATGTCTCTCTCTTTTGCCCCGGCTGCTTCAGTAGTTTCTAAGAAAAATTCCGTTGGCAGACTCCAGAGAAATCACACATTGTAACAGATAGGACAACTTAAAAATACAGTCGTATGCATTGAAAATACTAGGACATTGTTACATAGGAAAATACACAGCTTTGGCTGCTGTGGCTCAGTTGGCTGAGCACCGTCCTGGGCACTGAGGGGTCGAAGGTTCGATTTCCCCATCAGGGCACATGCCCAGGTTTTGGGTTCGAACCCTGGTCGGGTTATGTGTGGGAGGCAAACATTGTATGTTTCTCACATCTCTCTCCCTTCCTCCCTTCCTCCCTCCCTCCTCCCTTCCTCCCTCCCTTTCTAAATATCAATTTTTTAAAAAAGACTAAAATGCTAAAAAAAAAAAAAAAGGGCAATATGTAGTCCGGAGCATTGGCAGGCCAAGCAGACACGAGTCTGTGTTCACTCTGTTGCTCTAGCAAAGCTCCGTGAGCTGCGTGGGTGGGTCATGCAAGAGGGTAGAGAAGCTACACCAAAGCGTGCGCCTTCTTCGTTAAAAACATGGGGGAGCCGAAACCGGTTTGGCTCAGTGGATAGAGCGTCGGCCTGCGGACTCAAGGGTCCCAGGTTCGATTCCGGCCAAGGGCATGTACCTTGGTTGCGGGCACATCCCCAGTGGGGAGTGTGCAGGAGGCAGCTGATCGATGTTTCTCTCTCATCGATGTTTCTAACTCTCTATCCCTCTCTCTTCCTCTCTGTAAAAAATCAATAAAATTTATTTAAAAAAAAAAACATTGGGGAAATACGGCCCATCGGCTCCTCTGGTTCCTCCCAATGACAATGCGTGGTCGCTCCTCCTCGGGCCTCTGAAGAGAGCGGGGATCCAGCTTCCTCGCCGGGAAAGTCGAGGCTCGATCCCACTCCACAGATCATGCACGTTGGTATTTTACTAGAGGAAGATGCTCCAGAAAGGTCAAGAGGAGGCCCCCAACGGAGTCTGGTTCCAAAGGGCAGATGGGAACTCCAGACGCATTTGTTCTCATCAGTATTGCGCTGCCCCCGCCATCCGTCCGCGTGTGGTAATCAGATTCAGGACCCGCCGAGCAGCTGACCCTGGCCCGGACCTGCTGTGGTGCCCGCTGCAGGATGGACAGTCACGTGACAAGCCTGCTGGCTCCCCCCGCCCCTGCCCGCCGCCCGCCCCGTCATTGTCGCCTTCCAGTTGGGAAAGGAAAGCAATCTGGATTGTTTTCTGCATTAATAATTGAGATGATGTGGCCATAACCTAAGTTTTTGGCCACGGAGGCTGGAATAAACTTATTAACGACGATCCACTATGACCAGGTGGATTTCCTGACAGCCGATTCTCCCGACAATATGTGCGAAGCGTTTGATTGGATAAATAGAGCTAACGAGGTGACCTCACCATCTGCTGTCGCGTCTCTGTCCGCGTGGACCGTGCCACTCACTCAGGCGACATCGGAGCCCTGTCCAGTCAGCCCTGCCTGGAACTGACGGTCCGTCCGGCAGAGGACCTGGCGGTGGGGTACCTCTCCGCGTATTCAGAGCCCCAAGACCAGAGGACAGTTTTCCAAAACCAGTGGATGGGGAGCTAAACAATTCCATTCCTGCCCGGCCGGTGTGGCTCAGTGGTTGAGGGTCAACCTATGAACCAGGAGGTCACAGTTCGATTCCCGGTCCGGGCACAGGCCCAGGGCGTGGCCGCCGTGGGGACGGTGTGATGGTGGCGGTGATTCAGAGGCCCCCTCAGGACGGGGTGTGCATTTCCCCAGCTGCTGGGAGGGTGGCCTGCCAGGCTCACCTGTGAGTCCTCCTCACCCTCCCGCAGGGATCACCCTCAGCCCCTGAGAGCCGCCCACCCTCAGCGCTCTGGCCTCTGCCCCCAAGTTCCCTGTGGGACCAGCGGAGACTCTACGGCCAGAGCATCTCAGTTCAGCTGCTCCCTCTGCCCGTCTGCTTCCCTGGAGAACAGCACGGTTCCCGTGGAAACCCTGGGCCCACGCCTCCCGCCGAGTCCGTTTCCCGGGCACCACACGCCCGGTGCACAGAGCTTCGTGCAGGCGGGTGCCTGGCGCGGTCCAGGCTGACACTTTTGTGCCTTCACGCTCAGACTCCGTGTTTCTCTGGGTCTTGCCCAAACCCTGCGGTGGCACTGAAGTGGGTACAACACTTCGGGGAAGGGCTTTGTAAACACGCGAGAGGACTGCCAACGCCAGCATTCCTCCACCTCTGCCATCGTAGTCCGAGTCCAGTCCAAGGAAATAAACCAAAACGTGGGAAACGCTGTGCGTGCTGTGACCTGTCCCATGAGAAACGGAAAGCAATACATGGCCCGTTAACAGGGAACGGCTAACCTGTGGAACAGACTCGGCTTTCTGCTGACAAGTCATCGTAGGAAGTTAAACACTTACTGTAACAGCGAACACATGAGAGCAGACCACCCAGGGACACCATGATTTTAGCCACGTGCCACGTACGTGTCGAGAACCGGAACCGTCTGGTCCAGGCAGCTCCTGTCCCCGGAGTGTGCACATGGCTCCGTGTGTGTGCGCATGGCCTTCCTCTTCCAGGCGTCTCCACAGGCAAAGAACTTGACGTCCACAACAGGAACTTCTCAGCGGACCCACCCAATCGCTGGGAGGAAGCATCAGTGAACAGTTTGTCCTGAGGCTCTGAACCTGTGAACTCAAAATCCCCGCCTTGCTCTTTCCACCCACCTGAACAGCTACCCCACGATCTTACCCAACCTCAAGGCCTGCTCATTGAAAGACCCACCTTAAACCAAACCCCCCTTTTCAATGAAATCTGGTCCTGCCCTCCCGCCCTGAGCGGCGCTGCCGAGCCTGAGTTGAGGGGCTCTCTCCTGATGGCGTTGAACTCAGCTCTGTCACCACAGCGTGTTTGGTACCTGAGGGATCCAGCACTCAACAGGGTGGAAATGCTACACCAAGCATGTCGGACTCAAAGGCTAACACGGGCCAAATAAACAAAAGCTCCAATTTTCACAGGAATGTAAGTTTATTTCGATAGAGACATGCTGAATACAAAGGGCTGAAATAAATGAGTCACCGTTAACATAAAATAATAGAACATTTAAATAAAAATCAATATTTTTTTCTTGAACATTAACTTACCAGCCACTGAATAACTGCACAAATTAATAAGCCTACCGCAAATAAACCTGTTTTTCTTGTTCTCCTAAAGCTAAATATTTCCTGTTGCGCACACCAAACAAGTCAGTCCAAGACTAATGACTGGCAATCGGCTGCTAAAATATTCGCTGCCGGTATTAGTGGAGAGAAATGGTGCGCCTGCGCATAAGGCGAGTCAGGGAAATGAATGCAACACGATTATAGAAATCAGTCATTAGTGAACGTTGTAGTTTGTTATTAATAATTATGCATAACAGGATATTGTAAAAATTAAGTTATGAAGTTTTATTAAAACGTTTCTTACAGACCGTTATATTGGCGGGCTGCAGAAATGTTCGTCAGCACAGCAGCTGGCGGGCCGCGAGTCTGACATGCCTGCACTACCCAGTACGTTTGTGTAGAAAAAGACTAAAGGAGCGTGATAACAGTTGTGTAAGGGAAATGGCCTTCTGTCCATTTTTCACATCTTTTTCATGGCCTTCTTATGTAATGAGGGCAAAGTGGGTCTCGATCGATCACGAAGCCTTCGTGTTAGCAGAAGCCACAGGATGTGGAAGGCTGGCGTGCAGGCCGGCCTGTGCAACCGGCTCCTCTCTTTGTTGTTGTCTGGAGAGCAATCGATGACAATCCAGAGAGAAACTACCTCGATGGCAAGCAGGGCTATTCGTACGGTGATTATGCTTGTAGAATCTAAACGCAGCTGAGCTCGGCTGTAATGAACGCGACCCCAAAATGCTCTAAAACCACTTAGTGAACGTGGAGAAACAATCGAGGACACCGACGGCCTGCCAGTGGGGTTTGGTATTTAACGGGGCAGCGGAGTTAGACAATGGCTTGCTTGCCACTGGGTTCCGTACATGCCGTAAACCTAACAGCGCACAGCATCTCACAAAACTGAAAGCCGGGATTTACGAACAGACGCTGGGTAGTCAATGCGTTTTGCAGTGTTTCTCAAATATGTTTCCCACGTTGGGCCCTTAATCTGTTTTGTGTCAAGTTTCCTAATGCAAACAAACTTTGATGGCTCTGATTAGTCCCATGAATGGCCAGCCACCTGGTAAATTTCCCTTCTCACCTGACATTAACCTACAGGTACACTGCTACCTTCTCAACCTTTGTTCTTACGGCATAAATAAGCGTTGTAGGTAGAGGAAGCGTATCAACCAAGGCAAAACCACAACAAGACAGGATCTATCAACCAAGAAGTCTGAAATTTTCACTATGCTATGACCAAGAGATGTACACAGCTTCTGTTCATACTGATGACAGAAAGACAGACAGAAATAGCAAGATTAATCAGGTAATTTTATTTAATATTCACCATTCAGCAGCAACCAGTAGGAACATCTGAGCTAAGAGAATCTCTTGAAGTGTTTGCTATATAGCTGCTTCAGACATACACCCACTGCTCATTGCAATTTTTTAAAATGGCTTCAAGAGCAAATAACATTGATTTATACTGTGCCCAAGCACTAGTCAACAAATCTGTTAACTACAGAGGAAGAGGAAATCAAAGAAGCTTTGTTATCTTATGCAGGTCACCTTACTTAAGTGGAGGGGTTTTCTTCTTTAAAGCAACAGAAGTACAGAGCTTCCTATGTATATATATATATATATTTCTTTTAAGGGTATGATTACAAACACAGTGTTATCAAAAGCAAAAGCTAGTTCAAGAAATTTCCGACTGCAAAACTTGCAAGATACAAAGCTAAAATTTATATGTTCCTTTTCTCAATTATGAATACCTTCACTAAACATAAATATTTTAACATATATTAATTTTTCTGACATTCAAAAACTGGAAAGTCAATATGGCAGAATTATTGTTAAAAGCACATATGTACAAATATTCTTTTTCCATACATAAAGTATTTGGCATAATTATAACACTCATACTGCATCCACAACTTTTTGCTTTTACTTTTTGTTTTTCTTACACATAATGGTATCTCTTATTAAAATTAACCAGTTATGTACAAAAATACTTGAACATTTATTATAGAAAACCTCTATAATCAGCCTCAACAGCATACACCTGCTGAATGGGTTCATCAGGGAATATAAAAAAGTGGTCACTGCCTTCCAGGTAAGCTAGCCACAGTTAAACTAAAAGGAGCTTCCCAACAAAAGAGGGAAATATTTAACAGCATGACTTAAAATACAGTTCATCTCTATTGTCAATGAGTGTTATAAACAGGCAGTAAAAGGAACAAAACACAGATACAAAATGCAACACTAACTACACACAAGGTGCTTGGTTCGGCCGACAAGGAGCCGTGCTCCCGACTAGGTCCCAGCCGCCCCCCTCCCCGCAGGGCCCAGGGCAGCCCAGGGGCAGCCCTGCTGGGAGGGGGGGATCTTCCCTTTTGTGCAGGATTGAGAGTGAACGCCCTTGCCTCCTGAAGCCCTCCTGCCACTTAGTCATGCTAATGCGTCTTCTGAAGGGGCTTTTTCTTCATTTACGCCATTGATTTAATACTGTCCTGTATTGATTCCGTAATGGGACCCATTAATCCGGGCCTGTTTACTACACGGGCATCGGTGCTCTCAATGACAAGGCTGGCGGCGGAAGCGATCGGTGAGGAAGCCAGGCTTGGCTTCGGGTAAACATTTCCCTGGGCTCCGCTCCTCAACCCGCCCCGCCCGCCCCGCCTCCTCCTGGCTCCGAAGGGCACGGCACCTTCAGGGAGGAGCAGCGGACACCGGTGCCGGCTACTGAGGACCGAGCAGCCAGCCCAAAGCGGATCCTGAGGGGGCAGCCAGCTACCGTGTGTCAGGAGCAGCTCGTCCCCGGGGTGAACCATTCCCGCCCCGCAGCCCCTGACCCCTGACCCCTGACCCCTGCTGCCGAACGGGCTTCACCTGCAGCCCCAGGGCCTCTCCGGGGCCCGGGCTTCCCCAGGAGCGTTCCCAGGGCATCAAGTATTCAGTGAAAACACGCGACATTACCACGCGTCGTATTGCTGGACAATACTGTGTTGGCTCTGACATGAAACCATGTAAAAAAGGGACATAGAAAGGTACAAAAGTCTTGATCGCTCTGCCTGCCTCCAGGCGAGCAGGGCCGACCGCTCAGCCACCCGCCGCCCGGGGAGGGGCCGGCACGTTCAGAATTGTGCAACCGGACCCCGAGCGGGGTGACGCCTCTCCCGGAAGGGCAGTCCAGCGAGTAAAGTGCCTACACCACCGTCTCCGTCTCCTCCTCCTGTAAACGCAGCGGGGCCATCGCAGGGGGCACAGAAGTGACTCAGAGCTGCGAGACCTTCCTGGGCAGCGGCCGGGGCCGCGGGCCGGGCTCAGTCCTCCGGGTCCCGTTCTCCAGGGCGCTGGGGCGCGCGGCCAGCGGCTTGGGGGGCAGCGCGGGCGGCTCGGAGGTGACGGGGATGGACAGGCTGTGAGGTAGCGGGACCGGCCGCCGCACCGTCCGCTCGTAGACGCTGTAGGGCGGGGGCGTCTTGCTGTCCTTGCGCACGGGCTCCTCGGGGGCGCCGTAGCCGGACCCCGACCCGGGCGCCGAGGGCTCGTTCACCGGGTTCTCGAAGCCCGAGATTTCCGACGCGCTGCACCGGCTGAGCGAGGAGATGCCGCTGCTGCAGCTGCCCGACAGCACCGGCGAGTTGGAGAGCAGCCCGGACGAGTGGTACTCCACCGGGGAGGGCGTGAAGGACTGCCCCGGGCCCTGCGCGGGGAAGGGCGGAGAGAGGGGAAGAGAGGGGAAGAGAGAGGCTCTCACAGAAGCGGCACACCCTGGAGGGGCGGGGCCACACCCTGGAGGGGCGGGGCCACACCCTGGGAGGGGCGGGGTCACACCCTGGGAGGGGCGGGGCCACACCCTGTGAGGGGCGGGGCCACACCCTGGAGGGGCGGGGCCACACCCTGGAGGGGCGGGGCCACACCCTGGGAGGGGCTGGGTCACACCCTGGGAGGGGCGGGGCCACACCCTGTGATGGCTGGAATGCGCCCCCGGAATGTGGGCACGAAGCCCTGACCCCAGCACCTCAGATGGGGTGTCTTTGGAGACGAGGCCTTTACAGCGCTGGCTACCTTAAAAGGAGGCCGGGGTGAGCCCAAATCTGATCTGATCATTGTCCTTAGAAGAGGGGGAAACTTGGACCATCCCCCAAGGCCAAGCACACAGAGCAAAGACCCCATGGAGACGCCAGGAAAGGGGGGGCTGGAAAAACCACCCCACCCCGGGCAATGCCGTGATTTCCAGAGCAGGAGAGTAAATTCTGTGGTTTAAGCAAGATTTCTGGCATTTCATAAAGAACTGGAAGTTCTAGCGACAACAGCTCGGTGTCTCCTAATTTCTTGAAGCTGAGCAGGGGCTGTTCCTGCCACAGGGTAACTTCTTTCCTTTGCCACAGTCCCCACCTGGCCACAAGACACTCCCCGACTCCCTCTCCGGTTCATGCCAGCGGCTAGCCCCCTGGCACCCGCACGTGCTCATTCCCTAAGGGTGTCCTGAGGAAAAGGTGGTCTGTGGAGAGCGGGTCCCCTGGGCAGGCTGCACAGCAGCGCTCCAGGGCCCTCCGGAGAAGATCGGCAGGTGAAGGTCCCCCAGTAAAGGAACCTGGACAGCTTCGTCCAGCCCACTGTCTTCTCAACGGGTGTGGCCGTGGACCTTTGCCTGCGTTCATCACAGAACGGCCTATACATAGAACGTTCTAGGAGGTAACACTGGGACACACACACTTTGAAAACGTCCTCTTGGACCGACTTGACCTTGGCCTCCCTTTTAGAACAGAATGGTGCGGGAGACACAAATCCTCTCACTAGTGGGGCCGGGAGTGAAGCAGGGCCACTGGAGAGGTCCCAATGCACTGCTGGCTTTGTCCAAAATCAGGGAGGAGAGCACAGTCAGTCCTAACAGGGTTACTCCATTTAGTTGCTGAAAAAAATCTCGGTTTAAGGCACCACCTGCATTGCTAATCACAGGGCGAGGAGCTTAGGGCAGAGCGCCCTCTCCTGGAGCCCAGGAGTCACAACACGCGTCCAGCCACTCCTCAGACCCCACTGTGACCATGTGGCCATGGAGGTGGGAGTGAGGACGATGCAGGTCTGCTGCATAGCACTATCCACTCAGCTATTTCAACATTCCCATCCCTTTGTTCTTCTTAAGAGCCAATCCCTAAGACTTAGTCTTATTACCACTCTGCACAATCGACTGAAAGGTGCAGGTATTGGTCCGTGCACCCCGTGGGAGGGAGCGCGTGGCGAGTGGGAAGCTGCGGAAACGCCACAGCCACGCCGCTTTCCCTCCCATCACACCGAGACCACAGTCCCCGCTGCAGAGCAGACACAGGCCGTGGACTTTCTCGGTAACCGCTATGGCGCGGAGACAATAAAACCAGCAAGGAATTGGCACTCTGTCGGAAACGGGGGTAACGTAAAAGAAATCATGTTTGTTTGCGATTTCCTCCCTCTTCTTGGTTTCGTGTTTCAGATTCTCGGTTTCTATGAGCAGCTGCTGCATCGGACGGCTCAGGGCCTGTTTTTCTTTGATGTTACCTGGAAACATCTCCCCCTCGAAAGAGACAGGGAGCATGTAGGTCCCCATCACTCAGGTACGAAACCATTCCTTCCACTGCAGCTGCCTCGGGGCAGCAGCTCTGGGCACCACGCCCACACGGACTGGCAAGCCTTGCCCTCAGCCTGACGCCCTACCCTTGGACGTCTACCCTTGGACAGCTACCTTGACCTCGACGAGGGACTGTCTGCTCAGAGATGCTCGATAGCCCCTGTCCACAGACCCAGACAAATGTTGATCTTTAAGGATTAAAAAGTCATTGCACTGCCTGGCTCTTCACTAATGTATTCCAAAGTCTTGGTAGAAAATAGGAAAAGTGCCCGGCCAGTGAGGCTCAGTGGTTGAGCATCAGCCTACGAACCGGGAGGTCAGGGTTCAATTCCTGGTCAGGGCACATGCCCGTGTTGCGGGCTCGATCCCCAGTGTGGGGCGTGCAGGAGGCAACCAATCGATGATTCTCATCATTGATGTTTTCATCTCTCTCTCTTCCTCTCTGAGATCAATACAAACATATTAAAAAACAAAACAAAACAAAAAAAACACAACAAAACAGGGAAAGAGAAAACTGGGTTTGGCTTGTCAGAGTGGGCGAGGCTGATGAGAAGGCGAAAGGCCCAGGACACTGTCGGACACCTTGATCCTGATGGTGATTCAAGGTTTTGTGGGTTTTAATGCCTCTTAAACACATGGCAGGCCCACGTGTCCTAGGAGGTGCCACTGGGACCATCTTTCTTTCCTAATCCGGCGTCTCTCTCCAGGCTGCACACCCTCACTGGCGCCATTTGCGAGCGAGCGAGGCTAATAACCCGACAGTGCATGCGGGCTCCTCCTCGCCCTGCCCCCACTTCTCTGCCTGCCCCCTGCAAATGAAGGCCCTGCTGACGGACCAGGGGGCTCCTCAAGGGGAAGGGAACAAGGGCCCATCCCAGGCTCAGTTAAATGAGAGCCCGTACCTTCAACGGAGACCGCCCGGCAGGTGAGGGGGAGACCGGCGCCGTGTGTCTCGCAGGCGAAGCTGTAAAGAGAGAGTTTCAATCAGACACGCCGGGCGGTTGACCCCCACGCGTGCCCTCTGAGTGTGCGAACCCACACAAGTGGCCCCGGGCAGGAGGACCTGGGCAGGGGCGTGGGGTCGCTGGAGACTAACGACACCTGCCCAAGGTGGGCAGCGTCCGGACTGGGAGAGGCGTGAAAAGCCACATCCGTGGCAGGGCCCCCGGACGGGCCCATCGTCCCTTCCATCTCCCCAAAGCGCTGCTTCTTAGCCGCTTCCCGTTTCAGAGGTGCTTGTGGGTGTGGGGGGCCGGGAGCGGTCTCCACAGACGCTGCTGGCTTGGGCGTGAGCGGCAAAGGGAAGCCCGGGTCACCGGGCAGCGCAGACTGACTAGTCCAGGGGCACACAGACTCCAGCCTCCAACTGCACCCCCCGCCCCCCACTGCGAACCGTAGGAAACCCCTGGCCACGTCCACTAGCCCCCTAATGCCTGTACTCCGGTCCCCCTTGGTCCCCGGGATGGAGGATGGGGGTGAGGAGGGGGGCGGTGCCCTAGATTTCATCATCTGGGCAGACGTGCGTGTTCCTCCCGCCCGCCGGCCCAGCCCCACGTGGGGACCCGGCACGCGGATGGATGAACTGCTCTGTGCATTGCTGTGGGTCAGTCTGCTCTCGCAAGCAGAGCCATGCACACCGAGTCTGCGTGACGCTGCCCCGAGGCGAGTGCAGACGCCTTTCCTAATCCCACCAACACGGGGTCTGTGAGTTCGGGGTTTACTGCTCTGTCGTGAGCTGCCCGTGTCCCCCCGGCTGTCATGGGAGGTTGATAACGCACAGGAAACCACAGAAAGGCTGAAGCGGAGACAGACAGACAGTCCAGGCCCCCCGGCCCCCACAGTGAGCACAGATGAGGACAGAGGACAGACCAGGGGGGATCTGTGCAGAAGGGAGGCAGCCCGGCCACGCTAACCTGCAGAGGTAAGTCACCCGTGCGCTGGGGCAGGGGCAGGGAGGGTCTGCCATCACACCTTGCCGCTGTCGTGTGCTCACACCAGCGCTTGCTGTGCCAGCCCAGCCGCCATGGGGAGGCCATGGGAGAAGTGCGCGTCTACAAAGAGCCAGGCTCCGCCCGGACTGTGACCGTGGGGCTGAGAGCACGGCCTCCTCCTGGCTCGGTGTTCGGTGAGCCCGCCCGTGCACCTGCCGCTCGGGCTCACAGAGCCGCTTCTTAGGAAGGCGTTCTCGCACGGAGCCTAAACCAGCCCTGCCAGGACCCCTGCCTACAGGTCTGAATGGGCCTAGGAACCAAACCGCCCCTGACTGACAGCTGCCGAAATGCTTTTCAGGTCCCCACCTGAGCCACACAGCCAGGATGAGCAGAACACCAGTCAGCTGGTGGCCGGGGCCTCGCCTGCGGGGCCGCAGTGACACGGGTGCACTTCACAGCGAAGCCAGTGGCTCCTGCTCTGCTTAAAGCACTCACAGCCCTTCAAACCCGCTGGTGGCTACGGCAACGACAGGAAAACCTGGCAGCAGGGAGTTTTATTTTAAAAAGAAAAGCTGCCCAGCCGGCGTGGCCCCGTGGTTGAGCATCGACCTACGAACCAGGAGGTCAGGGTTCAATTCCCCGTCAGGGCACAGGCCCGGGTTGTGGCTCCATCCCCAGTAGGGGGTGTGCAGGAGGCAGCTGGTCAATGATTTTCTCTCATCATTGATGTTTTCTCTCTCTCTCCCCCCTCTCCCTTCCTCTCTGAAATCAATAAAAAAAATGTATATAAATACATAAAGTCTCTTTCCTCTTCTTAGTAAACAAAAAAAGATGCTAAAATGCAGCAAATGAAACGGACCCTCCAGAAAAGTCCACAGAGGCAATGGTATCGTGTTTCCTCTCACCAGGAGGCCGGGGTATTCGTCAAGTTTCACAAGTACTCTGGACATGCGTGAAGTGTTGGGAAGACGGCCCAGCACCAGGTAGGGGAGCTGGCAGAGCGGCCAGCCCTCTCAGCGCCTCCCCCGTGGAGGTCACTGAGCAAAGGGCTTGTTCAGGAGGACGGGGCCCTGTCCCTGCGGTCAACTCACAGGCAGCTTCCCCCGCCGTCATTGTCAGGGGTTCTTGAAATCTAACTCAGGCCTTCGAGAATGATCGAATACGGTCCTCTCCGGGCAGCAGACAGCGTGGCAGGGGGTCGCTGTCCCCACCCGCCCATCAGAGTTAGCGCCAGCCAGCGCCTGTCTCGGGGCCGCCTGCAGCGTTGGCATCAGCTCCACACGAGAGGGAAGGAAGCAGCGTGTCAGCAGAGGCTGCTGAGGCGGCGGCGGCCGGGAGGGCAGTGCCAGCGCAGCGTGCGGAGAACGCGCTTGTCTGTCTGTAGAGTCACGAGGGACGCAGTGCAGCAGGAGCTCAGCAAAGAGAGGGACGTCGCCCACGAGCGAGGCAGCTCCTGAGGCTCCCCCTCCAGCACCACCCACAGCGGGAGCAGTCGGGACAGTGATTATTGCACACGCGTCATATACCCACCCGTCAGTGCGGGTCGCGGAGGGACAGGGGGCGAGAGGAGCCTCCCACTCTCCGCCAGGCTCCTGGCCTCCTTCCCACTGTCCAGGCTCCAGCTGCTAGGGGTGGGGTTCACCGCTGGAAGGGAACAACATAGCTAAAGCACTCCGCCCTTCGGACCCGAGACCTTAGAAGAATCAGTTACCCAGAAAGAAAGAAACCAACTGGATTTAAACACACACGCACACGCACACACACGCGCACACACATGCACGCACATGCACACGAAAGCTGCTAAGGCCTGGCCCTTTCTCGGCCTGCCTCCTCGCCGTGAGAGCTGACGTTTAACTAGGTGAGACCGTGTCTGTTCACTGCACTCGGTCACACAGAACCACAGACCTCGCACGTAGCGCAGAGCCTGATGAGAACTACAAACCTGTTTAGATGCCAGAGAGCAGACGAAGGATGCAACCACTAGGCTATTTCAAAACTCAGTCTTTCGTAGGGACTTAGGGGCACGTGGCACTCAAAAGGGGGAAGGCGATGCCAAATGACAAGCTAATACTCTTGTCGGCAGAATTACGGGGAAGGACAGCCTTACCACACTGCCCTGCGGACTGGACCCACTCTGAGAAAAGGACCCCAGCTTCTGAAGTCAACGCACTCTAACGAGGCACGTCCTACAACGTCACTTGAGCTTCTGAAGTCAACGCACTCTAACGAGGCACGTCCTACAACGTAACTTCGACTGCGGTCGGCATCTTCCTCTTTTCTGGTTTGCCTGCTGCACGCTTCAGTGAGATGCAGAAATATGGAGCCACCCTGACAGGAAGGAGGCTAGATGCAAAGGGTTCTCCACAGCGCTGTGCTGAGGGTTACAGGCAGGCCTGGGAGTCCCGCAGCTTGCTCCCTGCGCACACTGCCCCCTGGTGGTCGTGGCTAGGGTGTCAACATTTTGCCACCAAAGGTCGGCGTGCATTTAATGGGATGAAATGACCGTTCTTGAAATGCCTTTCCTCGGTGCCTTTTCAGTTTGTTTTTGTGTTTTCTTCGGTAGCAGGGTGAGGAAAAGGCCATATTCCTAAATTCTTCAGACACAGATCAATATCTGACTTATAAGATGAAAGCCACGTTTGTTTTAAAATAACTGGGGCCGGGGTCTCACCGATGTGGGTCTCCCGAGGACAGCTGGATGTTACTGTGTCGGATACTCCACAACAACACAGCCCAGTTCTTAACGAGGGTGATTCCAGGGCACTTTACGGGGACATCTCATTAGTGACTCCTGATTTTGGGCTGGTGGGACCGCTGGCTCTGTGAGGCTGTCCCTGAGAGAAGCCAGTGGGGGCCTTGCTCCCCCAGCCCCCCCCCCGGAAGTCCCCCAGTACGCTGCACAGACTGATGCTAATGGGCTGCGCGCTGCCATGCACGTGTTTGCTTCCTTTGTGTGACCTTGAGGCAGGGGCACTCCATTATGCACTGGGTCACCACACACGACATGAGCTGGCAGAGGAGCTGCGTGAGGGCAACGGGGGGCAGGGACTTCTCTGGGAGGTGGGCTTCCCTGTGCGGAGCGCGCAGCCTCCTGGACATCTCCGTCTCAGGAAGGCAGGGCTGGCCTCGGGGACTCACTGAAAAGCCACTTGCCAGAGGAGTCCCCAACTTGCGCAGGCTCTGCTGTTAAATCCGACAGAATACAGCATTCAAAGACCGCACCGTGAGCCACCGTCTTTGCTCATCCCCCCAGGGCGCCTCAGTCCCGATCCTCCAGACCTGAGACCTGCCTTCCACACAGACACGCGGAGACGAGGCAATGAGGACAGACAGGCCCGCGCACAGTCCAGGGCAGACGCTGGTGCTGCTTACCTTTCTCGGGCGCGGACAGGTTGGGGTCGCTGCGCGGCAAGGCTCCGTCTCCAATGTGATTAAACAGCAGCCTCTGGAAGGGACAAGGACCTGTGGTTACGGTGCCACAGGCTGACTTGGGAGAGGAGGCCTTCTAGAAAATGAAGGGATGATCTCATTACGGAAACTTTTTGTTCAAAACAGTATTGTGTACGATTTCAGAGGCCCCGGGAACAAAGAACTAATATGTAAGGGGGAAAAGGGAAGAGCCTTAGGTTTTGAGAAAGAACACAGTGTTTCAAAAGTTCGGCTTAGGTTTTAAATAAAAATGGTTAATAACTCTTCACAGTAAAGTGTAGGAAAAGACAAATGGTAAGTAGCAGATAGGTGGTGGTGCCCTTTAGAGATGCAAGTGCTGCCCTGGCCAGGTGCTCAGCTGGGTAGAGCGTCCTCCTGATACGCCAAGGTTGCGGGTTCGATCCCCAGTCAGGGCACATACAGGAGTCAACCAATGAATGTATCACTAAGTGGAACAACAAATCAACGTCTCTTTCTCTTTCCCTCTTCTTTTCCCTTCCTCTCTCTGAACTCAACAAAAACATATTAAAAAACAAACAAACAGAAATGCCGAGTCGATCAGAGAGGGAAAACCATTCTCGCTTCCCTCTCGGCTTTACCGCTCAGGCAACAACCATGTGTCTCCTGAGAAAGTGGCTGGGAAATTCCCGACAGGCGCAGACCCCGGTCCCCTGGCCCCCGCGGGCGGGACGCGCCATCTAACGCAGCCCACGGGTTGCCTCTGGCGGCCACCGCGTTTCTTCGGGGACATGTGACCATTCCAGACCCTTCCTTGTCTTCTAGGGTCTCGGCCAGAGGGTTACCTGCGAAGGCTCCACAGGTGTGGGGTAGATGGCGCTGCACGGCCGCTCCCGGGGGGACAGGCAGGCGTTCTCTCGGGAATGTTTGTGTTTGTCGGACAACAGAGGAGAAGCTGGAAGAGAGGCAGGATGGTCAGTGAGGGGCGCCACTGCCTGCAGCAGGGAGCCGAGTGCCGTGGCTGCGGCCACGGATAGGGACACGGAAACCACGGCTCCCAGGCGCTGGGCGGCTCCCAGGGCCCCGTCAGCCCACCGCACCCGGTTCTGACCTCTGGCACTCGATGGAGCAGAACTGGTCACATTGGGCGAGGCGGAGTGGGTGGAGCTGAGGCTTGAGGTAGACGGGCTTGGCTGTAACACAGGGAAGCTGTTATCACAGGCTGCTCGGAGGCTGCGCAACACGGACATCTTCAAAACAAAACCACTGACATGTTTTTCAAATTAACCGACAGAGAAAAACGCCATTCAGACAGGTAGGAAAATCTGACTGACTCAGACTGATACGAAGACCTGTCTGAATTAACCCAGAATCTGAGCCGTGGCTGGTGTGGCTCAGTTGGTTGGGGGGGTCATCCTGTGCACTAAAAGGTTGCTGGTTCGATTCCTGGTCAGGGCACATGCCCGGGTTGTGGCTCGATCTGGGATAGGGGGCGTGCAGGAGGCATCCATGTTTTGCTCTCACACTGATGTTTTGCTCTCTCTCTCTCCCTCTCCCTTCCCCTTTCTCTAAAAAGCAATTTAAAAAAATATTTATTAAAAGAAAAAGAACTAGAGATTTGGATGCCTGCCCAAGGCAGGCATTCGTGCTGGCCGGCTATCTCTGTGCCTGGGGACCCCTGGCGGGCCACCTAAGACAAGCAGGATACCAGCCACGTAAGCAGGCGAGTGCTTCTACGAGGCAGAGGATGCATCTTCCCACTTTCTCCAAAATGTGTTAAAGCATGTATTCGGCAATATGCATGGGGCCTCTTTTTCAAGGACAGTGGAGAGGAAAGTCCAGCTTACAGAGTTGTTATAAACGCCACCTTCGTGGCGTCTAAATAAATTTTTGTTGCAAGAGCTACACTAACTCTAAAATCCCTAAAAACTATTATTTCTTCTTTGGCAAAAACACTCTTTATTGCAGGATTTTCAGACATGCCTAAGGAAGGGGTTTTATAATGGACCCGTAAACAATGGGTCCTCAGAGGGGGAAAAGCGACTCAGAGATGCTGAGAGGCGGCTGTGCGGTGACCGGACCAGAGGGGCCCAGAGCGGACCGCCCGCGCGGGGCTCTCCCTCGCCCGTTCCTGCCTCTGACAGGGAGCGGGGCTGGACCGGCTGCAGGCCCCAGAGGCCAACGCCAGTGCTTCCAGGTTGCCTCCAGTCTCGGTCTCGCTCCCAGGCTCTGCCCAGCGGCACCGCCCAGAGGCAGGCTGGGGATGGAGGGGAAACGTGTGACAGGAGCAGACAGAATGCGAGTCCCGCACCTGCATGTTGAAGACCTCGTCGGAGCTCTCCGACTGCCCCGTGATGTTGCTGACTTCAGCGGAGGCCTGTGAGGACAGCGACGACGAAGAGTACCGGTTGACGGCCGGGTAACTTAGCGGGCTGGTGGGGGGCGGGGGGGGGGGGGAGAGAGAAACGGCCGTTAACTCAGTCTTTGAACTGTGCTTTATCCCATGCTGGCTTGGTGTCAATCCAAAGGGAAAAAATATCCACCCTAGACTTGCCAGTGTGGCTCCGTGGTTGAGCGTCAACCCATGAACCAAGAAGTCCCCGGTTAGATACCCAGTCAGGGCACAGGCCCAGGTGGCGGGCTTCATCCCCAGTACGGGGCGTGCAGGAGGCAGCCGATCAATGATTCTCATCACTGATGTTTCCTCTCTCTCTCTCAAATCAATAAGAAAAATATCCACCTGTTTTGCGTTTCCTGTTTGCCTCAATCTAGTCATGTGTTTGTGTGTATTTATTCCTCATGCTGTGGATGGCTCACCAGTAGCAGATGCCTGCAGCTGCCTCGCGGGTTAATGATTTCATTAAGAAGTAGCGGATGTGACAAACTGTGCAAGAAGGAGCGGACCATTCCAGATCATCACGCGGGGGTGCCAAAGTGTACGAGAACAAAGAATATGACTCACCTGCGCCTGGGAATTACCCGGGAACCGTCTGGGCTCATGGAGGCGGGTGCCGAGTTCCGGCACACACGAGGGCTTCCGTTAGGAAAGTGGACTGGGCTGGCTTGTATATAAGCAGAGAACTCCTAAGAGAAATGCAGAAAACCCTTCAGAAGGGGAACCGTGAGGGCAAATAACCTATGCGGTATTTCAAAATATTTTTAGATACGCGTGCTGAGTATCTTGAAATCTTTACGTAGGGCTATTATGGTAGGTTTCAGTATTATTAACTTTTCTTTTTAAAAAATATGTTTTTATTGATTTCAGAGAGGAAGGGAGAAGGAAAGAGAGACAGAAACATCAATGAGAGAGAATCATTGATCAGCTGCCTCCTGTACATCCCACACTGGGGATGAGCTCACAACCCAAGCATGTGCCCTGACTGGGAATCAAACCCTGACCTCCAGGTTCATAGGTTGACACTCAACCACTGAGCCACACTAGCCAGGCTTATTAAGCTTTCTCTCGCTTACTTTTTCATTTTCCCAAAAGCTGAGCATGGCCAAAAGACGGCAATGCAATTTTAATATCTGAGGCTCCTGGTCAGATGGTGCAGTGTGGTAGAAGTACCACCAGATGTCACTGTTGACCACCTCCTCGACTCTCTAAAATCAGCTCAAGGTCAGAGTGCTGGGGCGGACACTATGCACTATGTACCTACCTGTATCCCTAGGCTTGACTTCATCATGAAGAACTGGTCCACCAGCTTCTTGTGAAGGGGTCGCATGTCCTGAGGTACAAACTTCTCATGCACGGCCAAGCCAAACTCCAGAATCTGTGCCTGGACAAACACACAGAGTCCGCATGGATGAGTAACTCCAGGGAGTCCCTGTGGGGTCAAGCACAGTCCCCACGCAGTCTGCATGCATTAGCGCTAATTCCTCTCAACCCAGCAGGACAGGAGCAGTCCTTAATGGGCAGGCAGGGGCACGGAGGCTCAGAATCATCCTGCGCGTAGAAGACACAATGGGGATCCGGACCGTGGTCTCTGAACCCAAAGACTCGATGTTCCTGCCACCCCACGTATCTCAGGTCTGTAACAACCTTATGAGCAGTTACGTGTCCCTTTGGCCCCTCCTGCGCTTTCCCAGATGGGACGGGGCTGCCCCGTTAGGAGGATAGGGTGCTGTTCCCTGAGGGATCTCTTTTCTGGGGGGCACCCCCTTTCCCCCGTTACTCTTCTCTCTCCCCTCAGGTTCTTCTGTGCCCATCCACTGCCCCCAGACTTTCAAAATCCATCAAGGAGGAAGTACGAAGTGCACAGGAATTCTCTGCTAGCTGCTATGCTGCTTGTGTTTGTTAACAGGAGTCTTCTTGTTCGCTCATAGCGTAACAAGGAACCGCTCCTAACGTAAACCAAGGTTTCCTGCCACCAGGATCCCCCAAAGAGAGGAGCATAACCCTTCAAGTTTCCTTTGTTCAACTATCAATAGTGATTCATTCCTCTGAGTTGAGTAGCAGCTGCCATTGCCCCTTGAGCCCTGCCTGGCCACGCCCCTTCTCTGCCCAGCCAGGCCTCTTCCTCACCTGCTCAAGCATCAGCTCTCGTAACCGGGCAATTTTCTCTCCGTCTTCAGGGTGACTTAAGACATACTCCTTGACAAAGAATGCCTGGGAAGAGAAGGAACAGTCAGCGCACTGCGGGAGAGCGGCAAAGGAGGGGCGAGACCCTGTTGCTCCTAACGCTCTGGTCTCTAAAGAACAGCACTGCTGTGAGCCAGGGCACCACTGCACACCCTGCTTGGGAGCAGGTGGAGGGATGCCTCGTGTGGGCGGCTGGTCAGAATGGAAATATAAGGAACGGACCTCCGAGGAAGAGCGGAGATTGTGTAAGTGTTTTTGATAAAACAAACAAATAGCAAAGCCAAATAAATAAGCTTTATGGCATCACACTCTGAAATCAGTTGCCTTAAGGTTCTGTGTGACCAAGGTGCTGGCTTCCGCTTCCAAGCGATTGTGCCTCTCTGTTGAGAACTAAGAGGGCAGGTACACAGGCGACTTAAGGCATCTCCTAGACAAGATCACACTCCTCTATGCCATGAGCCTCCTTAGACATCAGTTAAACATGTCCTCACTACTTTTATTCGTCCAAGCGCGCGCGCGCGCGCGCGCACACACACGCACACACACACACACACACACACTGTTATCCTCAAAATATCACACGGGGACATGGAGAGATCATGCCTCACAAATGATGTGTCTGACTGCCTAACAACAGCCTCCGGGCCAACGGCAGCCCGTGCTAGCAGGCTGACGTGCGTGCATATTTTGCACAAGGATTCCCGAAACCCTGAGAAATCACCTCTGAAATTTTTCAAACAGCAATCCCTAACCCTCACCTCTTTTTTAAAAAATTTACATACGGCATATACTAGTGGGCCGGTGCCCGGGTTCTGGCACCCTGAAAGGACATTAGGAGAAGTATTTTCATATCGCTATTCGCCCTTTCTCTGTAACAGAAGTGTCAGATTAAAGAAAATCAGTAAAATGTGTATGAAAATAATATATAAGTTGATTAATAAACAGTAACAACGTGATATAACAACGAAGACATATAAAAACAAAAACATGATATAAAAACAAAAACATGATATAAAAACAATGACTGATAAATTGATTGAACTTATTCTAATATCTCCCTGTATACCACATTAAGAGTGAAAACACTTTCAGAGTGCTTGACTGATTTCCCTTGTGATGAAGTATTTACAACTTTAACGTCACACACTCTTCGCACCCGAGAGAAAGCAACATATAACTGACCCTGTCCGAAAACGGGTTTAGGTAGGAATATTCCTACTCTGTCTAGAGTTTGTCCTTGTGATTTATTAATAGTCATTGCAAATGCTGGCATCACAGGAAACTGTCTTCGAATTCATTTAAATGGGAGGCCAGTGTCAGACAGGGACAAGTCAATTCTTGGAATCAGAACAACCTCTCCATCTGCAGATACTGTTAATACTTCAGCTTCGATTATGTTAGGTTGCAATCTTTTGATAATAAATCTAGTACCATTACAAAGACCTCATTTACTATTAAGATTTCTCAGTAGCATGATGATCGCACCTACTTTCAATTTTAATTTATGACATGGCATTCCCGAAGGAGTGGATACTATTAAGAAATTTGATGGGAAATTTTTCCTTTTCAGTATCATCCATTGAATCGATGGAATCATCACTCAAATAGGTGTGGAAATCTCCATCGAGTATATCCAAAATTTCTTCCATTTAATTTATGAACATGCTCATTTTTTTGGACAAAGAATCACACATTTAGATATATTTTTAATATTTTCTATAGATATACTACTTCTAAAAGTAGCTTCAATAATAGATCCGTTAAAAATCATTTCATGGGGGATTTCAATAATATCCATTCCTAAATGAAAACTGCTATCAAGTTTACCATCTCCAAGTTTTACTAACCATTCACTGTAAGTAGAATCCTGTGATCTCATATTTGTTTTAAGAGACAACTGTCTGAAACATCCCCAAACACTACAGTACTTTAAACTTGTTTGTACTATGGCTGATCGCACAACACTGAGACATTTCAGAGGTATGTTGTGCCAATAGTTGGTCTTGAGACATATTCTGTTGATGACGCTGCTTCTTTCAGCTTCAGAGTGTCAACAAAAACAACCAAATTCATGATCGACAATGACAGAGCGAAACACACGTGCAATTGGTGCCAGCGAGAGCTTTATATGTATTGCGCATGTGCAAGTCAACGTTTATTTTTAAACTGCCAGTGCGCGTCACATGTACCGGCCGGTTGGTCAGCCGGTTGGATGGACGTACAATGGGTCACTTAGCCTTTTATATATTAGATTTTTTTTTTATTGAGTTCAGAGAGGAAAGGAGAGGGAGAGAAACATCAATGATGAAAGAGAATCATTGTTCAGCTGCCTCCTGCACGCCCCACACTGGGGAGGGATCAAGCCTGCAACTCAGGCATGTGCCCTGAATGGGAATTGAACTGTGACTTCCTGGTTCAACCACTGAGCCATGCCGGCAGGGCACCCTCATCTTTTTTTATTATTATTATTCATTTTCACACCCTCACCTCTTGATACCGGGAGACTCCGCCGTTGACGGCAGCATCGATAACTCCGTTCAGGCACATGGTCAGCGGGTTGATGTTCTGCATCTGCCGGGTCTGACACTGGCTGATCAGAGTCTTCAGCTGCTGGTTCTTGTTCTCCAAAACCTCAATTGCGTTCTCCAGGGGCGTCATCTCCACCTGAGGAGCCAATGAGCACAGACATGCGCTGGAGTCTGAGACACTCAGGGAGACAGAGGACATTATCCAGGGTCACACGAGCAGGGCCCCGCCCCTTTCCCCACCCCTCCCATTCATACCTCTCCCAGGGCACCCAGTGGAATAGATTAGGACTGTGAGATAAATCAGCTGCGTTAGTAAAGTCTAGAAAGCGATGGTGATGATAATCATTGGGTGGAACTCGGTTTGGATCATTGGTAATCGTTAATTATATATTAGCACTGCAACAATCAATGTAATCTTTAAAAGAAAAAAAGTCACGCGATGATTTTTAAACCGTGGCTTTTTTTCCTTCTCAAGGGCTAACCGTTCAGAGCACACTCTCGTCACCTGTCTAGATGCTTCTGAATGCAGAGCACCATGGGGGCACAGAGACGCGCGTGCCGGTGCCGAGTGCAGGAGCTGCCAGCCCCCGGGAAGATGGGTCGTGGGCCCGCATGGACCACACCTGCACGTGCCACATCGCCACAAGGTGCACAGGTGGGACACAGTGGGAGGTATGGAAACAGGATAGTCATACAGGCCCCGCATCTGCGTGCTGAAGGACAGCCAAACAGAACCACAGCGAGGTAAATGTTCTAGGCGACATGGGACGCCTAACGTGAAAATGAGGCGCGTGCCAACAGGCTGTACTGTGACAGTATCGTCACTGACACTGTCTTTGAAGGAATGTCTGCCAAGCTCTCAGCTGTGAAGTCCTTCCGGCTTACAACTCATGTACCGGTTCTTTCAGCTAAGGAAACAAACCAGCGTTTCTGAAGGTCGCTTAGATCATTCTAAACTGACACCGAAACCTCTAGAATAATCTGACGATGTCCATTAACACTGTATATTCATCAGAAGGCACTCTGCAGAGAAGGACGGACCCGCTAGGAAGTAGATAACTTGTACCAGGTTGGCCGGCAGAGAGCCCAGGTCCAGAGTATTTAAATCCCTCACAAACCAGTAAGAAAAAGGCAAACCACGCAATAAAAATGGGCCAAAGACTGAAACAACCACTTAACAAAGGGAAAATCCAAATGGCCAGTAAACATATGAAAATGTGTGGACTCTCATTTGTGATCAAAGAAGTAAAAAGTAATACTACAGTGATATACTACTCACCACAGCCAACATAGCAAAATTAACACGATGACAGCAAGTGGCCGTGAGAATGTGACCAACAGTCTCTCAGTTCCTGCTCTTGGAAGTTCTAATTGGTTCGGTCACTTTGGAAAACAGCCTGGCATTACATACCAAAGTCAGCGACATATTTATTATATTTTATGATCCTGCCATGTGTACAAGGAAACATGTCAAAATGCTCATAATTATCTCCCAAATTCATGTGTCCATTTGACAATAAAATGCACAAGTATAGTGTGGTATGATCATACAATGGAATAGTACACAGCAATGAAAACTGACTTCAGTCATATGTAATAACATGGACTAACACTACAGATAAAAATACCGAATCACAGAAGCAAGTTCCAATGGGATATATACAGTACGATGCTGTTATGTAAAGTTCAAAACCAGGCAAAACTAAATTGACTGGTTTATATAGGATGCACTAGGCAAGGGAATGGATACCATAAAAGGGAGGGTAATGTTGAGACAGGCCATTAAGCTCCGACAAGTGGTATAGGGAAACTGATGGCTAAACAAACGGCCAGGCAATTCACAGCAGAAACAGGTCACCTCCCTAGAGATAATATCTAGGCCTGTATTTCAGCTCCAGACCCAGAAAAGCAGCAAAGGTAAGATAACATACCTTGGAATATCTGAGTAACCCCTCTTTCCAAACCCCTCAGGGCACAATCTCCCCACAGAGCCAAAGCCACAGATCCCATCCTGCACCCACCCAAGTAAAAGAAGTGTCTATTCCTTTACTTTTTATCTCATCTCAGAGATTTCCCCATTTTGCTTTCTCCCACCTCTCTAATCTATCACCAGTGGATTTCATGTAACTTCCTTTTTAAAATATATATTTTTTTATTGACTTGAGAAGAGGGAGACAGAAATAGAAACATCAATGATGAGAGAGAATCATTGATTGGCTGTCTCCCACATGCCCCCGACTGGGGCTGTGCCCCAAATGGGAATCGAACTGCGACCTCCTGGTTCATGGGTCAATGCACAACCACGGAGCCACACGGGCCGGGCATCATGTAACTTCTTACATCTTCCCCTTCTATCCTGATGTATAAAATAAGTGATAAAACTGCATTCTCTGGAGCATTTCCTCAATCCACTGAGCTTTTGCTTCCCCCCAACTGTCATCAGTTTGACTCAAATAAACGCACAGAAGTTCTTACGGGTTTGGATACTCACACTAAGTGAGATAAAGAGCGTAACTGGGCTTACATGCCATCAGCTTAGGTTCATCATTTTGGAACCCAACTTTCGGAAACACCTTTCGGTTTTCAGAATCTTTTAGATTTGGGCGAGGTAATGAGGAGTTTCAGTTCAGTCTGGCGTGTGAGTATTGAGGGCCTACTATGTGTGCCTGGTCCTGAGGACCATCTATAGCAGGAGTGGAAACTGGAAACCAGGAACGTGAATGCAAGGTGGGAACGTGCCAGGCAGCGGGAAGCAGACAGACAGGTGTCAGGAGTGGGCTTGTTCAGGGAACAAAGTGGCCCGTGAGATTGGTTCTGTTGGACAGAACATAAGGTGCCTGTTCCAATACCGTGGGCAGCTGCTTGAAAGGCTTGTGTTTAGTAATGCTCTTCTCAATTTCATCTGAGCATGCTCCTTTTCATCAGAGGTGTACATGCACACACGATTGTGTCCACGTCCATGTGTGCACATGCATGTACTTGTGTGCCTGTGCTAGTGTGCATGTGTACGTGCGCTCGTGTATGCATATGGGTGTATGTGCGTGTGCACGTGTGCTAATATATGCATGTGCGCCTGTGCAGGTGCATGTGTGTATGCACGTGTGTGATATATTCAGGGTGAGTACTGCTGGTGAGATGCACAGAACTGAGCGCTCTGGGCAGGGCAGAGAGGAGGCTCGCGGAGTCCTCAGGGCGGTGGACGGCTGGGAACATTTCTGTGGGCCGGGCCCATGCCATTTGGAAGGAAGCACAACAATGAGACGTGCGGAGCCCCGTGCGGGGCAGCCTCTCCTCTTCCACGGAAAGCACCGGGCACTGGGTGAGCACCCGCTTGGGGACCTTGGCCTCACCCTTCAAGACCACAGCTGCTCTGGGTTTGCAGGGAGCCGCCGCATTCCCTGGCGCTGCAGAACGAAATGCCATGAAACCCCTAGCTTAGCGGAACGTGATGAACTGTGGATGGTGTCAACGCGGAGACTTCCGGCAGGACGAGCCATTCTCAGGAGACGGTGTGGGCAGGCGCTGCTCTTGCTTACCCACCAAGCAGAGCGGCTTGTTCACGAAATAAGCAGGAGATGGAAGGCTACGCTCACTACCGGCCCATCTCCTATCGCTGGAGGAGGGAGGCAGGCAGGGCTGGCCGCGCCCCAACGTGGATGAGGGAGGGGGAGGGAGGTAAGGATGCTGGAATCGCAGGGCTGTGGCTGACACCCAGGTGCCGTGGGCTTGCAGAACAGCTGGGGCAGCAGGGCGGGGTCTCACAGGATGTGGCCGCCATCAGCAACTGCTCTCCCTGTCCCACCCTGGGGACCGCAGCTGGGGGCATGACTTATACCCCGAGAGCTCTTGGGTGCTGGGTTCCAGGCTCTAACAACACCCACAGCTCCCTAGCTGGCACTCATCCGGGGCTGCTGGAAATGTCTGGAGACTCTCGTGCCAGCATCCTGCCACTGGATGGACTCACTGTGCGGCCGACACGGAGGTACCTCCACATGGGCCTCCCGCTGCCTAGGAGACTGAGGCTCGAAGGGATGGCATCGCTGGCTTTGGAGTCAGAAACCCCTGTGTTCAAGTCTATTCTCAGCATCTTGTTACAGGGCCTCCTGCAAAAGCTTTCCAAACTGGTGAGAGGAAGGACAAGAGTGCGTAGCTCATGGCCTGGCCCTGGTGACCGAGTCAGACACTGTGACCTTCCTGGCCCGGCCCCCAGGGATCGGATCGCGAAGGCTGTGCAGCTCCAGTAACTAGGAGAGTGGAGTCCAGTTCCTCTACCTGCGGGGCCAGTGCTGTGTGTGTGTGTGTGTGTGTCAGTCTCACACACCCACTCACTGCTCTGAGGGCTTCCGGAAACTTCCAGTCAAAGGCAGGAGCACCTCACCCTGGCAGGGTCCCAGGCGAGCAGCAGTGAGAAGAAAGTGCCCCGAACAAGTCTGGTCCTTACCACCTCGCGCTTGTCCACCTCGAACCAGCGGGAGATGCCCGGCAAGCTCTGCACCAGGAAGAGCGACGTCCTCTCCACCCAGAGACTCTGCGGAACACGGGACATGTTAACCCTTAAGTCACAGCCATGTCCTCTCCACCCAGAGACTCTGCGGAACACGGGACATGTTAACCCTTAAGTCACAGCCATGTCCTCTCCACCCAGAGACTCTGCGGAACACGGGACATGTTAACCCTCAATTACAGCGACATCCTCTCCACCCAGAGACTCTGTGGAACACGGGACATATTAACCCTCAATTACAGCGACATCCTCTCCACCCAGAGACTCTGTGGAACACGGGACATGTTAACCCTCAAGTTACAGCCATGTCCTCTCCACCCAGAGACTCTGTGGAACACGGGACATATTAACCCTCAATTACAGCGACATCCTCTCCACCCAGAGACTCTGTGGAACACGGGACATATTAACCCTCAATTACAGCGACATCCTCTCCACCCAGAGACTCTGTAGAACACAAGACGGGTTAACCCCCATGTTGCCCTCTTCCTGGCTACTGAGCTGTGGTTAAAAATGTTTGCCATTCACTTTTATCAGGGGTCATGTACCAGCTCGCCAACACACGGCTGCATAACCTCCTGGAGGAAGGGCGTTGGGGATCCTGCAGCGGACCTTTCTACTTTAAAGAGGAAGATGCTAAGATCCAAGAGCGACGGGACCTGCTTAAAGATGCCTTCTCATTACCTGCCGAGCCAGCACGGAGCCCACCCACCGGAACCTCCGACTGCTCCGCAGCCCCGACCACTGTGCCACGTTGCCCATGCCCACATGAACATAGGATTTCAGAGCCTGGCCCCCTCCAGCCAGGACCAGCACCCCAGGCCACATGAAACCATGGCTGCCTTTGGTAAGAGCTGACGATATCAACCAGGGTTCTGTGCCTATGGCTCATTTTTCTTATTGAAACAAAGTCCATGCCCAAGAGGAGAATACACTTTGCGAGACTCCTGAACTAGCGCCAGGCATTCAACAGCAGCAAGAAATGAGAAGGCTCCTCTGAGGAGCCCAGGAGCCGTGCGCACCTTGAACTCGTTCTCCTTGTCCTTGGGGCCTTTGTGGAACGGCCTGTCGTAGCGGAACTTCCAGATGTGGTTCACTTTGTAGAAGCTCTTGATGTTGTCGGGGACACCCTCTCTCTGCAGCACCTCCTGGCTCTCGGGGATGGGGGTCACAGCATAGATCTGCAGATCTGGGGTCACAGCGTCAAGGAGGGAACCCCGCTCAGCAAGCGCCACGCAATCCTGGCTCCCGCTGAGCTGTGGCGGGGAGAAGGGGTGGGTTAACTATCTGCTATTCGCTCCCCTTTGGCTGGAAGTAAACTAACATCTCCAAGAACGTGCCCAGACTCAGTTCCTAACACTCATTCCCAAACAATAGGTCTCGGATGAGTTTTAGGTCAGCGGTTCTGGAAAAAGTATCAGTTAAAAATTTTTAGGGCCCATGGATGTACTGATTTTTTTTTTTTTAGAGGGGGTGAGTGGGAATAAAAATGTCAAGGGCAAAGGGGGTGAATGATATGTTCCAGTGAACATAAGGCTATTATTTTCAGGAACTGAAGTCGCTGCCGTAGGATATGTCAGGGGAAAATTATCCTAAGGGAACTCACTAAAAAGAGCTTTAAAATCAGGGATACGTTTTAATTAAAAGGGAAAAAATTAGCGTGGCTGGTGTGGCTCAGCGGTTGTCAACCTATGAACCAGGAGGTCACAGTCTATTTGTGATCAGGGTACATGCCCGGGTTGTGGCTTCATCCCCAGTAAGGGGTGTGCAGGAGGCAGCCAATAGATGATTCTCTTTCATCACTGATGTTTCTATCTCTCTCTCCTCCCTCTTCTTTCCTCTCTCTGAAATTAGTAAAAACGTATTTTTTAAAAAGGAAAAGAGTTAAACAGAATCTAAGAGATTCTTTTCCCCATGATAACAAACAGAACAATTCCGCTGAGGAGGAGCCGAGCTAAAATAAGATGCCGAGAAAGAGGGAGACTACGAACACGGCAACCCCACAGGGTCCGGTGCTCCGCAGCCCCAACCACTGTGCCACGTTGCCCGTGCCCACGTGAACATGGGATTTCAGAGCCTGGCCCGGCAGGGGAGTGCTGCAGCTGCCCGCCGCCCCCGCCAGGTGGCGCTCCTGGGGCAGTGGCCCTGCCCGAGGTGGATACACTGCGCCTCCGCCTGGAAGATGGTCTCGTCGGGCTGGTTGGCGTGCTGCATGGCAATGGCGTGCGGGAACTCAGTCAGCATCCGCTGCTGGAATGCCTCCAGCCGCTCGTAGTCGTGCCCTCTGCACACGAACTCCTTGTTCTGCAGGCAGAATAAAGGACGAACAAAATAAACTAACAGCCTAGCTGGCGTGGCTCAGTGGTTGAGCATCGACCTAGGAACCTGGAGATCACAGTTCGATTCCCCATCAAGCACATGCCCGGGTTGCAGGCTCAATCCCCAGTGTGGGGTGTGCAGGAGGCAGCCAATCAGTGATTCTCTCTCTCATTGATGTTTCTCTCTCCCTTTCCCTTCCTCTCTGAAATCAATTAATAATATATTTTTAAAAACAACAATTAACAAACAACACAAGAACGATTCCTAGATATGAGAACAGAACAGACGGACAGTTGTGGGGGCCGGAGACTGGGGAGCCAGGTGAAAAAGGCAAAATGGCTACACTGTCTGCCGCGTGGGACCTGGACCCGCACAGGCCCGCACTCTCTCGAACGCCAACGCCGAGGATGGCCCGCTGAACTGAAGAGTGAGAACCGGTCCCCAAGGGAAACAACCCTAATGACCAAAGATGGCTCATCCATCCAGCAAACTTGGAAGCTCATGACGCAAACCCCACCAGATTGGTTGCTATCTTGGGGAAGTATTCAGAACCAGGCGTTCTACCTGAGAATGGGGTTTGCAAAGCCAAAAGTGAACAGAAGTTTCCTGATGTGCTCACTTGTCTGAAAAGGGTACAGGGCCAGTCACAGCTCAGCTCTGTGGGTCACGATATCTACTGGGTGTCCCCCCCACGACACACAAAATGCAGACACACTTTAACAGCTGATAACTCAATTTAAAAAATGAAACGTATTTTAATAAACACTGCCTTTATAATTATTCGAAGTGTATAGACATTTTGGGGGGACACCTTATATATTAGAAGTATGAAAGCAAACTAAGTAGTACATGACTCACTCTTAAGAAAAATGGGAATTTTTTCCCATAAAATCCAACCCTGAAGAACTCTGGCTCCAGGCGCTGCTGGTCCATAATCTTGTCATACAGCGAGGCCTCCATCATCTGGGGAAGCAGAGACAGCCGGTCAGTTCTCCCGCTCCCAGCCCCTCCGCCTCCCAGCGCAGGCCGCTTCCTCTGCCCCGGAGCACGTGCTCTCGTTCTCGGGCGGCTCGCTGGCCTGCTGAAAGCCTAGGTGTGTCAGCACATGATCTCGCCGGGGAAGATGGTTTCTATGCGCACAGTCCATCGGGGAAATGTTTTCCTCCCAAGGAAATAAAAATGAGTACGAACCGTGAGAAGCAACCTTTCGGGGAATTCTCGTGCCAGGTGTACTCACCTGTGGGCTTGCTTCTCCTCAAACACGGAACTCAGGACATCTGGGAGATGCACGCTTTCAGGTTGGACGGGGATAAACTGACCAACCAAAGCAGAGGACGCGGGGCTCAGGGGTTGTGTGTCAACCCTTGAACCACGAAGTTGTGGTTCGATTCTCGGCCAGGGCACATGCCCGGGTGGTGGGCTCAATCCCCAGAGTGGGTCATGCAGGAGGCAGCTGATTGATGATTCTCTCCCATCATTGATACTTCTACATCTCTCTCCCTCTCCCTTTCTCTTTTTGAAATAAAAAACAACAACAAAAACAAAACACAAAGCAGAGGCGGCCACAGTGCAGGTGACAGGTGACGTCGGGCTGCGAGCTCTGGAGTGCGACTGACAGCAGTGAACTATGACCCACATAAAGCTCACGGTTTCCCATTCACCCTGTGATTGTCCTGGGGGTTCCAGAGAAAGGCTCCGATTGGACCTGAAACCTCCCTCTCCTCGCCCCCTCCCTGCCCCCCGCCGCAGCACCTGAAAGGTTTATAAAAACATTAGTGAGGATGGCACCCAAGCGCTTTCCCAGGCAAACATGGTGACCTCCCTCCAGGTACAGGGGATGCCGAGGAGCAGGCAAAGGCTTTATGTGAAACGCAGTGCTCGATGGAGCCAGCGTAACTGGCGGGAGTGAAAACAAGGTGTTTTCTTGTTAGGAGAATTACCCATGGCCCGCGGACATGAAACACCACGCGGCAAATGGCCAGCTCCTGCCGGCTGAAGGACCTCTTGGTGTGTGTGTCGGGGGAGGGGATGACATGGGCTGTTAAAGGCTGACACCATCGCTTCAATTGTTGCCTCGGAATTAAAAGGCAACATCATCCCTTCCTTTTTTAAATGTAGAAGCTGATGATCCCATTTTAGAGACCCAGAGGAACTTAAGGGCGTGGAGGGCCCAGGAGCAGGGGCTGGCTGAGCCGGAGGGAAGGGAGGGTAAAATCCCCACGTCAGAGAACACCAAACACCTAGAGCTCTTGGCGGACCTTGGTTTAGGTTTAGCAAAGACAAACCTTTCTGAAGCTAAGGGGAGGTAACGACAGACTTTAGCCCCGGAATATTAAAAACTGGGTCAGGTAGCCATTCTTACTATTTTGCTTCATGGACTATGGCACCAAGAAGGATACACTACTACAGAGACTGTGTCCACATGGGAAGCCCTTCCCACAGTGCGGGGTTTCCTCAATAAAGTACTAGTCCCGGCTCAGATGGTGTGTTTTGATGTGGGGTTTAGCCCAGATTAGCGATTTTCCACCCAAGTGCCGCAGGAATGGTTAAATCTGCAACACCTGCCTCGGTTACAGGACCAATGACCTCTTTTCCCTCCGACTGTCCAACGCGAAAATGACAACAGTCAACACAACAGTAGCCTCTGGTGTGAATGAATCAAAATCACATCTTTTTTGGTCAGATCGGCATAAACACACTTTTTGGTGTGCCGCAGCGTTTTAGTGTGTGCCTGAGATGAGGAGGGCTGACCATCGCTGGCCTAGTCCAGGGCTCACTGTCCGTGCCCTCCTCCAAGCACCACAGAGTAATGGGCGGCTTCTCTGCACGAGCGCCGGCAGCCCCGAGGAAAGCCTGCCCTCAGCACTTCCCTGGAGGCAGGTCGAGGGGCCAGAGACAATGTCAGGGGGGGAAGCTCACAGCGCGGCCCGCGCCCTGCCTTACCCGCATCTTGCTCAGGTTCCGGTAGTCATAGTAGCTCTCGTACTGCTCTGCGATCTTCCGGCACAGGACGATGCCGCTCTCCCAGCACTGTGGGCCAACGGGCACGGTTAGCGACCGCCCACGCTTGCTTACTTCCACCCCGAGGTTGGCAGGGACTGCCTTCCATCACTGAGCCTCACTTCATCCCTATGACCTGCCGTTAACAG
The DNA here is from genome assembly GCF_027574615.1 of Eptesicus fuscus. Lineage (NCBI taxonomy): Eukaryota > Metazoa > Chordata > Mammalia > Chiroptera > Vespertilionidae > Eptesicus > Eptesicus fuscus. The sequence continues at coordinate 3,493,884 of NC_072486.1, read as the reverse complement.
GATCACTGCAGCTTTAAGCATGAAGATAGCATGTAATTAGCTGTCTTTCCTGCCTGGCTGGCGTGGCTCAGTGATTGAGCATCGACCTATGATCAAGAGGTCACGGTTCGATTCCTGATCGGGGCACATGCCCCAGTTGTGGGCTCCATCCCCAGTGTGGGGTGTGCAGGAGGCAGCCGAAGGATGATTCTCTAGCATCGCTGATGTTTCTCTCTCTCTCCCTCTCCCTTCCTCTCTGACATCAATAAAAAGGTATTTTTTAAAAAGTCTTTCCTGCCGTTAGGAGGATCACTGGGGCTTTAAGCATGGAGACAGCATGTAACTAACGTGTAAGTTATTAAAAGTCTTTAGGAAGCTGGAAATGGCAATGCCCCCCCAGGAGGAGGTGGCATCCATGAGCGGAATGAAGGGACAGTGGCACCAGCGCAGTCGCCCGGGGCCACTCACCTTGCCCCGGTCGAAGTTCTGGATGATGGCCAGGTGCAGGTGCTCCTTGCGCTGCCACTCGGTCTGCATGGGGTAGCTCAGGAACTCGCGCAGCGGCCGGTCTGACCACTCCAGCAGCTCGTCGTACAGCAGGAGGGTGTAGGCGGCCTCTGCAAGGCAGCAGGGAGCAAAGTTCAGACGGGCCCCAAAGCCGCCCCTCAAGGGGGGCCAGTTCATGACAAAGAGGAGACAACACTATTTTCTGAATTTCATGACATTCCAGAAAAGTGCCCAGAGTATAAGAATATATACAACGGCAGGTTAGTGAATGATGACTTTCTCAAAGATGGAATCATCAGAGATTTGCATGTAATTGTTTGTTCCCTGTATTCATTCATTCATTTATATCCATACCAGAGGCCCGGTGAACAAAATTCGTGCATGGGTGTGTGTGTGTGTGTGTGTGTGTGTGTGTGTGTGTCCCTCAGCCCAGCCTGCACCCTCTCCAATCTGGGACCCCTCGAGGGATGTCCGATTGCCTGTTTAGGCATGATCCCAGTGGGATGGGGCCTAAATGGGCAGTCGGACATCCCTCTCACAATCCAGGACTGCTGGCTCCTAACCGCTTGCCTGCCTGATTGCCCCTAACTGCCCTCCCCTGCCGGCCTGATCGCCCACAACTGCCCTCCCCTGCTGGCCATCTTGTGTCCACATGGGGGTAGCCATCTTTGATCACATGGGGGAGGCCATCTTGTGTGTTGGAGTGATGGTCAATTTGCTTATTACCTCTTTATTATCTAGGATTCTCTTTCTCTCTCTCTCTCCCTCTTTTCTTCCCGCCTTTCTTTTGTCTATAATGCCTGTATGCTACTGTCATAAAAATGTTGAGAGCCTGGCCAGCATGGGAGCCTGGCTAGCATGGCTCAGTGGTTGAGCAATGACCCATGAACCAGGAGGTCATAGTTCAATTCCCAGTCAGGGCATATGCCGGGGTTGCGGGCTCCATCCCCAGTAGGGAGCAGGCAGGAAGTAGCAGATCAACAATTCTCTCTCTCTCTTCCTCTCTGAAATCAAGATACAGGGGAGACACATCTTTGTCTGGGAGGAAGTTAACTGGCGAATAGCTGGAGGTGGGACTAGGAGCATCTTCCAAAGGCATGTTTAGGAAACAAATAATGATAGCTCAACTCTTCCAGAGGATCAAAGGCTGAAAGGTGTGGAAATAGTGTTAGGGGGAGCATCAGGGTCCAGGCAGGATGCAGGAGGACAAAGAGTACAAAGAGGAGCTGAAGGCAGAGAAGAAACAGAAAAAAAAAGGAGGACTAAAGGAGGGATTAGAACCCCCACAAGAGTTGGATGAGTTGTGTGTCTGCGTATGAGAATTTGATTCAGGACAGTGATCATGGGTGTCTGGATACACAGGCTTGTAAAAGCAGCTGTGAAACAGTTCATTTGTGAGACATACACACCTTGGAGACATGGGCAGCACAGCAGAGCACGGAGGACGATTTTGAGCGTATCAGCAAGATGTATATTTTTTTTGTTTGCTTGTTTTTAAAAAATTTTTTTATTAATTTCAGAAAGGGAGAGACAAAGATAGAAACATCAATGATGAGAGGGACTCATTGATTATCTGCCTCCTGCATGCCCCCTACTAGGGGTTCAGCCTGCAACCCCGGCATGTGCCGACCTTGAACTGTGACCTCCTAGTTCATAGGCCAATGCCTGACCATCAAGCCACAACGGCTAGGCAGCAAGTAGTAGATGTTTTATTGGAATATGTTGTCTTTATTTTTCTGTATCTTTAGAAGATGATTGAAGAGGGAAGAATGAATCATCTCCAAAGTTCTAACAGATTAATCTTTTTAAAAGTGTTTATAATTCTGAACAAATTGGAGCATGGGCCATCTCACTCCATCATTTTGAGACATGTGGTGTGAGGACACCAATGAGACAGAAGAAGTAATAGCACAGGAGGAAAGAGAAGATGAGTTAGGAACAAAGACCCTGTCATAAAAGGCGGCCAAGGGTTACGCCATTTCAGCGAACCCTACAGAGAAGTTCTCCACCCATTTCACTCTCTCCAGGAACTCACAGAAATGAAGACAGAGAGATATGAATAAAATGTTATAGGGGAAATAAAAAGGAAAAAAAAAAGAAAATGTTATAGGGAAAAGGACTTATTTCTTATGACTTTGGGGAACATAAAAACTGCAAACAAATTAAAGAAAAGAGTTTTTCCATCTCCAAAATATACCCAGCTAGATTTAGACTTTGTTTAGAGAACCAGAATAGACCTGCTATTTATCTGCAGGAACTGTCCTCCATTGCTTCCCTTGCTTTTTTTATGGACTTTAAGTGAAAGACTACCAGGGTTTTTTTCCCCACAGATATATAAACTAGGTTGAGCATTTCTCTCAAAATCTGGCTACCAGCTACTTAAAAATGACCATTTAAACTCTCAGGCAACATGATCAGCAAAGAAACCAAAATGCTCAGCACATCTGTGGGGCCATCATTGTATGCAGATGGAATACATGACAGCTACCACTTAAAGAGGGGAAGACAAAGGGACCTCCACGGCTGTACACTTTCCACATTTAACTTGCGGTGATAAAATACTAACTCCGAGTAGACCATGAAAAGTTAGGGATGCATTTTGTAACCCCCAGAACAACCTTGAAAAAAAACGATGCCAAGAAATACTGTTAAAAAGCCGGCATACAAATTAAAATGAAATACCAAAACATACATACATAAATCCAATTTAAAATAAATTTCCATTATTAAAAAATAGGGGGTTCTTTATCTGATATGGAGGTTGGGACACAGAGAACAAAAGACAATCAATTACATAAGAAACAAATTTCCATTTTAAAGCAGAAATGCTTGAGCCCTCATTCTAAAAAGGAGAGGACTTATCGTGTCTCACACACCCGTGTCCACACTCCCCAGCCGGAGCCTGAGACAGAATTACCTGTGAAGTTCTGTGCCTTGAGGTGCAGGTCGTAGAGTTTGTGGATGTAGCGGATATACATCTCTTCCTTGTTCAGTTCCGTCTTATAAAAGTTCTGGAAAAAAAAAAGGGCAAGTGTGGAGAGTTGCTCAACAGTCAGGCCGGCAAATACCTGCCTTTTACTCTGCTGACGTGTCATGAAATCGAACCAAAAGAACGGATTGTTCGTGTACGTGCCTTTAACAGTATGTTCCCGGAGGCCAGGGGCATGCTTTCATTCAACACCGGCTGGGCCCAACAGGACCTAGCGACTGGATGCGCCGGAAATGTCTGCGGTGCTGTCACCAATGATGAACACATCCTTAGTGACTCTATCATTTTTTGTTAGTTTTGCTGCCAATGGACAGTCAGCCTACTCAACTAAAATAGTGAAATATGTAACAGATTAACCTGTTTATTAAAGTTAACTAGTGATATTCAAAGGTGTTTCAAACTCCAAACACATGCTTACTTTAAGGAAAAATAAGGCCGAGTCCAAACAACGCAAATGCCTTTTTCCTTCCGTAGATCGTGTGAAGGTGGGAAAGAAAGGCTCTTTAGTATTGTTAGGGAGTTATGAGAGGCTCACTTGTGCTGGAGTTTAAATGTTTCCAGTTGACGGACAAAACATAAATGGACTGATAACAAGGTATTTTGTTTCAAGTCATTATTGTGGAGACAAGCTTATTGAAAGTATTTTATTTACATAAAAAGTAGCTTGTCTTCCTAAACTTCCCTAACACATTTTAATGTTATCAGAAACTCAACTTGAAGATAACCTGGGCCCATGCTCTTGGCATTTAAAGGTACATCACCATCCTGGCTGGGTGCTCAGTGGTTAGAGTATCGGCCCTTGGACTGAAGGCTCATGGGTTCGATTGCAGTCAAGGGCATGTATCTCGGTTGCAGGCTCCAGCCCCGGCCCTGGTCAGGGAACATGCAGGAGGCAACCAATCGATGTCTCTCTCACACATCGATGTTTCTGTCTCGCTACCCTCCTTTCCACTTTCTCTAAAAATCAATGGGGAAAAATATCCTCCCGTGAGGATGAACCAAAAATGAATGAATGAATGAATGAATGAATGAACATTATCAGCATCCACCTCTAGTCCTTCACCACCTGAGCAAGGGCACTTCCTGCCTGAACGTGGTAGACAGAGCACATGAAGGCCCATTCCAGCAGAAGCGCGGCACTGTGACTCAAACGCGCTCTTTCCAGAGGCCCTTGGACGTGACATCCCGGCTACAGCGCCGGGACGCCTATCATTGTGGCTCCTGGTTTCGATTGATGCCACTTGGGATGAGGAATAAGGAAAATGTGTGGTGATGGGGATACATCTGATGACCTGAAGAAGTGACCCACTTTTTGGAGCTGAAGAGGGCTTTGGCAATGGGCTGGACTAGCTAATGTGGCTCGTAATCTGAACTTGAAGCCTGAGGACCGTCTGCCCATGTCCTTTCTGGATACCACCGCCCAGGAGTCCATTCTTTACTATGAGGGCTCTGCTGTCCTTGAGACATGGACATGTAACTGAATAAAATTGTTTCCAATTTACATCATTATCCTCTCCCTTTTCTTCTCCTCTAGATCTTGGCATTCTTTTTGTAAAATATATTTTTATTGACTTTAGAGAGGAGGGGAGAGGGAGATAGACACATCAATGATGAGAGAGGACCACTGATCGGCTGCCTCCTGCACGTCCCACACTGGGGATCGAGTCCGCAACCCAAGCACAGGGAATCGAACTGTGACCTCCTGGTTCGTAGGTCGACACTCAACCACTGAGCTATGCTGGTCGGGCAGTCTTGGCATTCTTTAAACAAATAAGTAAATAACGCCATTCACAGCTCCCATTATAACTCAAATCATTTTAATTAGCAAGCAGTGTTGTAGCATCAACACACGTCTAACATCCCCACAGCAGGTTTTTATGTTATTAAAGGATGATTTGCTCTAATAGCTATCTGGTAAGAAGCGGCTTTCTTTGAGAACAAAAATAAGACTCACTCTGGAAATGAATAGTTCTTTAATAAAAACAAAATGATCTCTCCCATCAGCAGAGGAGAATATTCACATATGTCTGGGGAGACTGGTGACACCAAGAACAAAATAATAATTACATTTCCCAGCATGAGTCATGACAAGGGTTCTGCACTTGTACTGATGAACACTCCATTTAACTCTGGCAGCGTGAAGGAAGCCAGAGCTCTCCGAGTGGAGAAACATCTCTGAGAGGGAGTGAGCGGATGAACAGAACCATATTGCCGCTAGAAAAACATCAAGAAGGTTCCAGATGGAGTATGAGCTAGAACGATTCACTTCCACGTCATAGGTTTCGCTCCTTTAATAAGAAGTATTCTTGCCCGGCCTGTGTGGCTCAGTGGTTGAGCATCAACCTATGGACCAGGAGGTCACGGTTCAATTCTGGGTCAGGGCACATGCCTGGGTTGTGGGCTCGATCCCCAGTAGAAGTTGTGCAGGAGGCAGCCAATCAATGATTCTCTCTCATCATTGATGTTTCTCCCTCTCTCCCCCTCTCCCTTCCTCTCTGAAATTAATTAAAAAAAAAAATGTCCTGTTGGGATGGTAAGCTATATGATCATCCTACTTATAACCCAAGCCTTAACCATGGTGGCATCGTACATTTAATTTGCAAAGAAGCTAGAAAGTGAAAATTGGCGTGTTTAACAGAAGAGAGTCATTTGGTCACAAAAGTAGAGATCGCTAATATTTATTACGGATGGAAAGAAACTGTCTAAACAGAAGTACCAAGTCCTATGGGGACCCTTCTTGTTTCTAGAGAGTGACAAAGGACGACAGAGCCCGTTGAGCCACAGGGGACAGATGGCTCCCACTGGGACCTCGGGGCTCTGTCTCCAGGCCCCTGGGTCACCGTGGGTGCGTCTGCAATGCTGGGAGCGGGTAGTTTCCTGGGATTTAATTCAACCTGAAGCTCGCTGGGCCTCTTTTATTTTATTTTTTAAATATCTTTTTTATTGATTTCAGAGAGGAAGGGAAAGGAAGAGAGAGAGAGAGAGAGAGAGAGAGAGAGAGAGAGAGAGAGAGAGAGAGAGAAACATCAATGATGAGAGAGAATCATAGATCGGCTGCCTCCTGCACGCCACACACTGGAGATGGAGCCCCCAGCCCAGGCATGTGCCCTGACCGGGAATCGAACCGTGACCTCCTGGTTCATAGGTGGATGCTCAACCTCTGAGCCACACTGGTGGGACTCGCTAGGTCTCTTTTAGATACACTTCTAAACTCTTCTAAGAAACATCGGATAAAAACACACTGGACTGAAACCAAACAAAACACAGTATTTCTGTAAAACAACAAATGCCAGGCTCTTAGGAGAGGGGCGGGGGTTACTAACCAGGAGGCTCACGGTGCAGCCGATCTTTTTGCCATCCACCTCTCCCACTTTCATGCAGTCCCTGAAAACAGAGCAACAGTCAGAACCCAGAGCTTCCTTCCCAGATGCACACACACACTGATCTTTCAGGGAAATAAGAGGCAGAGGCCTGGGGACTGCAGGAACTGCCCCAGGCTGCAGGATCTCAGGGGAGGGGTGACAGACTCCTGAGCCGCCAGGTGGGCCACGCTCCCTCTCAGTGGGTGGGTCCTCGGAGGCGGGCAATGGTGTGGGATCATACACCTCTAATGTGGGTGGGAGGGGGCCGGTAACCCTGGCCTTCAACAATTAGAATGAAGGTTCATTCTTGAAATAAAACAAAAACACCATGCATTTAAGTGGAGCAAACTGCTTGACCACTTTAGATCATTTAAAAATTAAAAATAAAACGCTGTCTATGAGAGCAGCATGGTTGACTAATTCTCAAACACTTCATCTTCACCCTGAAATGGATGGATCTGCTTACTGGCTCTAATGGGCGAGGCCAGATAAAAACGAACAAAACCAAAATCCCTTCACTAATGGGACTCTGAGAACCCTCTCCATCCACTGAGACTTGGAAAGAACTGCTGACCAAAACAAAACAGAAAGAGGAACGACCCAAGGAAACGACCTGAGCCAGCAGTTCACAGCCATTATCTCAGGCATCAGGTTCACAGCTGCGGGGGGGGGGGGGGGGGGGGGGGGGGGGGGGGGGGGGGGAAGCTCAGGTGTGTGGGGACTGCCCTGGACTCTTGAGTCCCTAACCAGGACCGCAGCACACTGGGGAAACGGCACCCAACTCACCTGTAATCCAACAACCTCTCCATCAGACGAGTCACCGTGGCGATCAAGGAGACCCCACTCTCCCTCCATGTTTCCCGCTCGATTTTCTTCAGCAGACTGGAAAAGAGAGGACCCCCGAGCATTTTCAACATTTATTTTTATCGGTCACCATGACGACCATTTTACTTTCATCAGCACCTTAAATGCCTTAGCAACCACAGCAACATCTTACAAGAAGCACGATTTGCAAACAATGTCTTACCTAGGATAGGGACCAAAGAGTGGAATTCTAATCCGGAAGCATTGACAAAGCAAATGGATGTTTAGATTATGGGAGTCAAGAAATACGAATCCATGCACAGAATTCACAGTTTCACACAGGCAAGCCCCGAGCAGCTCACACACGCTTTTTCCAGCTTCTCTCTCCCAGGAGCAGGCTCGCACCTCCCCACAGCAAAGGACAGTGTGGCCAGCAGAGACAGCACACCTGCGAGGGTCCTTTCAGGTAAGCCCTTGCTGTATTCCCAGGAAACTGGTTCCCTACCTCTCCGTGGAGCGCATCCTCATCCGAGCAATTCTACGCAGCGCAATGCCCCAGGAAAACCCTTGCACAGACGGAGCGACGTGTGGCGTTTTTTCCCTTTCACTTAGCATTTGCCCACTCAATACATATCGCAGTGTCTGGTGCGTGCAGCCAACAGTTTCATACACTGCGTCATTAATCACAGGGACTTTCTATGGGTGGTTACAGTGGGCAGGTGACAGGTACCAGGCCACTGCCTCTGGCCTTCCACCCCAACCTCAAGCACCTTGGGGCAGAGGCGCCATGTAAACACAACATAGTCAGTCACAGCAATTAGCACCTGTTTTACTCCCCACTTCTCCGAGGGAGAAGCAGACACTGGCAGAGCCTGTAGGGCTGAACCTGTCCCCGTGTAAAAGTTAGACCTTGAGCAGGACCTGTGAAGACGCCTCCCTACCCCTCTGGATGGAATGATCATCATTTCTATCTAAAATCCTGTGTCTCTTTCGTCCTGGTTTCAGAAATAACCTAGAAAACACTTCTTACAAGTACCACCTAAGCCTGCTGTCTATTGAGCTTAGTGGGAAAAGCAGCAGTAGAGAAAAAAGCTATTTTGGGGGTGTCTGTGGCTATGGTCTCTCCCTTCTCCCCACTTCCAGCGATTGGCCTCCCAGTGCCCAGTCTCTGTCTTGTCTCCTCATCTGTTGCTACACCTTCCTGATCATTTGGTTTTCAGGTTTATTCTGAGCTGTTTCCTGGATTGTGATGGGGGTGGGGGGGCATTTGAAAGGATGGAGCTTGCCCTGACTGATCCCTGAGGGAACGGTCCCCTAGTTTTACTAAAATATGTTTTCTTTACCTGGCTAGCATGGCTCAGTGGTTGAGTGTCAACCTAGGAACCAGGAGGTCACGGTTCGATTCCCGGTCAGGGCACATACCCGGGTTGCGGGCTTGATCCCCAGTGTGGGGTATAGGAGGCAGCCGATCAATGATTCTCTCCCATCTATCTATCTCACCCTCTCCCTTCCTCTCTGAAATCAATAAAAACATTTTTAAGCGCTTTCTTTTGAAAACAAAAACAACCTCTGAATAGCACTATTTCAGGCTTCAATGCCAAAGGAACTGAGCCAGTGCTGACAGGGCGTCGCCTGCCCACGCCCTGCGGGTGCAGCAGAGCCTCTCCGGTGCAGCCCGCACCGCACACTCCGGGCGGAGACAGAGGGCTCAGGTGTGAGCTAACAATGCGGGACTTCTCTCCCCTCGCACAGCCCCCGGTGTACAGCATCGAGCCACACAACCTCCGCGAGCAGAGGCAGAGCTCTGCGCAGCACGCCTCCTCATGAGCCCCGCACCCAAAGGTGGGGGCTGAGTCTAGAACCCAACTATGGGCTTTGGCAGCCAGGCTGGCTCTTGGTGTCCAAGTTCCCCCTCCGATCTTACCTGACACGAGCCTCAGGGGAAGAGGAGGCGATTTTTAAAAAATATTTCTATTGATTTCAGAGAGGAAGGGAGAGGGAGAGAGAGAGAGGGAGAGGTCTGTGCTCAACCACTGAGCCACGGGGCTGGGCACGAGGAGGCATCTCGCCTGGTCCACAGTCATGCCCGTGCACCGTGCCGAGTACAGAGACTTGTCTAAGGACAGCACAAGGTGACATCTTACTGCCAACAGACGGGCAATGAGCCTCCACAGCGCGGGCTGCAGAACCCCACAGCCCTGCGGGAGGACTCCGTGCTCAGCGGCTTTGACCTATGAAGGAATGTTGGGGGAGGACCTGGCCCTCCATCTCCCGCTCTCTGTGTCGAACAGGACAGTGCTGAGGCCATCACTCGTACCTAAAACACCTGTGCCTGCGCCTGCTCTTCACCCGCAGAAAAGGGTCACACATCTGAAGTGTGTGTAAGAGCTAATCCTGTCTGCAAACTACAATTTAGTGTGTGATCGCCAATCAAGACCTCTTACTGCCTTACTCGGAGCAGCGGACGATAAAGTACCGACTGCTGGAAAAGCTGAGATGGGAGTTTGCCTTCTGGAAAGCTCCCGAGGCCCCCAAGGCTGGGAGTACCCTGTGTGTTCCCACAGCACACCCACAGCGTCCCAGCCCTAGGCGAGTCCTGGGCCAGGAGGTGCTCAATCCGGCGCCATGACGCCTCAGGGCAGCCAGGGGGCTGTGCGTGGTTCTGAGGCCCTGTTCTGACCCATCCCCTGGTGTCTGTGACCCGCAATGTCAGCATTGTTAAGAGTAATAGATCCTGACTTACTTATTTCAGGAAGGTGCAGTATGGGTAAATAAAGATGCTGCTGGGATTAGAGAAAGATAACTCGGGGTCCTGGGAGGGTGTCATACAAATGGAAAGTCTCGTTTTAACGCTACTTTAGCAAGTGCTGCCTTTTCAGAAGGCAGTGACCTGCCTTCAGTTTCTGAACTTTTTAAAATATATGTTTTTAGCCAAAACCGGTTTGGCACAGTGGATAGAGCGTCGGTCTGTGGACTGAAAGGTCCCAGGTTCGATTCCGGTCAAGGGCATGTACATTGGCTGCGGGCACATCCCTGGTAGGGGGTGTGGAGGAGGCAGCTGGTCGATGTTTCTCTCTCATCGATGTTTCTAGCTCTCTATCCCTCTCCCTTCCTCTCTGTAAAAAATCAATAAAATATATATTAAAAAATAAAATAAATAAATAATAAAATAAAATATATGTTTTTATTGATTTCAGAGGGAGGAAGAGAGAGGGAGAGAAACATCACTGAGAAAAACATCAACTAATTGGCTGCCTCCTGCCTCCTTCTGGAGATCAAGCCTGCAACATGTGCCCTGACCTGGGAATCGAACCCAGTGACCTCCTGGTTCATAGGTCAATGCTCAACCACTGAGGCACATCTGTCGAGCAGTTTCTGAACAAATTTTAAGAAGTTTTAGACATGAATTACAGAGAACAGATGAGATGGTCCCATGACAACGCGTGTTCCTATTTCATAATGTGCGCAGTGACTCACTATGACTACACCAATTCACTGTGATTTCTATGACCCAAAAGTGCATGTTATTGTTACTTAAAATATAATTACATTTTCACTCTCTCTTCTGTGGCCAGGTAGTGATGATATGTAGTTACCACTTTAGATTTTATTTATTCCCAATATGCTTATCACAAAAGAAAAATATTTGTGGTAACATTTCCAGTAATCTGCTAAATGTCAACAAAATAAAAATCTCCATTGAATGAATCAGGAACTTGTAACATCCTAATTACCGATGCTTAATATTTTAATTATTGGTTTCATTTTTATGTCAGGGCATATCTGCTATTTAAAAATCACATTTATATACAAGCAACCCAAAATGCACACTATCAGGCCTTCACTAAAGTCAGTGAGAGGCACCTAAGAGCCATGTGCATATTTATTACTCTTGCGAATTTCTTATAAAAATTAATCACAAAGCCCAAGGGACTCGTCACACTGAGTGCTGTCTCATTTCAGTGCTTTGTTCAAACCAAGGACTCGTCACTGAAGCGAGAGCCGTGCTCAAAAGCAATTTGTGCTGTTGGACGAGGTTTTAATCAGCTCTGCGCTCCACTCCAGCTGTCAGCAGGCCCACACTCGGTGCCCGGGAGTGGAGGCGGGCGTGGGGAGGAATTATTGCAAGTGCCAGTTTAATGACAGCATCGGAGGGAAACGGTGCTGTTCAGGACCCAGGACAAAGAGCGTGCTTTGTCACCGCCACCGCCACCGCCAGGAACCGGCACACCCTTTCTCCGCTTGTCCTCTCAACGTAATTTCTTTAAAAGCTCAGAGAATTATTCTGAATCAGGCAAGTTGAAATCTATCAGTCACTAATGACACTTTTCAAACCTCTATATTTTTCTTTCCTTTCCCTTTTTTTTTTTTTTGTTTGTGTTTTTGTTTTGTTAATCCTCACCCAAGGATATTTTTTCCATTGATTTTTAGACAGAGTGGAAGAGAGAGGGGGACAGAGAGACAGAGAGAAACAACAAGGTGAAAGAAACACACTGATTGGCTGCCTCCTGCATGAGCCCTGACCAAGGCCCAGGCTGGAGAGAAACCTGCAACCAAGCTACGTGCCCTTGACCGGAATCGAACCCAGGACGCTTCAGTCTGCAGGCCGACGCTCTATCCACTGAGCCAAACCGGCCAGGTCTCCTCCACACTAGTATATTCAGACATCCGGGGCTCTAAACCCGGGAGCATGACGTGAATGACAGGATTTATAGTTGGCTATCAGTATTAAAGCATGAATGCTTCCTTTTAGGGGAGACCTAAACACTTAGGAGTACACTAGGTTCGAAAAGGACTAAGACCCATAGAAAGCTGGAGAGAAAACCAGTGTCAAGAGTTAAATTCCTAAACACGCTTAGGCATCCTCTTGGGCCACCTCACGGTGGAGGACCTGGCCAAGCCGGTCATCCAGGGACTGTGCTCACATCTACTGAGGACAACCTCAAAGCCCCTCCATGCTCCGTGTGAATCCCCGTTGAGAACTTGAGAGAAAGGACTTGCTTCTGTGCATTCTGATGGGAAACATTTAGGAAGCAGCTGGTAATGCTGAGGGAACCCTCAGCACGCAGAAGGGGATGGAGCCTGGGAACAGGTGAAGGTGAATCTCCCAGCAGCCGAGCAGCAGGGGCTGCGGCTTTGGGGAGCGCTGAGCCCCAACAACAATCACACCACTCTGGGGGGCTCCTCCACTCTGAACCCTATTTAAACGCATTATCCTCCAGCCCTGGTTCTCATGTTATTAGGCAGGAAAAGAGCGAGATATGTTATGGAACACGGGACCCGAGCTAGTTAGAGATTAAAATAAGACGACATGTTCAATCAATGTAATAAAACCCATTATCCAGAGTCAGGCCACAACCCTGAGTTTCTCCCGCACAGCCACCCGGCACACCGGTGTTGCCCACACCGTCTGCGGCTCTCGGCTGCCTGAGATGACATGTGATCCCCGGGCAGGGCCAGCTGGAGGTGAACCATTACTCACATACTGTTGAAGAGCTCCCGGTAGGTTTCGTCCCCTTTGCCTTCCGACATCAGGCTATCCAGCTTGTCGATGAGCTTGGCTTCCACCTGCAACACACCCAACAGCGCTCTCTCTCTGCTCCCCGGGCAAGGGGCATTTCTAGGCACATGGAAACCAAGGCATGTCCCCAAGAGAAAAAGTAATGGTCGATCGGATTGTGTGGAAGTGACAAGATCGGTTGGGTTAAGAGCAGAGAGTCCTAAGGGGCTCATGTAGATGGAGCATCGGGCCTTAAACTCCCCGCGGGGCTGCTCTGGCTGCTGCCAAAACCTCTCCCTGGCGATTCCAACACAAACACTGCAGCCCAGCTTCAACATGGAGGCCTTTTTTAGGAGCTAAAAACACTGACAAGGCCCATTTCTTTTCTTTCTCTTTTTTTTTAAAAAAAAACATCACTATACATATATAGAAACATTCATTTAAATCTCTGTGTTTTCTATCTATTTTCTTCCTCAAAACAGTATGAGGGTGCACGAATCTTTGCTGAAAGCGAGAAGCTGGCCCATCCACGGACAGATGGCAGATCCTATAGAAATGCTCCAAGTCAGTACTAAGCAGAGAGAGAGAGAAAGAGGACATATTTCCTGAAAACTGTGGTCCAAACCTTTCTATGCTCCAGCATGGAAACCCTGCAAGGCTTGGCTGCCACCGGGAAGGCAGGGCTGTGCACCCAGCCAGCAGGAGACAGAGGATGAAACACCCTGGCTGCCCGAGACGAAAACAGCTGGGCCGGAAGATGCTGTCTGACTGGGTGGCAGGTCTAAGCCCCATGGTCCCTTTGAATCACAATGAATTGGGATAAAGGCAAAAGGGCCTAAGAGTGGATCCCCCAACATGACTTTTAAATAGCTTCGCATTCCCCTATCACTTTCTTGAAAATAAATGTCGATACTGATACGGGTGAGATGCCACGCTTTGGGGGACAGGGCGGTTCTACAGAGGCTCTCAGCTTGCTGGTGGAACCGACGGTGGTTTTGTCGGATTTGAGGAAGGCATGAAGCGAGGACAAGTCCTCCCCATCGGTGAGTGCGTACAGGTGTGCACAGGTGAGTGTGTCCAGGTGAGTACAGGGACTGTGAACAGGAAGTAGGCCCAGTATCTGCAACTTGAGGGCAGAAGCAGCTGGTCTCCTATGCAATCTGGTTTGGGAATAAGAACCTGCATCTTTGCAAAACGAGACCAGGCCTCTGAGAACCTACGTCTCTTCGGAATAGCCTTTGCAAGAATTTCCACCGCTTTCCCCTTTAAATGAATTCCCGATGCTTTGAGCAAAGAGCGATAACGCACACTGTGCATCAGACGCTCAAAGCTAAGCTGTTCCCCAAATACACCATGCAGACTGCTGTGAGCGCAATGGTTTTAAGATTCATTAACCTTCTGATTCGCCCACGCTGTGTCCAACTGAGAGCAAAGAAAGTCCCTGCCCGTCCTTAAACACAGACCTGGCAAATCACAGAATGTTTTAGCTCAAAGGGTATGAAATGGTTTTTCAGGGCTTTCCGGACGCTCAGGGGGACGTAGGGCCAGCAAAGTGTTCGCGGCCACCTGGCTGGGAGGGGCCGGCCAGGCTGGAATCTGCTCTGCCGATGGCTAATTGGGTGCTCATTCCCAGCTCCAAGAAGTGAACGGGAAGTCTCCCTCACGCCGAGGGCACTGCCTACCTGCTTGAAGTTGCCACTCCGCCTCTGCTCCCAGTCCATCATGTCATGGAAAATCGGAATCATGACGTTCCGCAGGTCCGGCTGTGGTATCAAGGTCACCTCCAGGAAGGGGCCGATCAGGGCAGGGATGAAATGAAGCTTGTGCTCCCCTAAAGCAATGAAATATTTGCATCTCGGTATATTTAGAAAATTAATGTTGTAACATATGTTTAAAACTATTGCAAGTATAGTAATCTCCATGATAACTGTCTCCCCAAGCAAGGAAATATTTCCCTAAGCACTTATGTAAACAGTAAATTTCAATGTGTTGATTAATATTTCTCCATTTTTATTAAAAACTGGAGAACTGCCAAAACCGGTTTGGCTCAGTGGCTAGAGCGTCAGCCTGCAGACTGAAAGGTCCCAGGTTCAATTCCGGTCAAGGGCATGTACCTTGGTTGCGGGCACCTCCCCAGTAGGGGGTGTGCAGGAGGCAGCTGATCGATGTTTCTCTCTCATCGATGTTTCTAACTCTCTATCTTTTTTCCTTCCTCTCTGTAAAAAATCAATAAAATAAATTTTTACAAAAAAAAGAAAGAAAACTGGAGAACTCACTTTTTCAGTAACTAAGAGCCATAAGGTACAATTAAAAGTTATAGAAGTCATCAGGAGTTGGTGATATTTACTACTGAACACTCACACACATTGGAATTTTTATGCTGCCATTAAAAACGAGGTGGAAGGACGACACAGGTGAAGTTATTCCATAGAATTAACGGAAAAAGTAAGGCACATTACTGTACGGGCAGGTACGTCTTTCATTTAAAAAAACAGGTGACAGAGTAGAACACTGTATCCCCAAAGGTTATCCGCAGCGTGGAGAGGGGCCCACCTCCGGAAGACAGCACAACTTCCCCTGGCACTTTCAGTCACAAAAGCAGTGACTTCCCAAACACCACTTGGCTTTGCCCATCTCTGATCTCACCCATCGTTTTTCCCTCTCTCCACATTCTTTCTTCCCCACTCTCTTTCCTCTGAAACACCCTCCTGAAGTCAATATAAACCTAAGCTCTCTATGTGCACCTGGATTTGTGCATGCCCCAGCTCTGTTGCCTTCTAGTTCAAAAAACAAAAGAAATTAACGGGAAGATAATGTGACTCCCAACAGCATGGTTTTGTGTGTATGTGAGCCTTAGAACAGAAGGTCGGAGGTAGAAAGGAAAAGAAGGGCCAGTGGCCCTCCTTCCTGCAGACGGCGGACTCCTGCTCAGCTCCCCGCCCTGTTCCGCGGGTTTTCCAATGATGCGTCCACCCAGGACGCCGAAGGTGAGCGCTGGACAAAGGGTGCCTTTTCCACAGCACGCGGTCTCCTCATTATAAACACGGCACCTCTGCGAGCTGTCACCTGGGCGACTTGGGTAAGGGACTCAACTCAACACCCACGTGCAGACAAATTATCTACGTCTACCCCACCCTTGGCCGGCCGCTCCTCTGAATCCTTCCTTCCGGGCCTTGGAGCCCCGGCTGACACACTGTGCGGAGTTCACTATTGTTGCAGTGTAGTCTTTTCATGGTTGTTGAATTTTCTTTTTCTTTTTTTCCTTTTGGACCACCATTTAGATGTTCACTTAGGCCCAAGGTCTCCCCGCTGATGCTCCAGCACAGCCACCGCTGGACAGAAGCCAGGCCTCGACTCCGAGGAAATGACGCAGCAGCCACGGACACAGCGACAACAACCGCCTCCCCGCCCCTGAGCCCTGTCCTGCGGGGACCGGTGGTGGAGGGTCAGAAGCATGAGGAGCATGAGGAGCATGAGGAGCGTGGGGAGCGTGAGGGAGCGTGAGGAAGCGTGGGGAACGTGGGGAGCGTGAGGAAGCGTGAGGAAGCGTGAGGAGCGTGAGGAGCGTGGGGAGCGTGAGGAGCGTGAGGAAGCGTGGGGAACGTGGGGAGCGTGAGGAAGCGTGGGGAGCGTGAGGAGCGTGAGGAGCGTGAGGAACGTGAGGGAACGTGAGGAACGTGAGGAAACGTGAGGAACGTGGGGAGCGTGAGGAACGTGAGGAGCGTGGGGAGGGGCGTGGGGAGCGTGAGGAACGTGAGGAGCGTGGGGAGCGTGAGGAAGCGTGGGGAGCGTGAGGAGCGTGAGGAGCGTGGGGAGCGTGAGGAGCGTGAGGAAGCGTGGGGAGCGTGGGGAGCGTGAGGAAGCGTGAGGAGCGTGAGGAGCGTGGGGAGCGTGAGGAGCGTGAGGAAGCGTGGGGAACGTGGGGAGCGTGAGGAACGTGAGGAAGCGTGGGGAGCGTGAGGAGCGTGGGGAGCGTGAGGAGCGTGAGGAAGCGTGGGGAGCGTGGGGAGCGTGAGGAGCGTGGGGAGCGTGGGGAGCGTGAGGAAGCGTGGGGAGCGTGAGGAAGCGTGAGGAAACGTGGGGAGCGTGGGGAGCGTGAGGAAGCGTGGGGAGCGTGAGGAACGTGAGGAAGCGTGGGGAGCGTGAGGAACGTGAGGAGCGTGGGGAAACATGGGGAGCGTGAGGAGCGTGGGGAGCGTGGGGAAACATGGGGAGCGTGAGGAGCGTGAGGAGCGTGGGGAGCGTGGGGAAACGTGGGGAGCCTTCGCGCAGAGGCCTGGAGCTGTGCTGAGCCGCCTGCCGGGCTGGGACAGCAGACGGGCCGGTGTTGCCTAAGGCCGGGCTGCGCCAGGGTCCTCGGGAGAACGGGAGAACGTGCCCACCGCAGCGACGCTGTCCCCAAGTCTGAGCGGAACCAGAGCCGGTTTCTCAGCTGCTGGGAGCCGCGCTGTCCTAGGTACGAACCGCCCATGACAGGGCCAGGAGGCGTCCCAGGTTGTACAGCTCAGATGTCCCAGCGGGTTTCTGCCCCTCGCAACCCAAATAGAGACCATCCGAAACCAGCTGTAAACGACGTGTTTTTAAAAATATGTTTGTATTGATTTCAGAGAGGAAGGGAGAGAGAAAGGGCAATGAAGAGAGAACCATGGATCGGCTGTCTCCTGCACGCCCCACACTGGGGATCGAGCCCGCAACCCCGGCCTGTGCCCTGACCAGGAATGAACTGTGACCTCCTGGTTCATAGGTCAGTGCCCAACCCCTGAGCCACTCTGGCCGGGCTGTAAATGACGTTTTAAGACAATCAGGGAATTGTTAATATAAGCTGGATGTTAGACTAATTTACCGAATTATCGAACTTTCCAATTTCTTCTTCCCAGAGAAGCCATTTAATCTAAAACCCAGAGGGTTACAAATATTTCTGTTTGAAAGACAGCACAGCGGAGAAACACTGGTGACGCATGCAATGACGTCTATAGGGAGACTACAGGTGCCCGCCGAACTGAGCAAGCGGGGTTCCTGCGCCTACGAGCACGGGTCTCCTGGCGTGGACCAAGGCTGCCGTGGAAATAACCGTGCACAGCGATGCTACGATTTATCCCGGAGGGACAGCGGCCATGTTTCTGACCTTCTGGTACCCAAACGACCCTGTCCCGGCCTTCTCACCGGAGCATGGACAAGAGCACGGAGCTCCATTACCCATACGACGGGGCTTCCTCAAATGGCTCTGCATGTTTGAGAACTATATGTGTCCCGGTCAGAAACCTCTCTGTGACATGAATGGAAGTCAAAGATGATGCTTCTATTTTCACGAACAGAAAACACACCCTGCCTTTGCCACGCTGTGCTCAGAGGAGCGCCAGAGCAAAGATACCTTCAGGTCATCGCACATTCGATTCAAACAGGTTCATCCCTTTAACAAACCACAAGGAGGAACCACGCAGTGGTAGTGAATGGACACGATACACATGTGTAGTTAACATAAGTAACATACCAAGTTAAATAGGAAATAATGGAAACCCTCTCTGCCAAGGAGATTTTGGAACAGTCTATTTTCCAAGTATTCTTTTCTATGTAACCAAACCTGTGCCATCAATTTGCTGGAATACTGCGCTCTGTCTGCTATGATTGGCTAACAAAATTAGATCTAATGGTTTCCTAGCAACTGCAGATGCCTTTACATCCTTTACTATACTCTTCATGATATAGGTCAATGGTTTCAAATTTTTTAAAGAGTAGTGATGTTCAAGTCAATTTCCATGAAGTTTAATCTAAATTTGGTAGGATTTGGAGTCCTAGAAATTTCGAGGTGTTACAGTTCCAAATTCCAAAAGGTTCTTAACACACTGCTAAAATTGTATGTATTACTGGAGTGAGCTGGATTATAAAATTTATCACTCCATAATAATGAAACTCACGAAGATGAGGTGACTTTTTTCAGGCAGACACCGATTTAAAGAATTAGTTACAACCCTAACCAATGCCAACGTGTCATTACTTTGTATAGATACCTTCACTGATTTAGACACTTGGTTTCAAAACCTGTCCTTGGTAAATTGCCCTCTTCACTCGGACAGTGAAAAGTGTGGTGCTGAGCTGTGAAAAGCCCGTGGCTTCTCTTTTCATCACTTACCCAGGTTTTGCCACATGCTGAAGATCTCACAGCCCATTGTCACCCGCATGTCGCCATACCTGAAACAGAACAAAAACCAGACCTGATACAGGGCTCGGGAACAAAGACGCATTTGTGTCTCTAGGATACTATCTGTCCGTCTGAGTTAAAAGTCAGTATGTGTTTAATGAAAGATTTCAATGTGCATGTCTTGATGCCTCTAATTCAAATCTTCAAAATTTATCACTTGAATCTTCAATGAAACAGATATGCTTCATAATGTTCACTTTGGTAGTAATTTTGAATCCTGAAAGACTGAGGACAAATAAAAAGGTTTAAATAAGTTCAAAATATTGAAATTCCCAGAAAAGACTGCTTCATGTCCTCTTGGTCATCACCTCTCCTTTGTAATTTCCGGCATGAACATCTAATCTATGAATCATTCGAACTGAACACCCTTTAGAAGGCACCGCACTTGGTATGCCTCCTGCTCCCATCTGATTACACACTGGTACTTACTTTTCTAATACCTTTTTCTTTTTGGAAGGGGTGAACATCTCCAGTTGCAGACACAGCTGGTTTATAAAAATGACCGCGAGGTAAAAGTAGGAATCCCAGATCTGAAATAAGAGTGAAAAATGTATGTACTATGTTGTCAGAAATATTTACAGGGGAAGTGAGATGATACGTGGATTTGCTTCCAAAGTGGTAAGTGGAGAGGGTACGGCTGATATCCGATGGTCCGGAGTTGATAACAGTAGAAGCTGGTTATGGGTACACGGGAGTTCCTTATGCTGCTCTCCCTACTTTTACATATGCTTTAAATGGTCTACAATAAAGAAGTAAACTAAATACATACTCTCTTTTACTGTATTGCTTCCATGTGGTGTCACAGGTGTCACAAGCTCTCTGGTATATTTAAATGGAATATATTTCGTTTCTCTTATAACTGTGTGTCTCCAATGAGGCAGAGGTATGAGATGAATCACTTTATTCCTGTGTGAATTCCTTTTTGGAATTCCTTTCAATGTAGAACTCAAAAGAATGCATATACTTCTTTGGAAATGCTAATTGCTTTAAATTCAGACAGTATATAAAAATTCCCTGCCCAGGCAAATCTTTTGATTCAAAGTTTTCTTATCCCCAAAACAGCATCAGAGAGAGATTAGAATAAAATTACTGACAATAAACTTAACCAAAAAGATATAAGATATAATGAAAAAAAAAAAACTACTTCTCTACTGATACCAAGTAAAATTAAAAAGGAAATAGGAGAAATATTAAAAAGTATTAATATCTTTCATATATAAAGAGTTCTCACAATTAAAAAGTATGATAGAACACCAGCAAAATAATGAACAAAGGTCCAGAATGACAATTCACAAAATATGAATTTTAGTCAATAACTGGTCAATAACAAGTAACTACTAAGAAATGCAAATTAGAGCAAAAAAAGATTTTACTCCTTATCAAACTGTCAAAAAAAAAGTTTCTCCCACTATTGGTATAGATATAGATAATCAAATGAGTGGTACAACCTTTAACTCAGCAATTCCACTTATAAACATTTATTCAAAGAAGTAATTGGGGACATAGCCAAGTTTTATTTTGTAAGAATGTACATAAAAATAATTTATAAGAACAAAATATTAGAAACAACCAAAGTATTAAAAAGTAGAGCTTCATGAAATTTTGATAGGTTAATTATTATAAAGAAATATGCAATCATTAAAATTCCATTGGTCTTAATATATTTGTGGTTTTTTAAAAAATATTTTCTAGTTAACCAATAGGACATTTTATTAAATGTTTAATGTGAAAGATGTTATTTAAAAAATAATAAGAAATAAAGATGCCCCAAAACATACACATCTTGAAGGAGAGGCAGCACAGCCCTGCCCCCCTCTTCACCATTTCCTGTTTGCCCCTGAAAAAGTAGGTCAAGAACTCTTATTAGAGACCCAGGCACATCACAGACGCAGAGTTCTGCCTTAGAGAACCTTACTAATCATTTTCTTCCTTCTCATTAATTTATTCTAAAAAATGGGAAGACGAAAAAGTAAAGG
Organism: Eptesicus fuscus; assembly: GCF_027574615.1. Taxonomy (NCBI): domain Eukaryota; kingdom Metazoa; phylum Chordata; class Mammalia; order Chiroptera; family Vespertilionidae; genus Eptesicus; species Eptesicus fuscus. The sequence goes on along the minus strand of NC_072486.1, from coordinate 3,472,568 downwards.
AAGTAATGGGATTACTTTGTAAGCGTTTTCTTCATATAAACTCTATCTTAAGATATGTCTTAAAAACATTATGTTCTAAGTCCCCTTAGTCATGCATGAGGGTCACAAAGAGAAGAAAAGAATTAAAAATTATGGTAACAAGCCCAGCCAACGTGGCTCAGTGGTTGAGCATCCACCTCTGAACCAGGAGGTCACAGTTCGATTCCTGGTCAGGGCACATGTCTGGGTTTCTGGCTCAATCCCCAGTGGGGGGCATGCAGGAGGCAGCTAATCGATGATTCTCTCTCATCATCATTGATTTTTCTCTCTCTCTCCCTCTCTCTTCTTCTCTGAAGTCAATAAAAAAATACATTTAAAAAAAAAATTCTGGTAATGACACAGCACTGTCTCCTCTTAGGCACTGGGATTCCACCTGGTGGGTAAGCACCATTATAGCCCTGACTTGCTCACACATATAATGAAAACTCTCCTACTATTATTCACAATTAAAACACAGATGGCCCGAGGTGAATTTGAGGTAGCCAGAATAAATTTACTTTCCTATGATTAAGAGAAAACAAATACATGAAGCCATTTCCTTGAGTACCTGGTGAAAGCTTTACCCCAAGTCAAATAGTCATTCGAGTAATACTTACCTTGTAATCAAAGTTTTCATTTAAGAAGTTCTTACGAAGTGCATCTGACAGGTAGAGAACCGTTGTGATGATCACGCTAGGGATCAAAGTAACACAGAGAAAGTTAGGAACTTCACACCAATACAGAAGAATACTGTACAGCGGTAAAAGGAAAAGAAAAAAACGAAAGAACGAGGGGCTTTGCATGTATGACTGTGGGACAATGGCCAGGATTTTAAAGGAAAGAGCCATGTGCAGAATGCCCACATTCTGCCTCCTGCGAGGCTCGGATTTAGGGACTCTGATGCAGGGACTGTGGAAGTAACTAACAAGTGGTTTCCCAGGCTGGGCAGGGGATGAATAAGGTGGGGGGGGGGGGGGGGGGCTTCTCAGGGCATCATCTATCTATTCTATTGTTTGATTTTAAAAAAATATATTTTTATTCATTTCAGAGGGAGGGAGAGAGGGACAGAAACATCAATGAGAATCACTGATCGGCTGCCTCCTATTTGACTTTTGAACCATGGTTAAGTACCACCTGTTTAAAACAAGTAGTGATTTTTTTAAAAAGCAGTGAGAGCAGGTAATTCAAAGGCAGAGAGAAAGGACCCCAGGATTTGGCAGCTTTGAGCTTGAGCTCAAACTAAAGACATCATGTTGTCCTCTGCTCTAACCCTGGGTGATGAGCTTCATGTATCATCAATATAAAGGCTGTACTAGCCTGGCCGGTGTGGCTCAGTGGTTAATCACTGACCTATGAACCAGGAGGTCACTGGTTTGATTCCTGATAGGGGCACATATCTAGGCTACAGGCTCAACCCCCAGTGTGGGGCGTGCAGGCAGCTGATCAATGATTCTCTCTCATCATTGATGTTTCTCTCTCTCCCTCTCCTTGCCTCTCTCTCTAAAAAGACAATAAAAAAAGGTCTTACTTGTTAGCCACCAGGCGCATCACAGTCCAGTCCTTGGGGAACATCTCGGGCCGTATCAATATTCGGAACACAGTGAATATCTGCAGCAGGAAGTCCTTGGGTGAGGAGGAAACAGACCATCTTACTGCATTATTGGTTATTGTAATGCGTGCACACACACACACACACACACACACACACACACAGCGACCCATGCTTCGCAGCTAGGAGAATGGAAAAACACTCCTCTCTTAGGTAAAAAAAATTTTTTTCAATTACAATGGCCTGTCCAGGCATTCTTCTCAGAGATGTCACGCCAGAGGGCGATGGCATTTCTGAAGATTTTTTTTTCCACAGGTCATCTGGGAACACACTGTTGTCAGATGTGGAGACATCTCCTCTTCACACCTCATCAGGGTGGGGCCCAGGAGGCCACAGCACATGGCACCTGGTGACACCCCGCATGGAGTGAAGAAACGTAGCTGGCCTGACTCAAAAAGAGATGGGTGCAGTCTAGCTTCGATTTAGATTCATTAACTGAACCTTAAAGAATTTTTGTTGTAACCTTAAGGGTTGCTAGGAAAATATCTCTAGCAATTTGATGAAAGGCAACAGTAGGGTGTTGCCGAAAATGTAAAAACAACAACCCCAAACACAAAAGTTTTATTTGTCAAACCCAACAACACATTATGTTAAACATGTAAGCTGCTTGAATATAAGATTATGGTTGTCACTCAAATCATCAGAAGACAGAAAGACGGACTCTTAAAAACTAAGAAACAGGCTGTGTGTACATGTATGTGTGTGTGTAACATACTCCCGACAGCTCTGCTCAAGCTTGTAAATATTTAGACAAGAATTTATTTCAGCTCTTTGGCATCAACCCATCCATTGAGAACAGGTTTGATTCCGGTCAAGGGTACGTACCTCGATTGTGAGCTTGATCCCCAGCCCTGGTCGGGGCACGTGAGGGAGGCAACTAATCGAAATGTCTCACATGGATGTTTCTCTCTCTCTGTCTCCTCCTCCTCCCTTCTACTCTCTCTAAAATTTCAAGGAAAAAATATCCTCAGGTGAGGATTAACAAAAAAACAAAACAAAAGGAAGATCCCAATGAGTTAAAACTTGTGCATGTGGTTCATTAGGAACAGACAACGTTTGTCTGGGGCGAGGGGTTTGAAAGCGGCAGAGGAACTGCGGAGAGAAGGTAGACTAGGACCGAGAAGACCTGCCGAGACCTGGGGCTCTGTGCTGTAGGTAACGGAGTCCTCAAGGCTTAAAGCTGGAGTGAGGCTTAATCAGATAGGATTTTCTAAATACATTTTGGTTGATTTCAGAGGAAGGGAGAATGAGGGAGAGAGAAACATCAATAATGATGAGAGAATCATGGATCGGCTGCCTCCTGCGGGCCCCACACTGGGGATCGAGCGCACAACCTAGGCATGTGCCCTGACCGGGAATAGAACTGTGACCTCCTGGTTCATAGGCTGACGCTCAACCACTGAGCCACGCCGGCCCGGCAGATACGGTTTCTGAGCCAGTACAAAAAGGACAATGAAAGGTTACAATGTTCTACGTAACTTCCGGAACATGTATAATCTCACGCCTTAAAGCCCGCCCCACAGTTCTGCATGGAAAGTCATAATCCACAGAGCACAGGACCCTCCCTGCTCTCCTCCCACCTAAAATGCCAGGGACGAGGACGAATGTCAGCCCGCAGGAGAGGGTGGGCGTATAATAAACCATTACTGACCAGAAGGAAGGGGAAAAAAAAAACACCTAATCACCTCGTACTTTTTGCTTTTGTTCATTTCTAAAATAACGCCGAGTCCCAGAGAAGGGGAGAATTAACAAGGCCGAGTGGCAGCCTCTGGCCCTGCGCCCACACGCTTCTGCGACACTGTGCCTCGCGCCACGTGCCCACCGCACGCGCGGGCCACGGAGGAGAAACGGCAGGGCTTTGCTGCCCTTAATAACTGAGGATTTAAGAGACTGAACTGTGACGCCCAGGCTTCCTAAGTGAAGAATGGCTCCTCCGCCATCCACATCTGATGGAAGTTCATCACTGCAGCCTTATCCTCCTTTTCAGCCACACACGTGGCCTTCTGTGTGGAGAGGTCCCACGCGTCTCATCCACTTAAATCCAAGAGTGAAGGTAAGCATGAAAAACACGGGAGTTCAGGCTTGAGCATGAACATGCCCATCAACCGGAGTCAATCAACCCTTACGCATTATCCCTGTTTGTAAAAATGTACAAGTCTCCCCCAAGGCCCCGGGAAGGCTTCCGGTCATGTACCATCAGTGTGACCATCCCCACCGGCCTAGACTGCCCCCCAGCAGTTCAGAACCTCCCCATGATGAAGCTGTGGGTAATGTCTGGGTCCCCAGGGGAAAACTGGAGGGATGGAGAGAAATAAAAGCAATAAAAGGACGGACGACAGGTCCCTTCTCCCACTGAGGACAATCAACTTCCAAGCTTTCAGGGAACGCCACGAAGGAAGCAGCAAAGTGCCCTAAATCTCTGCAAAGATATTTAGAAACATCAATATTTTTTACTGCGTGTCAGCGTGTCAAAGGAACACAGCATGTGGCTGAGGCTACAGGCTGACCGAGAATATCAGCCACAACTCTGCCTCCCGTGTCAGCACCCGGCAGCCGGAACCTCTCACGGGGGGTTCGTAGGGATGGAACCAGCTAACACAGCTCAGGGAGCCCTTATCTTCCCTGAGGGCGGTACGTCCAAGGCCACCGAACTAGGTGAGTCCACGGCTCTGGTCTCCTTAGCTCGGTTAGGCTGTTTCTGGCCTGTTGCACGTTGATGACAGGTGTTTTAGACGCTACGTTCTTGTCCAAGATAAGGGTTAATCACTTCGCATGAGCATAGAGACTCTACAGCAAGCATGTCAAACTCGCAGACGCCGGGCCACGTGCCGGCCGCGAGTTTGACATGCTTGCCTTACAGAGCCAACACGGAGGAGCAGATGCGTGGGCGAAGCTGAGAAAAAGCAGCTTAAAGTTTCATGGAAAGTAGTAAAGCAATTGTCAAGGGACTGTCCGAACAATGTTGGAGAAGAACGAGAGAAGTTACTCTAAGTGTCACTTACCCTTAGTTCTTCCTTTGTGCTGAAACTGTCAAGCAGCTGTTGGTAATGCCTGTCCGTCATTTGTCGTAACAGGGACAGGAGACAAGCAACAAACTCCCCCTGATTCAAACACAAACAAACAAGATGTTTCTTAGCAAGGCCACAGACACCTCAGGGACTTGCTCTGAACTACCCTAAAATAGAACATTAAAAAAAAAAAACAAAAAACAACAAACCATTATGACCCAAACTCCCCCATGGAGTCTTCTTGCTCTAAATTCACCATAACGTCACAGTCCAAAGCTCTCCCCAGAGAACCATGTCCTTGTTGTACATGAATTCCTAAATCCAGAGTGGAACTCCTCACTGGGGTAAAAGCTTCTCACTAGGGAAGGAACTGCACATTCACTACACCTTCATCCGTGACACCATCAATGCTGTGAGGTAGGTGGTATAATACTTATTTAAAGAGGAAAGATGCCCGGCCAGCGTGGCTCAGTGGTTGAGCATCAACCTATGAACCAGGAGGTCACTGTTCGATTCCCAGTCAGGGCACAGGCCCGTGTTGTGGGCTCGGCCCCCAGTGGGGGGCGTGCAGGAGGTAGCTGATCAATGATTCTCCCTCATCATTGATGTTTCTCCCTCTCTCCCCCTCTCCCTTCCTCTCTGAAATCAATAAAAACATTTTTTAAAAATGAAGAAGAAGGATGGTACATTTTGTTCTTACACCAACTGTTCTTTGAACTTTAAAAAGCTCTCTCCGGCTGGAAAAAACAACACCCTTGTAACGGGTTCCCTTTCCAATATCTAACCGCACGGGAGGCAGCTTTCACGCAGTAACACGTGTGGCCCTCGGTCCACACCCTCCATCCCGGGACCCGGGACCCTCGCGGTTACAAAAGCCGCTTCCTTTGCATGCGATTCTGCCCGGCCCGTGGGCACGCGGGGCCCCGGCTGAGCACGGTCCGTCTGACCGCACTCTGCTGTGCTTGTCTAAAGCTTTCGTGCTCACACCAAAGGCCAGAGCCCGGACTCCCGCAGCACCCCCCTCCCAGCGACAGACCGTGGCTGTGACCCGCACACGCCCTGCCCCGCGGCCGTTCGCCTGGGGACTCACGGTGACGTCCTGGAAGTGGAGCCGCGTGGCGGAGCCGGAGGCCTGCGGGCGGCTGGTGATCTCCAGGATGGTCCTCAGCAGGATGTCCAGCAGGCTGGCCACGATCACGTCGATTTCCTCCAGCACAGACTTCTCCTGGAGAGGGAAAAGCCCTCGTGTTGAGGACGTTCTGGCTCACGGCACGCCCGTCTCTCAGGGGGAAGGGGAAAGAGCGTTTCCAAGCAGAGAAGGAGGCGGCGGAGAACTCGGAGCTTTGGACGTCCCCTGCTCACCGACGGGAGCGACCTTCTCTTGCAGAACCCAGGGCGGGAGGCAGCGAGGAGCCGACCCCCAGCACACACGCCGGCCGTGCAGCAGGTGCCCGAGACCCACATACAAAGCGGGTGAGGCCCTGGGACGGACACAGGACGGATCCAGAGCCCAGCCGGGCCGTGACAGCGTGTGACCTTGAACGTGCCAGCTTGCCTGTCTGCACCCGATTACCACCCCCCACCCCCAAAAGTCCTCTGGCTTCGGAAAGTGCACCATATGTTTTTATCTCAGATGGTGCTCACATCCCTCTTCTCAGCGCCTGAATCGCAAGGCCACTTCCCCAAACGCGACGTGAAGTGCGAATGACGATCTCTAGGAACGTGACTGTTACCAAGAGCCGTACCCGCTAATGTGAGCACAGGAAACCCCATCAGCTGCCGCCTCCACCTCAGGCCAGGGACCCAGGTGGCACTGCCTTCCCGACGCGAGTCAACCCTCCCCACGCCTCCAGGTCCCGGGCGACCCGACCTCCATGCTGCCCGTGGGGCGTGAATCTGGACTCTCCCACCCGCCCGAGACGAGGCTCTGCCAAGGGTCCCCCACCGCCCCCGGCCCGGGAGATCGCCTTCGCCAAGAGTGAACCTGCAAGAGCGCTGGGCGGGTTTCCACGATGAACTCTGACACGTGTGAGAAACTACCCAGTTTCCTCCCAGAGCAGGGACCCCGCCCGAGGGCCGTGTGGCCGAGGGCCCTCGCTGCGGCAGCGCCGGGAGAACCGTGAAGCCGCCGCCCGGGCAGCTGCCCCGGGCTCCGCCGGGCGGGCTCCTGAACCGGGCAGAGGGCGTTTTAAGGCCAAACGAACGCCTTCTGTCACTGCGGGAACCTAGTCCCAGGTCACCCGCGGGCCTGGGATGGAGGCTGCCCAGGACCCGTCGCCCCGCCCAGCCAGGTCTCCTCCGCATTTAGACAGCTTCTCTCAGGTGCCCACTCTGCTCCCCCGGGGCGGGCCTTCCCTCGTTCCCTCCCCTGGAGCCCCCGTCACTGCCAGCCGACCCTTCAGACGGCCATCAGGGCGGACCGCAAGCGGGAGACCAGTAAAGCCACCCTCGCCGTCACGTGACAGACGAGCAGGCTGCTTAATCACAGCTGCAGGCGCCGCTGGAGCAGGACCCTCCCGCGTGGCTGTCACCTCAGGCCCTGAGCCACGGCATGAATGCCCGGCGCTGTCCCCACTGACAAGCAAGCGTGGGACTTCCCGCATCTGCACTGAACTTCAAAGGCAAAGGCATCCAGTGAGTCAGGAATTGACAGAATCCCCTAAGTGACAGCAAGTTAGGGCTCCGGGAGGACGGGGAACGGTTGTGGGGCACGATACCCCAGGCCCACAGTGTCCACAGCCATGGCCAGGCGTCCCCGTCCCAGACAGGCCCCCGCAGACTTCCCTCCGCGCGGCCCTTCACCCCCCACAGAGCCTTCCTCATATCGAGATGAAAGACTGTCCGGCCGGCGGGGCTCAGGGGTTGAGCGCTGACCTATGAACCAGGAGGTCACGGCTCGATTCCCGGTCAGGGCCCAGGCCCGGGTTGCGGGCTCCATCCCCAGTGTGGGGCGTGCAGGAGGCAGCCGGTCCATGTTTCTCTCTCATCACGGATGTTTCTGTCTCGCTCTCCCTCTCCCTTCCTCCCTGAAATCAATAAAAATACACTGAAAAAAATAAAAAGACACGTGGGAGGCGTGGAGTCTCATCTTCCTCGCTGGGGACACGGCTCTTTCTTGAAATACAACCTTCGGAAACCCAGGTTACTTGGGGTTACAGCCACCCCACAAGATGAAAAAACATTCCTTCAGAGGAAAAACACCAAGTCCGACCCAGCTGGAGATGGAAGGGAGGGCGTCAGGGGGGACTCCACGGGGGTTCTTTGTAGACGGTCAAGGCTTTAGGTCCAGGAGCCGCGGGACGGGGCGGGGCGGACGGGCCGCGGGGACGGTGTCTACTCACCGAGCTGTTCCTCTTGCTGAGGCAGAACACGTTGCTGAGGATGCGCGCGCAGGCGACCAGGTCCTTCTGCTGCCGCAGGTGCATGTGCAGGTGATGCAGAACCACGGGCAGCAGGATGCACCTGGAGTCTGCGGGGAGGAGCCGTCAGCGTCCCCGGCACAGCCCCCTCCTCCCACGCCATCAGCAGCAGGAGTGACAGCCCCCTCCTCCCACGCCATCAGCAGCAGGAGTGACAGCCCCCTCCTCCCACGCCATCAGCAGCAGGAGTGACAGCCCCCTCCTCCCACGTCATCAGCAGCAGGAGTGACAGCCCCTCCTCCCACGCCATCAGCAGCAGGAGTGACAGCCCCCTCCTCCCACGCCATCAGCAGCAGGAGTGACAGCCCCTCCTCCCACGTCATCAGCAGCAGGAGTGACAGCCCCCTCCTCCCACGCCATCAGCAGCAGGAGTGACAGCCCCCTCCTCCCGCTGCATCCTCAAAAGGAGCGTGACGATGGATGAACTGTTAGCACATGTAACTAAGAAGGCACCAGTCCCACACGGTTCGTGCTCAAAGCCAGTAGTAGCTCCTTTTCCCAACCCATGATTCCGGCACGCAACAGGGTTTCACTCTTATTGAAATAGGGTTTTTAGCCTGAGCTGGTCTGGCTCAGCGGACAGAGCATCAGCCTGTAAGACTGAAGGGTCCCGGGTTCGATTCCAGTCAAGGGCACATGCCCAGGTTTCGAGCTCGATCCCCAATAGGGGGAGTGCAGGAGGCAGCCGATCCATGATTCTCTCTCATCATTGATGTTTCTATCTCTCTCTCTCTCTCTCTCTCTCTCTCTTCTCCCTTCCTCTCTGAAATCAATAAAAATATATATTTTTTAAAAAGAAATAGGGTTTTAAAAAAATTGCTTGTTTTACCTCCAAATATCAAAAAGGCCTGCTTCTCGGGCCTTTCCCTCTGAGAAGGATCACCTACTGGCTTCCTGGAAGGCGGACACGATGTGGCTTATTCCACACGCCTCTCGGCTCCCCAGCCCCGCCAGAGACTCAGGGCACACGGAGAAAGGAACACTTGGGGTTTGCTGCCATTCTGATGTCCAACCTCCGCCCGTGGTTGGAGTCCTGTTTGGCTTTGGTTTTGTTGATCTCTTTTTGAAAGCTTTTGGGGAATGACTCCTGGTAATTCAATATTTCATGATTATTCCTGTCTTTTGGTCTCTTCAATCCGTAAACTCATATCCCTCAGCTCGGGAAACTTGCTGTGAATTATGGCTATGATGATTCCCTTCCCTTTTATTTTTTTCTGCCCTGTGTCTGGAACTTTGCCTATATTCACATCATGAATCTCTCTCTCTCTCTTTTAAATTTACCTTTATTGTTGAAAGTATTACAGATGTCCTTTTTTCCCCATTGACCCTCCACCCCCACCCAGGCCTTTGCCACACTACTGTCTCTGTCCATGGGCTATGCATATAGGCATAGGAGTTCTCTGGTGAATCTCTTCCCGCCTCCTCTCCCGTCCCCTCTGAGATTCCTCCGTCTGTTCCATGCTTCTATGTCTCAGGATCTGTTTTGTTCATCAGTTTATTTTGTTCATTAGATTCCACATATGAGTGAGATCATGTGGTACTTGTCTTCCTCTGACTGGCTTATTTCGCTTAGCATAAAGCTCTCCAGGTCCCTCCATGCTGTCTCAAAGGGTAAGAGATCCCTCTTTTTGAATCTCTTAAACTATCTTCTACTTTTTCTGACTTTTTTTAAAATCTTATTTTTTTGGTCCCACTTTCTGGGCTATTTCCTTACTTTAGCCCCCAAGCCTTCTACTCAGTTTTCCTGTTTATGCTACAATGTATTTCCTCTCCAAGGGCCCCTTCTTCCTTCCCAGGCCAGTGTCACGGGCCTGCAAGCTGGACGGGGACACAGGCCCTGGGCTCCGAGGGGCCCACTTGCTCTAGGCCGTCGCTGCCACCAGGAAATTCAGAGTAATTTTCCGACCAGACGCTGCATTTCCCTGATGTGGCCGCTCACGTTTGCTTCTTGGGCAAACGTGAGCAGCCACATGTAGCAGCATCTGATTCTCTGCTCCAGGCCCATCTCCCTCACTTCATCCAGGGAGTAAACTCCTTGGGCAACAATTCGGAGGAATTACTCTTGGTTTATAAACACCCGTGCGTCTCTTCCGACACCGCCCATCCTTGTTTCAGGCCTGCACCATGTGTCTCTGGGAAATCAGAGGCTATTTTCTTGATGTTTTGTTTTATTTCCTCTCTATCTTTTTTATTTTATTTTTAATTTGTTTTTGTTTTTAAATATATTTTATTGATTTTTTACAGAGAGGAAGGGAGAGGATAGAGAGTTAGAAACATCGATGAGAGAGAAACATCGACTCAGCTGCCTCTTGCACACCTCCTACTGGGGATGTGCCCGCAACCAAGGTACATGCCCCTGACCGGAACCGAATCCGGGACCTTCCAGTCCGCAGGCCGACGCTCTACCCACTGAGCCACACCGGCCAGGGCTCCTCCCTATCTTTTTCTTTTAAGCTCTCTTTTGTTTGTCTGTTTCCTCCCTTTGGCCTCTGATTTTCACAGAACCTGGCGACCTTCCACGGTCACTCCTCATCGCCAGCGAGCACTCGGCTTGTGGGGGGCGGCGAGGCTTTGCCGCGGGGCACGGAGGGGAACCCCCGCTTCAGAAGCTGAGACCTCTTCTCTCGCGGGTCAGTCTCCCTGTGGAGCAACCTGCCAGCTCCTCCTGGGCAGCACGAGCCCACACCTGTCAGTGACCTGTCAGGCCAGGCCCGCCCATGGCTGCTGGGTCTCTGTCGAATGGGGAGGCCTGTCGGTCGTGGGGAGCCCCGCCCCCAATGTAGCAGCATCTGATTCTCTGCTCCAGGCCCATCTCCCTCACTTCATCCAGGGAGTAAACTCCTTGGGCAACAACTCGGAGGAATTACTCTTGGTTTACAAACACCCGTGCGTCTTATATTTGCATAAGTTATAATCCCACTTGACTCGTTCTTGAGAAAATGGATAACCTAAGTACCTCTATGCTGATCAAAGGAATTAAACTTGTTAGAAACCTACAAGGAAAATTCCAGGCCCACGAGGCTTCTATGAATTCTATGAAGCATTTTATAGACGAAACCGTAACGAGTCTGTGTGAATCCTCCCAGAAAACCAAGTGGACAGGGACCACCACGGACTGGCTGAAGGAGGCAAGCACCGCCGAGGCCCACAGCGGCCACGACATCACAAGATTTAAAGAACCGCAGACGGCTGCCCCTCCTCAACACAGAGGCAAACATCCGCATAAATGTCACCAACATCCGTGCGGTCTGATGTCTGTCTCCCTGTGATTAAACAGAGTCCATCCTGAGACGCTGAGGCCGAACCCTCAATCAGTGCGATTCGCAACACTGACAGCGGATGCAGGGACACCAGGCCAGATCAGCATCGGCTCCTGATCACAGCTGTCACGCAGCCAAGGACGGAAGGTCATCCCGCCAGGTGAGCAGGGAAGGGCATTAGCCAAGTGCCCGCCTTCAGCGAACACAACGCCGCACAGCAGTGCCGTCTCCTTAAGGCCACAGACAGGCGCCTGTTGGTGCAGCTCTGTCCGGGGTCCCCAGCCCGGTAGTGAGGTGTCTCACGGGAAAAGGCGTATGTGACGCTCTTCCTAATACAAATCAGAGGGCGCGAACCAAGCACTCACGGCGGGAGGGTGCCCTCATCGGCGCCTGCACCAACACAGGCAGCCCAGGACAAGGAAGCGCACCCTACCCCCAACGAGTGCCCAGTCCCTCACCAGCAGGGCTCCCCTTCCTTCTGGAAACAGGGGTGAGCAGCCACACGCGTGTACTGGCTCCCCAGCAGGCGTCTCCCGCCACCCGAGGCACAGGGCTGCGGGGAAGGAGGCGGCAGTCTCCCACCTGAACGGCTTCGCTGCCCTGCGGCCACGGAGGCGAGGCGGGCGTGGGGAGCTGCCCTGCGGACGCCCACCTGGGTTGGTGTAGAGCTGGCTCTCCACGGTCTGGCCGATGCACTGCAGCTTCACCGCCTGCAGCGTCTCGTCCACGTGCAGGAGGGTGGGCAGGCTGCCCAGCGTGTCCTGCACCAGGTTGGCCACTTCCCGGATGTCGAAGAGCTTCAGCAGCTCGGAGTACACGGCGGGGAAGGAGCTCAGGAACACGGCCTTCGAGAGAGAGACAAACGCAGGTCAACTCCCGGCATGCCCTCGGCCACGAGCTGTGAAACATCAGGGAGGCCCGGCCGCCATGGCTCAGGGGTTGAACATTGACCTATGAACCAGGAGGTCAGGGTTCGATTCCCGGTCAGGGCACATGCCCGGGTTGCGGGCTCCACCCCCAGTGTGGGACGTGCAGGAGGCAGCCGATCCCTGATGCTCTCTCATCACTGATGTTTCTATCTCCCTCTCCCTCTCATTTCCTCTCTGAAATCAATAAAAATGTATTTGTGTGTTTGTTTGGTTGTTTGGTTGGTTAATCCTCACCTCAGGGTATTTTTCCATCGATTTTTAGAGAGAGTGGCAGAGAGAGGGAAGGACAGAGAGAAACATCAACGTGAAAGAAACACATCGATTGGCTGCCTCCTGCACGAGCCTGGACCAGGGCCCGGGCCGAGGAGCAGCCTGCAACCGAGGTCCATGCCCTTGACCAGAATCGAACCCGGGACCCTTCGGTGTGCAGGCCGATGCTCTATCCACTGGGCCACACTGGCCGGGCCTACATGTAAAACGAAAGGAGGCGCACCTGGGACTGAGAGAGCGGCCCGGCACCTTTGCTCTCCTGCGAGAGGAAGAAGCGCACGGACAGGAGCAGCTCGCGGATGCAGCAGCGGAACTCCTCCTCGTGCTGCCCGCCCGTGGCCAGCGAGAACAGCCGGCGCGACTGCACGATGTACTTGAAGATGTACTCCTGGGCCTGCAGCGACGACACGGCGACACGGTGACCCTCAGGGAGCGCAACGCACGGACACACAGGGACGGACAGGGAGCCGGGGCAGCTAGACTTCAGATCCCCGACTTGAACGCAAAGGACCCGGGAGGTTCCGAACAGCATTTACGTGTGGGAGAGAGCTCCTCTGCTCGGGGCCTAATGAGGGACAATGTCTAGGCCAGGCGTCCTCAAACCACGGCCCGCGGGCCACGTGCGGGTGTTTTTGCCGTTTTGTGTTTTTACTTCAAAATAAGATGTGTGCAGTGTGCATAGGAATTTGTTCATAGTTTTTTTTTTAAACTATAGTCCGGCCCTCCCACGGTCTGAGGGACAGTGAACTGGCCCCCTGTTTAAAAAGTTTGAGGACCCCTGGTCTAGATCATCTAACATTTCTCTGGGTGGCTGCCAGAGGGGGCCGGGGGCAAGGGAGGGGAGTGAGAAGTATAAGCTGGCAGTTACAGAACAGTCACAGGAGGTGAGCACAGCAGAGGGAGCAGAGTCGTTAGTACTGTCATAACTACGTGACACTGTCATCCAGTGTCAGGGGGTCCTAGACTCATCGGGGCGTCGCTCTGTGACTTATACACATGTCTGCCCACCATGCCCTACACCTGACACTAGTATACTATTGAACGTCCACTATCATTGAACAACTTTAAAAAATTTTAAATACATAAATATAAAAATTCTATGTAATTCTCCAGAGGCAAAAACCAAAATGCTTTAACCCTCAGAGATTTTTAAATTAACAAAAAGAGTCTGTTTTCGAAGTAATTTTGCTTTGCCAGTGTGTACTCTCGCCACTGAGTATCTTCCTCCAAGCAGACCCCGTGATCATTTATCATTAACAAAATGCTTGTTTTATTAAGTGTCTACTTGTCTACTCTCCTCCACAGACATCACACGGGCGGCACCCCACGGCCGGCGTCAGGAGACGGCCGGGTAGTTCCCAGACCATCCCGCTGAGAAGCTGTCTTCTCTTGGACACGTGTGCAGGTGAGGGCTCAGCATCTCCCCGCCACCTGAGCACGCGGCGCCGGGAGGTGGGCAGCGTTAAAGGAGGAGACCCGGTAACCCTGTTTCCCGCCCGTGGTCCCTGCTAAGCCACCCATTCTCTCCGAAAATGCAAGGGAATCGCTCTCAGGGGACGATAAAAGCAAGAGCCGGGAACGGCCACGCTTGACCGCCCGCCTGCGGTCCTCGCACTAACCCCCTCCTGCCAGCCCACACCCCGGGGGTTCGGGCGCCCCGAGGAGGAAGGGTTCATCCCGAGCGGGTGCAGTGGGCGAGCCTGGCGGGTCCCTTCCAGTGTCCCCAGCTCCGCAGCGGCCGTGGTGCGAGTCAGATCCTTGGGGTGCAGTGAGCGCCATCCCCCACCCCTGTCTGCATGGAGGGGCCTGTTCCCCGAGGCATGGCCACACCCAGCGCCCCGAGAGGCCTCTTCTGGGGTTACCTTCAGCACCTCCTGGATGTGCTCCTGCCGCTCCGCCTCCGTGATCCGGTCCACGTACCACTTGAGCACCTTGATGAGGTCCCTAAAGTGCGGGAGAAACGGGCAGGAGGGCCTGCTTAGGAGAGCGCCCAGGACGCGGTGCGAACGCCGCCAGGAGCGAGGGCTCACCTGTACGCCAGGGCCCCGGCGAAGTGGCTCTCGATGTACGTGTCCATCACCGGCTTGAAGTGATGGAACTTGCTGTCTTGCAGCAAATTTATGATGTGAACCTGAGAAGAAAACCGAGCTTTAGGAAACCGCAGGCAAGCCCGGGTGGTTTTGCGATTTTTTAAGCGAATTCTCATGCTCTTAAGTGTCCCTTTCCGAAACAGCCTTAGGCGAGTCGGGAGGGACACTGTTAAGATGTCATGAAAGTGAACGCAAACTCACCAGAGAATCGAACACTTTCGACCCATACTTCTGGGAATTTTCATCCAGAATCCCGAACAGGGTGTCCAGGGTGTCTTGCAGAAACTGTGAGGCAGGGAAGAAGGAAATCCCCCCGTCAATTGGGGGCTGCCCTTCCCCTCCGACTGGCCCCGTCCCGGGGGCCCCGAGAGGGACAGGGGCCGCGTGTACCTTGACAATCTCGGAGCCGTCGATCTCCTTTAACTTCGAGAGGCAGCCTGGGATCTTGTCGGGGTGTGTCCTCCACTTCAGAAGGTCGAGCATGTCGCCTTCGAACAGAACAGAAATTCACGTCTCACCCGAGGGCATGTGTCCGCGGGCTGTGGCTGGCTGGCTGGCTGTGCCCCGCCGGGCTGAGAACCCAAGGCAGCAAGCCAGGCCGGCTCAGCCCTGCACCCACAACCTCCAGGGCGGGAGACTGGCCCCCAAACGTGCTCCAGGTTTGGGAAATGCTTGATCGTCAACACAGCTCCTTATTTAGGGACCATCACGACCCACTGACTGATTAAGTCTGGGACAACGTGGCATCTCTGAACGTGAGTTTCCCCAAAATAAAGGGTGCTGCTGGTTTTAAAACATACATCTCCAGAAATACGCTGGAAGGGGAGAAGCCGAAACGGAGATAAGCCCGAGAGACCCGTCCCCCAGGCCCTGCGCAGAGAAACAGAGATTGGCCCGCGGAACACAGAGGCGTCTGCAAAGGGTCCGTGTTGACCGGGCACGTTGCGCCCGATGCCCACGAGGAGGCATCGTCTCCCGCCACCGACGCCGCTCGGCGCCTCCGAGAGAGACCAGCAGCTCCGAGCACTGCGTTTCGAGGCGCGATGCCTTCCTGCGAGTGACTCTCCTCAACACGAGGCAGGACTCGTCCACGCGGACTTCGGGGTGCGCGCCACACGCGTTACGTGGCGGCGGGGAAGAGCCCAGGCGTGTTTGTTTACTCCCCGCATCACAGACGTGGCTTTCAGGACCGTCCGCCCAGCAGATCACCTTGCTTTGTTAATCATCACTTCCTGAGCATCCCCGCCACAGACAGGAACCTGGACCCAAAGCCGTGTCCGCCTGATGAACACAAACCAGCTTTGCCCCACAGCTGCAGCGGCCGAGTTTATGGAGCCAGCCAACCAGAGGGAGGAAGGCGGCGGCATGCTCTCTCTCTCATTTTATTCTCTCTCATTTTTTCAAAATATATGTTTATTGATTTCAGAGAGGAAGGGAGAGGGAGAGATAGAAACAGGAGACAGAATCAATGCTGGGCTGCCCCACGCATGTGCCCTGACCCGGAATAGAACCGTGACCTCCTGGTTCATAGGTCAATGCTCAACCACTGAGCCACGCTGCTCGGGCTCACTCTCTTTTTCTCAAGCAGGTGGTTCTGAGGGTTGATGGGAGAGCCGTGTACGTGGGCTCCAATACTGGGTCATTCTGAGGCCCTCGCATGACATGCATCGTACAGGCCCTGGGTCAGGACGGTCTCCGTTTCACTGGGCGTCCCCCACAGGGGGGTGGAGCTCTCCTCCGGCACCGGAACTGCAGGCGGGTGACCGACGGTGCCCACCAAACCCCCGCCCGTACGCAGCCCTTCGCCCCGAGAGGCGGGACGCTACCGTTCTGGGTGAGCTTCGTGGAGCAGAGGAACGACGTGATCCAAAAAGACTCCTTCGTGGTCTTGGCGGCGGGGTTGCTAGTCCCCAGGAGCAGGCCCTTGGAGAAGGGGAGCTTGAGGTAGCGGGTCGGGTCCTGAAGGTTCGTGTTTTCCTCGCACTGTTCGAAAACAGAAATAAAGGGGGGGGGATGAGGGGGGGCCTCCTGAGAATTACCGAGCACCGTTTCCGGGTCTGGTGTGTATGACCCAGAGACACTCCAAACAGAATCACGAAGAGGTTCTGGCTTTGCAGTGACATGCAGCAGAGGTGTGTAAAAGGAACGAGGCTCGGGTTCGGGCCGGGACCGACTGGGGTGGAACCCCAGCTCTGTCACTTCCCCCACGAGGGGCTGTCCACGTTCCTTACCCCGTGGGACTTCCCTGCCCGTCTCTAAGCCCCGGCTGTGGTCATGAGAAGCGGAGCAGAGGGAGCTGTGCGTGTGCCGGAGCCTTGCAGGTGCTCAAGCCATCTGATGGGCCAGCACCGAATTGTGGGGA
This sequence comes from Eptesicus fuscus, assembly GCF_027574615.1. NCBI lineage: Eukaryota > Metazoa > Chordata > Mammalia > Chiroptera > Vespertilionidae > Eptesicus > Eptesicus fuscus. The sequence goes on along the minus strand of NC_072486.1, from coordinate 3,455,603 downwards.
AAGGCTCCAGTTCTTTCAGCAGCTCACCCGAGGCAGCTTTAAACAACTCCGTCCTTAGAGAACGGCGACAGGAGGGGACGGTATTTCGGGGGAATCTGACAGTCCCACACCTGAGGGGGCTCCCTCCCTCCCAGAAAACGCCGCTAACAAACATAAGAACTGCAGATCTAAAAACAGGCCGTTTCACGTTCCTCACGTAACTCTCCCTTTAGGCAAGCGTCGTCATTTCGTGTAAACCCGGCGGGAACGTGGCAGAGGAAATGGACATCCGGGATGCCGTGGAGCCGCCCACATCCTCCTCCTGCGCGAGGAGCGGGCCCTGGGCGCGGGGGACGGGGACGGGCTGCCGTCGCACCCACGTGGGCGTGCCGAGGGCAACACCCCCTCCACGGCGCGCGCCTCCCCCAGACGCTGCCCATCTGTCTCCCAGCCTGTCCTTCCGCCTTCCCGGAGGCTTTCGGCACGCTCTTAACTCACACAGCACCGGGATGCTGGGGTTTTTTTTTTTTACATGTTTTTATTGATTTCAGAGAGGAAGGGACAGGGAGAGAGAGACAGAAACATCTATGAGAGAGAACCATGGATCAGCTGCCTCCTGCATGCCCCCTACTGGGGGTCGAACCTGCAACCTGGGCATGCACCCTGAGCGGGAATCACATCGGTGACCTCTTGGTGCAACCACTGAGCCACAGCAGCGGGGCTGAGCCAGCTCATCGTGAAGCTCACAGGAACGACACTGCCTGGAGTTGACAGACGGTTGTGTGACCCCAGTTCCACCCAGTTCCACCCTAAACCATCGGTGGTTCCATGTGGACCCCGGCCTCCTGGAGGACACGGGGGCCTGTCCCGCCAGCCCCCGCTCGCCTTACCTTGTGCACGATGAGCTCGTGCGTGCCGTCTGGGAGCGTCCTGCCGTCCTCCTGCATCAGGGGGATGAAAGAGAACCCGAACAGCTTCTTCTCGCCTTTCTCCTTCGCTGTGGGGAAACAGAGATGGCGACGGCTCACCGGCTCAGGCAAGCACCTGCTGACCCCGGGGCGGAGACCCCGGCGCGGAGAAGGCGCGGACCAAGGTATCTAGCCCGCACTCGGCCGCGCCCTTGGCATCAATGGAGCTCTGTCTGCAGCGGCCCCTCCACCCCCGTTCCTGCCCCTTCGGCAGCGATTTCCACTCCTTGACGAACTTGCTTCCTGGGGCTCATTACCTGAAGTGACAGGTATTCTTTTTTAATTTGTGTATCGCCCCTTTCTTTTTGTTTTTTAATTTAAAGGATTTTTTAAAATATATTTTATTGATTTCTTACAGAGAGGAAGAGAGAGGGACAGAGTTAGAAACATCGATGAGAGAGAAACATCGATCAGCTGCCTCCTGCTCACCCCCTACTGGGTATGTGCCCGCAACCAAGGTATATGCCCTTGACCGGAATCGAACCTGGGACCCTTCAGTCCGCAGACTGACGCTCTGTCCACTGAGCCAAACCGGTTAGGGCTTGCCCCTTTCTTATCACATCCCACCCCCCACTTGGGGATGTAGGCTCCACGGAGGGCAGGTTTCTTCTCTGTTTTGTTTTACTCTAAGCTTGGTGTCTCCAAGAGTGAGTGCCAGGACCGTAGGAGGTCCTCAAGAAACACACGTGACTGCACGCATGAGCTAAAGCGTGTGAAACGCAGTGTTTCACTTGCTCCTCATGGAAAGGGGTCTCTAGCCCGGCCGGCGTGGCTCGGTGGTTGAGCATCAACCTCTGAACTAGGAGGTCACAGTTGGATTCCCGGTCAGGGCACAGGCCCGGGTTGCCGCCTCCTGGGGACCTGTCAGCCACGCTGGAAGCCACGGGAAGGCGGTGACAGCGGCAGGGCTTGCTGCGGGCAGGTCTGGAAGCTGGGAGGAGGGCCAGGGGTTCTCAGGTGCCTCACTGAGCATCACAACGGCTGAGGACAAGGACCACGGGGCACGAGGCCCACAGAGGACAAGGACCACGGGGCACGAGGCCCACAGAGGACAAGGCCCACAGAGGACAAGGCCAAGGCCCACGGGGCACGAGGCCCACGGAGCACGAGGCCCACAGAGGACGAGGACCACAGAGGACGAGGCCCACGGGGCACGAGGACCAGGAGCATGAGGCCCATGGAGCACCCCGTCCCCCAAGGACAAGTCGGTGACATCCCATTGGCAGCTTGAAGCGGCCACAGTGGGAGGATCGACCCCACGGCAGCCATCAGACACTGCCCTCCGGGCGCCCTCACCCACTCCTCCCCACGACACCCGACACAACCGAGCCGAGGCAGGGACTCACTGGAGCAATGCCGGAACTCAAAGCGGACGTGCGCGCCCCTGAACTTGTCCACGGGGATGGGGAGCTTCAGCAGCTCGGCCCAGCGCGGGCTGTTGTTGTGGTACAGCACGAAGGAGTGGTACTCGCTGGCCGGGGGCTCCCCGGAGCCGAAGGAGATGAAGTCCTGGCGGAGAACAGGGCGTTACAGGCAGCTCCGTGGAGACTGGGGTGAAGGCAGCCGGGCGATGGCCTCGTGGGACCTGCCCGCTCCCCACACACACTCGGGTCACGGGCTGGGCTCCTGTGCGCTGGCTTCACGCCGAGGCTGCGAGGCTGGTCTCCCAGGGCCCCGGGCACGGGTGGGTCTCGGTGACGTGGGCGAGGCGGGCAAGGGCACGGCCAGTGTGAAGGTCGAGTCCACGGCAGAGAGCTCGCCCCCCACTCCCTGGGCCGCTCAGGGGCCCTGGGCTCACACAGAACCCCTTCCACAGAGGAACCCGGGCCATCTCCCCCCTACTCACACCCCAGGCTCCACGCCTTCCTTCGGTCAAAATGAACACACACAGGAGAGAGGTGTGAGGGTTTTGTGTTTACCAATGGCCAAAAGGAAGCATTTGTCTCCGAAACTATGGCAGGTGAAGGGGCAAATACGAAATGGCTTTAAAATGCCGGACTTACAGAACGACGGCTAGGAGGAAATGGCAGGCACGGTTAACTAAACAATTAAACTGTAAAAGCCCTTTGGCCTTTCCACGTTCCTTTCTGAACGGCCTTTAATGATTTAAAAACTCCCCAGGGGCAGAGAAGAGAAGGAAGATTGAAAAGACCGTGAGTCAGAAACGAACTGATCTCGCTCCCGAGGAGTCCGAGGCAATGACACGGAGCTGTCCCGCCCCAAACCCCAGCTCACCTTCAGGGTCTGGCCGCCGCTCTCCACCACGAACATGGTCACCTCCACGTTCCTGGCCACGCTCTTGCCGCCTTTCTCGAACTCGCCCCGCTCCACCGTGATGTATAGGTCGTTCCTCATCTCCCCTGGGGGGGGGGGGGGGAGGAAAGCCGTCTCACACCTGCTCGGAAGGGTCATGAAGGGCTCCGGAGGAGCTCCCGTCCATGACGGGCAGGGCTCCCCACGCACATGTTCTGCTTATTCTCTTAGGAAAGAACGGGCGCCCCCCCTCCCACGCCCCGGCAGGCCGCCTCCACAGGCCGCGTGCACAGCAACGAGCGTGTGCGTCCAGGAGGGGCCCCTGGGGTGGAGGAGGAAGGCGTTGTCCGATGTCCCCATTCCCCAGTATTTCCCTCGCGTCATCTGTGAGGTGCGGCGACAAAATGACAAGAGGCCCGTCTGACACTTTATAACACACGCGTGTGCTGTAACCTGTGCTCATCGCGCATCACCGGAAGGCCGTCTCCTGCGGTCACCATATACGGATTTTGTTGGTTTGTTAACCCTCAACGGAGGATATTTTCTCCACTGAGTTTGAGAGAGAACGGAAGGGAGAGAAACATCGATGCGAGAGAGACTCACTGATGGATTGCCTTCCACACACGCTCCGACCTGGACTGGGGATTGAACTTGCAACCCAGGTACGTGCCCTTGACCAGGGTCAAACCCCAGGCCCTTCCGTCTGTGGGCCTGCGCTCTAACCACTGAGCGCCCTGGATAGGGCCGTCACCGTATATTTGCCCCCTTTACCTCACCCTCTCTACCCCCGACCCCCCTGATAAACACCACTCTGTTGCGTCTGTGAGTTAGCCTGTTGCTTTTCGAGTTATATCCTATACATAAGTGAAACCTGACGTATTTCAGCTGGCATAATACTCTCAAGACTCATCCGTGCTGTCACAAATGGCCGTATTTCCTCAGGAAGGCTGAAGTGGGGTGGTGGGTACGGGGCTCTGTCTCGCAGGCGTGCGGTGCTCTCACACAGACCAGCGTGGGGAGGCGATGAGCTGGGAATTCCAGAAGAAAAGCAACCTGCATTCATTCAGCACTTTTAAAATCACATGAGAGCCCTGGCCGGTGTGGCTCAGTGGGTAGAGCGTCAGCCTGTGTACTGAGGGGTCCCAGGTTCGATTCCGGCCAAGGGCATATACCTTGGTTGCGGGCACATCCCCAGTAGGGGGCGTGCAGGAGGCAGCTGATCCATGTTTCTCTCTCATTGATGTTTCTAGCTCTCTATCCCTCTCCCTTCCTCTCTGTAAAAAAATCAACAAAATATATTTTTTAAAATTACATTAGAATCCTTCGAAAGGCTTCTGTTTTTAATCAACTCCATTGTTTTTACAAGTTTCGTAAATTTTACAAGTTTGTGAGATTTTTGCAACCCAGTTCTTTTAATTACCATGTATATTAATCACTACACCCATCCACCATTTTTACTGCTATTTCTTTGACCAATTTCACTATAAAAAAATGAATACTGCCCTAGCTGGTTTGGCTCAGTGAATAGAGGGTCGGCCTGCAGACTGAAGGGTCCTGGGTTCGATTCTGGTCAAGGGCATATGTCTGGGTTGTGGGCTCGATCCCCAGTGGGGGGCGGGGGCATGCAGGAGGCAGCCAATCGATGTGTCTCCCTCACATCAATGCTTCTCTCTCTCTCTCTTTTCTCTCTCTCTCTCTCTCTCTCTCTCCTCCCTCTCCCTCCCCTCCACTCTCTCTAACAACCAATGGAAAAATATCCTCGGGTGGAATTAATACACAAACAAAGAAACAACCCCTCACACGTGGGCACTGCAGACTTGGGAGGTCAGACCCGGGACAGCGGGAACCCCGCCGGTATAATCAGTGTGGGGAGGGACGGGGGTGAGCCTGACTCCCCAGAAAGTTCCTGTCCATCATCAGAGCCGGACCCACACGCCTGAGCAGGCACGTCCCAGACAGTGACTCAGGCTAGAGTGTCACGTGGCTTCACATTTTTCCGCCGCTCACGATCCTGCCCTGACCCGCAGCTGGCTGCATTTTCCGGTAAATGTGTTTTTTATATCAGATCTGCCCATCCAGTTGCTTCCCAGGGGGATGACATATTTCCTTTGTGTTAAAGAGGAAATACCAGGTCTTTGTAGCCCAGAAGGAAAAGGTAGCGGAATTACCCGCCACCAAGTTACCCGCTCCGGACACAGCGTTTTTCGGCCACAGGCACGGGGTGCGGGGCTGGCCCGGCGCAGGGCCAGGTCAGAGGCTCCGGCTATTCTCCCGGCCTCCGGGGGCGAGTCCCACCGGGAGGCCACAGGACGCGGCGCACAGTGCGGTCGGTCTCGGCTCCAGGTCAGGGCCCTGCTCACAGCGACCTCTCAGAGCAACTGCCCCTCACGCTGTGACATGTGGTTTCGACTGTGACTGAGACGAACTGCTTTCTACAAACCCCGTGGGCTTGCAGCCTCTTCCACCTTTTTCTTGGTGGTGGAGGGGCTGTGGAGTTCTGAGAAAATACTACCACTTGGCATCTGCTTTAAGAGTGTGAATCTCGCCCTGGCTGGTGTGGCTCAGTGGACAAAGCATCGGCTTGCGGACTGAAGGGTCCCGGGTTCAATTCTGGTCAAGGGCACATTCCCGGGTTGCGGGCTCGATCCCCAGTAGGGGGCGTGCAGGAAGTAGCCGATCAACGATTCTCTCTCATCATTGATGCTTCTATCTCTCCCTCTCCCTTCCTCTCTGAAATCAATAAAAGTATCCTATATAATGAAAGCCTAATATGCTAAGTTTCCAGTGTCTGTTCAACTAATCGAAGTGTAATATACTAATGATATGCTAACCGCTCAACCACTCACTATGACATGCACTGACTACCAGGGGGCAGATGCTCCAATCAGTAGGTTAGCTAGCTGCTGGAGTCCGGCCAATTGTGACTGAGCAAGGAGCGGGCCTAAGCCATCAGTCAGACATCCCCGAGAGCTCCCAGACTGCGAGAGGGTGCGGGCTGGGCTGAGAGACACCCCCCCCACCCCCCGAGGGCATGAATTTCGTGCACCAGGCCTCTAGTATTTTATAAAAAAAGAGTGTGAATCTCCTTTCCTTCCTCATTTTAAAAATAATTTAAGTGTAGCCGGTATACAATATTATATGGGTTATATTCATTTCAGGTGCATAATATAGCGATTTGACATTTTTGAGACCTTACAATGTGACCACCCCCTAAAAAGAGGACGAACCCCCTTCTCCCCATCTCCTCCACCGAGAAACACTTTTTGGAGTGTGTTTTGGCTACACACACACACACACACACACGTATGTCTGGTGACAAAATCCTCCAAGAAAGGCTAAATGTTGCTCAGTAACTTCTCTAAACCTACAGGGCTTCCTCTCAGCAACCTCACCGACACTTCCCACCCGAGGGGAACATTTTCTGGACACGACCTCCACGTTCCCTCTGATCACAGTCATGAAGACACGCGGCCACGCCTCCCCAGCCACCCATCCTCACATAATCCAAGTGTAGGTACTTTTAAAACACAATTGCTTCTTATCACGCACAGCAGGTCCCTGAGTCACGTCCTTTCGTTCTAAAACTGATGAGATGCCGCAGAAACTGAACTGTTTCTATCCATCAGTTCGCCTGCGGTAAAACTGGCTTCGTTATGCGTCCTTTTGCCTAGTCGCAGAACCTGCCTACAAGTCACTTGCCGTGCCTCCTCTCCTCCTTCAGCATCGCCACCTGAACGCTTCAAAATCAGAAAACTGACTCAAGGGTCAAACACAGACGCAATCCGTCCATGCGTCACGTGGAGCCGCTCGAGCCACTTACCCGGCATGATGATGTTGGAGAAGCCCAGCTTCCTGGTGATGGACACGCCGTGAGAAAACACCGACGGGTACTCCCTGCGGATCTGCTCGAGGTCTCCGTGCAGCAGCTGCAGGGACACAGCCAAGCCTGAAACAGACGAGGGCGCAGGGTCACAGGCCGAGGCCAGACACCCCCGTGCTTCCCAAGCCCAAAGCAGGGCACCAGGTTCCACTTACTGGTTTTTATTGATGTCAGAGAGGGAAGGGAGAGGGAGAGGGAGAGAGAAACATCAATGATGAGGATCATCGATCGACTGCCTCCTGCATGCCCCCTGCTGGGGATCAAGCCTAAAACCAGGGCATGTGCCCTGACCAGGAATCAAACCCGTCTGACCTCCTGGTTCATAGGTCGACGACGCTCAACCACTGAGCCACACCGGTCGGGGAAGGTACCAGTATTTTAAACAAAGGGTCACTATTTAGACAAAATCAGCAGAATCCCTAGGGATGGTTTCTAGGGCAGACTTTCCAGCCTGAATCCCTGAGGGTCCCCATGTGGAAGGAGGTTCATAGCGACGGAAAACCCGTAGAGGACCCGGAGAAGGGAGGTCTGGCTCCTCGCCCCGGCTTCTGTTCCCAGCGCCCGGAGGAAACACGCATTCCACCTGTCAGTCACCCCGCCCCATCACGGCTTCGGGTACCACCACGCCATCTGCACACACAGACGTAAGAGTGGCGGCGGTCGCGCTGCAATGAAGAGAGAAGACGGATTTCCATGCGCTGGGCGGGCCCTCCCTCTCGCCCTCCTTCTACTGTAGGGTTAGACAGCTCCCAGAGAAGCAGCGTCCCCCGGTTGGTCTGTGTGCGTGTCAACAGAGCAGTTCAGACATCAGGAAATTGGTTTTACAGGAAAGCGTGAGGCTCCGAGAGGCGCCTTTCCCGGCTCCAGATCCCACTTAGAGGCACCTGGCGACCGGAGGGGCGGGAGCGGACAGGGGCCACGCCCACATCGCCACAGCCCCGGGCCTCCCGGGCACGGACCTAACAGCCCCCGGTGTCCGAGCTGCTGTGGGAGTTGAATGAACTCTGGAGGTACTCGGAACTTTAATTAGATCCACGCCCCATGTTCACGCGCCCCTCCCCTCCCTCGCCACCCCGTTTGAGCTGGGTGACTGGCACGTCTGTCCATCTGTCCTCGGAAAGCCGCGGGGCTGGGCGATGGGAGGAAACGGTCCCGATGACCTGCCGGCGACAGCTCACGTGTTCCCATCCCTCCGTCCCAGGAGCGGTTTCTCCCGGACTCACGCTCCCATGACCTCCCCATCATCACTGGTGTTCTACTCTCCCCCACTCCTGTCCTTTGCCGTCAGAATCCTCACCCGCACCGTCCCCATCGCCAGCCTCCCGGGCTGGCCTCTGTGGAAACGCACAGGGACACCCCCTCCCACAGGACATGCCCGGCCGGCCGGGCGCTCTGAGCTCGCCTCCAGGCCGAGGGCCGGTGGGCTGGGCGGCAGCCAGAGGGCCTGTAGCTTCTGCACGTGAGGGACCCTCTCTCTCCCAGGACGTCTCGCCACAGGCTCTGACAGGAACACGGGGAGCGTGACGTGGCATTGCAAAGCAAGGAGAGAGAAGAACCCACGGATAATGAAAAAACACCACGAAGAGATCAAGCTCCTCGGGGCGGGGGCTGGAGGGGAGAAAAGGGACGGGTTCGCATTCTGCTCTCTTGGGGCCCAAACTCCTGTAACCATCAGTGATTTCTTTTTTCCCTTTAATGGAAGCAGAATACCTTACAGAGGATAAGACAATGAGAGAAGAAACGCATTCCGAGCCCACGTGAATGCTGAAGGAGATTAAAGATGGGAAACAGAGAAAACGTATGTTCTAGGGCAGTGGTCGGCAAACTCATTAGTCAACAGAGCCAAACATCAACAGGACAACGATTGAAATTTCTTTTGAGAGCCAAATTTTTTAAACTTAAACTTCTTCTGACGCCACTTCTTCAAAACAGACTCGCCCCGGCCATGGTATTTTGTGGAAGAGCTACACTCAAGGGGCCAAAGAGCCGCATGTGGCTCGCGAGCAGCAGTTTGCCGACCACGGTTCTAGGGAAAGACAGCCATGGAAGCATGAACAGCGAAACACATCCATGTTCTGGCCAGCCAGAGCCATAGAGGTGAGGGTGGAGGGGACAGAGAGGCCGTGTGGGAGACAGACACAGGGGAGCCAGCGGGGTACCGGGGAGCCAGCCGGCACGCGGGAGGCGATGCGGAGGTGACGGAGACGCAGACACCCCCGGAGGGAAGAAGAAGGCCAGGGAGCCGCGTGGCCCTAAAGTCCGATGGTAAGGAGTGTTAGCTTCGCCCCGAAGGCTTAGGAAGGTGGCGATTAAAGCGCCAGCTGCCGTGATCTCATTCGTCCAGCCAGTGACAGGCGTGTGGAGGACAGGAGAAGGTACTGCCGGTTGAAGTGACCCCGTTTCTCCGGAATAAAGAACTCACGGGGAGTCAAGGGCTGGGAAGGGCAGCCGGACCGAGGGCTCGCCCACACGAACCTGGCTCTCCCCAAATCACCATCCCCGTTTCCATTACGGCAGACAAAACACGCACGGCCGTATCCAGGTGAGGCCCTAGAGCAGTGCACACCTGAAACCTGTGTAAGTCTACTAACCAATGTCACCCCAATAAACTCGGTAAGAATTAAGGAAAGCGCACGTATACGTGACTATCAGGCAGCATGGGTCGGCGTGGAACAGGGATGTTAAAATAAAGGGGACACGTTACTGACTGAGGAAAGTTGAAAGTTCAGGAGGACTTTTTGATAAACAGGGATTTCCAACAAGATAAGCTGAAGAATCAGGTGAAAATTTTCATTTCACAAAACAGGTCCGTCTGTCGGGTTTTACAATCCCCGTTTTTCTGGCCGTTAACGGAAGTACCCAAAATAAGATTGCCGAGGGGAGACCGGTCCCCTTCATTAGAAGAAACACCCACTAAACTGGGCTTTTCAACCATCAGCCTAGATGTTTGAGACCCAGCTGTCAGGGTGTGGTCTCTAATTTTAATTCAAGGCCCCGTCACCAGTTAATCAGAGTGTGTAACAGACAGCACGCTTTTCGTGACGCAGCTCGGCTCCTGGGGCCGCACAGGGCAGGCAGGCGTGGGGGCTGTTGCCCCACAGGGTCCATAGCTGGGGGCTCTCATCTCACAGGAAGCGAGGCGAACTCGCTCTGTAAGAGGCGTCCTTTGAAATTCATGAGACTCTGCACTTTCACATAAAAAATGGCAAGCACAGCACGATTTATAAGTAGCTGGCGAAATTAATTTCCGACTAGATCAGCCATTTTGCCACCAACGAACCAAATTACACAGAGCTGGGAATAGCGACAGAAATGCAAAAAAGGGAAAACGCTCATAGACACGCTGACCACGTGTTGCCGTTAGGTGTGCCGTGTACAGCGCACAGGACACAGCGGCGTGGCCCCGTGGCCACGTGAAGGTGCGGCCCACAGCTGCAGAGATGCCCGCAGCACCCAGGCCCCGCCCTGCCCGGGTGGGGGCGGGTGGAGGAGGAGCCCCGGCCCCTGAGCCACCTGAGCCACCTGTCCCAGGATTCGGCCACGCAGCCTGAGCGATGAGCACGGCTGGCGGGCTTCACCTGCTGGGGAGACGCTGCGTCCCTGACGGACAGCGGAGCGGAGGAGAGCTCCATCTCTTGGCCAGACCCCCCGGGGCAGAATTCCCATCATGCTGAGCGGGGCAGGTGGCAGGGGGAAGCGGACTGGGGCACCAGGGCCACCAACTCCCTCTGTTCGTATCAAGCTTCCGTCGTCATTCTGGCCCGGCCGGCGTGGCTCGGTGGTGGAGAGGTGCCCTGTGAACCAGAAGGGCGCGGTTCGATTCCCGGTCAGGGCACAGGCCGGGTGCAGGCTCGGTCCCTGGCTGGGCTGCCTAACAGAGGAGCAGCCAACTGATGTTTCTTTTTCACGTCTGTGTTTCTCTCCCTCTCCCTTCTCCTCTCTCTAAAAATCAACAAAGACCTTTTTTTAAATTAAAAAATAAAGCGAATACACTAGACCAGTGGTTCTCAACCTTCCTGATGCCGCGGCCCTCTGATACAGTTCCTCATGTGGTGGTGACCCCCAACCATAACATTATTTTTGTTGCTACTTCATAACTGTAATTTGCTACTGTTATGAATCGTAATGTAAATATCTGTGTTTTCCGATGGTCTTAGGCTCTACAGCAGGCGTCCTCACACTACGGCCCGCGGGCCACATGCGGGTGTTTTTGCCATTTTGTTTTTTTACTTCAAAATAAGATATGTGCAGTGTGCATAGGAATTTGTTCATAGTTTTTTTTAAACTATAGTCCGGCCCTCCAACCGTCTGAGGGACAGTGAACTGGCCCCTGTTTAAAAAGTTTGAGGACCCCTGGTCCACAGCAACTCTCCACCCACAGGTTGAGAACCACTGCTGTAGAGCCTAAGACCATCAGAAAACACAGATATTTACATTACGATTCATTAACAGTAGCAAAATTACAGTTATGAAGTAGCAACGAAAATAACTTTATGCTTGGGGGTCACCACCACATGAGGAACTGTATTAAAGGGCCGCGGCATCAGGAAGGTTGAGAACCACTGCTCTAGAAGCACATATGTTATCTGGGTCCAACGCCTGGCCGGAGAGAACGCGGGGGCGGGGGGGGGGGGGACATCCTGGCTGCAGGAGGCAGAGAGCCGGGCTCCGGCACGGGGTTCCCACAGGGGGGTCAGGACGGGGTCTCCGGTCAGGAAGCCGGACGTCTGGTCGGGGTGCTGCTGAGGGAGACGGCACCGCTGGGAAGGGACTCCACGGAGCCACAGCCAGCGCACGGGGCCGAGAGCCGAGGGCAGGGTGAGCCAGGCTCCCGGGGAGACAGGAGGGGCAGCCCTGGCGGCCGCCGGAGCAGTGTGTTCCTGACATGATGGGGTGAGCAGAGTACAGAGGAGTCAGGCCTGACACCGGAGGGTGGAGAATGTGTGTATGTATGTGTGCTATGCGTGTATGTGTGATTTGTACATACGTGTGTGTATATACAACTCTTAAAGATTGTAACAATTCAGTAACATTAAATGGCTATATAGAGAGAATACACATATATACACAAAAACTATTTTTAAACCCCTAAATATTTAGATATATGCAAAGGATGAATACATATGTGTGTGTATATAAGTGCACACACACACACAAAGAGAAGAATAAAACAAACATAGTAAAATGTTCGCCCTTGAGAAATTAGAAATCCTTTGCACTATTCTTGCAACATTTGTGCAAGTCAAATTAACTGAAAACAAAGACTTTAAAAGAGCAGTTTCATAATCAGAAAATCCCAAAGGTGAGCCAGAAGGACGCACGCTACATGTCTAGCCGATAGGTGGCGCCAACAAGTACCACTTCCAAAGGTTAGAAAGCAGCTTCTGAAGGCACGGCTGCTCCAGGGACGCAGAATCACACGGTTCCGTCACAGTGATTCAAATGACCACACTGGCATGTGCGGTGAGGCTGCTCAAACCCCCTCCCCCCACCTCACACACACACACACAACAGTCCACGTCTCCCCAAAGCCTGCTCTCAGCTCAGCCAACTAAACACACCACAGCTCTGTGCAAGGAGGCAAAGCACCCTCCTGGCGCGTGGGCTCGGACCCGGCGCCTCCCTCTGCCCTCCGGGGGGGGGGGGGGTGCTGGCAGGGCGGCCTCCACGCACATCCTCTCATGCACAGAAGGCTGGACACCGACCGGACTCGCACACGTGGTCTCTCCTCGTTGTGAGCGACGTGTGCAAAGTACAGGAAACAGGGTTTCATAACCACGGAGACAGGAGGGAAAGATTTCGAAGTTTCTCTCAGGACACGCTGAACCGGAGCCAGTGGTTCTGACACGATTTGTTTCCTGTCACGGGGCTGGAGCGGCCTCGGGCAATCGCCCTGGCTCAGCCGCGCTCTGCATTCCTGCCATTCCCTGGCCGCCCATCCCAGGTGACACTCACAGCCACCATCTGCTCACGAAGCATAACCAGGGTCACCGTCGCAGATAGTTTTAGTTTCAAATTCTTATCATAGTACTTCTGGGTTTTTTTAAAAATATATTTGTATTGATCTCAGAGAGGAAGAGAGAGAGGGAAACATCAATGATGGGAGAGAATCGGGGACCGGCTGCCTCCTGCACACCCCCGCACTGGGGATCAAGCCTGCAACCCGGGCCTGGGCCCTGACCGGGACTCGAACCCTGACCTCCTGGTTCCTAGGCTGACGCTCGACCACCGAGCCACACCGGCCAGGCAGTATGGGATTTCCCACAGGGCAGCGCAGAGCTTAGGAAATTTGAAGTTACTCAACTCAACGGAATCTGACCCAAGAGGCAGGCTAACCCCATGGTGTTTATTTTGGTCTTTAAGACCTCAGTGGGCCACTCGCAATTACCTCCCAGCTTCTAAACACGACGAAGACGGTGGTTAATGGACCTCTGCAGCTTGGATCTCGGGTTGAGAGGGAGAAACCAGTTAACTCGGCGAGTCCCTTTATGTACGAAACACACCGGATCCAACCCCGAGAGCGAGGAGGGCGTGGGCGAAGCATGACGGAAATCGGGGGGTAGAACTTTCTTTCCGAAACTCATTTCCAGTGACTCTCCTCCTCCCTTTTTCAGCACCAACGACCAAAGCACCGCAGGGGGAGCGCAGCGGAAAGCACTGCTTGGGAGCACCTGACGGCTCCGATTCTTTTCCATCAACAATTCCACGTCCACGGAGAAAACAGCGCCAGGCAACGCATCCCACCGCGGGGGGGGGGGGGGGGGGGGGCCTGAACATTCGGCACCCCGTTTCCCACTTCAATTCCGTGTGCGCGGCGCCCCCACTCCCTTTAAGTGACTCATCAGCGAGCCTCCCTTTCAGTAACGGGGCCCAGCGGCGCCCGCACACCTGGCTGGCGGCGCTCCGGCCCCCGCCCGTGGTCCAGGAGGGGAGCGCATCCAGGGCACACAGGACAAGCCCCGCCGAGACGGACGGCAGGAACGCCAGTGGAAGCAGCGAGGGGCTTGGTCTTGTCTTTCTCAGAATGGACAGGGCGGGGCTCTGACAAAGGGGGGACACCCTGATCCAGGACCCCCCTGGGACTGGGGTTTCTTTCCCTCTTTCCAAGATGCCATCCGTGGTTTCCATGTAGTTCAACAGCTCCACGCAGAAAAGGGACCTCCCGGGAATCAGGCTGCGGGAGGCTCACCGGCTGCTCCCACCGGGATTCCGGCAAGAATAAGCGGCGGCTGGTCCGTGAAACAGACCAAGCTCCGCCCGGCCGGCGGGGCTCAGGGGTTGAGCGTCCATCTATGAACCAGGAGGTCACGGTTCGAGTCCCGGTCGGGGCACAGGCCTGGGTTGCGGGCTCGATCCCCAGTAAGGGGCGTGCAGGAGGCAGCCGATCCATGATTCTCTCTCGTCATTGATGGTTCTCTCTCTCTCCCTCTCTCTTCCTCTGAAATCAATAAACATGTTTAAAAAAACAACAGAGTGAGCACCGGGAGGAACTGCCCAGGAAACAGACTCTGCCCCTTCCTTCCTGGAGTTCATGCTATTGCCATCCAGTCTCTAAGCACACGCGTGACCTCAGCTGCGTCCGCCCCCTCCTGGTCCTGCAGGGAGCCTGCCCGCGCCCGCAGCACACCGCGCTCTGGTGGGTTTGGTGGGAACGTCAGGCTGTGTGAGTCACACAAACACGGTTCCTCCCCACCTCCTGGGAGAGGGAGGAGAGAGCTGACCTCACCGCGCACCGCAGCCCGAGCACGGCCGGGCGGGAGCTCTGGGGCGGACGGCTCCGGCCCAACTGACCACCGAGTTCCCATCGCCGTCGCCGTTTCTCTGCGGGTCCGTCTGGCCCAGCAGGGCGGGCGCGGGTGCGAGAGGAAGGGGGTCTGAATGAAATCCTGGCTCTTCTGATGGCCAGGCAAGCTGACTGTCACACAAACACCCTGTCCGTCTCCACAACAACGCGCGGCCCAGTCACCGGGCGTCACCGGATGGAGGGCCCTTCGTGGCAAAGAAAGCACATGACGGCACCGTTTCCGTGGGCTTTCCTTTTGTTGGGTGTGTGTGTGTGTGTATGTGTGTGTGTGTATGTGTGTGTGTTTGTGTATGTGTGTGTATGTGTGTGTGTATGCGTGTGTATGTGTGTGTATGTGTATGTGTGTGTGTGTATGTGTGTGTGTGTATGTATGTGTTTGTGTGTGTGTGTATGTGTTTGTGTTTGTGTGTATGTGTGTATGTGTATATGTGTTTGTGTATGTGTGTGTTTGTGTTTGTGTGTATGTGTGTGTGTGTATGTGTGTATGTGTGTTTGTGTATGTGTGTGTATGTGTGTATGTGTATGTGTGTGTATGTGTGTGTGTGTATGTATGTGTGTGTGTGTTTGTGTGTATGTGTGTGTGTTTGTGCGTGTGTTGTGTTGTGTTTTTTTGCTTCAACATGGGTGTGAAAGGGGGTAGGGTGCTAACAATATTCACCAAGCTTCTGTCTGCTGAGCAGGCTTCAGGGCATGGCTGCCTGTGCCGCACATGGCCATGTGGTCTAGTCTACATGTGTGACTGGGACAAGGCTGTGGACCCGTGGGATGTAGCTTACCAGGCAGTGCCACGTGTCAGGTCCCTCTGAACGAGATGCACACGTTACCTACATGGCACGGCAGCCAACATGGTTCTCCCAAGCCACATGTGACCTGGGCCGTGTGCATGTTCCCGGTATCGCTCTCCCAAGCCGCGTCCGCTCTGGGCCGCGTGCGTTCCCGGTAGAGGACGCCGCCGCAGCCCCGGCAGGGAAGCTGCTTTCCCGCCCTCCCACAGCTCTCGGTGCTCCCGGCCTCTCCCCACAGGGACCGGGGACCGGCCTCTCCCCACAGGGACCGGGGACCGGCCTCTCCCCACAGCTCTCGGTGCTCCCGGCCTCTCCCCACAGGGACCGGGGACCGGCCTCTCCCCACAGCTCTCGGTGCTCCCGGCCTCTCCCCACAGGGACCGGGGACAGTGCATTGCCATCCGGGTTCCAGGGACCAGTCACACGCAGAGGCCAAGGCTGGACGCTACTGAGCAAACACAGGCGCTCTGTCCGCTTCAAGCCCAAACAGAGCCCTTTGTAGAGAGAGGACAGAGCACGCCTCCCCGTCACGGCACAGACGCCGCTGGAGGAGAGGGCTGACTGCGCAATTTTAAAGTTAGGGAGCGGAGAGAGGAAAACAGCAGGCCATTTCCTTCCGGTGCAGACAAATCAATGAGAGCGCCTGAATGAGGGGTCTCGGGAGAGCCAGCCAGCCCCCACACTCACCCCCTGGAGGGGGTCAGCCCCCCACACTCACCCCCTGGAACCAGCCCCCCACACTCACCCGCCTGGAGCCGGTCAGCCCCCCACACTCACCCGCCTGGAGGGGGTCAGCCCCCCACACTCACCCCCTGGAGCGGGTCGGCCCCCACACTCACCCCCTGGATGGGGTCAGCCCCCCACACTCACCCCCTGGGGCGGGTCAGTCCCCCACACTCACCCCCTGGGGCGGGTCAGCCCCCCACACTCACCCGCCTGGAGCAGGTCGGCCCCCACACTCACCCCCTGGGGCGGGTCAGCCCCCACACTCACCCCCTGGAACGGGTCAGCCCCCCACACTCACCCGCCTGGAGCCGGTCAGCCCCCCACACTCACCCGCCTGGAGGGGGTCAGCCCCCCACACTCACCCCCTGGAGCGGGTCGGCCCCCACACTCACCCCCTGGAGCGGGTCGGCCCCCACACTCACCCCCTGGAGGGGATCAGCCCCCACACTCACCCCCTGGAGGGGATCAGCCCCCCACACTCACCCCCTGGAGGGGATCAGCCCCCACACTCACCCCCTGGAGCCAGCCCCCCACACTCACCCCCTGGAGTCAGCCCCCCACACTCACCCCCTGGAACCAGCCCCCCACACTCACCCCCTGGAGCGGGTCAGCCCCCGACACTCACCCGCCTGGAGCGGGTCAGCCCCCCACACTCACCCCCTGGAGAGGGTCAGCCCCCAACACTCACCCGCCTGGAGCCAGCCCCCCACAATCACCCCCTGGAGCGGGTCAGCCCCCCACACTCACCCGCCTGGAGCGGGTCAGCCCCCCACACTCACCCCCTGGAGAGGGTCAGCCCCCCACACTCACCCGCCTGGAGAGGGTCAGCCCCCCACACTCACCCGCCTGGAGCGGGTCAGCCCCCCACACTCACCCGCCTGGAGCGGGTCAGCCCCCCACACTCACCCCCCTGGAGCAGGTCAGCCCCCACACTCACCCCCCTGGAGCCGGTCAGCCCCCCACACTCACCCGCCTGGAGAGGGTCAGCCCCCCACACTCACCCCCTGGAGCGGGTCAGCCCCCCACACTCACCCGCGTTGGAGCCGGTCAGGTTGTAGCGCGCGTTCAGCTTCTTGATGATGTTCTCGTGGATCTGGTGCCACTCGCTCTCCGTGTTGCACCTGGGACATGGCCTCTGTCAGCGTGGGGGCCGGGAGCCGCAGGGACGCCCAGCCCGGCTCTGTCCTCACCACCAGTGCACCCCTCCCGCTCTCTGCAGCTCCCGCAGCCCCTGCAGGTGACGTCCGTCAGCACAGGCACCCCAAGACCGGCAGGCACGCGGTCCGTGTGTGAGTGCCCACCGGCCTCACGCCCTTCCCCGGGGTTCGCTCTGAGCACCCCGCTGTGTACCCCCTTCCCGGGGTCTGCTCTGAGCACCCCGCTGTGTGTCAGCTCTCAATGTCGGAGCCCATGGGGAGGTGCTCACAGTGGGGAGATCCAAAACCAGGTGCATTTTAAAAATCAATTTAGGATGTGGAATAGCCACGGACGTTCTTACTGCTGTGTAAGATAATGTTAGAGTCCTGACCCTACTATCTCAGAATGCAGCCTTATTTGGAAACTAGAGGCCCGGTGCACGAAATTCAAATGGGGGGGGGGGGCTCAGCCGGGCCTGCACCCTCTCGCAATGCAGGACATCCCTCTCGCAATCTGGGACCACTGGCTCCTAACTGCTCACCTGCCTGCCTGCCTGATTGCCCCTAACCACTCGCCTGCCTGCCTGATCACCCCTAACCACTCTGCCTGCCTGCCTGCCTGATCGCCTGCCTGCCTGATCACCCCTAACCACTTACCTGCCTGCCTGCCTGCCTGATCGTCCCTAACCACTCGCCTGCCTGCCTGATCACCCCTAACCACTCTGCCCGCCTGCCTGCCTGATCGCCCCTAAGCACCTCTGCCTCGGCCCCCGCCGCTGCGGCTTCGTCCGGAAGAACATCCGGCTGTCCGGTCTAATTAGCATATTACACTTTTATTATTATAGATTATTGTTATAGATGGTCTTCACACAAGTAACCAAGGTAAAGTGAGGTCCTTAGGCGGGTCCCAGTAGGTCCTGGTTCCCGGGTTCTGCCCTGCGCCCTCCCCCCCCCCCCCCTCACCCACGGGCAGCCTCTTACATGTACACTTTCAGGATGAGGTCGTCCTTGGTCTCCCCGGTCAGCAGGTCGGCGATGCTGAGGACCGCGCAGCCAAAGGGGCGCCGGTACTGGACGCTGCAGGCGTTCTTCTTCTCTCCCGCCCCCATCCGACCTGCCCCACGGAAGCAGACACGGGAGGAAGTCACGGCCGGGCCTCGCGAGGCACACACACCATCATCATGTCATTGGCCACGGGAAGGACACGGGTTTGAGGCGACAGGAGATGCCGCCTCAGCCCGGGACCCTCCTCCGCAACGACCTAGCCGAGACCTCGAGCACGCCGCTCACTCTGGGCGCCCCGGCCACCGAGGAAACCTGAGGACCGGGCCGGTCCCACACCTGGACGCCTCCCCCCCCCCGCCCCCGAGGTCCCGCGAAGGCACCCAGGAGGCCCGGGGCCGTCAGGCAGGAAAGTGCCTCTTCCAGGACTCGTGCCTGGGTTGTGGATTCGATCCCCGGCCCAGCTGGGGCGCAGGCAGGAGGCAACTGATCCATGTGTCTCTCTCACATCCATGCCTCTCTCTCTCCCCCCTCTTCCCTCCTCCCTTCCCCTCTCTTTAAAAAAAAAAAAAAAAAACAATGAAAAAAATATCCTCACTCCTCGGGTGAGGATTAAAAAAAAAGATGAACACGAAATTGTTGAATCAAATATGGTCAGGGAGCCCCGTGAAACAGGAACAACAAACTCCGCGAGCATTAGTGGCGAGAAGAGAGTGCCGGTGAGCGGGCCGCACGGGCGTGGAGAGGCCAGGGAGCGAGCGCCCCCCCCCACCCCCGTTCTGGGATTCTCGGGCGCAGCTCCGGCTCTGACGTCTCTCCGATTCAGGCAGCGGGCAAGTCACAAGGACAGAGACCTCGCCTTCCCCGTGAGCTCCCGCCGACAGGGCCACACCTACCGATGCGGATGATGTGCACCGTGATGTAGATGTCCCTGCGGAGCTCGCTGCTGCCCAGATCCTGCCAAAAACAGAGCCCAGTTACGGTAGAACTCGTCCGTTGGGGGGGGCCGTGAGAGGGGCCGGCACATCACTCCCGCAAAAACCAGACGAAACGGAGCTGCCGCCCGACCAGCAATTCCACTGGTGGGTATTTACCCAAGAAAATAAAAACGCGAATTTAAGAAGAGACATGCACCCCCGTGCTCCCTGCGGGATCAGCAGGGAGAACCCAGCAGCCTCGGTGTGGTGAGCAGGTGGCACAGAGGGCGGCGTGGCTCACGAGCACAGTGCTGAGTGTCAGCAAGAGGAAGGAGGGAAATCGCGCCAGCCGCAACACGGCTGGGCCTGGCGTGCATGGCGCTGAGTGAAACACCAGTAAGTCAGAGAACACACGCTGCACGGCCTCAGGGGTTTGTGGGTCCAAACGAAGAACAATTAATACACAAAACGAAGCAGAAACAGACCCACAGACGGAGAATGATGGCTACCAGTGGGGGGGTGGGGGATGGAAATAAAAACAAACCAACAATAACTGGCTCACAAGGCCACTAGCGCCCACACACACAGCTTTAAAGATTTTAGAGGGCGGCATAAAGAAATGAGAGCTGTGCTTCACAGCGTTATGACTGGTGACTTTTAAAGATTTACTGAGCTTTCTGGAGTACCTTTCTAAATGAAGTCATGTGTTTATTCCCCCAAAAGATCAACAGAGATATTTTTAATGGCATTTTTGTAGCAGGAGCAAATAGTTCAAATCCTGTTCTAAAAGTCCTATAGTGGCCCAGCTGGTGTGGCTCAGTGGTTGAGCGTTAACCTATGAACCAGGAGGTCACGGTTTGATTCCCGGGTTGCAGGCTCTCGATCCCCAGTAGGGGGCGTGCAGGAGGCAGCCGATCTATGATTCTCTCTCAGCATTGATGTTTCTATCTCTCTCCTTCTCCCTTCCTCTCTGAAATCAATAAAAATATATTTTTTAAAAATAAAAATACTGTAGTGGACTTTCCTGAAGGTTTACTGACGGCACATGGGAGTTAAAGGGAAAGCCGCTCTCACGTCAACCTCTCCCTCACTCATTCTCATATCGAGTCG
Organism: Eptesicus fuscus; assembly: GCF_027574615.1. Taxonomy (NCBI): domain Eukaryota; kingdom Metazoa; phylum Chordata; class Mammalia; order Chiroptera; family Vespertilionidae; genus Eptesicus; species Eptesicus fuscus. The sequence continues at coordinate 3,435,043 of NC_072486.1, read as the reverse complement.
CGCTGCCTAGCAAACACCAGCGAGCTACCACCCTGCACCCGGCGGGAGTGTGACCGGCTCCAGCGCCCGCGAGGAACGCGGGGGCGACCGTGTCCGAGTCCCGGGCACCCCTGGCCTTTGCGTGTCGTTCACAAAGTTTAAGCAAACCCCCGGCACCCGCTCACAGGGATCCACGTCCCCTCGTGACACGCAGCGCCACGGGGAGGGCGCGGCCCACTCACCACGAAGAGAGAGCAGTGCCGCTCGGGCTTGTCGGGGGCCTTGGGCAGCCCGTTCCGGTTCAGCCGCAGGAAGAACCGCTCGCTGCAAGAGAGGAAGGTCAGCGTCTCAGAGGCTGTCTAGTCGCTCGGACGGACGGGGCGCCTTCCGCCGGGTGCTCCTCCTCCCCGGCCGGGCTCCACGCCCATTCGATCACGCGTGTGACATCGAAGCTTTTCTAGAACACGCAAGCGCCCCCGAGACAGCCATCCCTGGCTTCACTTCGGACAAAACCGGCGAAGCAGCAGCCGCAGAGCCGAGGATGGAAACGTACGTGCGGACAAAACCGACGTTTAACATGACAGAAGCGTGCGCCTGAATCTTACACGACGCTATTCACCGGTGCCACCCAATTCCTTCCATAAAAATTGTAATAAACTTCTGAAAGAAGAGAACAGGGTTCCACGCCAGGTGCTGTCCTCGGGAGCAGGGTCAAACCCAGAGGACAGGTGGCCGCTGACGGCGGCGCGGAGGCTGGGCGTGGCGGGCACAGCCGGGGTGGGCGGTGAATGGGTCTCCCCGCTGCCCTTTCCTGCGGCTCCAGGGAGAGGCCTGGCGCTCTTTCACCGCGAGAGAAAACGCATTAATCTTTCAAGGTTAAGCTATGCTAAGAGGAAATGCTCAAAAATGCATCCTGGGGTGAGTGAACCGCACTTTAGAAATCATTCAATTTGGTAATACTATTTTGGTGGGAACTGACCATTTGATGGGCACTCTGCTAAGGACTTCACTTGGACTAAGTCATTTTATCCTCACGATGCCTTTATGAAATTGGCACATTATACCCATTTCACAGACAGAAAAACCGAGGCTACTGACCAGTCTTGTGCTAAACCACAGAGCTGCTGCGTGGCTGAGTAGGGAAGTCTATTCCATACATTCATACAAAACCCTCCCCTTCATTTGAATGCTCTAAGGGGAATTCTTTCTCTGCTCTAGGGAAATACTGAGCAAATATTTCCAGAACATTGAGATACGGGAGAAGCCGCTCACCCCCACGGACCCCATCAAGCCCGTCCCGGAGTCCAGGGTGCCTGCCCCAGGAAGATGAAAGGAGTGGGCACTGTGACTGAGCAGGTATCAAAGCAGTCCCTGGTTTTAGAGGTTCCTGGGTGTTTCTTCAATGAAACACACCCCGAGAACTGACTTGGAAAGTGGACTATTTTATAAACAAAGGAAGACTCCAAAACTGTTTAAGAACCTGGACTCGGCCAGTCAGAGCTCCTGGCCTAGGACAGGTATTGGGTTTTGCTTTCTCATCATCAGCACTTACTCAGAGATATTTATGGATCACATTTTACCCCAAGCACAGGGACCTTTCCCCTCCCCTAATCACACAGAATGCTCTACTCTGGGGTGTGTGTGTGTGTGTGTGTGTGTTGCGTGCTCCTCTTAATGCCCACTGAAACACTGGAACCACATTTTAGAACATCCTCTGACAGGTGCGTCTAAAACGACAAAGCGGTCAGGTTAGCACACAAAGGTCCACAGGGCATGCTTCACCAGCACCGGAGCTTCCGTGCTGATGCGAAACACGCGCCCATATCCGCAAACTGCATCCACATCCCGGGAACCCAGAAAGCAGCCCCGGCTCTGCACTATTCTCAGCCCTCGAGTCTAGACGGAATCCCGAGGATGCGAGTCCTACACCGTCTCAGGTCCCGGGTCCCAGGATGTGACCTACACCGTCTCAGGTCCCGGGTCCCAGGATGTGACCTACACCATCTCAGGTCCCGGGTCCCAGGATGTGACCTACACCGTCTCAGGTCCCGGGTCCCAGGATGCGAGTCCTACACCATCTCAGGTCCCGGGTTTGTGAGTCCTACACCCTCTCAGGTCCCGGGTCCCAGGTTTGTGAGTCCTACACCGTCTCAGGTCCCGGGTCCCAGGTTTGTGAGTCCTACACCGTCTCAGGTCCCGGGTCCCAGGATGCGAGTCCTACACCATCTCAGGTCCCGGGTCCCGGGACGGGTTTTCCCGCCTTTGTCTCTCCCGTTTAGTGTCGATTTGTGCAGGGGGAGAGGTTTCCTAAGTCACTGGTCCATCTCCTCCCACAGCGGAGACAGTAGATTCTGAACCTGCTACCAATGTTGTGTCCACGTCTCAGAAACGCTGTCCCTCCTGCAAACACCTTATTCCGGGGACACAGTCTACCGTCAAGAAGTAGAAAGTGCGTTACTAACAGCTCCTGCTGAACACAGATTAACTCACCAAAGAGTTTACAGCTATCAGTGCATGAAAAATAAACTTCATGCATATGTCCTAAACCTTTTTTTTTTTTTTTACCAGAAAAGAAATACTCCAGGATTCCTTTGTGTGTGTAAAACAATGTATGTGGCCTGGTGTTCCTGAAAACTGTCAGAATTTACGTACTTTGATGTGTTTTTTAAAAGCATGGTACAGTTGGGTCCTTATGTGTGATTTGTAGAATACAATATATATTCTAAATTTAAATTGGAAGAAATGTAATGTAAACGATGGTGTACATTATGCTCAACTTTAAAAAACAAATGTATAGAAAGTCTAAGGCACACAAACACACCCACTCCGAGTTTCTGCTAACTATGGAAAGCCTGCCCCAAACAGCCACAGCAGGTGAGACTCACAGCACGGGGAAGAGAACAGAGTGCGTGTGCACACGACACACGGAATGCCCATCCGTCCCCGCCCCGGAACGGCAACGGGAAGGTCTGCAGGTGCACTGACCACCTCCTGGTGCCATCCGACCCAGGTGGGTGAGAACGGGTGATTAGTCACTGTAACAGGAAATCTACCACGTGCTGCCTTCGACGAGCAGGCAGGCTTGGAGCTCTTCTGTCTTCCCTGAATTTCCACACAAAGAACTCACACAGCCCGACAGCCAGTCCTAGTTCACGTAAGAGTGGTTATCACAGTCCGACAGCCCCTTTGCGTTCCGCTAGAACTTTCCCATACATCACCCCGTCTAACTTTCAGGGGAACCGCCACACGGTAGGAAGCGTAGACACCACAGGGTCCTACCAATGAGAAAGTGGGGCTGAGAGAAGAACGCGTACCAGGTCACCTGGTCCACACCCACCCGGGACCCGGGTCACCTGGTCCACGCCCGCCCGGGAGCCGGGTCACCTGGTCCACGCCCGCCCGGGAGCCGGGTCACCTGGTCCACGCCCGCCCGGGAGCCGGGTCATCTGGTCCACGCCCGCCCGTGACCCGGGTCATCTCGTCCACGCCCATCCGTGACCCGGGTCAGCTGGTCCACGCCCGCCCGGGACCGGCCCCGGGGGCACGGGCGCAGTTACCTGATGGGGCGGTTCTCCCTGCTGTCGAAGAGCGAGAAGACGACCTCGAGCTCCTCGCCCAGGTTGGAGCACATGAGGCTCTTCAGCTGCACGAAGAGGTGGTGGCTGCTGGCCTGCGCCGGCGCGTCCTTCTTCCGGTGCCGATGCTCCATCTGAGGGACACCCACAAACACGGGATCAGCCAGGGGATGGTGGGAGCGACAACCCAGTGAGCTGCGGGGTGACCTGCTGTCCTGTGCGATGCAGGTGTCCCCAACCCACGACGGGGTCACCTCCTGACACGCTGGCCGTAAGTGGGAAATAGCCCACGTCAAAACTGCACTGATGCCCGGCCGGGTGGCTCAGTGGTTGAGCATCGACCTAGGAACCAGGAGGTCAGGGTTTTGATTCCCGGTCAGGGCAATGCCCGGGTTGCAGGCTCCATCCCCAGTGTGGGGCGTGCAGGAGGCAGCCGATCCATGGTTCTCTCTCATCATTGATGTTTCTATCTCTCTCCCTCTCCCTTCCTCTCTGAAATCAATAAAAACATATTTTTAAAAAATGTGCTGAATACATCTAACCTACCAGACATCACAGCTGAGCCTGGCTCACCTTTAACTGCTCAGAATACATACCTGGGCCCACAGTGGGGCCATTATTTTGAGTTTCATCTCAAGACTAATCACATTCCTCTACTTCTCACCAGGAGCAGGAGCACAGATGGGCGTGATGGGGCGTGAACACACAGACACAAAATCCAAAAACACTGACAGCACAGGACCCTGTGCAGAACAGGTGCTGACCCTCGAGATCGGGGGCCGCCGCCGCCCAGCCTCACAGGAGAGAACCCCACCGCCCACGGGCCGTCCAGGAAAGGTCAACGCTCAACCCTTCAACCCCGGGCACGGTGTCTCCCGAATGCGCATTGTTGTTGTTTTTTTTAAAAAATATATTTTATTGATTTTTTTACAGAGAGAAGGGAGAGGGAGAGAGAGAGGGAGAGAGAGTTAGAAACATCGATGAGAGAGAAACATCCATCAGCTGCCTCCTGCACACTCCCCACCGGGGATGTGCCCGCAACCAAGGTACATGCCCTTGACCAGAATCGAACCTGGGACCCTTCAGTCTGCAGGCCGACGCTCTATCCACTGAGCCACACCGGCCAGGGCCGCATTGCTTTGGCACATGCGCACCCTCGAGTCGAAAAATCCCAAGTTGAACTTTGTACACCGGGGACCGGCTGTAATTTTTTTAATTTTATTTTTTGGCTCTGGATTTGGAATCTAGTCGGATATTAAATTCCAAACTTTCTTCCAACTTCTAAAGTAAGAAACTATCAAGTTGGCAAGCCATGGAGGAATCTTGTTTTGTTTTTTGTTTTTTCATCATTCATGTTAAAAGGATACCAAGGCACGGAGCCGACTCAAGCCCGCCATTCAAAGGGTCCGACTGCTTCCGGACCACCTCCCAGGGCGAGAAGAAACGATGCGTCGTCCTTTTAAATCAGCCGAACGTACGGCTGACCGACCATTTCACGGATGGGAGCTAGCCAGTGCAGCGACGACGGCACATCCCTTACAATTCGGAGTACTTCGGAAGGCGACTGACTTGCAAAATGACGGCAGTGTTCTGGGGCAGGCCGTGGTGAGTGACGCTCGATGACCCGAGCGCGAGTTCTCACCTGCCGTGGGCCCTGGACGCGGACCCGCGAAAGCCAGCCAGGTGTCTGCGGGGGACAGCGCCTGCGTCCACCTGTCCTCTCTGTCCTCAGGACAGCCAGCCGAGGCTCCCGCCAGGGGCAGGACAGCAGTGAGGAGACGGGGGACCGACCATTCACCCCACACACAGCTGGGGGCGTCTGCGCGGTGCCAAGACGGGCCGACACAGAAACAGCCTCGCCTGCATGGAGCTACCTACCAGGGCGCACCATCACCGGAGCTGCCACAGGCCGAATACAAGCCTGCCCGTGTGGGGAGGGAGGGAAGAACTAGACCACCTGACCCTCTTGAGGGGGGGGACCACATTTAGATTCATGCTCCTCAGCCTCGGGGGCACACACAACCGCCACGGGAGCTCAAAACTCCGCCTGTTGCCCTGACCAGTGTGGCTCAGTGGATAGAGCGTCGGCCTGCGGACTGAAGGGTCCCAGGTTCGATTCCGGTCAGGGGCACGTACCTTGGTTGCGGGCACATCCCCAGTAGGGGGTGTGCAGGAGGCAGCTGACTGATGTTTCTAACTCTCTATCCCTCTCCCTTCCTCTCTGTAAAAAAAATCAATAAAAAATATATATTTTTAAATCCACCTGTATGCCCAGGTCCTACCCACTACAATTAAGTGAGAATTTCTAGGGGACGGGGCTGCAGACAGTGGTCTTTCAAACGCTCCCGGGGACGTGAACGTGCAGCGAGCTGAGCGTCCCTGACCAAGGTCATGTGCGGAGATCAAATCCCAGCTGATGGAAGGCACTGCGGCATCTTTGCGTGATCGGCACCTTGGCACCGCTGGCTCGGCGTGCCCGCCAGCAACCAGCCCGCCCGGCTCCACCCTCTGTGCCTGCGACGTGGGAGGGTTCGGACCGAAGCAGGGGATGATCACTCGTCTGCCTCCTGGGAATTCACTACTTTGGGGAACTGCTAAAAACATCCCGGTGCGAACGGGGCTGCACTCTGACCCCGGAGGCATGCGCACGCTCGACGAGCTGCGACCCGGGAGTCACAACAGACAGACAGAACGCATCTCGGAAATAAGTCACGGCTCCAGCGCCAGGGACCCTACACCAACGTGCTCACCGTCCAGGAGACCGCTGGTTAGGAAACAAACAGATTCACCCCAAGACTGAGGGGCCCAAATGTCTAACCCGCACAGTGCGCTCCTTACTGGGTGAATCCTCACTGCTAGGCCTTCTCACTTCAGCTCTAGGGAGTCTGCGCTGGATATTTCTGGGGTGTGGGGTTTTTTTTTTGGGGGGGGGGAGAAGAGGGCTGGATATTTCTGGGGTGTTGTTTTTTTGGGGGGAGAAGAGGGCTGGATACTTCTGGGGTGTTTTTTGGGGGGGAACGGGGGAGAAGAGGGCTGGATATTTCTGGGGTATAGAATTTTTTTGGGGGGTGGGGGAGAAGAGGGCTGGATATTTCTGTTGTGGGCTGCCCTGGGCTTTGTGGGATTGTCAGCAGCTCTCTCTCTCGCCTCCACCCCCCAGATGCCCAAAGCCCCTCTCCCCACCTCGGCCCACCCATTCCCCAATTGTGACACCGAAAATGTCTCCAGACATGGCCGAACATCTTGGTGGTGATGGGGGTGGGGGTTGCCTCTGTCTGAGATTACTGGTCTACCCACGAAGGATCACACAACAAGCAGGGAGGGTGATCTGATAAAACCAAGAAAGGTTCCTACGCAGACCTCTCGCCGGCTCAGGTCACCAGAGAAGCCAGTGGCGACGATCCCCTTTATTCACAGAAAGCTGGGCTCTGCCCTCGGCAGCACCCAGATGTGAACAGCAGGGGGTTAGTGCTTTCTCCCTGCTCAGGTGAGCACAACGGGTGAGGAAGACCCGCGCACAGGGCTACCCGAAGCCCAAAGCAAGAGGGTTAATGCTGTAAGTGGACCAGGGAGGTGCGGATGCCTGTGTCTGAGAGCGACAGAGAAGAGGCTGCAGGAAAGAGAGGTGGCCACATCCTCTGTGGGGCGCGCAGCTCCACGCCACGGTCCTTGGTCCACGGGGCACAATAAGTCACCGGGACAGCAGGGGTGGGTGGTGGGGCTGCCAGCTCTCCCTGGAAGTCGATGTCAGTCACTCTGATTTCACCAGAGAAGATGAGCAAGGGCCACAGACAACCTGGGTGCCCAGGCCGAGGCCAGGCAGGCCCCCGGGGCTGCCTTAAGGAGGACAACATGGAATCACTGGCGTTTAGAAATAGAAAAACGCAACCGCTCCAGAGGAGAAGTTACCCGTTCATGCAAAACCACAGCATCCCGTGTTCCTCATCTGTCAAGTGAAGACTATGGACTAGGATTTGAGCTATCCTATCTAATAAAAGAGTAATATACAAATTGACCGTCACTCCAACACACAAGATGGCCACCCTCATGTGGTCAAAGATGGCTGCCCCCATGTGGACACAAGATGGCCTGCAGGGGAGGGCAGTTGTGGGCAATCAGGCCAGCAGGGGAGAGCAGTTAGGGGTGACCAGGCCTGCAGAGGAGGGCAGTGGGGGAAACCAGGCCTGCAAGGGAGGGCAGGTGGGGGCGATCAAGCCTGCAGGGGAGGGCAGTTGTGGGGGACCCAGGTCTGCAGGGGTGGGCAGTTGGGGGGGACCCAGGCCTGCAGGGGTGGGCAGTTGGGGGCGACCAGGCCTGCAGGGGAGCAGTTAGGCATCGATCAGGCTGGCAGGGGAGTGGTTAGGGGGTGATTAGGCTGGCAGGCAGAAGCAGTTTGGGGCAATCAGGCAGGCAGGCAGGCGAGTGGTTGGGAGCCAGCAGTCCTGGATTGTGAGAGGGATGTCCGACTGCCTGTTTAGGCCCGATCCCACCAGGCAGTCAGACATCCCTTGAGTGGTCCCAGATTGGAGAGGGTGCAGGCTGGGCTGAGGGACACACACCTCGCCCTCCCCCACCTCCGCCCCCATGCACCAATTTTGTGCACTGGGCCTCTAGTAAAATACTAAAAACAAAACAAAATAAAAACCAAACCATCCAAGGCAGTCATGGCTAATTAGTGGTGATTATTTCCCATCAATCACAGTCAATGCCCATCAATGACAGCTGAGAGGAGACCCCCCGAATCTTATCAACACAGCACCCTCCGCAGCCACCACTAACAAACCGGAACGCTGAGCGATGAATCCATCGGCCATCCATCCCACATGCGACCATAAAGGGAAGGAACGGAGATGAAATCGCTGGCACGCGAGATCAAACCAGGGAAGGTCACATGTATTTGCATTAGGCACTGGTGGTAGTTTATCAAATACGGTCTCTGACACCCCAGCCTAGGTATGAGGGTGTGTCTATGTTCTGGCCAGCGAGCTGTACGTGCAAGTGTGGTGTGGGATTTCCAAGAAGGCCCCTGAACGCAGCTGGACCGCTCTCGTCCCTGCTGCGGGGGAGCAGCGGCCATGGCGGGAGCTCTGGCAGCTACGTGGTGCCTGGAAGTACTCTTGACGACGGAGCCGTGCACGGCACAGCAGAAGGAGAACGGCCCGTGCCCCCTTCCGGCACCAGGAAGCCACCAACAAGCCCAGAACGTCCTGCCTCTGGACTTGCGTATGGTGAGAGAGAAATGTCCATCGTGGCCAAGCTTTTACTATTACGTCATTAAACACAGCCAAACCGCATCGTACGTTTTAGCGTGGAAGCTATCGATTCTTCTGGCCACCTTGCCCGTCTACTAAGGACAAAGCAAAGGTGAGGGGACACATGGAGACCAACCGAATGCTTAGGCACTTTGCAAACATCGTCTGCCCAGGAAAGGCTTTCTACATGCGTTTCTCATGTGACTTCCATGATAAACACGGGATAAGGATGACACCCCCAATGAACAGAGGAAGACACGGAGGCTCTGAGAGATGAAGCAGTAAGTCCCAGATCACAGAGCTGGTGCAGGGCAGAGGGAAGCCAAGTCTAGTTGTCTGGGTCTTCCCCATGGCTCGGCACTGAGGAACGGACTGGGGGGTGGGAGGGTTCGGGTCAGACCAGCAGCGGGGACCAAGGAGATGCTGGCAGGAGTCTGTACGTCGCCATGATGGGGGCAGGGGGTGTGGGTGAGGAAGGATTGGACACCATTAGTCACAGCCGTGTCCTGACACACAACAGATGCGCACGCACAGCTTGCAAACATCTCATTAGACTAGATTCGTGGTCGGCAAACTGCGGCTCGCGAGCCACATGCGGCTCTTTGGCCCCTTGAGTGTGGCTCTTCCACAAAACACCACGGCCTGGGCGAGTCTATTTTGAAGGAGTGGCGTTAGAAGAAGTTTAAAAAATGTGGCTCTCAAAAGAAATTTCAATCGTTGTGCTGTTGATATTTGGCTCTGCTGACTCATGAGTTTGCCGACCACGGGACTAGACAAAAACACAAAGATCTGCAACAGAAACGCGTCTGGGTTTAGCCCTGGTCCTGGGAGCGGAGGGCCGAGTGGGGGACGCCCCATCGTTCTGGGACAGGGGAGCGTCTGAGTTCTGTGCTCAGGGCACGGTCACCTCAGCTCTCATCCTCCTTCCTCGCTCCGGATTAAACCGGGAACATCCTGTTCTTGCAAAATTAAGTACAGCAAGTGCCATGGAAACCACAAGCTCGGGAGCGAGCTGCGCCCACGCGCCCGCACCCACCAGGCGGTAGAGCTCGGTGATGCTGATGTCCTCGGGGTCCACCATCGCGTACTCCTTCCTGGGCACCAGGTCCAGGCCCAGCTGCCTGGAAAGCAGAGGCAGACGTTGGGGAGAAAAGACACCTTTAGAGAATATATGTGTTTTTTAACTAATTAATTTGTTTTTAAGTCTTTATTGTTGCAAGTATTACACAGGTCCCTTTCCCCCCATTCACCCCATCTAGCCAGCCCCTGCCTCCCCCCGACCCTAGGCCCTCACCACCCTACTGCCAGGGTCCCCAGGTTACGCAACTATGCACACAAGTTTGTTGGTTGATCTCTTCCCACCCCCACCCCCTTCTCTCTGAGGTTCCAGTCTGTTCCATGCTTCTGTGTCTCTGGATCTGTTTTGTTCATCCGTGTATTTTGCTCATTAGATTCCATATGATTGAGATCATGGGATACTTACCTTTCTCTGACTGGCTATTTCACTTGGCATAATACTTAAATCATTATTTTTTACTACATCACTGGGAAATGGGACATTGCAGCCACCATACATCCCCCCACACACACACACATTTTTCACTTTGTATGACTTGTGACCGTGGCTGTGGCAGCCAACCTAACGAGGCTGGGCCCTGGGCAGGGGCTGGGAAACAGGTGACAAGGGCGGGCACATTAGGGGAGAGGGGCTGGCACTCTGAGTGGGGGGATCCTGCCACGGGGGGGGGGGGGGGTGTCTTGGCTTTCTACAGCAGGAGCCGTGAGCACCCACAGACTCACCACAGAGCCCGCCCACCCGGACTGGGTGAGATAGAGCCGGACACAATGTTGTTCTGGGAAAGGGACTGGCAGAGTTTAGGATCCTAAGCGGCTAATTCCTAGGGCTTTCCTTCGGCTGGCCTCCCCCCCGTTGAGGTTTCGGGGCTCACAGAGGAGCATCAGAGCAGTGCTTTCTAAACAAGAAGAAATAAGGCGACAGGCAGGGACAGGAGGAGGGGTGCACACAGGATCTGGGAAGCCGGGGGGGGTGGGTGAGGGGGGTCAAGGCTGTATCAACTCAGCCCCTAACCTGCCTGGGAACCCGGGGGGAAGGGGACGGTGGGGAGGGGACAGGGGGGAAGGGGACAAGGCCCCACGTGAACTCTGAGGGACAGGCGGGACATCGGGGCGCTCTGGGAGCAGGTGGGGGTGCACTTTGACCTCCTCAACCTCTCGGAGGCCCCCGGGGAGAGGGAAGGGATGGCCCAGGAGGGAGGAGCCGATTAACCTCCCGCCGGCTTCCCGTGCCGCCCGGAGCTGCAGCCTCAGCGCCTCCCCGGGGGTCGCAGGGCGCCAACGCCCGTGGCGCGGAAGAGCGGCCTGTTCGGGGGAAGTGCCCGCGCCACGCCCGAGGCCACAGTGGGTGCAGCAGCCACAGCGATGCGGGTGCAGCGAGCCAACAGCGCCCGTGCCACACCAGCCCGGCCCTGGGGACGCGGCTCTGGGCTCCGTCCGGGACCGTCTGCACTCACCCCCGAAGGGGGACAAGCGGGAGAGCCCCACAGAGTGTGTTCGGGGAGCCCCACGCCGTGCGGCGCCCGCCGCCTGCACTCACTCGTTGCCCCAGTCGAGGCGGGCGGTGATGTGGCGCTTCACGTCCTTCATGCGGTCGTGCGTCAGGTGGCCCACCAGCACCTGGCGCCGCAGGTCCAGCACCTCGTTCATGATGTGCCACAGCCGGTGGAACAGGTCGCCCTCGTTCCTCTGGGAAACACACGGCGGCCTCAGTCGGGGCCCCGGGCTGAGCCGGGGCGGGGGGGGGGGGGGGGGCACAGAGGAGGGGGCACGTCCTATGTGCTAGCCTCTTCGGGGACAGATTCTCCCTAACAGACTCTGCCCTGGTGCCCCCCCCCCACCCCCCGAGCGATGAGACTGCTGCCCTCCCCAGGGATCCGACGTCCCTCCCAGACTGCCCAGCTCAGGCGCTGCGTCTGGGGCCCACGTGCCTGCCGCCGCCTCCTGGGCCTCCCTTCCCCTCCAACCCTCCCTCCCTCCGCTCTGTCCAATCCGATGGAAACACCCGGCACCACGTCGGAGAGGCAGCAGGCACTGTTTCCTGGCTGCTGGCCCCGTCGGAGTGTGGTCCGTGCACCAAAAGGATGCAGGATCGACTCCCAGTCAGGGCAATCCTGGAGGCAACCGACTGATGTTTCTCTCTCCCTCTCTCTCTCTCTTTCTCTCCCTCTCTCTCAAATTAGCCAGTACATAAAACGTTTGTAAAACCCATGAAGGCAATGTAGCAAGCCTTTACTTGTGAGAACTGGAAGGGTTTAGAGATGGAGAAGTTTTTATTCGCCTACGATGAACACAGCCCGAGTTCTGGAGCAGCAGACAGACCAGGTTTAGACTCAGCCCCCGGCCCTGAGCACAGGGCCTGGACAGACCGTCCCTGGACAGGTCTGAGATGAGAGCGACCCGGAGGACACGCCCCCCTCTCCCCCCGCCAAGGCCTGCCCAAACCCCTCAGCAGGAAGGCTGCCGTATCTCCCTGAGGCTGTCCGTGCTTGTATCCCTGACCCTTGTTAGGTGGCATGTTCAAGGACGTCACGGAGGCCTCCCGGTGTCACGTGGAGCAGCTAGCGGTTGGGAAGCTCTCGCCGCGTGCCTAGGTGCTCCGGGCCCTCCCAGGGAGCGGCTCTGGCCTGCCGCCGACCGTTTAGGACAGCGGCCGCCCACCGGTGGTCCGCGAGGCCCGAAAGGTGGGCGACCACTGATTTAGGAGACACAACCGCCCTCCTCAAACCTCCCTCCGCGGAGAAGCTCGGCGCCTCGAACTGTTCGAAAACAGCAGGGACAGCGGCCCCTGCACCCACGCCTGGGGACCTTACACCAGCGCACTGGCCCAAGAATTCCCATCCGGACAGGAGACCCCAGAGGTCGAACCCAGCCACGCCAGCCTCATCCTCAAGGCCAGACGTCTGGGGTCTCCCGGGCCAACTGGTATTTGCTCCCAGTACAGCTGACGCCCAGCCCAGGGGCCAGGACACTGCGCAATAACCCCGTCTCCATCGCTCCCAAGACCAGGCCGTGGGGAGGCGACTCCTAGAGCCCACAACACACGGATGCTCAAGCCGATCTGTCTGTCCCCAGAACACATGCTCGAAACCTCAAAGGCAGGGAAAGGTCGCCGGGGAAGGCCGGACCAGGAGGAAACTCAGCCTGGTTCCCACAGACGAGGCAGCCAGCGGGTCTGGGTCCATGACCCGATACCACCTAGGGCAGTGATGGGCAACCTTTTGAGCTCGGTGTGTCAAACTTCGCCAAAAAACTGAGCATTACTCGGGTAGTGTGTCACTTTGAGGAAAAAACATTATTTCGCAAATGTTTCATCCTCAGGAGCAGCAAATGTTGTCATCAGAAATGGCTACGCGTGTCAGTGCTGACACGCGTGTCATAGGTTCGCCATCACTGAGTCCTACGCTGTGGCTCCTGTAAGTCTCCTGCTGAGTATTTAGGAGGCACTGACCTGAGCAGTTCGAATAGTTCCATTTCCCATGCTACTGTCCTGCACGATGCAGTTTTAAGTAAAATAATACTGAATTTTAGATCCTTCCCAACACGTCCTCTTCACCCCCCAGGAGACCTGCGCGTCCTTTGCCGAGACCCGGCACGGAGCCCTCGGGGTCTGCCACCGCGACTTTGCTTCTCGGGACCCCAGGAAGATGTCTTCCCCCGCCCTGGCCCCCGACGCCCGGAGGGACTGACAGCGGGTGCCAGATGCCAGCCCAGGCTCCCCTTGCTCAGGTGCTTCTTAAAACCATTCCCTGGCCGGGGAGAGCCACCTACCACGTACAGCTGCTTCCACAGCGTGCCCCAGTCCCGCAGCGTCGAGGTCATTTCTGTGATGACGGAGTCTTCGGTGGGAATGACCATCTCAAACTGTCTGTGACGTTCAAAGAGAAAAGCACAGCACACGGGCAAGGTCAGGGACGGCGTTTCCTCCGGAGAACACGAACGGCACACCGGGCAGGAAGCCGCCCGGCGTTCCTGGTTCTGCCGACGGTGACCGGGATCAGATGCTGAACTGGCGTGAGGAAGGCCACGTGGGTGACGGCGCCACATCCCCGAGCGGCCAGCCACGCTTCCGGATGGGGTGGGAGGAGCGCGGGGAGAAAGGAGGATGCCAGAGGAGCTCTGCTCTGGCCACAGCTGGGCCGCAGGACCGCAGCCCTTCCCCCTCCCCGGCCCCGCACCCCTCACCTGCACCCTGAGGTCGCCAGGCCTCCCTGCACCGGGAGGTGGCTTTGCTTCCCGAGCCCCAACCCGGGGCCGAGGGAGAAACAGGCTCACCTGAGGCCCAGGACGGGAGGCTGCGAAGTCCAAGCCCTCTCAGTGTTCTAAGGAGCCCGACACCAGGTACCGACCCAACTCTCACCTGATGTCACCACCACTCGTCACTGTTTGCACACGGGGCCATGACAAGGACTGGTTTTAACTATTAGGAATGTTATGGTTCATTGTAACACTTCTTGAGGGCTTGGCCATTAGAGACAGTGGGATGTGCACGCAGAATGTCCCTCGCTGTGATCAGGGCCATACGGTCTCCCTATTTCTTCTCTATGAAACAGAAACTACGCTCGGGAAGGAGTCGGCCCGCTCTCCAGTAAGGCGAGGACGGCGGTCCCGCGCTGGGTAGATGCGTAAGAAAGAGGAGGGGGAAACCAGAAGACTTAATTCGTTCCCTCCACACACAATAACCTTTTTTTTTTTCCCGCCTCAAGTTTATCACATTCTTTGGTTAAGTGGCCATTACTACTGCTTCTCAAAAGAATGCTTCAGAGTATATACACTGAGTGGCCATATTATTATGATCTCTGAACACACAATAATCTGGCCACTCAGAGTGTGTGTGTGTGTGTGTGTGTGTGTGTGTGTGTGTGTGTGTAGAGGCCCGGTGAATGAATTTGTGCATGGGTGGGGTCCGGCCAGCCTGGCCAGGGGGAGGGGACATGGGCAGTTGGCCGGCCTACCTGCTGGTCGAACTCCTGGTCGAGGGGACAATTTGCATATTAGCCTTTTTTATATAGGATATACACTGAGTGGCCAGATTATTATGCGTTCAGAGATCATCATAATCTGGCCACTCAGTGTAACGGGCCTTATTTTCTTCACTTGAGCTTTTTCCCAAGATCAGCATCTCATACATACAAGGTAGCAGCGTATCAGACACAGAACCATGTGGTCTGGAGGAGCAAGAGACCGTGGCTTCTTATAAGTACCGTGCACTAACTGATTGCGCCACTGGAGCTCCTGAGACCGTGGCTTCTTAGCGTGAGGCTAACACGTGCTCTAGAGCTGTGTCCCACGTACAACTGTCATCTATCAAGTCCTCTCGCCAGTGAGTACGGGCACTGAAGTCTTGCCTTGCCTCCTTCCCCAGCACGGCCTCACCTCCACGTGCCATGCTGCTGCTGAAGTCCCTCCCTGCTAGGGGTTCGCCGCAGCTAACAGGTGACGCTGGGATTTGCCACTAGAAATAAAGTCAACTATAGCACACGCACTGTGACATGCCCAGACCCTTCATCGGGTCTCTATGTGACATTTTCCAAAGGTGGGGCATTCGTTCTGCTCATGAAGTGGCAGCTGTGATGGACATGCTGGACACGGAGAGAGAGGTGACACAATGACTGGTGGGAGGTGACGGAGGGAGCAGCCTATCTCCAGGGAAACTCAACATCCTACGTGACCTTCCGCAGGGGGCCTGACCCCGCAGGAACGCAGCACGCGGAGCGGCCTCGCTGCTCACAAACTGCGGTTCAGCCTAAGGACCCCCGTCCGTCCTGCAGGCCCTAGGCGGCCCGGGAAAGAACGTAACGGCAATTCAGGCTGCAGGACGTTGATTTGGGTTTGTTCAACCAAAATGTAAATTTTCAAGAAGCACAAAATTGCCGTTTTAGGAAAAGCAGCTGTTTCCTGTTAATTACACCCAAATCAGCATCCGAGGGCCTGCATGAGCAGTTGCCCCTGGAGGTGCACTCTGCTCGGCTGTCCTGAGGGGACTTGGCAGCTAGTCCATGCCGGCGGTCCCTTAGGCTGCTGGGCCCCGAAGATGGGACAGGGGACATCAAACGCCAGGAGGTCCCTCTGGGAACGCAATCACCTGGAAGACGGGTTCAGCGATGTGTTCAGGCTCAACTTTCGCTTCCTGTCACCAGTCCCAGAACCTAGGGTTCCAATTCCAACCACGTGCTTTAGAAAACAGATGCTGGTTCTGCCTCAGCGCTGTCCTGGCTAATGCCCATCCTGCCTATGTCAGGGGGAGAGCCCACCGCCAACCAAGTCTTAAACGGAACCCAACTCTGAGTCCCTTTACCTCCATGCGATCTTCCTCAGGGCTCAGGGAACAGGGCCGTGTATGAGACAGCGACAAACCAGGACCAAAAGCAATAATAATGAGTAAAAGAAGGCACCTATCGGAATGAAAACAATGGCCCACCCTAATCTGCTTTGAGAGGTAGGACTCCCAGGGGGCCACAGTCATTGTCTTTGCTGGCATCTCTCCTTTCCATCCCTCCTTCAGAGTGTGAGATGGGGGTGGGGGCCCTGCCCTTAGCACTGGACAACTGAGCGAGGTGTGTGTGTGGGGGAGGGGGGGCGGGCGGTGTCTGGGACAAAGGTCGCACAGAGACCTGGCTGCACAGGTCTGCCACGGTGGATCCTGTCTGGGACCAGGCAGACACCTTGGGGTTTGCACACTGCCCAGCCCAGATGTGGGGCAGCCAGGGCCGAAGAGAGAGGAAGCTGGACGATCCCCTGGTTGCCTTGAGTGCTGGGCAGCGCCCAACCTCGCCAGGCGGGAGAATTCCCGAAGGACCCATTACTCTGCCGACTCATTCCAGTGGATCGTGGCTACACGGCATTTCTGAAGGGACAAGAGGCGGAGGAGTGGTAACTATGAGCACTAGAATAATGACAGTTTTCAACTACTGTTTGCAGTGATTACTACTATTACTACTACTAATAATAATCTTGCTCCAGGTAGCTAAGACATGGAGTCGAAGCATCTCCTAGTCTTTAAGTTTTATCTATATAGGGCACTGAAAGTGTTCCTACACTCAGCCCTGAGCAGAAGGCATGTCACTGAACTGAGACTGAACGCCGTACCTTCACAGAGAGTGTGTAAGAACCGTCCATTTCAGTAGCATCCTTGGAATTCCTGTGGTAACCCTCAAGTTTGAGGGTCATTTACTACACTCCCAACTGTGCTTTCATGATGCAAAGAAATTGCTGTGGGTTTTTGTGTGTTTTTTTTGTTGTTTTTTTTTTTGTTTTAGGAGGAAAAATGTAATTCTTATGGCTGAACCTGTATTCTTTCTTTCGTCATAAAATAAAAAATATTCCCAATGATGCCAGGCATATTCCTGTGACACTGACAGCTAATGTTTGGGTCCAAACCCACGGCCACTTCCGTGGATCTGCTCACGTTAGTCGCTTCAACGAGCAAGTCCCC
This sequence comes from Eptesicus fuscus, assembly GCF_027574615.1. Classification (NCBI taxonomy): domain Eukaryota; kingdom Metazoa; phylum Chordata; class Mammalia; order Chiroptera; family Vespertilionidae; genus Eptesicus; species Eptesicus fuscus. The sequence goes on along the minus strand of NC_072486.1, from coordinate 3,417,728 downwards.
CAGTTGAATCCTGTGCTATTTTATCTGACTGATCCGGGTACTTCTGAAGAGGGACCGGAAAGACGTTTCAAATGTATGAAAAATCCTAGGTGGCCGAGGAACTCGACTGAAAAGAAATAGCCCAGAAATCATGTTCTCTGAAGTAGAATAATGGCTTTGTGAAGCGGTCACCCGAGGATATGATATTATCTCTGATCAGAAAGACAGACTTAGCTGCCCGCAGTCGGTGGTGAACCTAGGACATTCCTGGGGTTTGAGACATGACTCAGCACCCGGTGGTCTGACCACCACGCTTCCCTGCACAGCAGGAACCCAGCAAGACCCAGCCCCGCTGCTGCCGTCACCTGTGGACCTGAGGACCCCACTGTGCCCGAGCGCCCACCCTGCCCAGCGCACGCACGCACACACACACACACACACACACACACACACACACACACGGGCTCCTTCCCTTTCTCCTCCCACTGCCCGAGCGCGATCCCTCTTCATCACACGGCACAGACAGGCATCGTCTTCTGTCGTTCACAAAGCCTAAGCCGGTGGTCGGCAAACCGCGGCTCGCAAGCCACATGCGGCTCTCTGGCCCCTTGAGTGTGGCTCTTCCACAAAATACCACGGCCTGGGCGAGTCTATTTTGAAGAAGTGGCGTTAGAAGAAGTTTCAGTTTAAAAAATGTGGCTCTCCAAAGAAATTTCAATCGTTGTGCTGTTGGTATTTGGCTCTGCTGACTAATGAGTTTGCCGACCACTGGCCTAAGCCTTTGGTCAACACAAAGACTCCGTACGCCTCCCCGATCTCCGACTGAGCAATGGTTCTGTGCAAATCCCGCGGCTGTGAGCGGAACTCATGGCTTACCCTTTGTTCTTCACGCAGGCATTTTTCAAGTGAACGTAGCTGGAAGGAAAGATTCCCTGGAAGAGAAAACACGAAGGTCAGGGTGCGAGCCGTCTGTAAGGCAGGGGTGGTCTCACCGTCACATGGCAACGCCCAGCCTACCCCCAGGGCAACGTGGAATGGGGACCCCACGTCGCCACCCCATCTGAGAGGCTGAATCGATCCAATCCTCAGACCCACTCCTTTCTACTCCTCCCCGGCGTACCAAGTTAAGATTCTCTGAAACAAACATAACCAAAAAGGTAAAGCTCACTCAAAAAAAAAAAAAAATTACTTTATGAGACAGAAATTTAAAAAAATTTTAGGAACCCTGCCTAGAAAGCATGTTCTATTGAGTTTTATAAAAATAGGGCATGGGCTGAAATAAGGTTGCTTTGGGGTTGTGGTTTGTTTGGGATGTTCTTTTTCTACTCTCCAAAACGCTCGTGTGTGTATTTAAAAGTATCCACTAAGGCGCCGACTTGAGCCGGGAGACCACGTGGGCAGGCAGCGCTCCGGGAGACCCTGACGCAAACGGCAGCAATTAGTCACCCGGCGGCCGCTGCGGTGGCGCCCAATGAGCCAACGGGAGCCACCGCTTTCACTGTCGGAAGGACAGGACCGGCCATTGTTCCTTTGTTCTCAATGGGAAGCCGAGAGGAACCACGCTGTAAAAACGAGCCTCCGTTTTATTGTCCATTAAATGACAACATCCCCGCAATGATCTTGTTGATGTATAATCAAATGACAAATTCAATTAAATATTTAGGAAAGCAAATGTCATTTGAATACATTATCACCACTGTGGATCCAAGGATCCCATAAAAGTTAATAAGCAAAGTCTATACATACAACCGTAGGAAAGAGGTAAATAGGCTTAAAAACACTGCTTTTTCCTTCAAAATTTAAACTTGCCCTCGTACAGTAAGCTTAACAGAGAAATTATAATGAATAAGGAAAAAGTCAGAATCTGAGATTAGAAGAATGACAGAAATAACAGGAGCCAAATAATTTTTTTTTTCCCTCAAACAAGTTCTAAACGGGTAATTAAATAATGAAGCTCCATTTGCATGTGAGTAGCAGATGTCCAAAAATAACCTCCAATGAGGCTGAGTCTTAAAAAATTAAAACTGTATGCTCTTCGGTCCCTCGGGCTCTCCTTCAGAAAGGCCTAAAGTCAATGAAATAAAGGGATTAAGCCAAGTTGCATCATACAGAAAAAGGTTAAAAGGCAGAAAGACTGGCAAAGGACAAATTACACAATTTCTTATCTATAATCCTAATAAAGCCAGAATTCAACAACAACAAAAAGAACATGAGATATAAAAAAAAAAAATACTAGAGAATGGGGAAGTATGGGTGAAAGCTGGGGAGATTAGAATAAAGAAGAAAAATGTAGATACAGGTAAGGATTAGTGGCAAAATCATCAACTAGACTGGCCAGCATGGCTCAGTGGTTGAGCGTCGACCTATGAACCAGGAGGTCATGGATTGATTCCCGGTCAGGGCACAGGCCCGGGTTGCAGGCTCCATCCCCAGTAGAGGTCGGGCAAGAGGCAGCCGATCAATGATTCTCTCTCCCTTCCTCTCTGAAATCAATAAAAATATGCTTAAAAAATCATAACTGCACTAATGAAAGGTGAAACGGAAATCATCACTTCCAACTACAATTCCTGGAGATTTCTGCAAAGAGAGAAATGCGTCTCAGCTCCCGTCTGGAGGGGCAGAGAGGAGCACTTTGCGGCCCGGATAAAGCAGTCTCCCCAACAACCCTCTACAGACGATACTGCAGGAAACGTAACAATAAATACCTCGCGTTAATATTTCTTTTGGAATATGTGCTGCCCCCCTGAATTTTAATTTCGCCCTCTGCAAAACTCACACTTCAAAAAGACTTTGTTTCTCTCTAATGAGCTTATTAAGGTCTTCGAGGGACACACCGCCAGTGTTACACGGGATTATCACCCGAGTAGCGCAGTTTAACTCTAATCCGAATTCAAAGGAATTTCCAATTTATGAAAATCTGCATCGCCATGCGGCATTTCAACGCAGAGCCCCAACTGCAATTCCCACCGGATAACGAAATGAAATAAAATAACTGGTTTTTTAAATCCCATAATTGTGGTTAGAAGTAACAATTTTTTTACCTTGATATTTGGGTTTTTTAAGGCAAATCCTCTGTACCAGCCTGTGGAGAAATAATCAGAGTCACATTTAAATAAACCACTGGGATATTTTTTTTTAAAGCAATGATTACAAGTCAATCTGCTCTTTGCTGTCTCCGGGAATCAAGGACCCGCACAAGAATGAACAGATTTCCGAATTCTCCCTGCCCGGCAGCACGGCCCCCGCGCGGCCACCGGGAGGAGCGGGCACGTCCTCAGGCCGCGGGCTGGGTGGGTGCGCCCTACAGCACCAGGTGGGTGAGCCCCGCACCAGGAGTCCCGCCAGCGACCCTGCGTCACTGTGTAGGGGCCAGGGCGCCGGAAACACTTCCGCAAAGGACAGCATTGTCTCTCCACCATGCTGTGCCCTGACACCAACACAACCAGAGCTGGGAAAACAGCCAGCGTGAGGCCAGGTCTCATCCACGAAGAGGATGCGCGTCCCTCCCTCACCAGCTCGGTGTCCAGCCCCCGCTCACCATCACTTCCATTCCGCACACGGCCGGCCCCCCAACCTGCCACACGCTCATCGTTCCCCTTAAAGGGGCACATACCTTCGTTACAGAAAACGAGTAAGGTCATATAGATGGCTAATATGTATGGCTAATACACAGGCCCCTATCAATACAGTAGTTTCAACGTAGAGTTTCAAGGATACCAACCACTTCTCTTACTGATAGGAAATTATTTTACCATGCAACCCATGTTCTACTGAACGGAACTTTGGTGATGAATTGGACTTTCAAAAAGAAATACTTGAGCTTTGTGTTTAAACATATTTGCTCCTCGTAAGTTCTTTTTGTCAGACTTTACATTGACCTGCATGCAAAGTGGAAACAGACAAAACGCGTCTGGCAGGGACTCAGAAAGCTGACCTCCTTGAAGGTGTCGATTACGGTAGACAGCGTAAATGTCCACGCATCACCCCCACCCAATCACCCCACCCAACGCCAGGCTCCAACTGCATGGGACAGCTGTTTGGGGGAACACAGTTTAACCAGTAACGAACCCTCCGATGATAGAACGTCATCACATTGTAGATTCCTAATAAGAACAACAGGCTTGGAGGAAAACGAATATTTGGGGATAAACTGATGGGACTTTAAAATGTGTTCATTCTATTAACAAAGACTAGTCCCTTCATCCGGGGTGTTTTCGGGGACTAAAGTTGAAGGGTGCTTTGCACAACAGGAAAGGAAAGACTTGAGAATGTACTGGGTATGTTGACTTAATGTTACCTGCTGCATAAGTTAATCATCATCATACAATTTCATGTAATGTATTCCACTAGCATTTCAAATGCATCAAGTAACTTTAGTCCAACTTTGGAGGGCTGGAGCGGGGACACGCTTGCAGCTTGAGGACAGAGTTCCCCCGGGGGCGCCCTCCCCGAGGCCCTGGTCACCCCACGGGGGAAGGATTTCTGTCCTGGGAAATCGACCCGTCCCTCGAGAGTCCTTCGAGGGTGCCATGGGAACCAACACAGGAGTCTCGGCTGCTTTCTCTTTGGGCATCCGGTGACTCTAAGGAAATAATATTAGGGAGAAATAACATCAGCTTAAAAATACCAAACGATGCCCTGGCCAGTTTGGCTCAGTGAATAGAGCGTCGGCCTGCGGACTGAGGGGTCCCAGGTTCGATTCCGGTCAAGGGCATGTACCTTGGTTGCGGGCACATCCCCAGTAGAGGGGTGTGCAGGAGGCAGCTGATCGATGTTTCTCTCTCATTGATGTTTCTAACTCTATCCCTCTCCCTTCCTCTCTGTAAAAAATCAATAAAATTTTTTTTTAAATGATGATTTCTCATCCGCCAAATGCAAGTCTCGTCAGAAGTGGTTCGCAGTGACTCCTGGGAAAACCCAGAGGCACAGAGGGGCGGACAGGCGTATGAACGTCATGAACGGTGGAGGGAGGGCCTGTTGGCACCACTCGGTCCCAGCGCCCACTTACCATCGCACTTCTCCAGGATCTGAACCGTGTCTCCAATCTCCAGCGACAGGCCGTACGGGACGGTGCCTCGAAAACTGGCAATCACTGCAAGAAAGGGGACGCAGAGATGAAGATCATCACAGGCGGGTGGGAGCGACACTGCCCTCCCCTAATGTGCCTGCGCAGCAGACCTGACTGGGGCAGCCAGGGCACTGTGCGGCGAGTCTCGTTTTAATGTTACGTATTTCTGAGGAGTTTATACACTTTGCCAGCTTCTCGGTCGAATCAAGATGAATGTCAAGGGTGTGGAATTTACTAAAGGACTGCGCCCCTCGTGCTCACCCCGACGCTCCCTCCCCATCCAGGGGCCTACCCCACAGTGGTGACCAATAAAGAGAGGTTCCATGATAAGTGAGGAATGCATGTCTTATTGTTGTTAAACATAGTGATGGAAGAGATGCCTTGTCCTCGGGCTGTGAGCTCCTCAAGAGCAGGCACTGTGTCCACCCACTCACTATGTCCCCAGGACCGCCAGTCTCAGTGGAGTGACCAATGGGGACGTTTTAGTTGGTAATGACTGGAGCCCTCCCCCGGGGCTAAACACGGCCACCACGCCCAGCCCCACACACCCGGGCCGGCGGCATCCCAGCCCCACACACCCGGGCCAGGACCATCCCAGGCCCACACACCCGGGCCGGGACCATCCCAGGCCCACACACCCGGGCCGGCACCATCCCAGGCCCACACACCCGGGCCGGCACCATCCCAGCCCCACACACCCGGGCCGGGACCATCCCAGGCCCACACACCCGGGCCGGCACCATCCCAGGCCCACACACCCGGGCCGGCACCATCCCAGCCCCACACACCTGGGCCAGGACCATCCCAGCCCCACACACCCGGGCCGGCACCATCCCAGCCCCACACACCTGGGCCGGCACCGTCCCAGCCCCACACACCTGGGCCGGGACCATCCCAGGCCCACACACCCGGGCCGGCACCATCCCAGCCCCACACACCTGGGCCGGCACCATCCCAGCCCCACACACCCGGGCCGGCACCATCCCAGCCCCACACACCCGGGCCGGCACCATCCCAGCCCCACACACCCGGGCCGGCACTGCATTGGGAATGGGTGGGTGAGGGGCAGCCCTGAGCCCCCTGCTGGTTACTGAATGACAGTTTCTGAACCTTCTGCAGGGGACAGGGCTGGGTGGAAAGGCAGAGAGAAGCTGAGCGTAGCTCAGTCCAGCCCAGGCGACACGAGGGACTTTTAGTGAGAAGCGCACAACGACTCTCCGAGGGACACCGATGCTCAACTCAGAAAGGAGGCGACATGGGAGGAATAATGAAACTGCGCCCCAACACAGGACAGACAAGAGAAGGCTACTATACACCACGTGCGCTGAAATGCACCTCCATTCACATCAGAAGAAAATGACAGGAGATGCTTTCAGTGCTCGGCTCTTAAAAGACCAACATTTTGGAAGTGAACGGGCGCATTCCGTCTGGGACAGGGAGACGCAGACACACCCCCCGTCCCCCCCGCAGAGGACGGCCCTGCTGTGGGGTGTTGTAGCAGCCCCGCGGGTCTGACAGATACCAACATGCCCAGGTGGCGGGCCTATAGATGAGTTTGAAGCCCCTGGTGATCTGTAAACAAAATTAACCGCAGCAACCAAAACAGGGGGCAGAAACCACAACCCAGAGCCCACGGGACGGCGGAAATAACCACGCAGTAACCACGTCAGGGCACGTGGGACAAGCACCGATTCACAGCGTCATGCTGGGCCGATCATCACGAACGACCTAGCACCGACGTGCCAGACCTGCATGCTTCGCAGACTACTCCCCGCAGCTTTCAGATGCCCCTTCTTACAAGGGGGTGACGATTTAGACATCTCATCAAGACGGCAACGTAGAACCGATGGCTGGGTCCTCAAGCGCCCCCCGAAGAGGCCACTTAATCAATGAAGCGGCTGAAATAATACCTTCACGTGCAATGAAAGTGAAGGACGAGAGGGGCTCCCAGGACAGGGGGGATGCCCGGGGGCAGGTGGGGAGAACTGGCAGATGTGGACAGATGATGTGATCAGGCCAACGCCTTCCAAACACCGTGCTTCTCGCCCTGGTCTCCGGGGAAACGCAGGCCCACGGAGGCGCCCACACCTCAACCGCCAGGACCAGGTGGCCCATCTGCTCAGGGCCCCCCGCACAGACGGTATAATCAGGGGGACATCTCGCTCGTCTTCCATCCTTCCCTGTTCTTTCCACCCCACTCCCGCTCCAACCTTCGGGCGGGCAGACGCAGTAGCTCTCTGACCCATGGGAGCCGGGAGCCGGCTGGGCCAGGCCTCAGGCTGTGCACAGTGGGGGGCCGAGCAGGGCCTTAGGGCCATAATCGCACGGTGACTAGCCCCGGGGTGTTTGTAAACCTGGGGTCACGTGGCTCACACTTTGCAAGAAGTCCGTCTACCCCGTAACACCCACTTCATAAATTCTCTCCGAAGCCTTTCTGCTTCCCCGCGGGGGCCATTTCTAAAGTAAAAGACATTTAGTTTATCTTTGAGATGTTAACGGCAAGTTAAGGCAAAACTCGTGCCACGGCAACAGCCCAATCCGCGCAGCCGGTGAAAATGCGCATGACCGACTCAGCACGTGTCTATGATGGATCAACTTTCAAACCCTTCAGGGCACCAAGTTCCCTGGGGACCGCGCCCCCTGTCCCCCCACTTCCCCTTTCATGAACGAACGAAGCGGGCGCGTCCTGGGCTCCCCCCTCGCTGTGGCTCCCAGCGAACGCAGCTCCCAGGTGCCGTCCACCATCATGGACATCCGGGTTCTTGTTAGCAAACTGCAACACTGTTTAAAGGCTATCCACACCCCCCACACACAACACACCTCATTTTTTAAATGGAGATTAAACAGCGCTGTGCTTGACCAGGGTTACAAGTCCTTGTAAATATTTACCCTCTCCCCTCTTACACAATGGAACTTGCCAAACACATCAGATACGTTTTCCAAAATATCTTCAAACACAGACAGCAGCTCTGCCCAAACCAGCCACTCGGTTTCACAAGATGGTAATTAGGGACAAGCCGCTGTTTGGTGTGAATGAGATCTTGCACTTGTTTTTATTTTTCTGAGCACCACGGGCAGGCAGGCGGTGACTCAGTCTGTCCAGGAATTCCATCTGACAACGTGACTGCCTCTGGGGCTTATTCACAAAGCGGGGGCCTCCGGCATTCCCCACATTCCCGTCAACCCGGAGGGGAGTAACGGTGCCCCGGAGACCAGATGAGAAAGGGAGCGAGTTCAGGCAGCACAGAAAGCTTTATTTTGGGGAGAGAATGTCCAACTCCCCAAAATAAGCTCCGCGTATAAGATGTAAATGGAGGGCGTGAGGGCATTTAACATAATCCCAAAAGCAGAGCTGGGCGCGGACGCTGCTGAGCCTCCCTGCAAGTCACACTGCGGCCACTGTGAGCGTAAGAAGACCCGGCTGCTGCCTCTTTTATTAGTAACTGTAATTTTTAAAATTATTTTTAGGTTCTCATCGATTTCAGAGAGGAAGGGAGAGGGAGAGAGAGATAGAAACATCAGTGATGAGAGAGAATCATGGATCGGCTGCCTCCTGCACGCCCCCTACTGGGGATCGAGCCTCCAACCCGGGCATGTGCCCTGACCGGGAACCGAACCTCTGGTTCACAAGTACTCTGGGAGGGCCTGCATCAGCAACCAAGTCCAGTAGAAACGGCAACCAGGAAAGCTGGGTCTGAATTCCCTGACCCCTGCCTCCCACCCCCTGCCCCCAGGTCTGTCTGTCCTGTAAGAGGGCAGTGGAGGCAGCTGAGAGCAGGCCACACTCCCGCCAGCTCCGCCGAGGCTGTGGGGCTGATGACTGAGTCCGTCCTGGGTGAAGGCAAAGCAGAGTCTCAGCCAGCGAGACCCCGGGTGGAGGCCACGCGAGGAGGGGAGACGGCCGCCACCACGTCCTACCATGTGGGGCACAGACGAACACCAGAGGGTGCACAGAGGCAGAAGCGATGCCCAAAGCCCTTCTAAGGGCTCTCGTCCAAACGATCCGGACCCAGAATTCGACATCTAGATCAGGGGCGGGGAACGACGGGCCCGCGAAATCGTTGGGTCTGGCCCTGCAGGGCATTTGGGGTGAGTTCCTCAATGTCTGCCCCAACCGAGCAGGCTCAAGCTGCAGCGGTCATTCTGTGTGGCCCGAGGACGATGTTATAAACCCCCCAACGGCCTCGGCAGAAAAGAGGCTCCCCCCCCCTCCGCCCCCGATTCAGACGACAAAGCCAGGAGGCAGAGGAATACCGGACTTCCACGCACGAACATCTCCCACCACGGTCTACACACGGGTCCCCGCGGCCCTCCGTCCCCCCACACAGAGACCGAGTGTCTCCTGGGTCCCCCGGCCCTTTCTCCCTCTGCCTGGATGACACCCTTCGCACTTGTTTAAAAACAAGGGCACTGGGCTGGCATGTCCACCTGACCACCCGCCACGGGCATGGCTCACCCAGCAGGTCGGGTCCCACAGTCCGGTGCACGGCGCACGGCGCACGCTGAGCTTCCCCTGCTCTGGCCCTGGGCCCCCAGCTCCCTCCCGCTGCCTGGAGCGGGTCCCCGAGCCGTGGCACCAGCTGAAAACCGCGCCTGAGGGTTCTGTGACCCGTCGCTGTGCCCACAGAAGGAGGCGAGTGGCCACCGTCCGGGAGCAGCGTTTCCGCGATGGTGCTCTGTGTGAAGCACGCACACCCCTCCCGCCCGGCACCCCTTCGCCAGGCGCCCCCCGCGGGGAGACGAGCGTTTTGAACCCCTCGGCCATGGGGCACGGAACCGCTGACGTCATCGGTAGGTCCTGCATCGGAATCTGTTTTGTGACAATAAAGATCCGGGCAGCCTCCAGGGACGGGAGAAGATGGGGACGGAGATTGGACGGGCCCCACCCGCACTGTCAGCACAGGACACGTCTTCACAACGCCGGGTGGCAGCGGGCGAGGGCCGTGCCTAACCCTGCCACTCCCACGCCCGGCAGGACGGGACGCGTCCCTGCGTCTGGATAAGCTGCACCGCCAGCAGCAGTGAGTGGCTCCCGGACGCACGTGGGAATCCATTCGCTGCAGCAGGCAGCGGGGTTAATGAAGGCGGTGACGGCACCCACGGGCGGTGTGACTGTTTGCGTGGACGGGAGGAGAGACTGTTATAAGCCAATCTGATCCCGTTTCAGCCGGGGGAGCACCAGGGGTCACTCCTCATGCGCCCCAGCAATAAGCTGCTTGTGAGAAGTACGGCCGAAACTAAACGGGGTCACCGGGCAAGGCTTTTCCCAGCATCCGTGACAATCCAACAGCCGGGACATCTCAAAAGAGGCCTGCGTGTGCCCCGCACCGGCCCCTTCCTGGGTCCACGTGGCTTCGGGATTCGCTTTCTTGGGATCAGCAACGCGGGTGCATCTGCAGGAAGAACCGTATTGGCGTCAAGAAAGATGCTACCTCCTGGCCAGTGTGGTTCGGTGGGTGAGCGTCGACCTAGGAACCAGGAGGTCACAGGCTCAATTCCCGGTCAGGGCACAGGCCCGGGTTACAGGCTCCAGCCCCAGTGTGGGGCGTGCAGGAGGCAGCCGATCCATGATTCCCTCTCTTCATTGATGTCTCTCTCTGCCTCTCCCTTCCTCCCTGAAATCAATAACACACACACACACACACACACACACACACACACACCACATTGCTCCCAGCATGCCATGTCAGTGGTTCCCACGCTGACTTCAGAGTCCCCCCACCGGCCAGCACGGAGGACGGGAAGGCGGCTGTGCAGAGGGCAGGAGGGATGCCCGTCCCGGGCGGGCCTCCCATCGGGGGTGGAGCAGCGAGTTTGGAAGGAGGCACCGGCTCCGAAGGAGAACACAGGGCGAGACTGAGGAGCGGGCTGGAGTGAGCGCTCAGACACGCGTTATTTTGCTAAAGAGTCGCTACGTCTCCTTACAAACTCCCAGAAAGGAAGCCCGGCCCGGTGTGTGTAACTTGCTGTTGTGTGTTCTGCGTTCCGACCTGCAGCCCGTCAGAGCCTCTGCCCGCAGGCCCACGCTCCTCCCCCTCCCTGGGCTGTGGCTCGCGGAATCCCTCCCTCTGGGAGAGCCCTTGGGGTGTGGGCTTCGTCCTGTCAGCCGCTTCAAAGGAATCGCTTCCTTCGGGGCAGTTTCCGGCCTCCCTCCAAACGGATCGATGAGCCCTCGGGAAGGAGACGGGGAAGGGAAAGGCTAACTAACAAGAACCGAAGTGAGGTGAGCACAGAATTAAAAGGTCTCCGGCTGAAATGCCGGCGGACACATGCAGAGCGCGTTCGAAAGTCACATAATCCAACGCTATTGCTCCCGAGAACCACAACAAGAAGCCTGTTCACCCAGACAAGAAGGCGGCGGCTTGCAGGCCCGGGCTGGCCGCCATCCGCCCGGGAACGAGGCGGGAATCGCAAGTCCAAGGGCGGATCCACCGCCGTGGGCCGCACAAAACGCACCAGGAATTCTCCTCTCCTCGGGAGACCCGTAAGTAGGTCACAGCCAGCTTCAAACGCCAGGCAGCAGGGAACGCGGGGTGGGTGGCGACGTGTACATCATTTTGGAGGAAAAGCTGCTGTTTTGTTATCCTGATCGAACCTCCGCTGCATCGAGATGATGAAATATTTAGGAAGAGGGTGCACAAAAGTGTCTACTCCACAGAGAGGCGAAACGCGGTCCTATACCACCTCCAACCAAGTGGCTGGGTAACGCATCAGGCTAAACCGCTGCTTCCCCTGAACGGCAAACCCTGAGGAAGTGCTGAGGACAGCCCGGCCGGGAGCTCCGTGGTTAGCATGTCGGCCTGTGCACCGGAGGGCCGCAGGTTCGCTTCCTGGTCAAGGGCATGTACCTGGGTTGCAGGTTTGATCTCCGGCCCCAGTCAGCGCACGTGCGGGGGCAACCCGTCAGTCACTGCTCCTCTCTCGTGTTTTAGAAAGTCGTAAAGCACTTGTCTGCTGTTTAGAGGGGATTGGAAGCCGTTTAAATGCACATAAAGAAAACTATGGGGTAGCGATAAAGTGCTTTGCAGAATTAATGAGCGGGCATACGGATGGTCGTCTCTACCCGGGACTTCTGAGCCGACTAGACGCTGGAGGGAGCAGCGCCGGGAGAGGCCCAGGGGTGGCAGACACCAGCGTCGCCCCGCCACGCGGCTGGGTGAGCGCTGAAGACTGGCCGAGGGAGGGAGCCAGCGCGGAGGCGGCAGAGCGGGCACTGGAGTGCCCCCACGGGCTGTGGGGCCTCGGGGCCGCCACTCCCCGCACTCCCCTGTGTATACAGCACCGGGGGGACCACGCTCCCCACCAGGGGAACAGAGTCAGCCAAGTGTGAAAGCCACGTTGAAGCTGGATAATCTCAGAGAAGGAGGTACGTGTTCCCACGCAAGGCCTCACCTCCGGCACCAGCTCGGGACGATGTAAATGCCTGCTCCGTAGTTACCAACCCCAATGTCCTGTGACTATAGAAAGGATCATGTCCAGCCCAGTCTGCATGGCTCAGTGGCTGAGCATCGACCTGTGAGCCAGGAGGTCACGGCTCGATTTCCCCATCAGGGCACAGGCCTGGGCTGCAGGCTCCATCCCCAGTGGGGGGCGTGCAGGAGGCAGCCAATCCATGATTCCCTCTCATCATGGATGTTTCTGTCTCTCTCTCCCTCTCCCTTCCTCTCTGAAATAAATAAAAAATATATTTTTTTTCATAAAAAGGGTCACGTCCATTTTTTCAAAGCAGCATGCTAGACCAATGTCACCTCCTCCTGCCCCCAGGAAATAGCGGCTGGCCACAAGTTCGCCCACGCGGCGGTGTGCATGTCCACTCCAGGCCGGGCCTCTGCTTCGGAGGGTGGCTTAGGCTCTTCAGCAACACAGTGAGGAACAGAAGGGCATTGAGACGGGAGGGGGAGAGGTGAGGGGGGACGGGGCGGCAGGAGAGACCATGAGCGCTGGCACCCGCAGACCGGAAGGCACCATGTTGTTTCAGGCTCCGTGGGTGTCCAAGGCCCCCGAGCATCACACACATTTAAACATACACTTCACACGCATCCCACACTTGAGTGTGAGCGATCTGGAATCTTCTCCGACTCGTGCGTTCCGGGTTCCACGGAAAGCAGTTACCGATCGCGTAGGTGTGAGCCGGCATAGGCCTGGCTGGCTGCGCGCTGCAGAAAACGGAAGGCTTTACCGACGTCTCCCGGGGCCTGAGAGACCCATAACCAGTGTTACACCCTGTTGTGCACCCTTTTCTGCCCTCAGTAACTGCCTAGGGAAACCCCGGCTTTTCCATATTACGTCTCTCTGTACAATGACCCCGGACAGACAGACGGAGGCAGCGCCGTCGCTCTCTGGAGGGCGTGCTCATCCCCGGAGCTGAAGGCCGGCCCCCGGGCCACCGCGATGCCGGCCCGAGGGCGAGGCAGGCCCGCCGTGCCGCCCGCTTCACCGGCGCTGGGTTAGAACAACGGCAGTCGCTGCCAACGCTGAGGAAGGAGGAGTTGCCATAAACAAGTGTCATTTCCAGCTTCCCCTGAGAAATCAGAACACCCCTTTGCTCCGGGCCCTTCTTTCGCGTGTTTAAAACTTGGTTTGAGGGAACCAACAGCGGCCCCGAGAGGAAGAAGACAGGTTCCCGCTGCTGACACGGCCCTTCCTCTCCGCCTGGCACCGAGCCAGCACCGGACCCCCCCACTTACCAGGTGCGGGTGCCGTGCCTCCCTTATTCGTTCCGCCCGCCGCCCCCATGAATACAATGCGAGCGACTCGGCGCGCTCTTAAGCCACCCTGCCCGCAGCCCGCTACCCGGGAAAAGAAATCTCCCGTGTCTGTGTGCTGAGCCGATGTGACGTGAGATCAAAACGCTGCGCAGAGAAAGTGTAGTGACAGCAGCATGAAACAGCAGTGCTGATGCCCTGGAAATCCCCCAGCAGGCTCCCAAGCGGCCCAGGCTGGGTTTCCAGGTTCCGGCCCAGATCTCATCGCCTCACGGACTAGGTGTCCAAACAGAGAGTCTCCGTGTTCCAGTGGCACCAGCCGGGGGAACCACAGCACCGGCAGCCTTCGCTCTCAACGTCCAATAACGAAGCCACGGAGCCCCGCACAGAGGGCCGCCAGCCTCCAGAAGGTGCTGCACTAGAGAAACCACCTGAGAAACTGACCACGAAGTATCACTGAGGCCCGGCCGGCGTGGCTCAGTGGTTGGGCATCAAGCCATGAACCAGGAGGTCACGGTTCGATTCCCGGTCAGAGCACATGCCAGAGTTGTGGTCTCCATCCCCAGTGGGGGGCGTGCAGGAGGCGGCTGATCAGTGATTCTCTCTCATCATTGATGGTTCTCTCTCTCTCTCTCTCCCCCTCTCCCTTCCTGTCACATGAAGGTCTCCAGCCCCTAACGCCATGCGGGGCGAGGTGACACAGTCCTAGTCGCTGAGGATCTTTATGGGCCGTGTTCACGGTCCCCATCAGTGGGACAGACGTCCTGTGGTCCAGGAACGAGGACCGGGAGGCGGAGACACCGTGCTTCACGCCTCGTTTGCCTCAGGACGGAAGGAGCCTGCTGATGTGAGCAATGACGCTGGACGACGGGCGATGACACGGAATCCAGAAGGGACCGAGCACTACCGGGAAATCCCACCTCCGGGCCAGCGAAGAGAGGTGCTAGGCGCAGTGACAGGGCAGAGAGCTAGAGAACCAGTGCGCGCCGAGTGAAAACTCCGTGGAGGCCACGTGACACAAATTAGAGGGGAAAGTGGGGGGGGGGAGGGGTGGTATTGAGTTGATAATGCACATTCCATACAACGTTAGATCCTCGCTGTCCCACGGCTCGCTGTATGAGCGGCCAATCGTCCGGGGGCACCAGCAGCTCTGTGAACAGCGAGGCAGGCAGACACCACCTCCTACCCAAGGAGACGGACTTTCACATGTCTTCCCCCAAACCATGTCATTAAATCTCCTTTCTACTGAGAAAGACCCTCATCAACAATCTCATTATTCCCTCTGAGAAACGGACCCGTTTCACATCCAATTCTTCTTCCCTCGAGAAACGGCCACAAATCAACTCCCAGCCACAAAGGCAGGGTCTCACAACAGGGGCGCGCTTGTTTGGACCCACACACAGCGAGGCATTGATCCCCGGAAACAGGAGAGGGTCCAGTGAGGCTCACCAAGCATCGGCCGCCTAAAATGCGGAAGGCAGGACCAAGATCCCTATGACAAAGGCACCCGTGAGAGCCGCGAGGAGGGAAAGAGGTGCCGAAGAATCCCAGGAATGCTGACTGGGAAGGCAGATAAGCCTTTCTCCCAGAGTGCCGGCAATTTAAAGAACAAAATAATGAAAAAGAGCCGAGTTTGTTGCCAGTCAATTACAAGCATCAGTAGGTCCCAATGTCTCATACAACAGACCACCCTGGGCCGAGGGATGAGAGAAAAAGCGCTGGAGCATGGCTTACCCAGCGTATGTGAACACTCCCATTATCAAGCTCATTCTGGGCTCCCCAAAATGTGTGATCAAAGCTCGGGGCTCCCTGTATGTCCCCCGTTGCTTTCTTTCTAAGAACCTTAAACAGCATGGAGCAGGCTCCGTGCTGCTGCACTTGAGCCGAGGCAGACTTTCTCAAGATCCCCCCAGGAGTTAATTAGAACAATAACAATACCTCCTGTTCCCTCCGCGAGAGGAGGGAACTGCTCACGGCTAGGAACACCACCTGGAACCGGACCTGCCTGAGCAGGTTCCCGGTGAATACTCAGTAAACCAAGAAACAAACCAACAGCCAACCGTCATCACGACGCGCTACTGCAATAACCACCTGACAGTAGGGCTCCCAGGCTGAGGACCGGGATCCAGGCTTGGCGTCCATCAG
The DNA here is from genome assembly GCF_027574615.1 of Eptesicus fuscus. Lineage (NCBI taxonomy): Eukaryota > Metazoa > Chordata > Mammalia > Chiroptera > Vespertilionidae > Eptesicus > Eptesicus fuscus. The sequence goes on along the minus strand of NC_072486.1, from coordinate 3,401,831 downwards.
ACCCCAGTGTGAGGGCCTCCCTCAGAGATGCTCACTGCGCAGTAATCTTCCTCAAACACACCCCGATTCTCCCCCTGCCACACACCAACTCCTTTCTGTGGCAGGTTAGGAACTTTTCAGAAGGTACCGCTCTGGGCCCGCCCAGCCAGTGAACCCAGGCCATTGTTATCCTGAGAGCACCCTGGATGACCAAGCCCTCAGACCCCTCCCTCAGAGGCACGGTCACTGCCAAGGTGACCACGGAAAAGACGAAGGACTCTATGTCAATGGCCATTTGCCAAACACGTTTAGAAAGCGTATTAAAATGCACGCCGCACAATGTGAAGTCAAGAAAATCCCAGTCCTTTCTCCCCGGAACAGAAAGGAAGCAAGCTCCCGTCGACTATCGTTTCTGAGTTGATATTTATGGCGTATGGAACGAACTGCCACTTAACAGGGAATCACTGTTCTGCCCGTGGAATAACAACTGTGCTTAACCAGAAAAGCTTGTCAACTGAAAACCATTAGGGCTTGTTTCTCTGCGGGATATAACTTGCTATTTGCTAGATTCTGGAGCTTTGATTAATCCTGATGGGGGAAAAAAGGCAGCCCTGGCCCATCACACCTTAAAATCTGCACAAGACGACATAAAAGACAATGATCACCAACACCCGTGCGAGCGGCCTGCATCCATCCAGCTTTGGAATGAACACAACCACAGCATGTGCTGGCTGGGGGAGGGGGGGGGGCGGGGAGGACTACGGCTTTGGGGCCCATTTAAGCTTCTATCCAAGTCTGGGGCTGGTCTCTATCAAGAATCCAAGTCAAGAATCAAGTCATGACCAAAGGTCTATCTCATTTGTGCCCCCTTGAAACAGTGAAGGAAATTCAGACAGTTAAATAAAAATACATTTAGGGAAATTGTATCTTGTAACAAAGGATAAAAGTCAGGAAAACAAAAGCAAAAACCAAGATAAGAGGAAAGAGTCTCCAGATTGGAAAAGAAGAAAAACAGCCTCCAGGGGAAATTGACACCTGATACTCCTGCTTCCAACCAAGATGAGGTAGGAGTAAGTGGCCTGAAACAACCAAAACACTGAGTAAAGTATACACTGAGTGGCCAGATTATGATGATCTCTGAACGCATAATAATCTGGCCACTCAGTATGTGTGTGTGTACACATATATACATACATTAGAGGCCCGGTGCATGAATTCGTGCATGGGTGGGGTCCGGCCAGCCTGGCCAGGGGGAGGGGACATGGGCAGTTGGCCGGCCTGCCTGCTGGTCGAACTCCTGATCGAGGGGACAATTTGCATATTAGCCTTTTATTATATAGGATATACACTGAGTGGCCAGATTATTATGCGTTCAGAGATCATCATAATCTGGCCATTCAGTAATATGTAGCAAGGGTTGCAAGACAGAGGATATGTGGCATACATAGGAGGAGAGAGCCCTACGTTTGCCCCTGCTCACTGCCTGGAGTGAGGGGCCAGTGCATGGAGCCGCGAGGAGCCCTCATGCCTCTTGGAGTTGAGAAGAGAATTAGGAGTCTTTGGAGATCAAGGAAGTAGAGAAAAGAGAGCTACACACAAAAAGAACAGCAGAGGCCTGTCGGAGTTTCCCCCGAGGACTGAGAAGAATACACAGGCATCATGAAAGTACGGGTCTGGGAGAGAACCACCCTAAAGGGTTGGAAGGAATAGTGTGTGGGACCCACACCAGGCCCATTCCCACGGCCGGAGTGGAAAACCTCATCACTCACGGGTATTGGGTAAAGAATGGTTTTGCCAAAGTCGTGGGTCAAAAGAAGCCCTGGACTAACCTCCGCTCAGTCCTAACATCCCTTAAGAGCAAGACCCAAAGGGTCAAACAAGGTGACCTCAGAGTGAAGGTGGAGAGTATTGACAGGAATTCAAAACGCTCGTCACCCAAAAAGGTAAAATATCAAATCTGGCATTTCCCCCCAGAATTTAAGGAAGCCTCTCCTAAAAGTTTGTAAAATACTGCTCATCTTTGGACAGGCTTGATTTTGTTCGAATGTTTGAAGGGAGGCCTCCCACTGAGACAAAAGAAGAGTGAACTCTGAGGGTGTCTTGGTCACAACTCAAAGGCTTTATTCCTTGGCTTTAAACAAACTACACAAATCAAAAAAATCCTTGGTGTTTATTTGCCCAGAAACATGTTTAGCATTCTACTGAATGCACATAAGTTCTGTAACATTCCAGAAAGAAATATTTTGGAAAGACTGATTGGTCTTCCATACCATCCAACATCTGTTTCTGTAGAAGAGGGAAAGTAGTCATTGCTATGAATGGCTGTAAAAGTAGTTGACACTCCTGTGCTAAGCAGAAGCCCCATGGTGGGATCCACTGGGCACTCATTGAAAACGGAGAACTCTGGCTTCCAGGGCATGCGGCCTCTGCAGCACCCACTCTCATGGTAAGGAGACTGCCACTTCTGATTCTGCGCTGCCTTCAGAGTCGACCCACGATCTCCTGTTGTCAAGACACACTGAGAATGCCACGCACCCCCGGGATCCAAACTCAATGTGACAACACCTGGGCTACTTTTGTTTCCTTCAGATTTCAAAATTAACCGTTTCTGAGAATGGGATTAGACAGGTGGATCCATGAACTGTGACAATACCCTACGCAATGGCCTCGCAGGCAGACCATCCTAAGAGGAAAATAAGGCCACTGTCCACAGTTTTTATAGAGAAAAATAAGAGTTCCAGGTAGACACGCACTACCGCATTCCACAGCACGATGCTCACGCCGAGAATAATTAGTGCAGCAAGAACAAAGGAGGTGTCCTTTTTTTAAGGTTTAGGAGGGAGGGCGATGGGATAGCAGAATCAGCGTGGCTGGGAATTGTCACAAAAGGTTTCATGAGGGAGTTGGAAATTCCTCAGGGCTTCGGGGTGGGAGGTCAAAATCCCCCAGAGGAGCAGGTGGGACGTTTGGGCAGCAGGATGAGTCCTAGGATGGACGGTAAACCCAGCAGCACCATCACGAAAGGCCGTGAAGTTTCCTCATACCTATTCGTTACACTTTTTACTTTTTTATTTATTGTTGTTATTTTTAATCCTCACCCGAGGACATTTTTTCCATTGATTTCCAGACAGAGTGGAAGGGAGGGAGGAACAGGGGGAGAGAGACGGAGAGAAAAACATTGATGTGAGAGAGACACATTGATTGTCTCCCACACAGGCCCTAACCAGGGCCGAGGGTAGAACCCGCAACGGAGGTACATGCCCTTGACCGGGGATCGAACCTGTGACCCTGTGGTTCTTGGGCTGGCGCTCTAACCCCAGAGATAGTTAAACTTTTTAGATGGAGAATTATCAATGACAGTGACTGACAGATGCTTTTAAATGACCTCCTCTGTCGAGCAGAAGAGGCCACCGAGGGAAGAAGGAGTTAGGAAAAGACTGTGTGTGCAGGACACCTTTGGGTGGCAATTTCAGAAATAAGATATCTAAGAGTGATTGCAATCAGTTTTAGAGAAACTCTTAATAGGTCAGGAAAAGATCAGAGAAAAGAATGGCATTTTCTACAAATTAAAAAATTTTAATTTACACCTGGCTGCAAATATTTTTTCAATAAAAGCTTGAGAACACGAAGGAAAGAACATCTGAGGCTGGCTCCAATGAGAGAATGTTATTATATGAGATGATGTGATTTTGCTAATAAGAATATTCAGGCGTTTTTTTAAAGGCAAAAAAAAAAATACTCTTACATTTTCCTAAGGCTATTCCAGTTTATTTCTCAAAAGACTTATTTTTAATTAAAACCTAAAAGAGATCTAACTAGATAGATACGCACAGGTCTATTTTAGATCTGTAAGTATTTACATATGTGTATATACAGACAACTAGTTTTATCTATTTTAAGCTATCTTTTCACATCCAGATCCCAATACTCTTCTTTTAAGAAAAAAAAAAAAAAATATATATATATATATATATATATATATATATATATATGTATATGTATATATGTTTTTAATGAATTCAGAGAGGAAGGGAGAGGGAGAGGGAGAGAGAGTAGAAGCATCAATGATGAGAATCATGGATCAGCTGCCTCCTGCACGCCCCACACTGGGGATGGAGCCTGCAACCCGGGCCTGTGCCCTGACCGGAAATCGAACCGTGACCTCCTCGTTCATGGGCCGACGCTCAGCCACTGAGCCACACCGGCCAGACCCAGGGCTGCTCTTAAAGAAAGTGTTACAAAGACAAGCAACGTTGCATCAACAGACGATGAACTTTCCTTCCACATTCCTTCCCCTTTGGGACGTGTTCCTGAGCTGGGTTTCTCTGGCGTCCTTTCCACGCTTACGTTGTTTCACTGACGAAGCCCAGACCTATGCCGGCTCAGACTATTTCCCACACACCAGTGCATAATGTTTCCACCTTCCATCCCAGTGCCCCTCCATGACTACACAAGAGGTGGATAAAGGCGGCGGGGGGGGGGGGGGGGGGATCTGTAATAGTGTCAACAATGAAAAAGAAAGCCTTGGGGCCATCCCACCTGCGCCCACCACTCGCCCCACTGGCCTGTCCCTGCGCTGGCGTCACGCTCCCCGCGCTCTTCCTGAGCTGGTCCCGCACCCTCTCAACCTTCTCCTCTGACAGGGCTACAAGCGCAGGCCCGCAGAGCCGCACAATGTGCCCCCCTCTAAGACGGCCTGCGCTAGATTCCACGGACAGAACTCGCCCATGCGCGTCCCGTTTCTCGTGCCGCTTCCCACCGCACCGAACTGGAAGGAGCCGGAGCGCCAGTTCAACACCCCCCAGGGTTTACTTGTCTCAATTATTGTCCTTTCAAGGGTCTCCTCTGTAAGGAGACTCCGTTCTCTTCACCGTTCAAAGCCTAGAGCTAATAAAAGCGCCCCATTCCTACTGACAGGCCATCATTCTGGGGCGGCCGTAAACTGCTAATTATAGTACCATCTCTGGCCACGGCAGGACCCCAGGGCGCTATTCACAGCCTGCCCCTCCGATCAGGGTCAGGGGTTTGGAGTTCAAGGGAAGGACATGCTTGGAGCCACGGTCAGACTTGGCTCAGGCCAAGCTCAGGCAGGTAAGAGCATACTTGCTCCTCTCACATGTGTGAGCTGGTGCATGTGCGTCTCTTCAGGATTTTCCTGTAAGAAAAGCACACCGTCCCACTGGCTCCCTGCCACCCCACCCCTAATCCTCAATAGTCCAGGCAGGACCCCTGCCCCGCCCCTGGGGAGCGCACTAACCAGCACACCCAGCAAGCGCCGTCGGCTGCCCTGCCCGCTGTCACAGGCGTCGGCGTCATGAAGAAAGGGCTCTTCCGGGCGCTGGGCGGGCTCTGGCTGTGAAGGGAGGAGGGGATGTCCCTGGACGCCCGTACCCACTGGAGGCGTCCCCCGCCTCTGAGCGGCAGTCACTGCTGACCTCTGACCTCGTGCCCACAGGAGCCTCAAGTGTCCCTGAGCCAGAGCAGGTTCATGCTCAGGATCTCTTGCCACCAAATCAACAGGGGCCCCTGGCAGGAGGGAAAAACAATGTATTCTCTGCAGCCATGGGGTTTTCAAAATAAAAGCGCTGGTGAAAACAGGACCTTACCCAGACCCCCACGGGCTCCCCTCCTGAACCAACACCTGGCCCTTCTGTTGCTGCCCGGCCCCGGCCATGACCGTCACAGCCCTCACAGCGCCTGCTGCCCCTCTGAACCTCGGTGACGCGGCTCTCCTTCCGCTTTATCTCCCTCCCACCTGGCAGGGCCCTGCGTCTGCCCGCCCCTCCTGCCTGGCGGGGTGCACGCACCGGGGCAGAGGAGCAATAAGCAATGGTGACAGAGAGAAAAAGAAGTCTTCAGTGTCCTTATGAAGGAGAGCTTGGCATTAAACGGAACCAGCAGACTGAAATGATCAGTCGCATCCTTCTCCCACCGGAAACCAAACACGTCAACACTTGTTTCCTCCAGTTCTCTCACTTCTCTACCTGGAATGAACTCTGGAATGGCCCATGTCAACAGGAATATTGTACAAATTCGAAAAGCACTCCGTTCTCCGAGTGTCTTCCTTCTTCTCGAAGGAATGCAAGGATAATCATCTTGAATCCTTTTTTATATAAATTTTTATTGATTTCAGGGAGGAAGGGAAAGGAAGAGAGAGAGAGAAACACCAATGATGCAAGAGAATCATTCATTGGCCGCCTCCTGCACGCCCCCTACTGGGGATCGAGCCCACAACCTGGGCATATGGCCTGACCGGGAATCGAACTGTGACCTCCTGGTTCCTAGGTCGATGCTCAACCACTGAGCTAAGCTGGCCAGGCCATCTGGAATATTTTCTAACCTCTGGATGCATTTTGTAGTCACCACTGCCTGCCCAGTGTTCGTCTCCTTACCAGCCTGGCCTTGCCCTCAGGATGGGAGACTGACGAAGGGATGGCCGAGCGTTAGAAGAAGGTGCCCGACACGATGTGATGCATGGAAATAACGCTCGTCCGGAGGTTCCTTCGACCCTCGTCCAAGGAGCTTAGAGCCTCCCCTCGTCTTTTTAGCTGAAAAGATGGGGCTGACAAAACCCCAGCTCACGCCTCTTGGCACGTGGGTACAATCTCGGGGGATTTCCCTGCACCTTGCTCAACTCACTTACTGGACACGGGCGTGGAAATGGTGCCCGAGGCACAGCCTGCTGCGTCCAACACCACAGCTCCTGGGAGCTGTAACCCTCGTCTTCTCTCTCCAAGGCACGAACACAGGAGCTTCCAGCTCCACTGGCAAAGCCGTCATCAACCCGAATCTGTCTCTATCCTCCGGAACTACAAAGAGCAGAGACGGATCCCCCCTTTAGAAGTTCTCCTGCGAGGAAGCTCAATCCGTGACCAGATCACCAGCTGGCAAACAGCATGACAACGGGGGTCCGTCCGCAATCCCTTCCCTTCCCGGAATCCTCGCTGAGCACCAGCACCAGACCCTCGGACCCTAGGCCTGGGCTCCCAGTCCCTCCTCTGAAACCCGAGCCCGGGGGCATCCCGCATTTTTATTTTCGAAAAGTAACTTGGTTGAAATATCATGCGAGCTTCCCAGGAAAATGTGGCTCCGTGCCCAGTCAGGGTGAATATTTTTTGCACCCACGTGTGTAAATGTCACCTCAGCAGGTGAGATTAGGTTTTCCTGTCCCGTGAGTCATGCAAAGATTTAGGTTTTATTTATTTTTATTTTTTAAATATATTTTATTGATTTTTTTTACAGAGAGAAAGAGAGAGGGAGAGAGAGCTAGAAACATCGATGAGAGAGAAACATCGATCAGCTGCCTCCTGCACACCCCCTACTGAGGATGTGCCCACAACCAAGGTACATGCCCTTGACCGGAATCGAACCTGGGACCTTTCAGTCCGCAGGCCGACGCTCTATCCACTGAGCCAAACCAGTTTCGGCAAGATTTAGGTTTTAGATACTTGGGGATGGCAGATAAGTAAGGCGCAAACCCTATACCCAGGAGCTCCTACCAGTGGTCGGCAAACTGCGGCTCGCGAGCCACATGCAGCTCTTTGGCCCCTTGAGTGTGGCTCTTCCACAAAATACCACGGCCTGGGCGAGTCTATTTTGAAGAAGTGGCGTTAGAAGAAGTTTAAGTTTAAAAAACGTGGCTCTCCAAAGAAATTTCTATCGTTGTACTGTTGGTATTTGGCCCTGTTTTTATTTATTTATTTTTTATATATTTTATTGATTTTCCACAGAGAGGAAGAGAGAGGGATAGAGAGTTAGAAACATCGATGAGAGAGAAACATCGATCAGCTGCCTCCTGCACACCCCCCACTGGGGATGTGCCCGCAACCAAGGTACATGCCCTTGACCGGAATCGAACCTGGGACCCTGGAGTCCGCAGGCCGACGCTCTATCCACTGAGCCAAACCGGTTTCGGCTATTTGGCTCTGTTGACTAATGAGTTTGCCGACCACTGTAACCTAGTCAATCGGAGGAAGACACTGCGTATTCCTCTGAGTCCGTCAGTGAGCCTTTATCAATCAGCAACTGCCTGGCCGGTGTGGCTCAGTGGTTGAGCATCGACCTAGGAACCAGAAGGTCACAGTTCGATTCCGGTCAGGGCACAGGCCCAGGTGGCGGGCTCCATCCCCAGTAGGGGGCGTGCAGGAGGTAGCCGATCCATGATTCTCTCTCATCATTGACGTTTCCATCTTTCTCTCCCTTCCTCTCTGAAATCACTAAAACTGTATTTTAAAAAAAGAAGTAAGTAGTACAACAGAATAAACTCTCGCCGTCAGAGAGAAGTAACGGCAGTGACCACTGATTTCTTAGCCTGGCTTCCTTTAACTCCCGGAGCACTCGGCATTTTGATCCCGTTATCACGTATGCCCTTGCGTCATCATCCGTTACTCTGTCTTCTCTCTTAAGCTAGACCATAAGGCTCCTCTGTCAAGGGCAAGGCTCCCAGGGGAGCCTTTTTCTGTATTCTCCTAGAGTTCTCCCAGGTACCTCCCTGTCTCAGTGAGGAAAAACTCATAAACGCGCTGGTGGGTGTGCCAAAACGCACGGTATTTCCAGACATTCGTGGGAAGAAGCCTGAGCGGAATGCCACGTGGGCGTGTTCTGTTGGGACAGTTCCCAGGACCCCGAGGTGAGCCCCTGAAAACAGGCGTCCCCCGTGCTCCCGGCCGCCGCGCAGGAAGCCTGTGCTGAGGCTGACTGAGGAGGAGAACGGACGGTCTTTCCAGAACTCTGAAATCGGATTCTTCACTGACTGAGGGTCCGGACCATCGGAGTTAAGAAAACTGGATTTGGCAAAAGTAGTTCACATTTTTGGAACTTGTTTTCATATAAAATAGTTTAAAAAAAAAAAAAAACAGATGAGGGAAGCTTCGGACCCCTGGCACACTCCCCCAGATCAGCTGGCGGGCGGGCAGAGGCAGCTGGCGCTGGTGCTGACCGGCGGGGCTCCGCACACAGGCCCGCAGCACCCCCAAAGCGGGCGCTGCGGTCCTCGGCCGCTCTCCGCGTGGCGGCTTCTCCGCATTCCCCCGAACACTCATTTCTATCGGGACGTCAGATGGTTATTCCCTCACGGTGACACATCAGCCCGACCTTGTAGATAAAGTGTGTCCAGGGTTTCACGAAGCAAAATGAGATGTTTTAAAAATCCCGTTTTTCATTTAACATTGAAATTAAACTGAGACCCACACGACTTGTTCTCAGTTGTCTGTATATAAAACATAGATAAGAACAGAACACGGCACAGGAATGTGTTTCTTTCCCAGGAAAAAGTACTGCGTTTACTCAAGAGGTGACTGAAGGTGCCGTTTCTTACAGATCGGCAGGTGCAAGCATCGCCTCGGACAGCACAGAACACGGGCGGCGTTCGGGGGACCTTCTCTCCGAGAACCGTGAACGCAAACGCAAAGGCGAGCGTGTGAGGAGGCTATCAGACGCCTCTGATTTACTCGCTGGGAAGCCGACGGGGGAAAGGCCGGGGCCGGGAAAGAGCCGAACACCAGCCCCCGGTCCCGGAGCAGGCTAACGTCTGCCATCGTCAGACGCTCGAACCCCAAAAGCAGGGCCTTCTTCACACGGAAGTGACCTTCGGGCTCCATCTCCTCCCTCCCGGCACGGGCGACTCAATGTCCTGCGAGAAAGAAACGCGACCTCCTGGGCTCACAGGTCTGTGTGTTGTATTTTAACACATTTGGGAAATAAAAACTACCATCGGCAGACTTCAGGAAGAAGGGGTAGCCATTCCACGTCCAAGCCGTCCCCGAAAGAGACGAACGGCAACCACGGGGCCCTCCGCGGCCGGCGGTCACGGAAGGTGAAAGCCGCCCGAGTGACATTCGGACCATGGCTTCCTCCGCGCTCTGGCGGAGGGCAACACACGCCACTGACCGTGCGACAGACGCAGAAAGGCTCCGCGCTGAGTGGTGTACGGAGAGAGCAACGCGAACGTGAACACATACGTTTATCAAATTCTTAGAACGTTAGGGCTCTCGGGTGCATGACGATCATTTCTTCTCTCCTCCGGTTTCTTAAGAGATGTTAGAAGAGGCTTAATTAAATCTGGGTTCTCCGTAAAAACAAGCGTGTCCTTGCCTCACATTCTGCCCCGTTTCTCTCAGGAGCTGTGCCCCCAGCTCGAGCCTATGCCGCCGCCACGCTGTCAGATTTGCTTACACGAGACAGATAGTCTGCAATTCGCCAGGTGAACACTTCTTCCCGATGTTAACGCTCCGCCCTGGGTGCTAGGAGCCACGTCTTATGAGCAGCAGCCTCAGTGTTTGGGGAGAAACTGGGGCTGGGCGCAGGGCATGAATGGCACGGGGACTCGGGAACAGGGCGCGGCCTGCAGGGCAGACGGCTGCGGGGGATCAGAGAGAGGTGGCTGCAGAGGCTGCCGGGCGGAAAGGGCGGAAAATGCTGTCACCCAGCTTCCACCTCCTTCCCCGAAGACAGGATGGCCAAATGGCACACCCACACGCTGTCACGGCACTGCCCGTCTGCGCCGGCCCACGGGGAGGAGGCCCGGGCTACAGATGTCCCCGGCGAGGATGCGGGCGGCAGGGCTGGGCCCTCCAGGTGCGCCTCCCGCAGAGCCCGGGCCTCCGTCCCAACACGCCATCAGGACCTGTCACGGGGCATTATGTAATAGACACCAGGCAGGAAGACGCGGTACAGCAAACACTTCCCACAATCACAGGCACACACGCACACACACACGTGACTTCCTACACACTCACCACAAAAACAGCCTGCATGTGCACACACTGAGGGAGGCTCGGCAGGCTTGCATTTTTTTAAGGTGTTTTTTTTTTTTTTTATGTTTTCTTCTTTGTTTTTAATATGTGGGTTTTTTTTTAATTGATCTTTTAAAGAGAGAGGAAGGGAGAGGGAGAAACATCAATGATGAGAGAGAATCAGTGATTTGCTGCCTCCTGCATGCCCCCTCCTGGGGATCAAGCCCGCAACCTGGGCATGTGCCCTGAGGGGTTATCGAACTAGCGACCTCCTGGTTCACAGGTCGATGCTCAACCGCGGAGCCACACCGGCTGGGCTTTTGCCCGCATTTTGTGTAGACAGAGAACCTGCACTTTTCCCCTGACGGGAAGTTCAGAGTCAGCCACTAAAATAAAAATAAAACCCTGTGGCGTCCTTGGGCCACGACTGGAACGGCAGCGTCCAGGAGAGAGGCCGCCAGAGGCCCCACTGGCCCCGTAGGCAGGACGCCACGAGGGAGTGGACTTGTAAGCCCTGTGAGCTCCGGGCCCCTCTCTCCGAGGGCACTGACGGGCCACGCTGGCCGGAGCTCAGCGAAGACAGGACGTGGCCCGGGGGCCTGGCCGACGGGAGGGGATGCGGGGAGAGTCCCGGAGAGAAACACGGCACGGTGGGGCAGAGAGGCGGCCCTGGCGGAGCAACCTAACTCCGCTGCGCGGCCGTGTCCCGACGGGTCAGACAAACCCGAGAGGCACCTGGCTCCCCGGCCCTGCAGAGTACATCAGCGCAACTGGACAGAGCAGCGCCCGGCACCGGACCGCCACGCCAGCGTGGGGGGGGGGGGGGGAGGGGTAGGCCGTCCTTAACAGCATCATCGTCACAGCGCTCTGCAGCCTCCAGGGGCAGGATTAGGAGCCCGGGGGACACAGTGCAGACTGAACACTAACCCCGAAGCCTACTTTCTCATCGCTGGGGTTCCGTGTCAGTTCTCGTCCAGCTGCGGGGACATCAGCAGGGTCAGCTCCGGCCCCGCGCTTCCCGGGCGAATTAAGATTCATTTCTACCAGGAGAGCTGCGGCTTCAACCATCGCGTGTGTGCCCGTTCCTTACACCGACAGCAATGAACACTGTCCACCGACCTGTCACTCACCGTGGCCATTAAACTTTCCTCCAAGGGCACTTCCCAGCTGAACGCAGGACGCCCCAGTACATACGTGTCTCAGACACACAGTCCGTGCATTTCAGCGCCCTTCCCTCCCCGACAGTGCACAGCACACACCTGCACCACACCGTGCCGCTGCTGTCCACGTGACGTGCGAGTCTGACTGCTGTCCTCACTTCTGTCTGCTAACTACAGCCACTCGGCTCCGAGCGCAAATGTTAGCAAAACGTAAAGGAACCAAAAATGGTTTTTAAACAAAATTTGGGGGGATGTTGTTCATTGAGAACGTTCTCGAACGTCAAGAGGAAAAGTTACAGGTCTCCGCTCAGCAGCACCAGGAATCCCCCGACACGCACCCGAGTCATCCCCGGGCCGGCCCGCTCCGATGGCTCGGGAGGCGCTTGTGTCCGCGTGGCGACTCGGACACACCTCCCCCCGCGGCCTCAGGAAGCCGGGCAGTGGCACACAGTCTCCCCTGGGCAGGAACACGTCCCGGGCGACGTCCCCCCCAGGTGACCGCTGTCAGACAGCCACCGGCTGCCCCTCCCTCGGGCTCCGCACGCCCACCCGCCACGGGACACTCAGGGGCTCCCCCGCGCCTGCATTCACGTCATCGACAACGTCCACAGCGTGACGTGGGCTCAGCACGGAGGAGCAGATGGAAGCCGCTGTCCGCTGCTGCTCCATGGAGACGGAGACTCCTAACCACGGAATCTGCAAACACCACGGAGAAGAGACGGACAGGACGCCAGGGGCCGCCAGGCCACCGCTGGAGGGGCCCGTGGACGGGAGGGTGCCATCGGGGAGACGGGGTGGACCGGGACGGAGAAGCGGAGACACGGTGGGTGCGGCCGACGGAGAAAACCCAGAAAGAAGAACCGAAACAGGAAGGAGGAACCCGAGGCCGAGAGGAGCGCACGTCCCGTGGACGGTTCACGGAGCCACGGGGCCTGCAGAGCCGTGTGTCCTACGAGCCTCGGCTTCCACGTGATGGCCATTCTCAGGGCCGCACGGGGGAGGGGCAGACAGGGTGACCGGGTGAAGTATCTGCGCGGCACCATGGCCTCAGGAGGCTTGGTCATCGGCCATGAGTCAGGTCTGGAGGGCGGGCGGGGCGGGCAGCGAGCGGGGAGGGAAGGGGGCGCGTGCCCACGGTGCTCCTGTGGCCGCAGGACGACCAGGCAGCGAGTACAGGACCCGGAGACGGCCCTCAGGGGACTCTCCAGGCCCCGGGCCCCGGGCCCTGATGGTCTTAGACTCACTTCCGCACTTTCCTCACTTCGTGCCCCGTCAGCCGCCTGGAACGTTCTGCGGGCAGGCTCCAGTCCCCAGCAGGGCCTCACGCCTCTGACGACCCCACGTGCCTGTTCGGTGACACACACGTGAGGCTGTGTTCCCTCCGGGGCCGAAAAGAGAGCCGTCCCTGAACTCGGGGCCGAGGGTGACAAGAGGGAGCACCAGCCGAGGTCCCAGAGTTCAAGGTCATCGGCGAGGAGGCGGCCACCGAGGAGCTGCAGGCGGTGCTCCTGAGGACGCCACAGGGGACAGGGGCCCTGCCCCCCTCACCAGCCTAGCGTGTGGCAGCGGGCGATGGCCGAGCCTCCCTGGATGAGGATCTGTGTGGCACACAATGCCACGGAGCACCTAGCACGGAGCACCCAGCACGGAGCACCCAGCACGGAGCACCCAGCATGGAGCTCCCAGCACGGAGCACCCAGCATGGAGCACCCAGCACGGAGCACCCAGCACGGAGCACCCAGCACAGAGCACCCAGCACGGAGCACCCAGCATGGAGCACCTAGCACGGAGCACCCAGCACGGAGCACCCAGCAAGGAGCACCCAGCACGGAGCACCCAGCATGGAGCTCCCAGCACGGAGCACCCAGCATGGAGCACCTAGCACGGAGCACCCAGCATGGAGCACCCAGCACGGAGCACCCAGCACGGAGCACCCAGCACAGAGCACCTAGCACAGAGCACCTAGCACCGGCCTGCTCCCGCGAGGTGCACCTTTACCGACGGAGCCAACCCCTCATTCCCAGACGTCAACTTTCAGGCAACCCCCGGCAGTCGTTGGGGCACAGACCGTGTGGGGGAAAGGAAAGAATGGAAGCTCCCAAGGGCCCGAAATGCCCACCAACAGGCTTCGGCTCCCGGAGGAGCCCTCAGTCCCCAGGGAGAATGTGCGTGTCCCCCCTACGCACGCTCTGCACAGCCTCGAGGCACAGGAGGAGCCGGTGGGGGGGGGGGGGCAGGCGGCATTGACGGGCGGGTTGGTCAAGGGCCAAGGACCGCACAGGCACGAAACTGTCCGATAACCTGCCAATGACCCGGTTGTCATGGTAAACTAGGTGCTTGCCAAACGTTCGCTCCCCGCTTTCACGGACGAGGCACACGCCCTCCTTCGCCGAGGCCAGGCTCGGTAACTGACCCGCATGGAGGACGGAGTGGACCCGGGGGGATGCCCGCGGAGACGTGGAACGTGCTCCCACAGGCAGCTAGCCCTCTTGCATCGCGCCATCTCCACAAGCAAAGCTCCCCTGGACTTCTGCCCCGTCAGATGGGGCCCAGCATGGACACGGGGGGACAGACCTAGGCTTGGCCCACAGTGAGGCCCTGCCCCCCCAGCCTGCCGCCCGGCCCGAGCTCCCCAGACAGGCAGCTCCCTGAGCAAGGAGAGGAGGGGCAGCGATCCGATGCCGCTCCGGGCGGGCCTGCTTGTTCCGCGGCAGCGGCTGGCTGATGCAGTCCCAAGGGCAGGCCAGGCGGTGCTTAGCGGCCTCTGCTCCAGGCAGTGGCGTGTTTAGCGACATTTCCACCAGAAGCCGCTACAACGTGTTAGCGTTCAGCACTTGAAGAGCGTGATGGGCGGCTGGTTGGCAGAGTCATCTGTCTGGAAAGCGTCCAACGCCGCTCAGGGGACGGGCGTCTGGGGAAGCGCGTCCAGAAAAGGGAGCCGGCGCGTTCTTCGCATAAAGGCGCTGAGCTCCGCGGACGCCAGGCCACACCGAGCTCACACTCCCCGGGGCCTCCCGCGCCCAGCAGCCAGGGGACGCAGGCGTGCCGCCGGGCGTGGAGACAATGTCCCTCCGGTTCCCACAATAAACCGTGCGGCAGGTCCAGGCCAGAGCAGGAAAATGGAACAAATCCTCGTTTTCCTGAAAACCCCTCCGTCACCTCTGCACAGAGTAAAACAGCAGGTTCGGACTTCCTGCCGCACCCCAGGGCCATGACCGCCTGCCTCGCTGATGCCACCACTCCCTGAGCACGTCCCCGTGAGACCCGTGAGCGCCCCGGGGAGACCTGTGAGCGCCCCCGTGAGACCTGTGAGCGCCCCCGTGCTGACCTGTGAGCGCCCCCCATGCCGACCCATGAGCGCCCCCGTGAGACCTGTGACCATCCCCGTGCTGACCTGTGAGCGCCCCGGGGAGACCTGTGAGCGCCCCGGGGAGACCTGTGAGCGCCCCCGTGACCTGTGAGCGCTGCAGGTAAGTCCCGCGCACACTCCGAGGTGAGCGTGGTGACCGCCTGCGCTCTGGAGAAGGGAAAACACAGAAGGCGGAGAGCAGGGTCCCGGGACCTCTGGGGGGCGGGGAAGCGGGCAGTGCCTTCCTCACGCCCTCCACGCCATCCTCCACTCCGTCCCACACCAGGACACACGGCCCTGGGTCTCCGTGGGAACATCAGGCCCTGCCTCGTGGATCTCACAGCAAAGCCACCTTCTCGCCTTCTCTCCGCACGGAGGAGGAGAGCAGACATGGGAACATGTGAGAAACACTCACGCGCCCTCTCCAACCCCCGCGCTCACCTGCCCTCCAGCGGCCGGGATGCCCCCCGAGCCGGTTCAAACAGCCCTCAGACACCGGCGAACAGATGAGGGAGTCAACATCCACCCCCCCGCGAAGGCTGCCGGGGTCACGGCGCAAGGACACGGGGGTCACCGCGGCCTGAGCCAGGACAATTGACGCAGAGGAAAACGACAGCAAACGGATGGAAAGAGGCCCGATGCACAACAATGGACGGGTCTGTACTCATCCTCATGGGCCAGTTCCCGCCACGCTCTGCAGGCTGCAGGGACACAGCTTCTCCTCCAAACACGTTCAACACGAGGGAGCCAGGCGTCCATCGCGTCTTCTCTGTGCCCGCTGCACGGCCAGGTCCTCAGCGGTCCTCGTGCTGGAAGGACCCGCCGAGGAATGCCGGAGAATGGCAGCGTTAGAAAAGGCACCTTCCTAACGCCGAGGAGAACGGGTGGGTCCAGGCAGTGATCACCCACGGGGACTAAGTCCGTCCCCGGAGGCAGCTGGGACCGCACGGAGGGGTCAGCTCACAGCCCCCGCGAAGCCCCCAGGGGGCAGCCCACAGCACACCCCGTGGAAGGAAGGCGCAAGTGCCCGCGCCTCCTGAGATGTGTTTGCCAAGAAATGAACAAACAGCCCGGCTGGCTGGCGTGGCTCAGGGGTTGAGCGTCGACCTATGAACCAGGAGGTCACATGCCCAGGTTTCGGGCTCCGTCCCCAGTAGGGGGCTGCCGGCCAATGATTATCTCTCCTCATTGATGTTTCTACCTCTCTCTCCCTCTCCCTCCCTCTCTGAAATCAATGAAAATATTAAAAGAAGAAGAAGAAGAAGTAAATAAACAAACAAACCTGAATCTAATCACGGCTCTAGACCTAATATCCGATTTACAGGAAATACAGGCCTTCGCGGGGCAGGTGGGCGGGCAGCACGCGCCGCGGGGGAGCCGTCGGCCAAGCCCTCCCTGTGCTCGTGGGGACCAACAACAAATCCGGGGTCCAAGGGGGAAGCGCGGGCAGCAGGAGCGGGGAGGGCGGCACCAGTACCCATGGTGGGAGCCGCGCTCTGCTGGAACCCCGAGGTGGGGTGGAGGCAGGGAGAGCCATCAGCACGCCCAGGAGATGGCCGGACACAGGGGCTGTTCCGTCCTCCCTAACACTGCTCCTCCCGGTGGCGTGGTGCCGGAACGGCCATTCGTTGTTCTACGCGGTCCTCCTCAATGCGGAATGCGTCCTGGAGAGTCTGCGGCAAAATGGCGTCCTATCTAGGATTCGCCTTAAGAGACTCAGGAACAGGAAAAACAGTGGGGTCGGGAGGCACGGGGTGGGATACGTAAGAGGGGCAACATGTGGGTAATTCTTGGGGTGTTTGCAGCCATTCACCACCTTTGCACACGTGTGTGTTCAAATGTCCACATAAAATAAGGCAGAAATGGCCCTGACGGGTTTGGCTCAGTGGATAGAGCGTCGACCTACGGACTCCAGGGTCCCAGGTTCGATTCCGGTCAAGGGCATGTACCTTGGTTGCGGGCACATCCCCAGTAGGGGGTGTGCAGGAGGCAGCTGATCGATGTTTCTTCTCTCATCGATGTTTCTAACTCTCTATCCCTCTCCCTTCCTCTCTGTAAAAAATCAATAAAATATATATTAAAAAAAAAAAAAAAAAGAAGAAAAAAAAATAAGGCAGAAATGGAATCGAGATACACTAACGGGCAGAGCTGGTGCTCTTTCAGATGTGGGATAGTTAGGAACGTTCTGGGTGGTGCCTGCCCTCTCTTTGCTTCTTTATTTTTAAAGTTACAGGTTCCTATTAAGTAACCACGCTTGGGGGACGCGGCGTTGTCTGTCACAGGAACTTTCTTAAAAACAGAACTGAGGGCACCCGAAATCTCATTCATGAAACGCTCACCGCGGCCTCCTTTCTCCTGCCCCGGCGAACCCGGGGAGGCGCCCTGTGGGTGCCGCGGCCTCGCGGTCCAACTGCTGCTGACGCCGGGCCCCTGGGAGCTTCCTGGCGGCTGGGGAATAAGGACGTGGTTACGATGCAACTTCCCAAATCTGGCCGCCTGGGAACCTGTCAGCACCCCCTCCCGGTCCCGGCGGGGCTCCAGGCCACGTGTGCAGCCATGACGCGGGGTCCCGGGCAGAACCGGTGTCTCCGTCCCCGCGGCCGGCACCCGAGAGGAGAGAGCACAGCACTCGGAAGGGGGACCATCGCCCCCGAGGACAAGCCCGGAACGCAGTGGGCGACAGCGCCTGCTGAGCCCCGTGCGACAGGAGGGGAACAAAGAGGAAACTCGGACTCTCGGTTCCTCGTTCCGCGGCGCAGACGGCCGCCCGCCACCAGGCCACGGGCAGGATGCGGGGCTCCCGTTCCCGGAGGCCCTGCGGCACCGTCTGGTCTGCGCCTGGCCCTCTCCGCACAGGCTGGCCCACAGCCGCTCGCTGGGTCCTGGAGATGCCGGGGTGGCAGGCCCCCCCGCCCAGCACCCTGCAGACACCCCACCCGCCTCGGGCAGAGCCGTCCTGGGGGACGTGCCCTCGGGCACCTGGGAGATACACAGAGCGTTTCCGGGGACCCTACCATGGATGCGACCTGTGTTAGGGTTTTCCCACTTCATTTCGCAATCCCCTCAGCAACTGTGAGCCGTCTTCCCTGCACTTCCCCCCGAGGAGGAGGCTGAAAGGCCGTTACAGCTCCCAGGGCAGCTCCGCAGGCCGGCCGGGCAGGCTTGGATGTCCCAGATCAGAGCGGCCAGGCCGCGGCAGCCGCTCCCCGAGCAGGGGCCTGGGCCCCGCTCGTCCTTGAACCTGCACGAGGACTCGGCCCCGAGCATCGCGTGTCTTCAAAGCCACGCGGGAAGCGCTCAGCGGAAACCGCTCTCTGCCAAGGCCACGGCGGTGAGCGGCGACAGAGGACCCTGACTCAGAGAGACGGCGACGGGCACCCTTCATCCTTCCTCTGCCTCCTGAGCGCGCCCGGCAGGCCGCGGACCGGAGAGCCCTGCGCGCCCCGTCCTCCTTCCCGAGAGGCAGGAACCACATGCCCGGCAGCGGCTCTGGGCCGCAGGGAGTGACCCCGCACGCCCCGGGGGCAGAGACGCTCGCTCGGTGGCGCCTGGCAGAGGGGGGACAGAGATGAAACGCCGACCCACCCAGAATCGAAGTGCCTGCGAGCCAGCCCCAATGAGGACAAAGACTGTCCCTCTGTCTGTCGCATCGGGCGTTATCGGGCAGCGTTGGGCACACGTGGAGGTAACTCTCGGGGCAGCGAGGAAAGTGCCGTCAACCTGGGGACGGCGCGCGGCCACATTCCTAGACAGGCAGGAGGCCAGTTTCTTTCTCTTCTTTTGCTTTTTCACAGGGAGAGGGGGAGAGAGAGGGAGAGAGACACACTGATTGGCTGGCCTCCCCCCCACCCCCCAGGGATCGAACCCCCAATCCGGGCACGTGCCCTGACCAGGAATCGAACCAGCAACCTTCAGTGCCCAGGACGACGCCCAACCACCTGAGCCGCACCAGCCAGGGCTTACACTGTGTCCTGAAAGGGTGGCTTGATCACCAAGAACATGACGCGTCCTGCCCTGGGTGCTCTCTCGCAGAGCCTCTCCTCCCCCTCCCCCCACACACCTCTGTCCTCATCAACGCTCTACGCGATTCTCTCTGGGCAACTCAGTTGTTCCAGGTCCCGGGTCCGCTGGTCCACACACCATCTTCCTAACACACGCTTCACAAGAAACGGCTGGACTTAAAACTGCAGGTGAGATGAAATGAAGAGGGGGCAGCAGTCATGTGAGTCTGCATGCGACTCTGGAGTTTACTGGTGACGCCCCCCCCCACCCCCACCCCCCGACTGATTGCTGGGGACCAAGGATTCCAAGAAGCCAGGCTGATCCCTGCTCCAGACGCTCCTGCCGGGAGCTGGGGTCAGCCAGGGCGCTGTTTCTTTTACGCGAGAAACGCTGTGTAAGCAACCCGCCTTCCAGAGGGAACCCCTCGCTCCTGGGACATGTCCCCTCTAAGACCAGCACCAAGGCGGGGATGCTTGATCCCACTTTTTAAGGAACAGAACGCCCTCTACCCATCGAATATGAAGTTAGCTTCGTTAAGTCTGCCTTAAAGATTCTAGTAAAATTTTGAGATGAAAAATAAATTGGTCGCCCAGGACTCTGGCTGGAGAATTCACACACATTTCACAGAAGTCTGCTTTCTCATCGTCGCGGTGATGACTCCATCCACGAATGGCTTCGTTATTTCTAAAGCATGCGTGCCGCTCACTGACGTGGAGAGGGACAGAATAAAGCCCAGAAACTCTAAGAAACACACCATGAAACAAAACACGTCACCCAACGCCCTCGAGAAGGTGGGATGAGCGAGCTCCATGGATGTGGGTGCATGTAGACGTGAAAGGGCACGAGTGTGAGCAGGTGGCTCTGTAGCAAGTGCCACCACTACATAAACGGTGTGCGTGCGTGCGTGCGTGCGCGTGTAATTTTTAGGTCATTTTTTAAAAATATATTTTTACTGATTTCAGAGCGGAACAGAGAGGGAGAGAGAGAGATAGAAACATCAATGATGAGAGAGAATTGTTGATCGGCTGCCTCCTGCACACCCCACACTGGGGATCTAGCCCGCAACCGGGCATGCGCCCTTGACCAGAATCGAACCCGGGACTGTTCAGTCCGCAGGCCGACACTATCCACTGAGCCAAACCAGCTAGGGCCAGGCCATCCTTTTACCCCTCATGCATCATGTACTAGTTTTGTTTTGTTCTTTCAGCTGACTGTGTGGCTCTCCAAGAGGGATCACCCCTCTCCCACCCCATGTCTCCACAGTTTCCATCCTGCACAACTAGCAGAAATAGCCGACATGTCAGTGAGTGCCCAAGTGAAGGTCATGAGCACTAACCATGCAAAGATAATCCTTATTCCGCTCATCGAATTCTCCGAAACAAAGCATTCACTGCTAAAGGAAATTGTATCTTTTTACCCTATAAATCATAAACCATATATAGTTTATCAGTTAAATTACACATAGTTTATAATTTAAGTTTATATAAAGAATTTCCTTTAACAGTGAAGAGATAGATATAGATATAGATATAGGTGACACGGGTATAGATATAGAGAGATGACATAGATGTAGATCACACAATTTGAAGAAGGATAAATTAATTCACACCAAACTTTACATAGTCCAAGAAACACTTTCACACCTAAAAAGACGTGCAGGAGAGATTTAAATTCCTGCAACTTCCTACCACCATTCACAGTTTCGAAGACACGGATGCCTAACAGTGTACAGACACGTCGGCAGGCAGCAGCCTCCGTACCGCCTCTCCTAGGGAACCCCTCAGCCTCCGCAGCGGGACAAAGCCGTGCACTGTTCTCCGCAGCACAACTGACAGCTGGGTGTCACATGCCTGCGTCCCCGTCGGTGCCGGCCCCGGACTGCAGTGTCGGCTCTGGAGGTCAGGGGAGGCCACAGTCCTGCTCACCCCGGAGCCACGGCCGTGGCACTGTGGAAGCTGATGGATGACTGACCGAATTCGTGAATGGACACTGTTTTCTGTTAGGTGCACAGACCTTCACCAGACACATGGATCAGGAACACTTGCCTTCCACATCCACCAAGTAAAAAGCTGACCCCACAGCCCACAGTATGTGCATAAAGGAGAGAAAAGGCATAGATGCATGGGGGTTGGGAGGGGCGGGGGGAGCGTGGGGGGAGGGGTCACTGGGAAAAAAGGGGACATCTGTAATACTTTCAACAATAAAGATAGAGTTTAATTAATGAATTAATAGAAATAAAAGTAACAGATGCCATTAACTAGAAACCAGCTAGATGGACAAACATAAAACAGAACGACCCCTCGCTCACATCTGTAAATGTACTGGATGGCACTTGAGGCCGTTAGTATGTGACTACTGACGTGACTGCAGGTAAGATAACATAAATTTCAAATCAATTAAAAAAACCACCTCACAGGTTTCATTTCCGTGGATTCATTGCACGAATCAAACAGTGATAAATATTTGCTAAACAAGAACTCACAATTAGTATTTGATCTTCTTCCTTCTCTGTAATTCTAATTTTACAGCCGTACCTTTATTTTTAGGCTCCCTGAAATATGTGAACAAAAATAAACCCTGGCAATGAGACGGAGCCGTGTTCCCACCCTACATATGCCAGCTCTCACTCCTCCCAACGTGCCCGGGAGATCAGAGTGTGCAGGACGCGTTTCACACAGGCGCGGCAGTGATAATTCGGGCATCAGTAACGATGTAAATCAGTTAAAACTAGATGTCTCCAAGGAAAAATTACACATCCTGTTGCCCAAAGGTAAGTCAGTTGGCGATGGCTCTTTGAGGTCCCTGGCACGCCCCTGAGTGGATGTGGCTGCACTGGGGTTTGGATGCCGAGCCCATACCGTGTACCCAGGCCATCTGTTCCCTCAGGAAGAAGGCCGAGCAGCACGGAAAGCCCGATCGCTCTCCAGCAGCGGCCCGGGGACATGGACGGGCCACGTGGCTCCCCGAGCCCGAGAAGACGCCATCCTCCCCTCGGAGCCTCCCCCAAGAGCTGCTGCTTCCTGGGGATTCAGCCCGCCACCCCCCCACTCCCACCCATCGGGGAAGTCTTTCCACGAAAAAGACAGAGGTAGCCCCCCCTCCCCTGGACCCCTCTCTACACCCAAGATTCCCCGTATCTAAGCGCCGTGGAAGAATCTGCCCACAGCTACTCCATCCGTGGACTCAGAGTTCAGTGAATTCAAGAACATCCCATCGTCACTCCCCATCCCCCAGGCCCAGCACATGTTTGACCTTCAAAGGTCTGTCAGAGGCAAACAGGAGGTCAGACACTGAGATCAGTGAAAGCAATCTCCAGAGATGATTGATGGTAGATGGATAGATGATAGATACACAGATGATAGATAGATAGATGATAGATACATAGATAGGTAGGTAGGTGGATAGATAAATAGATAGATGATAGGTAGGTAGGTATATAAATAAAGAGATCATAGATAGGTAGATAGATAGATAGATAGATACACAGATAGATGATAGATAGATGGATAGGTAGATAGATAGATAGATGATGGATAGATACATACATAGATACATAGATAGATGATAGATACATAGATAGATACATAGATAGATGATAGATAGATAGATAGATAGATAGATAGATAGATAGATAGATAGATAGATGATAGATACACAGGTAGATGATATATAGATAGATAGATAGATAGATAGATAGATAGATAGATAGATAGGTGATAGATAGATAGATAGATAGATGATAGATAGAAACATAGATGATAGATAGATAGATAGATAGATAGATAGGTGATAGATACATAGATAGATGATAGATAGATAGATAGGTAGATAGATAGATACACAGATAGATGATAGATAGATAGATAGATAGATGGATAGATAGATAGATAGGTGATAGATAATAGATAGACAGATAGATGATAGATAGATAGATAGATAGATGATAGATAGATAGATAGATAGATAGATAGATGTCATCAAAATGCTATCAGGGCTCAGGGAAACACAACATAACGTCTACCCTTAAAGAACGGTTTTTGTTCCAAATTCTGAGCTTTAAATTCTGACTCCAGCACCAAGGGAAGAAGCCAGCCGGAGAGTGTCCTGGGAAAAGCCGTTCTCTCCTGTCCGCGCCGCCTAGGAACTGGGTCTGGGTGTGACCGCGGAAGGACGGGCGGGGCACACGGGGAGAAGACTTCCACATGGGGCACCCCTTCCGAAGACGAGAACCAGAGCGGTCGCCCACCCGCCCGAAGCCTGTCAGCCGCCGGAACTAACGAGCCCTTTATCGAGGCACAGTCCCTGG
The DNA here is from genome assembly GCF_027574615.1 of Eptesicus fuscus. Lineage (NCBI taxonomy): Eukaryota > Metazoa > Chordata > Mammalia > Chiroptera > Vespertilionidae > Eptesicus > Eptesicus fuscus. The sequence continues at coordinate 3,378,302 of NC_072486.1, read as the reverse complement.
GCACGGGTTCGGCCGCCTCACCGGAGCCCGGCCCTGCTGACCGGCTAACGCACCCATCACCTGTCCCCCCCCTGCCTCTGGAATCCGAGGACGGCGACCCTCCTCCGCCACCGCTCTGGTCCCCAGAGGGGCGCCGTATGTGCCAGGAAGGAGAGAAGCTCGGCTTTTACACACGGTTGCTTAGCATCGAGTACTTTCATGTCCGAAGACAAATGGCACCAATAAAACAGCTCATCACAAAGGCGACCAGTCCGCCCCGGGAAAGCCGTGACCCACGGCCGGCTCCCCGGAGCCATTCCCTCGGCTGGATTTGATATTTATTGTTGTTATGACTTTTTTACACGATGACATCGCTCAGAACCCTCTCGGTTATTCTTTAACTCCAACACCTCACTTTCCAACCGTAACCTTTGTTTTTTTCTTTCTGCCTTTCCCACACTGGCAAAAACTCTCGTTTTTCCTTTCCCCTCCAATAGAGCTTCCTTCCTTCTGTGACCGCCTCCATTCTATGCCCGCTGACCGCTTTTTCCTAAGCCCCGTGGCCAGCCCTGTCTTTGCCCTTCCTTTAGATGTTAAGGCTCAGAGATCCAGAGCCCGCCACCCCCCCCCCGCCCCCAGCAGAGCGGGGTCTTCCCCGCCCCACCTCCCTGAGGCTCTGTGAGTCTCCCGATGCGGCCGGCCTCCCTCTGGCTGATTAGGTACCCGTCTCCCACGGCCAGGCCGAGGTGTTTGAGGACAGGAAGTCAGAGCGATGGACCACAGCCCCTGATTAATAGCAGGTCCCAGTCACCGTGAGACGAGGGAGCTGGTGAAGGAGGAAGTCCTCAGAGGGTGAGGAAGGAAGAGAAAGCGAGAGACGCTGTGGGCCTGAAGGCAGGCGTGGCCCAGTGGGTCAGAGGAAGGACTCCCGAGCAGGATGCCGGGGTTCAAATCCCAGCCCTGCCACGTTCTAGCCACGGGGCCTGGGGGATGTACCGACCTTGAGCGTGCCGTGAGGAGTAGCTGAGTCTGACTCTGCCACACACCTGCCAAGTTTAACGTTCCTTTAAAGGAGAGAGAATGGCCGAAACCGGTTTGGCTCAGTGGATAGAGCGTCGGTCTGCGGACTGAAGGGTCCCAGGTTCGATTCCGGTCAAGGGCATGTACATTGGTTGCGGGCACATCCCCAGTGGGGGATGTGCAGGAGGCAGCTGGTCGATGTTTCTCTCTCATCGATGTTTCTAGATCTCTATCCCTCTCCCTTCCTCTCTGTGGAAAATCAATAAAAAATATTAAAAAATAATAATAATAAAGGAGAGAGAATGTTCTTACTGAGCGGGAGCTGACAGAGGCCTCGCCCCTCTGCGCCCGCAGCGCTGACTTGTGCTCCATCCCGACAAACTCACAGAAGAGAGCTACGAAGCCCACTGAAGCTCCATGAAACAGTGCATGTTTTAAATGTGTGCATTATACTCCTTTTCCCCAAAATATCACGGGAAAATGCCTCAAGACGGTAGGTGCCAAGTCACTGAAAAATGAAGGGAAACTTGTCCAAAGAAGGTATCACCACAAATCCACAAATCTCCTTCTCCCTTTCCAGGGGCCCCGGCTCCCAGGAGCCCCCCGGGAAAGGCCACAGCGCCGTCCCCTGGCCTGGGCGGGAGGCCTGGGTACTCAGGGCAGTCAGAGCGGCAGAAACGGGTCATGCTCCCTAAAACCAAGGGTCAGTCTTGGGGGAGGGGAGACTGATGAAAAATGATCTGTATGGGATTTTTTAAAAATATATTTTTTTTTTCAGAGAGGAAGGGAGAGGGAAAGAGAGCGGGGAAGAGAGAGAGAGAAAATCAATGATGAGAGAGAATCATTGCCTCCTGCACACCCCCTACTGGGAATCGAACCCGAAACCTGGGCATGTGCCCTTGACTGGAATCAAACCCGGGACCTGTCAGTCTGCAGGCCAACACTCTACCCACTGAGCCAAACCAGCCAGGGCTGTATGGGTTTTTTTTTAATGATACACCGATAACTGCTCCTGCCCTATGAACAGCCCTAAGCAATCCTCCCGCTCTGAGACCTGAGCCAGGCCCTTCGGAACAAGCCCCCGGCCATCTCCACGGGGACCACCCCACCAGCCCGGGCACCACCCTGCAAGGAGAGCACCCCCAAACTCCCACCCCCACCCCTCTCTCCCCCCAGGGCCAGTGTTGGGGGACTGGCCGCTTTCTCAGAACCACAGTCCTTGGAGACCAGGGCTTAGGTGGGTCAATGCCCCTTCAGTCTCATACTGGCACCTCCGCACAGCTGTGCTGCTGCCGCTGCATGTTCCGGAACATGAATCGTGCCATGCAGCCATCACTGCAGAAGTACTTGAATACAACGCTCAGTGACAGCTGCCGGAAGCCAATTCCAGCATGTCATAATTGCAAGAGTTTCATCGAAAGGTTGATGGAACTTGGAGGCTCAACAAGGGCTGAGTCACATATGTTATCACCTGTTGGAATTCCCCAATCTCACAATGGACTCTGTAGGCTAACCCTGGCCTTTGAAGTGTATATCTCCACCTTGCCTTAGGACAAATTGTGTTAATAAAAAGCAAGGGGTCCTGAGACAAGGAGAACTTGGTTTCTTCAGCCAAGCTCCTCTGCCCCCCCATATGCCTTTCAAAATTATGTTTCGTCTCCGGAGTCTTATTTAATTTACGCACAGCCCCTTCTCCAGATTGCTGAACCTTTCTAGATGCCGGATCAAGACCAGTGTTAAATGGCGCCCAATGTCCGGCAATAGACAGCGTGCTCATTAACCAGCCCGCTCTCTCCATCAGCAGATATCACTGGAATCGGTTCCTCAGAGAAAGGAAAACATGCCCCCTGCCCCCCGACTCAGACCTTCACACCCCCTGCACATCATCACAGGCCATGCTGGGAAGACCTGCGGGCTGCAATGGAAGCGCCCCAACTCAAAATGCACCTCGGCTGCAAGCCAACTCGGAGAACTAGTCCCCAGTAGGAATCGCTCCCCCTCCCACCGGACAGCGCCATTTAGAATGCACAAGTGTAACCGCCGGTGTCCAGGGGACACGCCAAGTGACCGCCTTTGTTTGAAGGAGGGCTGAGGAATACAGAAAGGATATAAAAAGTGTCAGGCAGGAGTCTCAAAATACTTATAATCGGTGGGGACCAGAGACCACAAAATAGATGGGAAATATAAGGTAATTTCACATGGTGTGAAATCTGCCATAAGCAGGAAGGGGGAGATCAGTCACTTTGAGGGATGGAAGATTCTAACTATTATGACTCGAGAAAGGGATGAAAGCATCATTTTATTTTTAAAAAATATGTTTTTATTGATTTTAGAAAGGGAGAGAGAGATAGAACATCAATGATGAGAGAGAATCATGAATCGGCTGCCTCCCCCACATCCCCTGCTGGGGATCGAGCCCACAACCTAGGCATGTGCCCTGATGGGGAATTGAACTGGGACCTCCTGGTTCGTAGGTCGATGCTCAACCACTGAGCCACAGCGGCTGGGTTCAAGCATCATTTCAGATTATCCCCCGGAGCTTAAAATGTGCCTGGGATCATTACAGAGCAGGAATAGCCACGATCAGAAACATGTTGGAGACAAAGGGAGAGCATTATTCTGCTTTTTCCCAAGGAGAAAAACTCCCACCCGTCACCCAGAAGGTGATCTGAAACAGGGGCCGGTTCAGTCAGAGACGACAGAATCCTGTCCTTTTTTCCTTACTTACCAGTGTCTTCTCGACCTGGGGCTTCCCAACCTCCACAGCTGTCAGCACCGAGTGTCTATTGTTAATGCACCACCCAGCCCAGGCGCTGGTTACCGCTGCCCGAGGGACTGACACCGGTGACCTTCAGCAGGACCAGGGCTCCGCACTCACACCCAGCTCCAGGAAGGGCTCCGCCCAGTTCTGGTGAAGGCCCCGCCCAGCTCCAAGGAAGGCCCCGCCCAGCCAGGGAAAGGCTCCGCCCAGCTCCAAGGAAGGCCCCGCCCAGCTCTAAGGAAGGCTCCGCCCAGCTACAAGGAAGGCTCCACCCAGCTAGGGAAAGGCTCCGCCCAGTTCTGGTGAAGGCCCCGCCCAGCTCTAAGGAAGGCTCCGCCCAGCTACAAGGAAGGCCCCGCCCAGCTAGGGAAAGGCTACGCCCAGCCCCAGGAAGGCCCCTCCCAGCTCCAGGAAGGCTCCCTGGAGAGTGAGGGCACCTGGGCTCCAGGTGGGAACCGATCCAGATCCCCCAGGCCACCACAGGTCCCTGTCTCTTAGGCAGGTTTCTGATCAGCGCTATTTGGCCCAGAGGTTGCAGGGACTCTTATGGGCCCCCAGAGACCGGTATCCCAAAGTGTGAGGAGGACCCTCTGGGCGCCCGGAAGCTCAGAGGAGCAGACAGCAGGCAGGGCCTCGCTGGCAATGCTGAGAGTTCAACCAGCCCTTCCGGCCACGCGCACAGTGGGCGCTTTGGAGGCGGGCTGCACAGGCGTTTCCTGGGGGCAGCAGAGGTTCCGCTGTGACATCCAGAGGTTCCGCTGTGACATCCAGAGGTTCCGCTGTGACATCCAGAGGTTCCGCTGTGACATCCAGGCAGGCATCCGATGGAGCCGCCCGAGTCCACACACGGGAGACATCGTCCAACTCCTGAGTGCTCAGAGTGGAGGCACCAGTGCCCTAACCTCGCCAATGATGACTCGGGGGGTCACAGGGGCTCAGGGGAGCACGCTTCCTGAAGAGCCTGCTAAACCCTGTTCTTAAATGCTTGTCCCCGAAAGCAGCGATGCGGGCCCGGCAGTGAAGGTCCCCGCGTGGGGTCAGGGTGACTGCGTGAGGTTCTGTCTGGACGTCAGTTTTCACCTTGAGCTTACGAGACGGAGAGGAGAGGTCTGCCAGAGAACGGGGAGCGTCGCTGGGGCCGGGAGGGAAGGAAGGGGAGGAGAACAGCATCCTGGGCAGTGTTCTGTCTCGTAAATGACTTGGCAGCATTTGGCCAAGTCCATAAAAAATGTTTCAGTGCCATGTTTCGGCCACAGATCATTTCCATAAAAGCCTAATGGCCACACTGACGTGCTGAAGAGCTGGTTTAATGAAAACCCAATTCCACTGATATTTACTGACGGCTTATTATAGGGGGCACGGCACGAGGGCCCAATAAGCCCGTGTGTGCAAGGCTCTGCCTTCAGATACTTCACAGTCTGTGCAGGGGAAGGAAGGGAGAGACGCGGAGCTGCACAAACCGCAGTTTTGGGAGGAATTGCGTGTCCCTCCAAAACTTCATTTGTATGTTGGAAGGAGCACCTTAGAAGGTGGCTGCATTTGGAGAGGTGCCTTCAAGAAAGGAATTAAGGTTAAATGAGCTCCTATTCGGGGGGAGGGGGGGGGAGGCCGCAAGGGAGGGCGGTAACACAATCTGACTGGTGTCCTACTTCGAAGAGGAAGAGACGCCAGGAGCTGTGTCCCCAGAGAAAAGGCCATGTCAGGAGACAAGAGAAGCCTGCCTTCCGAGAGAGGCCTGGGAGAACCAACCGGCCCAGCCCTGACCGTGGCATCCAGGCTGCAGAGCGGGGAGGAAGTAGACTTCTGTAGTTTTCACCCTTCACCCCCACCCCACCCCCGCTCCCCGTCTGTGACATTTGTGATAACGGCCCTCGCAGACGAAGGCAGCCACTCCAGGGAAGTGATGATACCTGCCACCAGCGGGGAGAGCTGTTATTTAATGGAAGGAATTGGGGGTACACAGTGGCTCCCAACAACCCTCTTCCTGCTGTACCCCCCCTGCAAAAAAAAAGCAAAAACAAAACTCAGACATCTCCCAGTGGGGAGATCGTGCTGATGATGAGCCCGCTTTCCTCCATCCGGGGAGGGCTGTGCAGGAGGCCGCCCCGGGAGCCGACGTGGCCGAGCCAACTCCTCGCGTCCCCAAAAGGGAAAGGGAGAGGGCGGGAAAGAGCCGGTCAGCGCCCCGTGCAAAAGCAGGAGGCTCTTTTGAGGAAAATGCTATAAAAAGCCAAGCCGCCCGCCTCTCTCTCACAAGCACCCCTGCCTTCCGTGACAGCGACTCCGGGCCACCTGCGCCCCACGGCCAGACGCCGAGCTAAAACAAGAAGGTATTGATTTTCAGGGAAATGGAGTCTCAGCAGAAAGGGAAGGTCCTCGGGTTTTAAGAAGGTTTGGAGGAAAGCTGGTTACTGAAGAAATGTTGTGAGGGATCGGGGGGCGCTTCTATTTATGGCACCTGGTCCTGTTGAGCTGCAGGAAAAACCGCCTCTGAACACAGCACCGTGTCCCCCAGCAAAGCCACCGGGACGCGCCCAGCGCAGCCGGAGGGCGCCCCATACCAGTCTCCACGTCTCCTGACTCGGGTTGTGGTTTCTTTAATTAAAAGGGAATATATCAAATTAAAAGGTAACTTTTCAATAAAGGCATAAAATTTTTAAATTTAGGACACCTTGTCCTAAACATTGTCAACATTTGTGGAACCGAATTACGATGAGAAGAAAAGTCCAAGGAAATAAGTATCCCACACAGGTGCCCGCAGGGACATACAGTCCACACAGGTGACCACACGGACATACGCAGTCCACACACGTGACCGCAGGGACACACACAGTCCACACACATGACCACAGGGACATACACAGTCCACACAGGTGACCGCACGGACATACGCAGTCCACACAGGGACATACACAGTCCACACAGGTGACCGCACGGACATACGCAGTCCACACACGTGACCGCAGGGACACACACAGTCCACACACGTGACCACAGGGACATACACAGTCCACACAGGTGACCACACGGACATACACAGTCCACACACGTGACCACAGGGACATACACAGTCCACACACGTGACCACAGGGACATACACAGTCCACACAGGTGACCACAGGGACATACACAGTCCACACAGGTGACCACAGGGACACACACAGTCCACACAGGTGCCCGCAGGGACATACGCAGTCCACACACGTGACCACAGGGACATACACAGTCCACACAGGTGACCACAGGGACATACACAGTCCACACAGGTGCCCGCAGGGACATACGTGTAACCCCTCACACTCCTCACTCTACGGATTGAGTCCGGGGGACAGGCCTACCTGCCCTTCACTTCCCAGCCTTCATCTTCAAACTCATGACTAACACATGGTCAAGACACTCAACGCAATAGGATGGAAATATGTACCTTTCTTTAGCCCTGAATCCTCACCTCGACGTTAGGCCTGCCCAGGGTCAGGGCACATGCCCGGGTTTGGGGCTAGATCCCCAGTAGGGGGCGTGCAGGAGGCAGCGATGGATGTTCCACTCTCACATCGATGTTTCTCTCCCTCCCTCTCTCTGTCTCTATCGCTAAAAAAATCAATAACATATGAACATTCCTTCAGAGTCAACGGTGAGTGAGCTAGGTAGATGTGACTAAAGGCTTCCCAGGGGAAGGGGTACTGGGGTGCCGAGCCCACAGAATCCCACCAAGCCCCGCAGGCACAGCTCTCGGAGATTTTTCTTCTCCATCTCCAATCTCCACCCCGACCCCCCCCACCCCCCGCCACCACCGTCTCCACTCCATTCCCCTTTCACGAGCAGCCTCTGCACCCCCTCGGGGATGCTTCAGGAACAAAACAGACATTTTCAGGGGACATGTTCCGCGTCTCAAACTCACCCGGTCCCTATGCAAGAAAAATGTAGTCCTTCCCCCGCGTGGGCCTCGTGTCCCGTACCTGACGCCAGGCACTGGCGCCGTCCTCCGGGCGTGAGGGGCTGTCCCCGTGGGAACTGCCCTTGCACTCAGCAAACCACCTTCCTCAGGGGGGACCCTCGGAGCCAGGGGCAGGTCAGCAATTGGAAAGGGAAGGTGGTTAGAGTGCCGGCCCCTGGACCGAAGGGTCCCGGTTCGATCCCAGTCAAGGGCAGGGAGGTAACCTTGGCTGCAGGCTCCTCCCCAGCCCAGGGCCCTGGTCAGGGGTGTGCAGGAGGCAACCAATCCATGTGTCGCTCTCACATCGATGTTTCTCTCTGCCTTTCCCTCTCTTCTACTCTCTTTTAATCAATGGAAAAATATCCTTGGGTGAGGATTTAAAAAAAAAAAAAAGTGAGCTTGCAAGTAAAACCCAACAATAACCAATTAGGTCAGAGCCTCTGGGGAGAGATGTCACCACTGGGGAATGCCTGAGCGAAGCGGGCGGGCGCGGGGAGTCCCGCAGGTTCAAAGCCAAAGGACCTGCCGGCTCCCGGTTCTCACGTACAAGCACCAGTGTCTGGGGGCAGCAGGGGAGGCCTGGCCGGAGCAGGACCTCAGGAGAACGGGGCGGGTGACCCGGGGCTGAGGAGAGGCACTGTGCCCAGGCAGCGTCCGACAGCAGGTCCCGGGCCAGAGGGGCCGGCCGTGGGCGCCAGGGGTGATGAACAAGGCCAGGGAAAAGGAGAGTGGGGTGACTGAGTGAGAAAAGAGAGAAACCTTTCCTTACGGAACACGAGGCTGAAACAGGGGTAGAACTACTTATTTTTGTCTAGGGCCGTGGTCGGCAAGCCGCGGCTCGCGAGCCACATGCGGCTCTTTGGCCCCTTGAGTGTGGCTCTTCCACAAAATACCACGGCCTGGGCGAGTCTATGTTGAAGAAGTGGCGTTAGAAGTTTAAGTTTAAAAAATTTGGCTCTCAGAAGAAATTTCTATCGTTGTACTGTTGATATTTGGCTCTGCTGACTCATGAGTTTGCCGACCACTGGCCTAGGGACATGGGTGAGTTTGCGAAACTGAAAATGTCTTAATTTCTTTTCCTGAAAATGTCCCCGAGGGGGTGCAGAGTCTTTGAAAACTGATTCCTGTGGCGGACTCCATACGTCTTCCCCAAACGGAAAAGTTCAAACAGCACGTTTAGCTTCTTTCCAAAAGACTGTATCAAGGAGCGAGAAACTGTCACATCAGCACCGGGCCCAAAGCAAAGGGTCGCTTCCCTTTCCCCTCCCCCACCGCTCCCGCCCTGCGCGTCCCTGTCCCCCTAAAGAGTGAACGCCACTGCTTTCTAACGCAGCAGGCGACACACCCGCTGGGTTCCGGCTTCCTGTGGGACATGCCGGGCAGGAGCTCCCTGGATGAAGGTGGGAGCCAGGAGGCCAGCGCCCCAGCCCTCAGGGCGCTCACTCCCGAGGACCTTACCAAGAAATATTGCTTCACTGAGTCATGCCAGCTCTGCCAGGCTCTGACGCAATCGCACCATACCGTGAATCTCATCAGGAAGGGAGAGGGAGAAACATCAATGGTGAGAGAAGTCATTGACCGGCTGCCTCCTACACGCCCCCTTCTGGGGATCGGGCCCACAGGCCAGGCCTGGAAGCAGGTCTTCCTTAGAGGGGTGCAGGCGATGCCCAGCCGAGACCCAATGAGTCCATCTTAGTGGACACCTTTTGCGTGGACTCCTCTTACGTGGACTCGTCTTACGTGGATTCCTCCGGAGGGACAGGTGCTCACCGGGGACTCCCGCAGCCCTGTCCTCACCTTCCCCGTGGCGTTCACTCCGGGCCCGGAATCGAGCTGCTATTCCGTAGACCTCGTCCCCCCACTGAGCTGCACAGCTCTCCCTACTGTGTCCCCAAAGTGCCACGCTGGGCTCCGACTGGGACACGATTCAACGTATGTGTGTGTGTGTGCATGTGTGTGTGTGTGCATGTGTGTGCATGCGTGTATGTAGTAAAATAGACACCACAAAAAGTTCACCAAGGCACCCATCTGTAAGCGCACACTTGAGTAGCACGCAGCACACTCACAACGTTGCTACCACTGTCCCCGTCATCTCGTAACCGTCCTGGCCCCCACCCCAAGCCCTGAGCGCCCCATCACCACTAATCCGCTGTGTCTATGGACTCTACACACACGAGATACATGCCAATACATGTGGCTTATACACCTAGATATAATATACTACACATATATCCATATGACACGTGAGCCAATCAACAGATACACGGCCATGTGCGCACAGGCTCTCTCACCCCTCTGTCCGCCTCTTCACAGCAGGCACCTCACGCCACAGCCCCGAGGCCCACCCACCTCCACGAGCCGACCTCGGGGCGTTAGCCAGTGAAGGTGCCACGTGTGTGGTCCTACTTATGTTTCCTCACCGTTTAACGTGTGTAACACCACGCTATGATTTGCATTCGGTTCCCATATTTTTGTTTAATGCGTCGCTGATGGTTTTTATTTTGTTTTTTTATCCCCCTCCCCTCCACCCCCCCCCCCCGAGGATCTTTTCCCATTGATTTGTAGAGAGCGTGGAAGGGAGGGGGAGGGACAGAGAGAGAAACAGCGATGGGAGAGAGACACATCGATTGGTTGCCTCCTGCACACACCCAACCAGGGGATCGAGCCTGCAATCTTGGCACATGCCCGTGACTGGGAATCGAACCCGGGACCTTCAGTTCGCAGGCCAAGGCTCCATCCACTGAGCCACACCGGCTGGGGCCCTGATGACGTTCTTGAGTGTTGGGTCCCTAACCGGACTTTCCCCGTAAGAGCTGTGGTTTCCGTTGTGCAATTCTGTGCAGCCCGGCGAGTCTCGGGGACACGGACGTGCCTCCGTGCAGCAGTGACGCGGGCTCTCACTTCCCACAGGAAGCGAAGGCCCGAGCCCGAGGACCGGCTCCTTCCTCTCCCCGTCACTCCCGGCCACCCGAACGAGGACACCACTGCACACGCCCTCCCTCTCTCCGCTCAGCGCCCTTTAACAAGTGTTCCCCCCTCATCGCAAGCAGGAGGCCCCCTCCTCCACAGTCAGGAACCCGGGAAAGACTTCCTGCCCTAGCTGGTTTGGCTCAGTGGATAGAGCATCAGCCTGCGGACTGAAAGGTCCTGGGTTCGATTCCAGTCAAGGGCACATGCCCAGGTTGCAGGTTTGATCGCCAGTAGGGGGCATGCAGGAGGCGGCCGATCAATGATTCTCTGTCATCATTGATACCTCTCTCTCTCTCTCTCTCTCTCTCTCTCTCTCTCTCTCTCTTCTTCCTCTCTAAAAAAAAAAAAAAGAAAGAAAGAAACCCGGGAAGACTTCCTACACAGACACAGCGCGACTTCGGAGCCTGCTACCCTGATGTCTCCCACGGAATTCCGAGATCGGAGGATTCGTTTCTCTAACAGCCCCTGGAGCTTACTTACGCTGCATTCAATGTTCTCCTTCTTCCACGTTAGGGAATTTATGGGGATTATTAAGTAATTCACTGCCTCACTTAACAAGCCGCCCCTGGGCTGCTTCAGATGAAAACCGTTCCAAGAGAAAGAGGCACGCTGATGACGAGAGGAAGAACGGGAGATTCCAGAACCCTTAGGAGAAGCATTGGGCCTCTCCGCGTAACCACATGTACCATCGAAATAAAACCCACGCTTCGTGCAAAAATAGGGTAATAAGTAATCAACTGCTCTACGTTACATATAGAAATCATGGCCACAATGCCTTCCTCCCACACCCTGCCCGCGGGGTGGCCACTGAGCCTTCTCTTACTTGAAATTCCCCTCCCGCCGCCCCGCCCTCCGGAATGTGGGCTGAGATGCTCTGATCATCAGGCTTTTCTAAGTCCTAGGAGCTCACTCCAGGGCGGGCCTCCTCCCGTGAATCAAACAGGCCTGCCTGGTCCAGCAGGCCAGGAGGGAAGAAAGCTGGGAAGTCGGCAGCTCCCCACCCCGCTGCTGCCTCCCGCCCCTCTTCACATCTGCTGTCTCCACGGCAACCGGGCCCAGCTGCTGCCCGAGGACCCAGGGAACACAGCGAGTCTCCACTTCCCCCACACGGAGCTGTGTCCCCCTCACATCGGAATGCCTGGTGCCCACAACAGCTCGCACAGATGTCCCTCTTTTCCGAGGGAGGCTGTGCGCTGACGAGAAAGGGGACGGGAGGAAGCCAGGCGGGTCTCCGTCCCCATCCCGTCAGCAGCAAGTCCTGGCAGTGGAGACACCCTGAGACCCCAGCCAAGGAGTGATGTCACTCCATCAAAGACCCAGGCGGAGAGGAGACGGGACTCCGCTCTAAGACAAGACGTGGACACGGGGCAGGAAGCCCAAAGGGGGGCAGGGCAGAGGCTCGGAGGGAATGGAATGAAGGAGGAGTCCCAGGGGGGTCTGCAGCGCCTCCACCCCACCCCCACCACAGCCCTGCCCGCCACCAGGCCAGCAGCAGGCGCGGAGCAGGAGGGGCAGTCCCTGGCCTTCCTCAGGGAGGAAGCAGCGTGCTCCCGGCTCTGAGGGACCGACAGACACCCGGTGCTGCTGGCTCTAGGACCCTCAGGCATGCGGAGGCTGGAGGCTGGAGGCTGGAGGCTGGAGGCTGGCCTGAGAGCCCGCAGCAGTGTCCACGGCACCGTGTGTGCCAGATGCAAACAACGGCGTCCGAGACGCGCTCCGGAAACACGGTCCTTCCAGAAGGAAGCTCTGCGGGGTGGTGACGAAAGGGGGTCCTCAAGTCAGACAACCTGGGTGCAGGTCCCGGCTGCACCCCTCTGAGGCCGGGGTTCGGGCGGTCACCTTACCAAGGGTGCACCTGAGAATGAGCAGCTCTCACTTACTGAATGCCAGCACTTTGCTAGGTACTTTGTATGTCATGTCCTCATAGTCCGACTGCAAGATTCACCGACTGTCCCAGTCATGTAAGGGGGAAGTAACAAAGCCGGGACGTGAACGGAAGTCAGCCTGAGTCCAGATCCCACACCCGCTCCTGTCTCAGACAGCAAGACCACCCGGGACTCTCTGACGTGCAGGGAGAAGGAACGGAGCATCCCTCACGAGTCCTGTGCAGACGGCTGGTTGTCTTTGTAAAAGTGCCATGAAGGAACCTTTGACTCAAAGTCAAAACAAAGGTCTAGAGAGCTGATCCCTTTTCCTATCCATCAGCTCTCTAGTCCAGGCAGGGCACGGCACCTGGCATTTTATTTATTTATTTTTTTAAATATATATTTTATTGATTTTTTACAGAGAGGAAGAGAGAGGGATAGAGAGTTAGAAACATCGATGAGAGAGAAACATCGATCAGCTGCCTCTTGCACACCCCCTACTGGGAATGTGCCCGGAACCAAGGTACATGCCCTTGACCGGAATCGAACCTGGGACCCTTGAGTCCGCAAGCCGATGCTCTATCCACTGAGCCAAACCGGTTTCGGCGGCACCTGGCATTTTAGCTATCAAGATAGGGAGCCTCTCACCCCTGTGTAGATGAGAAAACAATTTTCCACGTGATTCTCCCCTCTGTATTCACTCTCTACTCAATAACTTTCCCAGCCCTAACCGGTTTGGCTCAGTGGATAGAGCGTCGGCCTGCAGACTGAAGGGTCCCAGGTTCGATTCTGGTCAAGGGCATGTACCTTGGTTGCGGGCACATCCCCAGTAGGGGGTGTGCAGGAGGCAGCTGATTGATGTTTCTCTCTCATCGATGTTTCTAACTCTCTATCCCTCTCCTTTCCTCTCTGTAAAAAATCAATAAAATATATATATTTTTTAAATAATGACTTTTCCACTACCTCCCCGAGGAATACGGCAAATCTTACATTCTGGTTCCAGTATGGTCTTTTTAAAATATATATATTTTTTTTATTTCAGAGAGGAAGGGAAAGGGAGAGAGAGATAGAAACATCAATGATAAGAGAGAGTTATTGGTGGGCTGCCTCCTGCAAGCCCCCCACTGAGGATGGAGCCCACAACCCGAGCATGTGCCCTGCCTGGGAATCAAACCAGGACCTCCTGGTTCATGGGTCGACGCTCAACCACTGAGCCACGCTGGCCGGACTCCAGTTTGGTCTCCAGCTATCTTCTTACCACGCCCTCCTGTTAGAATTCAAGGCAGACCAACTAAGTTCCCTCCTCCCTCCGTCAGCTGGAACCAGGAAGGAGACCCTGCTGGGAGAGCTGAGGAACCGTCCTCACGCCCCGAGGAAGAAACACCCGGTGGAGGAATCTACCTAAAGGCCCGGAAGGGCTGCCTCCCGTCAGGGCGCCCTGCTGCTCGGTCCTGAACTAATTACCTACAGCCGGGGCCTAGCAGGGCGGTAGGACACCAGTTTCCTGATCGGAGAAGACGGTTCACGTGGCGTCCTGAGCGCCATTCTCTACAACACGTTCTTCGGTGCGACACGCCAGGACGTGGGAAAGGGTGAGCGTGGACACACTTGGTCATCTACGTGTAAATGAGAAGTGTATGGACCGAAGTGTCCACCCATGACCTCACAGCCACACTCAGGGACACCCCCCAGCACGGCCCCTCGATCAGCCAAGGGCCAAACCCCAGCTCCACTTCTCCTTCCCAAATAACAGAGGGCGAGCATGGCCGGGAACAGAAAGCAGCGCATGCACCGCGGGCTAGCCCACTGCTGGCCCCGTGACCTGGGACACCTCACGTTCTCATGTATGCGATGAGGATACTGTCACCAACCACTTGAGACGACCATGTTAAGGATGAACTATAGTAACGTGTTATCAACTGCCTAGCACAGTGCCTGGCCCAGTAGGTGCCCATTAAATACTATTTTTAAAAGTAACCGCTGGTCCTCTTCCTTGTTTTAAACTCAAAGAACCAGCTGAGAGTCATGAAAGCATCCTTTATGGGTGACGTCATTTCATTCTTTCCCATCGCTTTCCCATCAGCTGCTTAAGCTTTCCCAACAGGCCGCATCTGAACCCATCTGTGTGCCGAAAACTGGTCAGAAACACAGACTCCGACGAGGCGTTCATCACCAGACACCAGTGTGGTTTTCCTGTATGGCAGCCTCCCGTCCTTAGGACACCTCAAGGGGGCTCAGAGCCCTGAAGCCCGAGCCAGACGGGGCCTCCCCGGGCAAGCAGCTACCCGAGTTCCAGAGCGCCACCGAGTCTGGCATCATGGACGAGACAGGTGCCACCCGGTAAGAGCTGTGCCCGGAGCAGGGGTGGCTGGCTCCCTCTCGGCGCTTGTGCTATCTACCGCTTTCTAGAACATCTTTATGGATTAAATTACAGTGTGTGGGGGAAATCACACGTTCTAGAGAATGCTCTCCCCCCATCGGGGCGACCCAACGCCGCCTCCATCATGTCATTTAGAGTAATTATCTTGCCTCTCCAAAATCCAAACCAGCTATTTACATGAAATGCCAACATTCATCAGTCCTGCTTCTGAAATGCCAGGGGGGTCTTGTGTGAGTGGTGCTTCCGCTGACCTCCAGGCAAAGTGCATAAGAGCATCTCTGTGGGCGGGACCCAATGGATGCAGGTCTCCGTGGGTGGGACCGGATGGATGCAGGTCCGTGTGGGTGGGACCGGATGGATGCAGGTCTCCGTGGGTGGGACCGGATGGATGCAGGTCTCTGTGGGTGGGACCGGATGGATGCAGGTCTGTGTGGGTGGGACCGAATGGATGCAGGTCTTTGTGGGCGGGACCAGATGGATGCAGGTCTGTGGGCGGGACCGGATGGATGTAGGTCTCCGTGGGTGGGACCCGATGGATGCAGGTCTCTGTGGGTGGGACCGGATGGATGCAGGTCTGTGGGTGGGACCAGATGGATGTAGGTCTCCGTGGGTGGGACCGGATGGATGCAGGTCTGTGGGTGGGACCGGATGGATGCAGGTCCGTGTGGGTGGGACCGGATGGATGCAGGTCTCTGTGGGTGGGACCGGATGGATGCAGGTCCGTGTGGGCGGGACCGGATGGATGCAGGTCTCCGTGGGCGGGACCGGATGGATGGAGGTCTGTGGGTGGGACCTGATGGATGGAGGTCCGTGGGTGGGACCGGATGGATGCAGGTCTGTGGGCGGGACCGGATGGATGCAGGTCTCTGTGGGCGGGACCAGATGGATGCAGGTCTGTGGGTGGGACCGGATGGATGTAGGTCCGTGTGGGTGGGACCGGATGGATGCAGGTCTCCGTGGGCGGGACCGGATGGATGCAGGTCTCTGTGGGCGGGACCGGATGGATGCAGGTCTCCGTGGGTGGGACCTGATGGATGGAGGTCCGTGGGCGGGACCGGATGGATGTAGGTCTCTGTGGGTGGGACCGGATGGATGCAGGTCTGTGGGCGGGACCGGATGGATGCAGGTCTCTGTGGGCGGGACCGGATGGATGCAGGTCTCTGTGGGCGGGATCGGATGGATGCAGGTCTCTGTGGGCGGGACCGGATGGATGCAGGTCTCTGTGGGCGGGACCGGATGGATGCAGGTCTCTGTGGGCGGGACCGGATGGATGCAGGTCTCTGTGGGCGGGACCGGATGGATGCAGGTCTGTGGGCGGGACCGGATGGATGCAGGTCTCTGTGGGCGGGACCGGATGGATGCAGGTCTCCGTGGGCGGGACCGGATGGATGTAGGTCTCTGTGGGTGGGACCAGATGGATGGAGGTCCGTGGGTGGGACCGGATGGATGCAGGTCTCCGTGGGTGGGACCAGATGGATGCAGGTCCGTGGGCGGGACCGGATGGATGCAGGTCCATGTGGGCGGGACCGGATGGATGCAGGTCTCCGTGGGTGGGACCGGATGGATGCAGGTCTCTGTGGGCGGGACCGGATGGATGCAGGTCCGTGTGGGTGGGACCGGATGGATGCAGGTCTGTGTGGGTGGGACCGAATGGATGCAGGTCTCTGTGGGCGGGACCGGATGGATGCAGGTCCATGTGGGTGGGACCGGATGGATGCAGGTCTCTGTGGGTGGGACCGGATGGATGCAGGTCTCTGTGGGTGGGACCGGATGGATGTAGGTCTATGTGGGCGGGACCGGATGGATGCAGCCCGCGTACCTGGCACGTCCTGTGAACAGCAATGGGCAGAACCCGGGTTCGGGCTCTGACACTGTATTCCAGCCTCATACCATGCCATCACTGGGGGAACCGGGGGAAGGGTCATGGGACTCTCCACATGCGAGTCACCTCCTTGGAGTGTGTAATTGTAACTATTTCCAGAGGAAACATAAAAACTAAAGAGATCCCAAGCAGCGTTTTAGCTCATCCTTATGCAGATACTACAAACAGCGTGGGCGACGCCCCTCCTTTTATGAGGTGGTCCTCTCCCCAAAGTTCCTCAGACGAGCAGCTGACCGGAGACCTGGACTCCCGTCACCAACCTCAGATCCGGTCCTCCCTCGCGCCTGTGCAATGGGAGAGGATGGCGATGCACGTGACTCCCAGGGCCGTGGCCCGGCGGGCAGGACAGCCAGCGTCTCCGAGTCAAGGTCGCCCGGGAGCCCTCCCCCAGCTGCCAGGCCCAGAGAGCAGGCGGACTTGGCCGCACTGGTGCCTGGGAAGGCCGGGCAAGGCTCCTGCAGGGAGTGACATCGGAGCCGGGCTTGAAGGTTGAGTAGGACGTCACCTGGCAGAACCGGAAGGAACGAGTATTCCAGGAAGTCGTGGGGGAGGGGGGGCAGCACCCCAGGGCTGCAGAGCTGCAGGGAAGGCACGACACGCCGTGGACCAGAAGCAGCGCAGGTTCCAGGTGCGGCGCTGACACCCTCCCGCCACGCCCCACCGATGGCCGGAACCTCTCGACACTCCCTCCGTCTCCTTCCCGAGACCGACACACTTTCTCCTCCTCCCATGCACGTGGTTTGCCGGTTAACATAAACGCGATATCCTACTTCCAACCCTTTTCCCAGAAATTACGAGACAGGGACGCGCTGTGCTTTCGTTTGCCGACCGAGCAAAGCAAGGAGGTTCTTCTGGGGAAGTAAAACTGAGCCAGCGAGGCGTGACACCGAAGTCCCCGGCCCCACGCCACACAGAAACGGAAGGAATCTCAGCAACACGCTCCAGGCCTTTCTGTTCCCGTTCAGGCTCCACTCCTCAGAGCAGGGGTGTAGCCTCGGAGCCACCTCGCGTCACACTGCAATCAGCCAGCGTGGGGGCCGCAGCACGCGGAGGGGTGAGCCAGCCCACAGCAGCGCCCCCCTGCGCCGGGGACCAGCGGTCCGGGGTTTGCCTGGAGCAGCCCCGTCCCCGGGGGCAGGGAAACGCCCGTGACGCTGCAAAGCTGAGTCCACACGGGCAGGGAGCTCCCAGGCTCTGTGCAGCGTCTTTGTTTAGGTCAAGTCATTACATCGGGAAAAAGTGACCAAAAACAAACCCGTGTGGCTTGCGGTATTTTAGGCAGGACCGAGAGCCACCGCTGCCAACGTCACGTGAGCGTGGAAATACACAGGCCACCCGAGCGGGAACCTCCACGGTACGAAGAAAACGGCACGCCGTACCCCATCAACACGCCTCAGGACCAACCAACGGGGCTACACGTCATGGACTTCTCCAGGCGCCGCTGCTCTTGGACTTCCTCTGAAGTTGAGGTGTGTGCCGTGCGCTGGGGGAGCCCTCGCGCTGGGCAGGGTTTCCCGGCGTGACTGACCAGTCCCTCTCCGATCGGCAGAGGAGGGCAGAGGAGGCGAGAGGTTCTACCGGACGCAGGGAAGCCAACTGCCCGGACACGCCGCCGCAGGCTGGGCACTCACCTCCACGAGGTGCGGCGCTGCCCACAGCTTTCGAAGACAAGGAAGGAAGCAGCCGCTTTCACATCTCATCACCCACGGGCTTCGTGAGGCGATGGCCGTGCCTCGTCCCTCTTCACACTCCCCGTCGCGAACACGATGCCTCTCAACGCATGTTGGGCCACGGGAAAGGCCGACAGGATGCCTGCCTGCCTGCCTGGTGCAATGCCAGACGCCGGGGAAACGGGGCCGATACGTTCTGCACGGACTCACTGTTCTCTGCTCCTAGTGAGCCGGCACCAGCGCAGCGAATGAGGACGAGACCCAACCACCATGCGACCCCGATGCCACGGGAGAGAAAGACACGGCCCGATGGCCCCAGAGAGGCGAGGGTCCAGGGCTAAGTCCGGGCGCCACGGACCCCATGGACTCGAGCTGACAGCCAGGTCCGGGAGAGGAGGAGGTGCTGTTACTCTGTCCCTGGAAAGAGGCGATGCCCTGTGGGCAGGACGTTCGGGTGTGGAGGCGAGGCCACCTGAGACACGGGGCTGCTCACCACGGGGGCCTGGAGGCTTCACAAATCTCGTTTCAGCCGGCCGGTGTGGTTCGGTGGTTGAGCGTCAACCTATAAACCAGGAGGTCAGTTCCCAGTCAGGGCACATGTCCGGTTGTGGGCTCGATCCCCAGGAGGGGCCCTGCAGGAGACGGCCAGTCGATGATTCTCTCTCATCACTGATGTATCCATCTCTCTCTCCCTCTTTTCCTCTCCGAAATCAATAGAAATACACACACACACACACACACACACACACACACACACACATATAATCTCACTTCAGAAGGAGTTCTTCTCCTCTGCGTTGAGGGCTCAGGTAACGGGGGGGGAGGGGGGAGAAGGGGAGGGCTGGCAGCCCCCTCGCAGCATCAGAAGCCCTGGACTGTCGTGGGGTCAGCTCAGGAGCCTCACTGTGGTCCGCAGACAGGAGCAGAGCATGGACGGTGCGGCAGGTGCAGAAGGTCACCAGGGCGGAAGGTCACTGGGAAAACAAGGACCTCGCTTCCAGGGTGACCTTTCCTCCCCCAGCACATCACTGGTCCTGCGGGTTAGACCTCCTGACCTTTCACATCGCTGGTCCTGCGGGTTAGACCCCCTGACCTTTCACATCGCTGGTCCTGCGGGTTAGACCCTGACCTTTCACATCGCTGGTCCTGCGGGTTAGACCCTGACCTTTCACATCACTGGTCCTGCGGGTTGGACCCCCTGACCTTTCACATCGCTGGTCCTGCAGGATAGACCCCCTGACCTTTCACATCGCTGGTCCTG
Source organism: Eptesicus fuscus (assembly GCF_027574615.1). Classification (NCBI taxonomy): domain Eukaryota; kingdom Metazoa; phylum Chordata; class Mammalia; order Chiroptera; family Vespertilionidae; genus Eptesicus; species Eptesicus fuscus. Next base: position 3,358,580 of record NC_072486.1, on the reverse strand, counting down.
CAGGTTAGACCCCCTGACCTTTCACATCGCTGGTCATGTGGCTCGAACCCTCCCTGACCTTCCCTCCTGACATGTCACTAGTCAGGCAAGTTAGACCTCCTTCCAGGGAATCCCTCACCACACCCATCCCGGGCTCAGGTGTGTCCCAGCTCCAAGCCCAGAAAAGCAGGAAAACCAGACAAGCAGCTCCATGGCTGATTCAGGACCCGCTGCACTGACTGATGACCCTGCCCTGGCGCCGACCAATCCATCAGTGGAGACCGCGACCCTGAAAGGACGCGCCGGGAAAGCTGATGACTATTCACCTGAGACCCCCCTGAGCCCTCCAGGCGAATACCCTCAAGACTGGGGACCAAGGGGCTCTCTCTGTGGAGCAACCCCTGCCTTTCCCCACCCTCCCCTGGCCTATCCCTATCCCTATCCCTATCTCTCTATCTCTATCTCTATCTCTATCTCTATATCTCTATCTCTATCTCCCCTAAGCAACAAAGGCCCTTCTTTCTTCTGCAGCTCCCTTCCCCTACCCCTGTGACTTTCTAAATAAACGTTCTCTTACAGAGTGAGTCTCGCCTCAGAGTTCTTTTTTTTTTTAAATCTTTATTGTTGAAAGTATTACATATGCCTTCTTTTTCCCCCATTAACCTCTCTCAGCCCGCCCCCCACCTCCACCCTAGGCCTTCACCACCCTGTTGTCTGTGTCCATGGGTTATGTATATATGCAGACAAGTTCATTGGTTGATGTCTTCCCACCCTCCCCTGCCTTTAGCCAGAACTCAATACGGAGGTCGCTGAGCCGAGGTCGGGCCTGACGACACATCACTTTGATAGGATCCCTTAACCCCTGGGAGTTAGCCCCCCACTCCGGAGCAGAGGTCATTTCTCCGTGGCTGTTCTGTCCCTGAAGAGGTTTGAGCCACACAGTTTCAATGGCAGGACAGACTACCATCCCACAACGGTTTCTGGGATCGACAACAAAAGAACGGAGCTGAACCAGGAGGGACCTGTCCTCCCAGCCTGTGGCAGCCACACAGGATGCAACGCTAAAAACAGAACCAACAGCCGGCCAGGGGGAGATGGTACCTAGAGGCAGCCCCGAGCCGACGGCCTTCCTCCCTCGAGGGCCTAAAGGAGGAAGCTAAGCAAGCAGCGTGCGCACAGCAAGGCCTTTTGTTGCTGCTGTTTGGTTAATCCTCACCTGAGGACATTTATTTCTCCACTGATTTTTAGAGAGAGTGGAAGGGAGGGGGAGAAAGAGAGGGAAACATGGATGTGAGGGAGACACTCTGATTAGCTGCCTCCTGCATGCACGCGCCCCGAACAGGCCCGGGAGGAGCCTGCAACTGAGGTTCGTGCCCTTGACCACATTCGAACCTGGGACCCTTCAGTCTGCAGGCCGACACTCTATCCACTAAGCCAAACCGGCTAGGGCAGGGGCATTTGCATAAATACTACAAAGGGAAAAGCTCTCAGCATTGCTCCCACCTACATTCCTTGTCCTTGGTCACCAGGTCGGAGGCAGCAGGAGACGGTGGAGAAAGGTTATGAAGGGTGAGAGGGACAGTCCCTGGCCTCGGGGAAATGACTCCCGGTTTACCCTTCCCTCTGGGCACCCCCTGGCTGAGACCCACTCGCCTCACTCAATTCATGACGCTGGGAGCTCGGGTCTCCCTCCTGAGCTCCAGCTGACAATGGGGAGCTGTGCAAGTGATGAACGCAGACACTTGGAATTCAGGGTCCTCAGGACTGAGAAGCACCACATGCCTCTAGCACCCCAGAATCACCTACTTCTCTCACCTCGACGTCCCCCCGAGATGCCTCTGTCTTCACCCCAACCTAACGCCCAGCCTAGGGACCCGGGCCATCTCCGTCCTCGGGGTTGGAGGGGAGAGGGGATGGGTGAGGAGGACGTGGCCACGTGTCCCCGCGGGCACCACGGAGCTTCTCACAGGCAGAAGCGTGTCCAAGCAGGTGCTTCCAGCTCGACGGGAGCCAACACGGAACCCGGGGCTGATGGAGGCGGCCCCTGTCTCGCCGCTGCATCCACGTGTGTGTCACGAGCCTCCTTCAACTTCCACAAGTACATAAGCCACGCTTTCCTGTCTCATCTTACAATTAGGTCTTTCGGTGTTACAGCCCCCGACTGGCCAGAGAAGAACACGGTATAAAACGGCTGCTTGGACGGAGGCAGACAGGGACAAAGGTCGCTTCTCCGGAAGAGCATCCCACGCAGGCAGGTGCCGGGTAGCTGGGGGCCGCGACTCCCTACCTGTGAGTCAGAGCTCACTAACGGTGCCTCACGGGGCTGGTGAAACCAATCTCCTTACTACCTGGAATGGAATGGACTGGAATGGAGGAGGAAAGGCGACCGTGTGTCACACGCTGTCGGTTCACTGTCGTTTGGGGAAACTTGGACCACAGGGGAGGCCAGGATTTGGTTTCTTAAAACTGAAAAGCTCCCGCTATGAATGATGTCAACTTGACATTTTGAAAAATGTAAGTGCCCTATTCAGACCATGCCTAGTACTTCTCATTCTTCCCTTCTTACAACGCTTCGGAATCATTTCAACGCTGCTTAGGCAGCGTCCCTTTATAATCCAGACCAATAGCAAGGCCTGAGCCTGGACCGCAGGACAACGTTCCCCTCCCGACGGCCTGCAGTGGGGCCGAGAGCTTGAGGGGGCGGTGAATCCCTCATCCAAAACCATCCAGGTCCACCATCCAAGACGCCGCGGACACAGAGGATGCGTGCAGCGCTGGGCGTGGCGGGCTCACCTGCGGACCGGCGGGAACTGACCGGGAACTGACCCAGCGGAGTGCAGGAGTGCTGTTCCTCCCGGTTCCAAATGGCCTTACCACCTGTAACAGCTAGCAGACCTCAGGCCAGGAACACAGAGAGGCGGATTCTAGAAGGTAAGTGCAGCGAGGCAGTTTTCCAAACCTCGTGTGTGTTACCTTATGTGTTTACTTATTTTTCAAGTTCACTTTCCTTGAGCATCATTTTGTGTTGGTTTCAGGTGTACAGCACAGTGGTTAGATGCCGGAAGCCAGTTCCAGCATGTCATAATTGCAAGAGTTTCATCGAAAGGTTGATGGAACTTGGAGACTCAACAAGGGCTGAGTCACATATGTTGTCGCCTGCTGGAATGGCTAAAGGCATTTCCTCAAACCTGAAAAGGATGATTGCTTGCTGCCAGACAGCTCAGGGCATCTTAATCTACATGTTATTGCCTCCTCCTGACCAAACACCTGAACAGCCGAAGGCAGTTCTCCAATCTCACAATGGACTCTGTAGGCTAACCCTGGCCTTTGATGTGTATATCTCCACCTTGCCTTAGGACAAACTGTGTTAATAAAAAGCAAGGGGCCCTGAGACAAGGAGAACTGGTTTCTTCAGCCAGGCTCCTCTGACCCCCAATGCCTTTCAAAATTATCTTTCGTCTCTGGACTCTTACTTATTTACAGCCTTTCTCCAGATTGCTGAACCCTTCTTAATGCCGGAACGAGAACCCTGGCAGTTAGACAATCAGCTACTGTCCAGAGTGATCCCACCGATGATGCTTGCAGTGCCACCTGCCCGCACGTGGCTATTGGAGTGTTGCTTACTATATTCCCTGTGCTGTGCTTTACATCCCGGGGCTGTATTGTAACTACCAAGTAGGACTTCCCAATCCCTTCACCTTTTTAATGAGAAAATGCCTGGCTGGTGATTTGGTGAGGCCCGGGCCTTTTCCCGGAGCGGCAGGAATGCACCATGACGAGACAATGTCCACTCCGGTAATTTTTTTCATCAGGATTCACCCTTGCTTTCTGAAAAACGTATTTCACCCTTAAAACATATATACATGAATGAACTTTAAATAAAAATACAAGCTTTATTTACTTAGTCAATGAAGTCCTTTCTGTGTAATCTACTCAACATCCTCGGTCAATCAATTCTGCCTTAACTAAGACATAATTTGCTTTACCTAAGATATAAGTATTCTGGTTGGAGCTCTTCATACTGACGCCTTTCCTTTTCAAGTAATAAGACTCCAGCTTATCGATGAAGATGGATGGGACTTGAACAACACCATGGAAGTCAATGGCTCTTTGTTAGTCAACAGGCTTTACCTTCCTCACCTTCTTCATGCTTTTGTCAACACTAGGACATTAAATTCAATCAATCATCTACCCACCCACCCATCCATCCACAATATGGTACTGTGTCCCTGGCACAGGACCATATTGTAGCAAGTACTTGAGAGAAAAAGTATTTTCTGAATGGAAAGATTACATAAGAAGAATAAATTTATTCCAAGACCCAACAATAGGCCACTTTACTTATTAAATTTTATTCCCTAAAGCAAGTTCTTATTACCTCTATGACCTTCTTTAATCAAAAGAAAGCCATCGATCCAAGCATTCAGTATTACATCACTCAACTGACAGTGTGCTGCCCGGATGAAGCTGCATGCAGACTGAATTACAGAGCATCTAGAATAAAATTCACCATCACACACACACACACACACACACACACACACAGCTTTCCCTAACTCTCTTTTCCAAGGGTTCTAACTATCCCTCTTTCCAAAAAATGTGGACCACTCCAAAGTGTCCCAAATATAATGATGCAGAACTGACACGCTGCTGTTTCAGTATTATCTGGAAGGCCACCTGGAAAGGCCGGGGGGTGCAGCAAACAGGAAGCACCCACCACCCTGCCCACGTCCTTCCACGGCCCTCCTAACTCCAGGCCCCCTGCCCGGGAGAACCGCCCGAAACACCAGCCAGAAGCAGAGAACCCGGCACGAGGCGGCCACCACGAACTACTCGGATTTCCCCTCGTCATACGCCATCGCCCCAGGGTGACAGCAGAATTCTCTGGGCCCGTTTCCTGTAAACTCAACACCCTCTCGGAAGCTTTTGCCTCACTGTGGTGTAAACCTAAATCAAAAGGTTGCAAAATTTCCAAGCTGTGAAAAAAAAACAGAGAAAAAAAGGGGTGAAAAAGAGAAGGAAGCTTGCTTCCTTTTATGTCTAATACACAGGTTTTAACTTAAAACGTGTAGAAACTGGGAAGGACTGTGACACACAAAAAGCCACGCTCTGCTGGTGGCTGTCTCCCTCTGTGGTGTCCTCCACTCCTGCAGTGCGGGCCGGCTGGGAAACCTTCCGCCTAAAACCACGCCACGCCCCCCCACGCCCACAGACAAGGGCACGCACACGGGGACGCAGAGTGAGGGAGAAGGCAGGTCTGCGCTGCGGGGCCACGGCACACGCGCTTGTTCCCGAGTCTGCAGCACCCGCCAGGTGTCAGGCCCTGGGCTGGAGAATGAGGAGGCCGGCAGGACATGTCTCCCTCCTCCGAGTTCACCAACAGGGGAGGACACGGGCCCGACCCAGATCACTAGAGTTCCAGGTCACCGTTGTAAATATCACCCTCGCCGGTTTGGCTCAGTAGATAGAGTGCTAGCCTGCAGATTGAGGGGTTGCGGGTTCGATTACAGTCAAGGGCATGTTCCTCAGTGGCAGGCTCCTCCCCGGCCCCGGGCAGGGTGCATTCGGGAGGCAACCCATCGATGTGTCTCTCTCACATGGCTGTTTCTCTCTCTGTCTCTCCCCCTCCCTCCCACTCTCTCTGAAAATCAACGGGGAAATGTCCTCGGGTGAGGAGTAATAATAATAAAAAGCTGTAAATGTCATCCGAGTGGCACAAACACAAACTCCAGGAGCAGAAGAGGCGGCCCTGTAATTCAGCACCCTGTCCGCTCAGGGCTTCCAGGCCTCCCGTCAGACGTGTGCACGCGTGGCCGTGGGCGGGCACGGTTCCTTTAGGGCAGCGGTGGCCAACCTTTCGGACCTCACGGACACGAGTGATCCGCGGACCACCGGCTGGCAAACGCGGCTTTCGAGGCCAAATGTCAATGGTGCCCTGAGGATGAGCAGGAGTGTGCCAGGCAGGGGGGGGGGGGCCAAGGAGGGGAGCGAGAGCGCACTGTGCACGAGGCTCCCTCTGGGGGTGGGCGCACCGGGCGGCCATTTTCCTGTGGTCAGGTAGGTGTGCACTGGGGAAGCGGGGTGAGGGAGAGACGGAAGGGAATTCTGCATGATGTCTGCCATTTTTCTGTAATTTTAAAATTACTTCGAAGTTTAAAAATATCTTAAGAAGAAAAGGAACCCCTTTGAGACTCAAGGCCACTCCCCTGAGGGCTGCGGAGCTCCGGGATGCTCCCCAGGCAGTGCCACAGGGCGGGCTGGCTCCCATGCGCCCGATCCCGGAAATGTCACCGCGGCCACGCGCGCACAGCTGCCGGGACGCTGCAAATAGCCGAGTGGACATATGGTCAGTGTGGTTAAGTGAAATCGGAGCAAGTCTCTGAATCGTTATAAACCAAGGCAGGAAGGAGTCGTCTGAATTAAAAAGACAGCAGCCCGGCCGGCGGGGCTCAGTGGTTGAGCGTCGACCTACGAACCGGAAGGCCGTGGTCCAATTCCTGGTCAGGGCGCACGCTCGGGGTTGCAGGTTCGATCCCCAATGGGGGCAGTGCAGGAGGTAACGGATAATGATTCTCTCTCATCATTGATGTTTCTCTCTCTCTCCCTCTCCCTTCCTCTCTGAAAGCAATAAAAATATATGTTAAAAATAAACAAAAAGACAGCAAAGACCCATTTGAGCCAATAATTCTCTCTAGCTGTAACACCTTTCTATCCAAATACGGAACGGCGGCCTGCCTCCTTCCCGGGTTTAAATCGAACCTGATCGAGGTAATGCCATGCATGTGAGGGCACATCTCAAAATCTGAGTGGGAAGAAACTGTCTCTGAGTTCAAACCTCTCTGCTTTTTCCTCCCGTTCTTCCCGACCAGTCGGATACGCTGGGCTATGAGCAAACCGTGTGTGTGTCAAGGCCGGGAGAGTGAGACTGAGACCAGCCACCTGGGCCAAAGCCCAGCCCAGCCACCTCCTCAGGAAGCCTGCCAGGACCGACCCCGTCTGACCACATCCGCCACCCCCTCTCTCTCCCGCCGGCCTCCGTCACTTAGCACTTGTGCACATTTAGATCGGGGTCAACTGCTCAAGCCCCTGGCATGTTTTCTCTTCCGACCCAGAGTGTCAGCCTCTCCGGGCGCGACGCCAATCCCTCGCCAAGACCACGGGCGAGGACACAGCAGGAAGGAGCTAGACGGACACCGGCGAAAGCGTGGTCTCTCCTGCGGTCCCTGCAACCACCGCTCCCTCAGGCTGCTGCCTCCCCGGGGGGCGGGGGGGGGGGGGCTGTCTCCTCACCCTCTTCGGGTTCCAAGACAGTTTCCTCCCGTGAAATTCTACTGTGACTCAGCCATGCGTGTCAGCTTCCCCCACTGGCAGTTTATTACATGCAAGACACACGAACCCCGGGAGGCAGGATCCATGCCGGTACAAAACATCTGATTGTTTCCGTTTATTTTTGCCGCCTCCCACAGTCTACGCAGCTCAACAGATGCTGGTTCAAGCCCCCGGGGGGTAGAGCCGGGCCTGGGAATGAGGGGTCGCAGGGGACCCGTGATGGGAGGTCTGTTTTCCCTCTCCAGCCGCCAGGCGTGGCTCCCACTCAGGAACAGGCTGACATTTCAGCACCATATGGCTCCGTGAGGATGCAAAGGCCACGCTGAAGCCTGCCAGGCCTCCTGGCATTTGCCTGTGCGGCTGGCACGGGGCATCCAGCTCGCAGCTGCAACCTGACTCAGGATCGCAGCCTCCCCGGGCGGCCAGGGCAGCCAGTAGCCAGGGCAGCGGCCACAGGCTGGGCAGCTCGGAGCCCCGGGGCCAAAACTAACCATCGAACGCTCCCCCGCCAGCTTTCTGGCCCAGCTGAGAAAACACACGGGGGGTTTGCAGGCCACGGCCTTTCCAGCCGAGGGGTTTTGGAATCACGCCCTCGCGGGAATGCCACGGCTCTGGAGCCCCCACGCTCCGCGCCTGCCCGTGCCAAGCTCACGACCACCAGGAGCCTGTCGGGCTGGCAGATGGATAAGGCGGAAGGTGTGAAAGACAGACCCCATCCCAGACCCCTTTCCACAGGTCTCAATGTCATCCTTAGATTTTTTAAAAATATATTTTCATTGATCTCAGAGAGGAAGAGAGAGGGAGAGGGAGAGAGAAACATCAATGATGAGAGAGAACCATGGATCGGCTGCCTCCTGCACACCCCACACTGGGGATCGAGCCCACAACCTGGGCATGTGCCCTGACCAGGAATCAAACCCTGACCCCTGGTTCACAGGTCGGCTCTAACCACTTAGCAACCTGGCCAGGGCCCTTCGATCCCTTTTAAGCAACACAGACCATGCACCCATGCACACCGACACGCCCACGCTCAACCTAAGACCGGTGTGTCTCACGTAAAACGCAACGGGCACGCGTGTGCAGTGCAGGAACGGAGCGTGGGGCTTGCAATACCCCATGTGACTTCTCCCAGACCACACGGGCCTCTTCCGGGGTTAGCCGCCCAGGCTGGCCACTCGGGGGGTGAGCAACCCCCGACGGACCTCCCAGCCCTCACTCAGTAACGTGCTCCACGCAGGACCCTGACAGGGTCCCTGGACGGGTCTGTCACGCCTCCGCCAGGCCCCCCTTCACCCTCGCCAGGGAGCTCTGCTCCGCCGTCCACGGCTGCACGGAAGGGGGGGGGGGGGTCAGAAACGTGGTGGCATGGGAATGCTTCCTTTCCTCCGGCGTCTCCTCTAAAGCCACAGAACGCAGTTCCCTGGGAGAGGAACCACAAAGCGGGCGGCGGGGCCGACAGCCAGCAGGTGCGACCGTGTTGAAGACGATGGTCCTCAGGGCCGTCTACCGTCTCCTACACGGCCCACGCGTCCGGTGTGCTCCCGTGTTTATTTCCGACAGGGAACAGGAGAGACAGAGACGGGCACAGGTAACGTTCTAACAGGGTGAAGTGAGCCTGCCACGGCCACGAGCCCTGCAGCCAGCCCCGAGCTCCGACATCTGAAATCACAGCATGGGCCCCGGCCGGTGCGGCTCAGGGGACAGAGCGTCGGCCTGCAGACCAAAGGGTCCCGGGTTCGATTCCAGTCAAGGATGCTTTTCTTGGTTGCAGGCTCCTCCCCGGCCCGGGCCCTGGTCGGGGCACGTGCAGGAGGCAACCCATCGATGTGTTTCTCTCACATCGATATTTCTCTCTGTCTTTCCCTCTCTCTTCCACTCTCTCTAAAAATCAAGGGGAAAATATCCTCGGGTGAGGATTAATAAAAAATAAATAAAATACAATAAAATCGCAGCCTGGCAGTGTTTCTCACGGAGCAGGGTGTGCAGGAGCCCATGGTGACTGCGCAGAGGGACGCGGCGTGGGGCCGCAGCTGGACAGGAAACACCTCACCAGCGAGACGTGTGAAATCGGCCTTCCTAAGGATCGCCGGGGGGTGGTTTCCGTCCCGACCCTAGACTACAGGCGTCCTGGGGCCTCAGTCATCCCGCAGGGATGCCCCAGGCTGTCCCCAATAACCCTAACCCTGCAGAGTGACCCCCCCTCCTGCCCAGTCACCCCGATTTCAGGAGCGCCACGTACCCGGCGGGGTTTCAGAGCCTCCGCCGTCCTCCCGCTGTACCTGGGAGAGCTTCGCACAGGAAGAGCATCTAACAGCCCACACTCAGACAGCCTGGGGCACCCCTCCCTCCCGCCCAGCTCCCTTTCTCGTTACTTTGTGGCTAAGAATTTGCGGCCATTTAGATAAGCTTAACCTTTTCTCCAAAGCACGGACAGGACAGGGGAGCCAGGAACACAAACAGAAACAAGTGTTAAGTGTCCGCACGTCTTTCTCCAGCAGCCCCAGAGCGTTTGGTACATGCATCTCGCCGCCGATGGCACGTGACTAAGACCTCACGTGTGTGCATCAGCCCAGGACCCTGGGCCACAGATACCCGCAGCCTTTGTTCCCCGCGGCCCAGGCGTGGCCGCACCGGCTCCTGCCTGACCATGGGTAGGCGTGCGGTCCCGCGCCCAGTGAAGAGGCCCTCCCTCTGAACGCGCGCTGACACCAGCCACCTGCTCAGCGAGGCGGGGAGTTCTGTTTCTTAGAGACCCAACCCCACGTACATCTACATTTTCACCGCAACTATTTCCCCAGCTGGTAAGTGCAACGTGCTTTGGGGGTTTGAATTCAAGGAGATGCGAACCTGCGCTCTACAATTCCCAAAATAAACTACTGTTTTATTCCCTACGATGACTTCCGGAGTTTTTATCCTTTGCTCAGGGCCTCCCAGCACCCTCAAAAGGAGACATTCCCCACAAGCCACCAGCTTGCCTGTTCCCCTTTCGGTGTAAAACCTGGGAGGACCACGTCGCAAGAGGCTGGCAGCAGCCGGAAGTGCAATGAGGGAGGCACCTGGGCGTGAGGGAGCGCCCGAAAGCCAGCGTCAGACGCTGCAGGCCGGGTTGTAGTAATTAAAGACCCGGCGACACGGTCCCAACCGCACGGAGGCTCCCCGAGGAGCACGGATCCTGATGGGGAGGAGTCTCCGCCAGGAGCAGGCGGGAGTCTCCGCATAATTACCTCTCCATCTCCGTCCTATTCCTGAAGGACCGTTCCCGGCTCACTTCAGGGCCTCCCCCAATCCCCCTCCCTCGCCCGGCCCGTTATCTGAGGTGCCTGCCGCCCTCCCGCCTCCACACTCCAGGCTCCCTGCCCTCTGCGTCTTGTTTCCCAGCATCCGGCTTCCCAGGTGGCGTCGGGAGTCCACGCCTGCCCTGGAGTCCGTGCAGCCTGGGAGAGGCAGCAAGCTAGAGCCTCCTCCTTCAAGCCGTGAAGACCAGACCCCGGCGTGGCTCAGGGGTTGAGCGTCGACCTCTGAACCAGGAGGTCACAGTTCGATTCCTGTCAGGGCACACGCCTGGGTTGAGGGCTCGATCCCCAGTGTGGGAAGGAGAGGTTGTGGGTAAAGGCTGAGATGCCACCTGAGGGTTCTGCGGCCCGACCAACTCCACAGATGAGCCCGTCCGGAAGGAGCCCACGTCAGGCTGGGGAGGGGGCCGGCTGGTCGGGGAGCAGCCACGAGGTGTGGACGAGGGACCACGCGCCCCGACCCAGGGCACACCCGCTGCACGTTTCACACCGACTCCAGCGAACCGGCCGTCCCTGGGTGCCCGCACCTCTGAGACAGGGAAACACTCACAAACATGAAATAACCCCACGGAGGGACAGAGGCGTGGATAAGGAATGCTGTTTCCCCAAGCACTCTCTTCCCACAACGCACAAGCTCAACTCTCACTTTAGAAAAACTCCAGGAAAAGAACTTCCATTCACGGCGTCCGCCCGCAGCCCCGGCCGGACAATGAGGCCATTCCCGCAGCCCGCAGCTCACACTCTCCTCTAACAGAAGCCGTAACCGGGCCACCCAGCTGGCCCGAGGCTTCGTCCTAACACACAGACTTCACGTTCTTGATTCTACAGCTTTCCCTCAAGGGCGGCAGTCATGGCGATGATAATAGGCCCGCGTGGTGGTGTGACGAGGTGCAAGTCGCAGAGACCGAGGGGGGCCGTGTGTGTAGGCGATTCTTCGAGGGGCGGGTTGCATTGAGGAGGTTCTGTTTCCATTCAACTGCAAATGAACCGATGGGGTGCATGCATTCCTGCCGGCCCTGTCACAGACACCAAGTCCCAAAAAACAGAGGCTTCCACCACCCAGCACGTGCCCAAGGCCGCCTCTTAAGGGTACACTGACAGCCCGGCCGGCGGGGCTCCGTGGCTGAGCGTTGACCTAGGAACCAGGAGGTCACGGTTTGATTCCCGGTCAGGGCACACGCCTGGTTGCGGGCTCCATCCCCAGTGAGGGGGCGTGCAGGGGGCAGCCGGTCAATGATTCTCTCTCATCACGGATGCTTCTCTCTCTCTCTCTCCCTCTCCCTTCCCCTCTGAAATCAATAAACACATATGTATATTTTTTTTAAAAAAATACATTGACATCCATTCTTAATCTCAAATGCAAAAACCAAGCTGAAAAACTGTTACTCTCAGGAGCATGTGAGCTCTCTCTCCCCTGCATAGGACATCCGATTGGCTCAAATAAACTCTTATGAAAGGCCTAAAAACAGAACACATTTCCAGTTTACATCCGGCTAGCTAAAGGGCATGTCTTAAGGAGTGAAATGTGAGAACATCATTTGTGTAAACTAAGATCCCGTGAGGATACACGGAGACTCTATGATGTAATAAGAATTGAAACGTAGTTTCAGGCGAGATTTGCGGTCACACAGGCTCCCGGTGTCAGTGGCAGCAGTAACCCCGAGACGACGGCGTCTGGAAGGCGCATGGGAAGTATCGTGTTACGGTCGTTACCGTGTGACCGTGGTTCTGCTTCACCAACATGTTACAGTAACCGTCCTGACCTCGGCAGGAGGCAGCACAGTAAATTCTTGGACGCGTGCCTTGGTTACCACAACTATGTACCGAGCGGCTGAGTTTTCACAGAATCCTCTTTGCAACAATAACAACGTGTAAGTCAATGAGACAGGGCCACTTTAAAACTGCATTTAATCAAAATAAAGAGAAGAGTCTCTAAAACCCACAGGAGTAATTTTTTAGCAAAGCGCTGGCGCGTCAGCAGCCAGCCTTCAGTTCAGCTTCTCCAGCGGCCGCACTTGCTTTGTTGCAGACTTGCGGTCACAGCTCCCGGAGGGAGAAGGCGCGCACACCGCGGGGTCAGAGGCCACTTTAAAGGAACAGACAGGCTACGTCGTGGGACTCACACTGTAACAACAAACAGACGTCTCCGACCCGCCGACGTCAGGCGACGAGCTGCGTGACATTCAGCTCCGAGGCCGTCTTCGAGAGCAGCTTCCGCTCTTGCAGCCGTGCCTGTCCGTCAGCTGAGCCACATGAGGGTTCAATCAGGTTGCTGGACCATGCCGGGAGCCCGCCGTCCGTTGGAACATCATCCCCACTGGAGGATGAATTGCCAGTGCCAATATGGAACGTGGGATGTGTGTGAAGGACACGCTGTCCTGGCAAAACAACGTGATCGCCCTCCGGTTCCTGCCAACCCCACTGAATCAGCGAGCGGGTGTTCTGGAAGAACGTCATCCGAGGGGCTGGGAGGACCCAGCGCAGCACGATTTCGGGGGCGCCCGCCCCCGGTGGGAGAGCTGGCAGCGACCCCCATAAACCAGGGCGACGGGGACGGCGCACTCCCCTCAGAATCACCCGGGGGCGCGGCCAATCGCTCCTGGGCTTTAGGGGAAAGAGTAATGCCCGTGCCAGGACACGGCGCCTGCAGGAAGCGCAGGATGGAGAACTACAGTCCTAACCAGTAACCACGGCCGCCGTTTCCCAGCGAGGCGACCCCGCCCGGCTGCCGAGCGTCCGAGCGCCTCTGTCTCCGTGCACCCGCTTTCTGAGGCTCGGATGGCGTGAAGTCTGCGACGCCCTCCACTTGTCGCCATGTCCCTCGGGGCTACTCCAGTGGGACTATAAGATGGCTCTCCCTTTTGTGAGCAAAGAAGGCAGCGGACACAGAGCTCCTGTCCACTGCAGCCATCCCTCCGGTGCCACGGGGTGCCCAAAACACCCCACACCTGGCCATGCGGTCAGGGCACTGACCTCTTTCCCCCGAGACTGTCCAATAAAAAAATGACAACAGCCAACACGATAGCCGGCCGGTGTGAATGAATCAAAATTATACCTATTTTTTGGTCAGATCGGCAAAAATATATTTTTCGGTGTGCTGCGGAATCTTAGTCATTCGTCTATGTGCCGCGAGATGAGAAAGGTTGAAACTCGCTGGCCGGCTACATATCAGGACAACCGGAAGTTCCGGCTTCAGGCACGCTGAGCTGGAGACTGATATTTACTCCTCCACGAGCTAAAGGTCCCGTCTCCCAGGAACGTTGGGGCAGAGGGAAGGGTCCCTGCAGGAGACAGCTCATGGCATGACTCCTCCTCCTCAAACAGTAGTTTTCAGGTCAATCAGTCACACCACTGCTGACTCATCCTGCCAATCACATCGCTGCTGACTCATCCTGCCAATCACATCGCTGCTGACTCATCCTGCCAATCACATCCCTGCTGTGTCATCCTGCCAATCACATCTCTGCTGTGTCATCCTGCCAATCACATCCATGCTGTCTTGTCCTGCCAATCACACCACTGCTGACTCATCCTGCCCATCACACCGCTGCTGTCTTGTCCTGCCAATCACATCGCTGCTGTCTTGTCCTGCCAATCACACCACTGCTGACTCATCCTGCCAATCACATCGCTGCTGACTCATCCTGCCAATCACATCGCTGCTGTCTCATCCTGCCCATCACACCGCTGCTGTCTTGTCCTGCCAATCACATCGCTGCTGTCTTGTCCTGCCAATCACATCGCTGCTGTCTCATCCTGCCAATCACATCCCTGCTGACCCACTGCAGGTGCAGGCCAGAGACAGCCAGCAGAGAGGCAGGTGCTGTGGGAGAGGTGAGCCTGATGTGACACCTGCTGCTACACTTCTAAAAGGTTCCGTCAAGAGGACCGAAAACAATGCCTCTGACGGCACAGCGGGCGGTTTCCCAAGCACTAGCCTACCCACGACTGCATTCGAGTCCACAGACTCCACAGCAAGGCCGAGGGGGTCATTCGGGCGGATGAGGAAGGACTGGACAAGGGCACTGAAAAGGTTCAGAGTTACAGGACGTCCGGGGGATCCGCAGTGAAGTGTTTTTCTCCTACAGGACACCGTCCCCCTGTTCAAAATGACCTTTTACCCAACCACGTTTAAATGCCACAAAAACTAAAAATACACAGCAGGTTCAAACTCCTTTTATGTCTCTCCTCCCCCCCCCCCAAAAAAAAAGGTCCTTTAAAATGTTTATTCCTTAGATCATAAAAACTCGAGAAGGATGAACAGGGTTTTGACTTAATTTGCTCCAAATGCACCGAGCCCACTCTGGAGTGCAGTCTCATTAACTCCTCTTCATTTTAGTGTGTCCCTCCCACCTGAACGAAGACCTGTGTGGAGTCAACACCAGGCAAGCGTAAGAGAGTAAGTTACACCCGGAAGACGACGGTTTAGCAGCAATTATGCAAAAAGAACGAGAAATCGCTCCCCTTCTCCTGGTCTGGCCTGTTCAAAACCAAGGGTCCCTGGGGGCAGCCCGCATCAGGGAGCATTGTGGTGACACCGCAGTCACGCAGTCACGGACCAGTGCGCTAGGCCAGCCCCTGCCCCGCCTCAGGCCGGAGCGCCAGGCTGTGGACCTGGATTCCGGGGCTCACAGAGGTGGGGGGGTGCCTGGGCGGCCGAGCACGAGTGGAAGACAGGGTTGCGAACACGCTCATTCGTGGTGATTCTGTTACGGCAGATAAGGGGGAGCAGCTCACAGGACTTCCTCGGGCCAGCCTCCAGACCCGAGGTGCCCGTGGAACTCCGTGGTAATGACACGGCTCTCCATCCGCACTCGGCCAGGCGGTAACCCCTAGCAACACGCGACTCCTGAGCACTTGAAAGGTGGTCAGTGTGGCAGAGGAGCAAAATTTTCCATTTTATTTAAATTGACTTAAATTTTCACGTAAAGAGCCACCTGTGGACAGCCCAGCTCCAGCGTACGGGCCCCAGGCACCCCGATGTGACAGGGAGAGCCTGGGCTTTGGAACCCGACAGACTCGGATCTCGTATAAGCTGCCCCACCCTGAAAGCTGGCTTTATCAGCCTCAGTTTCTTCATCTCTATAATGGGAATCTCAATGCCAACTTCTCAGGACGTCTGGGAGGAAGGCGCTTCTCGCTGCATCTGGCACACAGACAACCTGAAACCTCAGTTCTTTCTCTCCTTCTGTCCCCTGCTCCCTCTCAGGTCAAAAGAACTGACCTTGGGACGTACCAGGCAATCATGACATACAAATCTATACAATCTACATATCTGAGTTTCTTAGAAGGTGATGGAGAAAATAAATCACATCTGGGCTTTACGCGTGGTAAAAACACACACACACACACACACACACACACACACACACACACGGCACCAAAGGATTAGAAACGGTATTCGTTTTCTATGTTTGTTTAATTACAACTGCACTTTATTAATGAGCCAGAAAGTATGCTCCTCTCTTAGCTCACAAAGCATGACTTTCCATAAGAGAGACCACACAAACCACATAACATTGCTTAAATGTTACTTATAGGATGTAACATTGTTTAGATGTTACTGATAGGATGTAGGGGTGTTTAGATGTTACATACTAGTATAGGACTTAATGTTGTTTAAATGTTACCTATAGGATGTAACATTGTTTAAATGCTACCTATAGGATGTAACATTGTTTAAATGTTACCTATAGGATGTAACATTGTTTAAATGTTACCTATAGGATGTAACATTGTTTAAATGTTACCTATAGGATGTAACATTGTTTAAATGCTACCTATAGGATGTAACATTGTTTAAATGTTACCTATAGGATGTAACATTGTTTAAATGCTACCTATAGGATGCAGTCTTCACAAGTACAGATCTGGAGACTCCCTCTTGGCCTGTGGAAGAGATGAATTCTCTGGCTGTGGCTAGAGCTCAATAAATGTTCGATTGATTGTAAAATAAAGTTCATGAAAAATTACTGACATCCTTACTGCTATAACCTGGCCATCAAGATCATTAAACACACACACACACGCTCTACAAGATGCCTGCTGCAGTTTGATTTACAAGGAAAGAAAATGCACAGCAGCCTGAACATTGCCTAGCCGTGGAGTTGGGCAAGTGAGCCAAGACATTCATTCAAAGAAGGTCATGCCGCCATTCAGACGTGTTCTAAGAGGTTATGATGGAATGTCTACAGCACAGAAAAGAAATAAGGCTGTGAAATTATATACAGTATGTTTTTTAATTAAAAATTTACACCAAAAAAAAAAGGTTTTTAAAAAATAAGAGACAGCTATTTTCATTAGGAGGTAATGCAACATATAATCCCGCACCCCCGCACCCTCCCCCACACACACACTTTTCCATCTTCCTGGATTTCCACGGTGAGCAGGTCTGACTTTACGCTGGGAGGGGGCACACGGGTTTCTCGAGGTGTTACTCACTGTGGCTGAGCCCAGTCACGTTGGTTTCCCTTCCTTTGAAAGCAGATCGCAACACCGTGGGCGGACAAGAGCTCAAACCACAGCAACTCAATGTGCTTGGTCCCGGCAGCCTGGCAACCGGGCAGGCAGCCCCCTGCGTGCTCTCCACACCCTCCTCCCAGCGGCCCCTGGACACAGCCTCTCCCGCCCCAAAGCCTCTCACCCCCAAAGCCTCTCCTGCCCCAAAGCCTCTCCCCACCCCAAAGCTTCTCCTGCCCCAAAGCCTCTCCCCCCCAAAGCCTCTCACCCCCAAAGCCTCTCCCCGCCCCAAAGCCTCTCCTGCCCCAAAGCCTCTCCCCCCCAAAGCCTCTCCCGCCCCAAAGCCTCTCACCCCCAAAGCCTCTCCCCGCCCCAAAGCCTCTCCTGCCCCAAAGCCTCTCCCCCCCAAAGCCTCTCCCCGCCCCAAAGCCTCTCCTGCCCCAAAGCCTCTCCCCACCCCAAAGCTTCTCCTGCCCCAAAGCCTCTCCCCCCCAAAGCCTCTCCCCCCCAAAGCCTCTCCCCGCCCCAAAGCCTCTCCCCGCCCCAAAGCCTCTCCTGCCCCAAAGCCTCTCCCCCCAAAGCCTCTCCCGCCCCAAAGCCTCTCACCCCCAAAGCCTCTCCCCGCCCCAAAGCCTCTCCCCGCCCCAAAGCCTCTCCTGCCCCAAAGCCTCTCCCCCCCAAAGCCTCTCCCCGCCCCAAAGCCTCTCCTGCCCCAAAGCCTCTCCCCCCCAAAGCCTCTCCTGCCCCAAAGCCTCTCCCCCCCAAAGCCTCTCACCCCCAAAGCCTCTCCCCGCCCCAAAGCCTCTCCCGCCTCAAAGCCTCTCCCCCCAAAAGCCTCTCCTGCCCCAAAGCCTCTCCCCCCCAAAGCCTCTCCCCCCCAAAGCCTCTCCCGCCCCAAAGCCTCTCCCCTCCAAAGCCTCTCCCCCCCAAAGCCTCTCCCCCCCAAAGCCTCTCCCGCCCCAAAGCCTCTCCCCCCAAAGCCTCTCCCGCCCCAAAGCCTCTCCCCCCCAAAGCCTCTCCCGCCCCAAAGCCTCTCCCCCCCAAAGCCTCTCCTGCCCCAAAGCCTCTCCCCCCCAAAGCCTCTCCCTGCCCCAAAGCCTCTCCCGCCACAAAGCCTCTCCCGCCCCAAAGCCTCCCCCCCCAAAGCCTCTCCCCCCCAAAGCCTCTCCCGCCCCAAAGCCTCTCCCCCCCAAAGCCTCTCACCCCCAAAGCCTCTCACCCCCAAAGCCTCTCCCGCCCCAAAGCCTCTCCCCCCCAAAGCCTCTCCCGCCCCAAAGCCTCTCCCCCCCAAAGCCTCTCCCGCCCCAAAGCCTCTCCCCCCCAAAGCCTCTCACCCCCAAAGCCTCTCACCCCCAAAGCCTCTCCCGCCCCAAAGCCTCTCCGCCCCAAAGCCTCTCCCCCCCAAAGCCTCTCCCCCCCAAAGCCTCTCCCGCCCCAAAGCCTCTCCCCCCCAAAGCCTCTCCCGCCCCAAAGCCTCTCCCCCCCAAAGCCTCTCACCCCCAAAGCCTCTCACCCCCAAAGCCTCTTCCCCCCAAAGCCTCTCACCCTAAAGCCTCTCCCCCCCAAAGCCTCTCCCGCCCCAAAGCCTCTCACCCCCAAAGCCTCTCCCCCCCAAAGCCTCTCCCGCCCCAAAGCCTCTCCCCCCCAAAGCCTCTCCTGCCCCAAAGCCTCTCCCCCCCAAAGCCTCTCCCTGCCCCAAAGCCTCTCCCGCCCCAAAGTCTCTCACCCCCAAAGCCTCTCCCGCCACAAAGCCTCTCCCGCCCCAAAGCCTCTCCCGCCCCAAAGCCTCTCCCTGCCCCAAAACCTCTCCTGCCCCAAAGCCTCTCCCCCCAAAGCCTCTCACCCCCAAAGCCTCTCCTGCCCCAAAGCCTCTCCCCCCCAAAGCCTCTCCCTGCCCCAAAGCCTCTCCCGCCCCAAAGCCTCTCCCCCCCAAAGCCTCTCCTGCCCCAAAGCCTCTCCCCCCCAAAGCCTCTCCCTGCCCCAAAGCCTCTCCCGCCCCAAAGCCTCTCCCGCCACAAAGCCTCTCCCGCCCCAAAGCCTCTCCCGCCCCAAAGCCTCTCCCTGCCCCAAAACCTCTCCTGCCCCAAAGCCTCTCCCCCCAAAGCCTCTCACCCCCAAAGCCTCTCCTGCCCCAAAGCCTCTCCCCCCCAAAGCCTCTCCCGCCCCAAAGCCTCTCCCCCCCAAAGCCTCTCCCCCCAAAGCCTCTCCGCCCAAAGCCTCTCCCGCCCCAAAGCCTCTCCGCCCCAAAGCCTCTCCCCGCCCCAAAGCCTCTCACCCCCAAAGCCTCTCCCGCCCCAAAGCCTCTCCCCCCAAAGCCTCTCCCCCCAAAGCCTCTCCCCCCCAAAGCCTCTCCCCCCCAAAGCCTCTCCCCCCAAAGCCTCTCCGCCCAAAGCCTCTCCCCCCCAAAGCCTCTCCCGCCCCAAAGCCTCTCCCCGCCCCAAAGCCTCTCCCGCCCCAAAGCCTCTCACCCCCAAAGCCTCTCCCGCCCCAAAGCCTCTCACCCCCAAAGCCTCTCCCCCCAAAGCCTCTCCCCCCAAAGCCTCTCACCCCAAAGCCTCTCCCCCCAAAGCCTCTCCCGCCCCAAAGCCTCTCACCCCCAAAGCCTCTCCGCCCAAAGCCTCTCCCGCCCCAAAGCCTCTCCCCCCAAAGCCTCTCCCCCCAAAGCCTCTCCCCCCAAAGCCTCTCCTGCCCCAAAGCCTCTCCTGCCCCAAAGCCTCTCCCCCCCAAAGCCTCTCCCCCCCAAAGCCTCTCCCGCCCCAAAGCCTCTCACCCCCAAAGCCTCTCCCCCCAAAGCCTCTCCCCCCAAAGCCTCTCACCCCCAAAGCCTCTCCGCCCAAAGCCTCTCCCGCCCCAAAGCCTCTCCCCCCAAAGCCTCTCCCCCCCAAAGCCTCTCCCGCCCCAAAGCCTCTCCCCCACAAAGCCTCTCCCCCACAAAGCCTCTCCCCCACAAAGCCTCTCCTGCCCCAAAGCCTCTCCCCCCAAAGCCTCTCCCCGCCCCAAAGCCTCTCCCCCCAAAGCCTCTCCCCCCAAAGCCTCTCCCGCCCCAAAGCCTCTCCCCGCCCCAAAGCCTCTTCCCCCCAAAGCCTCTCCCCGCCCCAAAGCCTCTCCTGCCCCAAAGCCTCTCCCCCCCAAAGCCTCTCCCCGCCCCAAAGCCTCTCCCCCCCAAAGCCTCTCCCGCCCCAAAGCCTCTCCCCCTAAGCCTCTCCTGCCCCAAAGCCTCTCCCCCCCAAAGCCTCTCACCCCCAAAGCCTCTCCCCGCCCCAAAGCCTCTCCCGCCTCAAAGCCTCTCCCCCCAAAAGCCTCTCCTGCCCCAAAGCCTCTCCCCCCCAAAGCCTCTCCCCCCCAAAGCCTCTCCCGCCCCAAAGCCTCTCCCCCCCAAAGCCTCTCCCCCCCAAAGCCTCTCCCCCCCAAAGCCTCTCCCGCCCCAAAGCCTCTCCCCCCCAAAGCCTCTCCCGCCCCAAAGCCTCTCCCCCCCAAAGCCTCTCCCCCCCAAAGCCTCTCCCGCCCCAAAGCCTCTCCCCCCCAAAGCCTCTCCTGCCCCAAAGCCTCTCCCCCCCAAAGCCTCTCCCTGCCCCAAAGCCTCTCCCGCCACAAAGCCTCTCCCGCCCCAAAGCCTCCCCCCCCAAAGCCTCTCCCCCCCAAAGCCTCTCCCGCCCCAAAGCCTCTCCCCCCCAAAGCCTCTCACCCCCAAAGCCTCTCACCCCCAAAGCCTCTCCCGCCCCAAAGCCTCTCCCCCCCAAAGCCTCTCCCGCCCCAAAGCCTCTCCCCCCCAAAGCCTCTCCCGCCCCAAAGCCTCTCCCCCCCAAAGCCTCTCACCCCCAAAGCCTCTCACCCCCAAAGCCTCTCCCGCCCCAAAGCCTCTCCGCCCCAAAGCCTCTCCCCCCCAAAGCCTCTCCCCCCCAAAGCCTCTCCCGCCCCAAAGCCTCTCCCCCCCAAAGCCTCTCCCGCCCCAAAGCCTCTCCCCCCCAAAGCCTCTCACCCCCAAAGCCTCTCACCCCCAAAGCCTCTTCCCCCCAAAGCCTCTCACCCTAAAGCCTCTCCCCCCCAAAGCCTCTCCCGCCCCAAAGCCTCTCACCCCCAAAGCCTCTCCCCCCCAAAGCCTCTCCCGCCCCAAAGCCTCTCCCCCCCAAAGCCTCTCCTGCCCCAAAGCCTCTCCCCCCCAAAGCCTCTCCCTGCCCCAAAGCCTCTCCCGCCCCAAAGTCTCTCACCCCCAAAGCCTCTCCCGCCACAAAGCCTCTCCCGCCCCAAAGCCTCTCCCGCCCCAAAGCCTCTCCCTGCCCCAAAACCTCTCCTGCCCCAAAGCCTCTCCCCCCAAAGCCTCTCACCCCCAAAGCCTCTCCCTGCCCCAAAGCCTCTCCCGCCCCAAAGCCTCTCCCCCCCAAAGCCTCTCCTGCCCCAAAGCCTCTCCCCCCCAAAGCCTCTCCCTGCCCCAAAGCCTCTCCCGCCCCAAAGCCTCTCACCCCCAAAGCCTCTCCCGCCACAAAGCCTCTCCCGCCCCAAAGCCTCTCCCGCCCCAAAGCCTCTCCCTGCCCCAAAACCTCTCCTGCCCCAAAGCCTCTCCCCCCAAAGCCTCTCACCCCCAAAGCCTCTCCTGCCCCAAAGCCTCTCCCCCCCAAAGCCTCTCCCGCCCCAAAGCCTCTCCCCCCCAAAGCCTCTCCCCCCAAAGCCTCTCCGCCCAAAGCCTCTCCCGCCCCAAAGCCTCTCCGCCCCAAAGCCTCTCCCCGCCCCAAAGCCTCTCCCGCCCCAAAGCCTCTCACCCCCAAAGCCTCTCCCGCCCCAAAGCCTCTCACCCCCAAAGCCTCTCCCCCCAAAGCCTCTCCCCCCAAAGCCTCTCCCGCCCCAAAGCCTCTCCCCCCAAAGCCTCTCCCCCCCAAAGCCTCTCCCCCCAAAGCCTCTCCGCCCAAAGCCTCTCCCGCCCCAAAGCCTCTCCCCCCCAAAGCCTCTCCCGCCCCAAAGCCTCTCCCCGCCCCAAAGCCTCTCCCGCCCCAAAGCCTCTCCCGCCCCAAAGCCTCTCACCCCCAAAGCCTCTCCCCCCAAAGCCTCTCCCCCCAAAGCCTCTCACCCCAAAGCCTCTCCCCCCAAAGCCTCTCCCGCCCCAAAGCCTCTCACCCCCAAAGCCTCTCCGCCCAAAGCCTCTCCCGCCCCAAAGCCTCTCCCCCCAAAGCCTCTCCCCCCAAAGCCTCTCCCCCCAAAGCCTCTCCTGCCCCAAAGCCTCTCCTGCCCCAAAGCCTCTCCCCCCCAAAGCCTCTCCCCCCCAAAGCCTCTCCCGCCCCAAAGCCTCTCCCCGCCCCAAAGCCTCTCACCCCCAAAGCCTCTCCCCCCAAAGCCTCTCCCCCCAAAGCCTCTCACCCCCAAAGCCTCTCCGCCCAAAGCCTCTCCCGCCCCAAAGCCTCTCCCCCCAAAGCCTCTCCCCCCAAAGCCTCTCCCCCACAAAGCCTCTCCCCCACAAAGCCTCTCCCCCACAAAGCCTCTCCTGCCCCAAAGCCTCTCCCCCCAAAGCCTCTCCCCGCCCCAAAGCCTCTCCCCCCAAAGCCTCTCCCCCCAAAGCCTCTCCCGCCCCAAAGCCTCTCACCCCCAAAGCCTCTCACCCCCAAAGCCTCTCCCCCCAAAGCCTCTCACCCCCAAAGCCTCTCACCCCCAAAGCCTCTCACCCCCAAAGCCTCTCACCCTAAAGCCTCTCCCCCCCAAAGCCTCTCCCCCCAAAGCCTCTCCCCGCCCCAAAGCCTCTCCCCCCAAAGCCTCTCCCCCCAAAGCCTCTCCCGCCCCAAAGCCTCTCACCCCCAAAGCCTCTCACCCCCAAAGCCTCTCCCCCCAAAGCCTCTCCCCCCAAAGCCTCTCACCCCCAAAGCCTCTCACCCCCAAAGCCTCTCACCCCCAAAGCCTCTCCCCCCAAAGCCTCTCACCCCAAAGCCTCTCCCCCCCAAAGCCTCTCCCGCCCCAAAGCCTCTCACCCCCAAAGCCTCTCTGCCCAAAGCCTCTCCCGCCCCAAAGCCTCTCCCCCCAAAGCCTCTCCCCCCAAAGCCTCTCCCCCCAAAGCCTCTCCTGCCCCAAAGCCTCTCACCCCCAAAGCCTCTCCCCCCAAAGCCTCTCCCCGCCCCAAAGCCTCTCCCGCCCCAAAGCCTCTCCCCCCAAAGCCTCTCCCCGCCCCAAAGCCTCTCCCCCCAAAGCCTCTCCCCCCAAAGCCTCTCCCGCCAAAGCCTCTCACCCCCAAAGCCTCTCACCCCCAAAGCCTCTCCCCCCAAAGCCTCTCCGCCCAAAGCCTCTCCCGCCCCAAAGCCTCTCCCCCCAAAGCCTCTCACCCCAAAGCCTCTCACCCCAAAGCCTCTCACCCCCAAAGCCTCTCCCGCCCCAAAGCCTCTCCCCCCAAAGCCTCTCACCCCCAAAGCCTCTCCCCGCCCCAAAGCCTCTCCCCCCCAAAGCCTCTCCCCCCCAAAGCCTCTCCCCCCAAAGCCTCTCCCCCCAAAGCCTCTCCCCCCCAAAGCCTCTCCCGCCCCAAAGCCTCTCACCCCCAAAGCCTCTCCTGCCCCAAAGCCTCTCCCCCCAAAGCCTCTCCCCCCAAAGCCTCTCCCCCCAAAGCCTCTCCCCCCAAAGCCTCTCACCCCCAAAGCCTCTCCCCCCAAAGCCTCTCCCCCCAAAGCCTCTCCCCCCCAAAGCCTCTCCCCCCAAAGCCTCTCCCCCCAAAGCCTCTCCCCCCAAAGCCTCTCCTGCCCCAAAGCCTCTCCCGCCCCAAAGCCTCTCCCCCCAAAGCCTCTCCCGCCCCAAAGCCTCTCACCCCCAAAGCCTCTCCCCGCCCCAAAGCCTCTCCCGCCCCAAAGCCTCTCCTCCCAAAGCCTCTCCCCCCAAAGCCTCTCACCCCCAAAGCCTCTCACCCCCAAAGCCTCTCCCCCCCAAAGCCTCTCACCCCCAAAGCCTCTCCCGCCCCAAAGCCTCTCCCCCCCAAAGCCTCTCCCCGCCCCAAAGCCGCAGACGAGGCTCTGCCCCGGGCTGGCTGCTCCCCTGAGGCCACGAAGCACCCTCCTCTCGCGATGCACACCTATGCCATCTGCTGGAGGGCTCTCTTGGGTCCCCCCATTGCAACAGTGTGCAGTGTGTGGCCAAGTCCCTTCTGGAATCACCGTTTGGAGGAAAAACACCGCAGCGGCTCAGAGAACGGAGCCCCCGCCCGGCTGCTGAGGGCACCTGGCTCCAGGGACCGAGTGTGAGGAGACGTGACCGGACAAGGAACAAAGGGTGGGGAGGTCCGGGCGCGGGACATGGGGCTAAGGTGGAGAAGGTCGGGTACAGGCTAGGACCTGGGGCACCCGCTGCTGAGGCTGGCGTACAGGGGGCGAGCTGAGGAGCCGACCGGGGGACTGGGAAACGCAGACGAGGTCTCGACCCGAGAGCCTTTCAGGGAACGTGGATCCATCCCGGTGACGGGTGACCCTGCGGCCAGGGAGGCACAGCACTCACCAAGACGGGCCCCTGGCTCCGCGGGGAGGAGGGGGGAGCGGGCAGCCTGCGGAGGGGACAGGCCGCTGTGATGGAGGTGCTGGCGGAGGGCGGGAGCCGGCAGCCGGTGAGCCGCACGGGGTGGGAAGGAGAGGGCAGATGTGAGGCCCCAACGGCAGAACCACAGGATCTGGGGAGAGGATGAGAGAGAGCAGAACGAGGAAGAACGGGCGCTGGGGGCCCGCAGGTTCCTCGCTCGGCTCTTCTGGGCCCGGGCCACGTTCTGGTGAGCGGATGCGGGAGGAACACCGACCAGCGGGGTGAGCGCTGCTGTGCGGGGCACGTCGTCCCTTCCTTGGATTCTGTCGTGCTTTTCGGGTGAACCTTGCGGCTCCCAAAGACAGTGGGTTGCGCTGCTTTGGTCTAATGTTCAAGTCTCCGTAAGATTCAGAAAATGACCTTCCCGTGACGGGTTAGATCCCCGATGTGGACAGACGGGCAGCGTGCAGGCACACCCCGAAATAGTGCCGGAACCCCCAGCATAAACAGGAAATCCCTCTCCTGCGGGTCAACACTGGGCACTTCAGAGAAACGGTCACTGCTAACGGACTCCGACCTCCAGAGGCTCTTCCCATAAAACCCTTCAGCGGCTCTTCCCCAAACCACTTCTCATTGGCCTCCCCTCCTCACCGGCCTCCCCTCCTCACCGACCTCCCCTCCTCACCGGCCTCGCCCCCTCACCGGCCTCACCTCCTCACCGGCCTCCCCTCCTCACCGGCCTCCCCTCCTCACCGGCCTCACCTCCTCACCGGCCTCCTCCTTACCGGCCTCCCCTCCTCACCGGCCTGTCCTTCTCGCCGGCCTGTCCTCCTCACCGGCCTCGCCTCCTCACCGGCCTCCCCTCCTCACCGGCCTCTCCCCCTCACCGGCCTCCCCTCCTCACCGGCCTCCCCTCCTCGCCGGCCTCTCCTCTTCACGGGCCTCTCCTCCTCACCGGCCTCCCCTCCTCACCGGCCTCCCCTCCTCACCGGCCTCCCCTCCTCACCGGCCTCGCCTCCTCACCGGCCTCCCCTCCTCACCGGCCTCCCCTCCTCACCGGCCTGTCCTCCTCGCCGGCCTCCCCTCCTCACCGGCCTCCCCTCCTCACCGGCCTCGCCTCCTCACCGGCCTCCCCTCCTCACCGGCCTCTCCTCCTCACCGGCCTCCCCTCCTCACCGGCCTCTCCTCCTCTCCGGCCTCTCCTCTTCTCTGGCCTCTCCCCCTCACTGACCTCCCCTCCTCACCGGCCTCCCCTCCTCACCGGCCTCCTTCCCCTCACTGGCCTCCCCTCCTCACCGGCCTCCTTCCCCTCACCGGCCTCCCCTCCTCACCGGCCTCCCCTCCTCACCGGCCTCGCCCCCTCACCGGCCTCACCTCCTCACCGGCCTCCCCTCCTCACCGGCCTCCCCTCCTCACCGGCCTCTCCCCCTCACCGGCCTCTCCCCTTCACCGGCCTCTCCTACACACACACACACACACACACGATACACACACACACACACACACACACACACACACACCACACATACACACACACACACACACACACCACACACACACATACATACACACACACACACCACATACAACCACACACCACATACAATCACATACACACCACACACACACTCACATACACACCACATACAATCACACACACACACAACCACACACACACACACCACACACACCGTACAAGCATGTCACAGCATCTGCAGGGAGGGGCGGTTACCATAAGGAATTAACACCAAGTGAGGCCTGTGATTTAATCGTTAAAGATCAGCCCGAGGCAGACCTGTGCCGAAAGGCAGAGGGGCGGCTAATTTCCTCTCGTCCTTGCATAACCAAACTGCGGACCCAGATGCCAAAGTCACCTTTCCCACAGCGATGCCAGTGACGGGTGGCAAATGCCTTCACCCTGGGCCTTCACCCTTAGCCTCCACCCTGAGCCTCCACCCTGGGCCTTCACCCTGGCGTTCCAATGGAACACTACTCCCAGCTCACACAGCTACGCGTCATCTGACTGAGTTCCACTCCCATGGTCTTGGATTTGGAGGTCAGCGTTACCATTGTAGGGTGAAAAGCTGTGAAAAAGGCTCCCTTTCCATTCTCATGTGAGTGTAAAAAATTGGATTAAAAAATGGTAGTGTAAGTACTTTTTAAAAACGCATCCCAGTTTTTATGTTGCGTGTTTCGAAAGGAGTAAGTAACTCCCAATAGTAGGAACCTCATTCAGGAGGCGTCCAGAGAGGGGAGGCCGGAGTGGCCTCCTGAATAATAAGCACTGTCTGTCCCCCGGCCAGCCCCCCTCCCCCTCGGTCCCTGTCCCTCCTCCACCCTGCTGGCAGGCCGGGCTGTCACTCAGGGAGCCCAGCCCCCTGCCCCGAAGCGGCATGTGACTCAGGCGGGACCAGTCTCAGCCCTGGACGCGGTGGTGCATGGAGAAGTAGGCACCTGACCCCGGCGGACCAGCCTTCTTTCCCTTAATTAATTGTGCATAAACCTTGGGAAGGAGGAGGCCTCTTCCCTTTTCATCAAAAGCCTCCACCGCGCAGACTTGGAGTGAAACCAACCTCAGAGCTCTGAGAAATCCCACGGAGCCTCCGGCCCCGCTCTGTCCCCAGCCGGCCGCGCCGTGAACGGCCGCGCACACGGTCAGCGCAGCCAGCGCGGTCGGCACCACGGGCGGTGAACGGAACCCTGACCCCCTCACCCTCCCACCCTCAGCCGCCTGCAGTTCCCCTGAGCGGAAAGGAAGCTGCCCCCGATGAACCACATGCTTCTCTACTGCCTTTTCTCTATTTTTTTAGTTTAAAAAAAAAAAAGCCACACTAAATCAATGCACAGTGGACCTCTCCCGGCGACATGTGTATTGGTTTTGGAGAGGAGGGAGGGGGGAGTGACAATCTCACCCTTCTCTCCTCTGCCTCGGCCGCCCATCCACGCAGGCCAGGCACCAGCGCCCGCCGCACGGACGCCTCTGTACGAGCGGGCGGGCAACAGGAGGCCTCCGGGCGTGAGTCCGCGAAACACAGAGCTAATTCCTGTGTTGTTGTCATTAACGCTGTAGCCTTTTCCAGAGGAACAACTGCAGCCCTACTGGCCGCACCCTGTGCGCATCGGAAGCAACGCGCCCCGTCTGAATCTCAGCGGGAGGGAGCCATGTCCCCTGGTCCATCAGAGCCGCCCAGGGAGCCGCCGCCGTTTGTCTCAGTGGGTCGGGTGTCAGCCCACGGACGGAAGGGTCCTGGGTTCGATTCTGGTCAAGGGCATGTATCCTGGATGCAGGCTTAATCCCTGGCCCTGGTCAGGGCGTGTGCAGGAGGCAACCAATCAATGTGTCTCGCTCACGTCAATGTTCCTCTCTCTCTCTGTCTCCCCTCCTCCTTCCACTCTCTCTAAAGAACGACAGAAAAATATCCCTTGGGTGAGGAGTCACATCACCCTCACCCTCACCCTCACCCTCTCCCTCATCTTCACCCTCACCCTCACCCTCACCCTCACCCTCTCCCTCATCTTCACCCTCACCCTCACCCACACCCTCTCCCTCACCCTCTCCCTCACCCTCACCCTCACCCTCACCCTCACCCTCACCCTCACCCACACCCTCTCCCTCTCCCTCTCCCTCACCCTCACCCTCACCCTCACCCTCACCCTCACCCTCACCCTCACCCTCACCCTCACCCTCACCCTCCAGAAGGGCCCAGCGAGCCTGCCTCAGGCTTGGTATTTGCCATGAATTTTGAAAGCCTTCCCGCAGCATCCCGTGTGCCTCGCGTTGTGCGAAGTGCATTACATGCCGCGGGTCACCGCCACTCACAGCCACCCTGAGCGTCCAACGGTTGCTTCATGCAGAGGCGGAAGCGAAGGCCCGGACACCTCGGAGGCGGCAGCCGGAATACAAACCAGGCCGCCCGCGCCTGGGCGGGCACAGGGCTATCCGTCCAGAGGAGAGACGTCCGTGCCCGTAAGCACCCACCGAGCAGAACCGGTGCAATGGTTTATAGTTTCCAAGGTTCCTACCAGACACATGTCCGACAGTTCTCAACTACAGAAGAACTCATTCGTGGATAAACTTCCCTTCCGCCCAATGGCCTAGGCCGGTGGTCGGCAAACTCATTAGTCAGCAGAGCCAAATATCAACACTACAACCATTGAAATTCCTTTTGAGAGCCAAATTTTTTAAACTTAAACTTATTCTAACGCCACTTCTTCAAAATAGACTCGCCCAGGCCGTGGTATTCTGTGGAAGAGCCACACTCCAGGGGCCAAAGAGCCGCATGTGGCTCGCGAGCCGCAGTTTGCCGACCACTGGCCTAGGCCGACAGTCCCAGGGTCTCAATTAAGAGTTGTTCTTGAGGGAACAAAACCAGGCACCCTGAGCATCCTCTGCCTCCCCTTCCCACGCACCCCGGGCCTGTGCGCTGGCCGGGAACCGAACCCTGACCTCCTGGTTCATAGGTCGACACTCAACCACTGAGCCACACCAGCCGGGCGAAAACCATTTTGAAAAAGCTTATGCAGCAGCTAAGGGACATGAGTCTCGATTACGCGTCTGGGAACCATCCGAGCCTCTCTGGTGGCCTCTGCTGAGACTGCTGGCCTCCATGCAAAGTGGAGGGAAGTGGAGGCTGAGGGAAGTGAAAACTGATTTCTCAACTGCAAAAATGTCACCGCCGATGAGAGGAGGGGGACACAGGATCCCTGAGCTTCCGCGGCCCCACGGCAGGGAGCTGATCTGGCCAGCGCTGGGTGGGGCTCACCTGCAATTGGCACCAGGAGAGGTTCTGGGCGAATGCCGCCCTCTCTCCCTCGTGGAAAGTGAGCCTGTTCTCAGCTCAGGGCCAGTAACCCGGCCCCGCGAGGACGCCGGGCCCAGGACCCCCCTCAGCGACAGAAACAGGTGACCCCGGGCGGCGGCCTCCAGAGCCAGCTCCGCCAACCACCGATCGGTCATTCACGCTCCCGTGTTCCTCTTCTGCAAGAGACAGACCCATCCCCGAGCTGCCGTTAACACCCGACACCGAGTGGTGAGTCATCACCGGGGAGTTACTAGAAAAGCACGCCAAAGCGCGAACGAAAAGGGAAGAGACACAAGGAAATACTTCAACAACAGCGGCAGCGCTATTTCCAGGAGTGGGGGGGAGGGGTTATAGATAGATTTTGATCTTTTTCTTTACATTTTTGGCATTTCCACATGCCTTTTTCTAATATATATATTACTAGAGGCCCGGTGCACGAAATTCGTGCACGGAGGGGGGTTCTCCCTCAGCCCAACCTGTACCCCCTCCAATATGAGACCCCTTGAGGGATGTCCAACTGCCCGTTTAGGCCCGATCCAGTGGGATCGGGCCTAAATGGGCAGTCGGACATCCCTCTCACAATCCAGGACTGCTGGCTCCCAACTGCTTGCCTGCCTGCCTTCCTGATTGGCCCTAACCGCTTCTGCCTGCCAGCCTGATCACCCCCTAACCACTCCGCTGCCAGCCTGATTGATGCCTAACAGCTCCCCTGCCAGCCTGTTTGCCCCCAACTTCCCTCCTCTGCCGGCCTGGTCACTCCTAACTGCCCTCTCCTGGAGGGTTGATCACCTCCAACTGCCCTTTCTTGCAGGCCTGGTCCCTCTCAACTGCCCTCCCTTGCAGGGCTGATCCCTCACAACTGCCCTCCCTTGCAGGCCGGGTGCCTCCCAACTGCCCTCTCCTGCTGGCCATCTTGTGGTGGCCATCTTGTGTCCACATGGGGGCAGGATCTTTGACCACATGGGGGCAGCTATATTGTGTGTTGCAGTGATGATCAATCTGCATACTATTCTTTTATTAGATAGGATAGAGGCCTGGTACAGGGGGGGGGGCCAGCTGGTTTGCCCTGAAGGGCGTCCCAGATCAGGTGGGGTTTCCCTTGGGGTGTGGGGCAGCCTGAGTGAGGGGCCTGTGGTGGTTTGCAGGCCAGCCACGCCCCCTGGTAACCCAAGCGGAGGCCCTGGTATCTGGAATTTATTTTCCTTCTACAATTGAAACTTTCTAGCCTGGAGCAGAGCCAAGCCTGGGGCTCCCTCTGAGGCCGCAGCCATTGTGTTGGGATTATAATTGAAACTATGTTGCCTTAAGCGGGTGGGCCCGGCCAGGGTGTGTGGAAAGCTTTGCTTCCCCTGTTGCCGGCGGCAACCCTGGCCTGCTCTCTCAAGCTCCATTCTGCCGCCATTTGTTTGAATTTGTTTACCTTCTATAATTGAAACTTTGTAGCTTGAGTGGAGGCTTAGGCCTGGAAATGGCAGGCGGAAAGCTTGGCCTCCTCTGTTACCTAGGAAACCTTGCTCTCTGTGGCTGTAGCCATCTTGGTTTGGGTTAATTTGCATACTCGCTATGATTGGATGGTGGGCGTGGCTTGTGGGCGTGGCTTGTGGGTGTGTCGGAGGTATGGTCAATTTGCATATTTGTCTATTATTAGATTAGATTTTTATTTCACAGAGGAAGGGAGAGGGAGGGAGAGAGAAACATCCGTGATGAGAGAGAATCGTGGATCCGCTGCCTCCTGCACGCCCCACCCTGGGGACCGAGCCCACACCCTGGGCATGCGCCCTGACCGGGAATCGAACCAGGGGCCCTTCAGTCTGCAGGCCGGCGCTCTGTCCACTGAGCCACACCGGCGAGGTTGGCATTTCCACATTTCCACGTGAAGTCTTCCATCTTGATCTCGGCCCTGCAGCTGGACAGGTAGCCATGACTGCCTGTGGCCCTGAGGGACCCGGGGATGGGCTGGGCCCCCAAGACACAGGTTCCGATCGGAGCCCAGGAGCCCGCTCCTGCCGGCCCCTCAGGGCAGCCTGGCCCCGTGGACACCCATCACCGACACCAAACACACCTGTGTGTCCACAGCCCGGAGGCCCGGCAAGGATTTCCCAGAATCCACTCCGCCTCTGGCACGCCCGCCACGGCCGGGTGACTTCAGCGGCAGCTTTCCAGGCGCTTCCTCCGCCCACAGCCCGGGGAGGAAACACGGCCCGAGCCTGCCGGCCCCGTGCATGGTAAGAGAAGGAAACAGCGCCAGGAGCGGCCCCCCTCCCCCAGCTTATAATGACGCGTCCAGGCTTCCACCCAATGATGCCACTCCGGCAGCAGGACCTGTCGCTTCCGGACGGTCCCTGGGCACCGGACGGGCGGGAGGCAGCTGTGCCGGGGCAGCGGCCCGCGCAGCCCGTTCCCAGGACCCGTTTCCGAGGAGACGAGCGGCAGCCACAGAGGTGCTCCGGGCCACACGTTCCTGCGGCGCAGCCCCTGCCCCAGGCGCCTGGATCAGCTGCCTTTCCAAACCCTTCCCCGGG
Organism: Eptesicus fuscus; assembly: GCF_027574615.1. Lineage (NCBI taxonomy): Eukaryota > Metazoa > Chordata > Mammalia > Chiroptera > Vespertilionidae > Eptesicus > Eptesicus fuscus. Next base: position 3,326,726 of record NC_072486.1, on the reverse strand, counting down.
GCGGCATTTCAGGATCGCCTGCCCCCAGAGGCCCCTGCACACGGAGCCCGCCGAGGCCCATGCACCGAGGGCAAGCGGGGACGTGCCCCCGGCAGGCCCTGGCCCGGCTAACCCACAGCAAGGCATCTTCCTGGGCGACGCCAAGGGAAAAGGCTCCTGGGAAAGGCGACCACGCAGCCCGATGTCCACCTGCAGTGACCCCCCCGGAGGGCAGTGACCCCTCCGGAGAGCAGTGACACCCCGGAGAGCAGTGACCCCCCCGGAGAGCAGTGACCCCCCCCCGGAGAGCAGTGACCCCTCCGGAGAGCAGTGACCCCCCGGAGAGCAGTGACCCCCCCCCGGAGAGCAGTGACCCCCCCCCCCCAGAGGGCAGGAGGGAGGGCATTGGGCACGCAGGCACCGGCCCCGCTACTGCCGCACTCGGACGCTCCTCCCTCCTCCTGGCCTCCCTTCCTCCCCCCTCCCTCCTCTGCACCAGCCCCTCCTCATTCTCGGCCTGTGCTCCGCTCCGTCCGGCCCCCCAGGGATGGTGGGAACCATGCCAGGACCACACCATCGGCCTCCGCGCCCCCGACGGGCTGGTGGGAGTCTGTGAGGGCCATCGGACGGCAGCGTACAACCCGAGAGCACTCCCCGTGGCTGCGCACAGACCTCGTCCGCGCGCGCGCGCACACACACACACACACACACGCACATGCACACACACTCACGCGCGCACACACACACGCACACACACACACGCACACGCACACACACTCACGCGCGCACACACACGCACACACACACACGCACACGCACACACACGCACGCGCGCGACCTGGAAAAGTCCGCCTTGGCCCTGGAAACACAGTCCTTTCCGGCTTCACCTTTTCTCTCCCAGTGGCTCTCACGGCTCAGAAGCTCTCCTCGGGGGGTCAGCTGCCCGCACCCACCAGGGAACGGCACGTGGGAGCCGCCTCGTACAAGAGCACAAGCTCGCCGACCGTCACCTCTGTCCAGCCAAGGACCCCAGACCGTCCCTTTACCATCGCACCAGACCCACTCACGTGGAAAGAACCACGTTATAGGGGACGAAGGCGGCCCTCCAACAGTAAGAAGACTCATTACTATTGTAACTAAAAGTCATCACCGCCACCTTCGGAGAGAAGACGGGCCTCCCAGCCCCTCCGTCCCGTGACCCCACAGGCTCCAAAGCCTCTGGCTGGAGGGCTCCGTGTCACGTCCACACTGTGTGTGTTGGGGGGGGGGAAGGGGGGGTGGGGGGGAGAGCTGGTACCTGGTCCTTATCTCAGTATTTTCCAGTGTTTCTGCTTGCACGCCCACTGGAAAAATCATGGCAACTACGTTCCTCCCTGTCATCTCCAGTTTGGACGGTTCAGCAGGCTCTAATTTCCAAGGTGTCACATGATGACACTGGAAAAGCCAGCTGTAACACGATCCTCTAAAATGTGTCCACCGGAGCTGGACACCAGCGCCGCGGGCGACCTCCCGGGACTCACGGAAACGCGGACGACGGAAACGCGCTTGCGTCACAGGAGTTTGACGTGCTCCTTGTTCTCTTCGAATGTCATCCCAGAATCCCCACCGAATTTCACCTCATTGTAAAATAGTACTCTGTTTGGAAGCTTTATTCATCATTCTATCATAGATCTCTGCAAATTAAGTATAAAAACACATGTGGGTAATCTATAGAAAAACGTTACATACATGTAAATATGGTCACAGGAAAGTAAAAATTTACACAAAAACAAAGGTATTTTATGATCCCAGGACCTTTATAAATTTACAAACATAAAAACGCTAAAGGTGTCCTTTTAAGTTTCCTGTGGCCATGAGTCTCACTAGTGTTTAATCTGGATTGATCTACCGTAGTTACCGAATGTATACAATTGATAAAAACATAAATATTACATATTTTATAAGTGATTATGAAAATCAGTTACTTTAGAAATACTTCACTTAAGGAGACAGATGAGCCTCTTTTCCCATTAAATTCGAAGATGGATGGCGCTGAAATGAGACAAAAGTCAGCTTCAGTTCTACTCCGGGCTGCCCCTCCCCCCACGTTAATCTAAAGGCGGAGAGAACTTGTTCACACAAATAACTACATGGAAATTCAAATTTGCTGTAATAACCTTCCTCAATCGTTTCAATTCCTCCTGGGACAGAGTTCAAAAACAATCTCAGGGTGATCGATCATCAAAATTATTTTTAATGATCAACTGACAACTCAATTAAGTCCTCTTTCAATCTGTGGGAGATGAAGAATCGGATGCCACCTGATTTGCGGAGGTATTTGTTATCCTGTCATTGGACCCATTCATTTTCATCAACACCAGCCCCACTATCTCCCTCACCCCTTTGTGTGGAGCCCAGGAGCTCCCCCCCCCCCCAGGGTCTGAACAGCACCCTAGTGGGACGAGAGGTGCATGGGAGACGGGCCTTTCTCTGGTCGGGTGGGAGATGGCCCAGAGCAGGGGTGGGGGACGTAAGGCCCATGAAATCATTTGGTCGGGCCCTGCCAAGGCATCAGGGTGAGTTAATTCAATGTTTGACCAAACATGGCAGGATACTGTTTAAGCTGGTAATTCTGCAGGGCCTGAGAATGATGTTATAAATATTCAAATGGCCCTTGGCAAAAAAAAAAAAAAAAAATAGGTGCCCCCACCCTGGTCTGGTGGGAAACGGCAGGTGGGAGAGGAGACTACAGAAGCTAAAGCGGCCGGTGTGCTCAGGGGTTGAGCATCCAGTCAGGAACCAGGAGGCCACGGGTTCGATTCCCGGTCAAGGCACCTGCCTGGGTTGCGGACTCGGATCCCCTGTGGGGGGCGTGCAGGAGGCAGCTGATTGATGATGATTCTCTCTCATCATCGATGTTTTCTATCTCTCTATCCCTCTCCCTTCCTCTTTCTCTAAAAAATCAATAAAATATGTTTATAAAAAAGAACCTAAAGAATGTGTATCACAATAGACACAGACAGTAGGGGGTGAGGGTATGTGCTGGGGGGTGGGAGCGGCTGGGGAGAGGTCAATGGGGGGAAAGGAGACTTATGTAATACTTTAAACAATAAAGAATTAAAAAAAAAAAAAGAATGTGTATCACAGTTCAGGTCGGGACACAGACTCCCTGCTGTCCACCCGGACCCCTCGCCACCATCGGAAGCTCTCACTTGACCCTACAATGTCCTATTCGGGGCTGAGTCCCAGGCATCCCTGGGGTGGGTGCTCTGTCCTCCTCCTGCCGCCGCGGCTCCGTGAGCCTGACCTCTCGTCCCCTCCCGTCACTGAGACCCAGGCAGCCCTGCTGGTGGCTTCCTTTGTTGACACTGAAGAATGCGCTGGGAAAATCTCATGCATGCACGCACACCCTTATTTGGCTTTTCTGGAATCAAAACAGAAAAACCTGTATTTTATGCAAACCTGCCAATTACTGCATTTTAATTACAGCCATTTTCACCCACCCCCAGAGTCTCCTAACCACGAGTCCCGCTCGGGGACGCTGTGGGAACCACGGGCCTGGGCAGCTGTCTCCCGAGCGAGCACCTCCCCCTCGGAGCCCAGTGTCTCTGTGCTGAGGGCCCCGCGTTCCGGGCGAGGCTGCGCGTCCGATAAACACCAGGCTGGTGGCGGCGTTGTTTGGGGTTTTATGTTTTTAAATGTATTTTTATTGATTTCAGAGAGGAAGGAAGAGGGAGAGAGAGAGAGAAACCTCACTGAGGAGAGAGAATCATGGATCGGCTGCCTCCTGCATGCCCCACAGTGGGGATCGAGCCCCCCACCCGGGCCTGTGCCCTGACCGGGGATCGAACCGTGACCTGCTGGTGCATAGATCGATGCTCAACCGCTGAGCCACGCCGGCCGGGCTGTTTGGGTTTGTTATGCAACGAGATCCTTGCACAGATGTTGGTCATCCAGGTGTGAGCGGCCTTCCCTGCCATCTCCCATCAGGATCTAGGGGAAGGTGACCCTTTCGTGACCTAGGTCGCCCTGGAACAGCGGGGTTGGGTGCGGGTGGCAGGGATATTCATTCCGTCATCGCTGCCCCACAGTCCAGCTTCCTCTCTCTCTCGGGAGCGACAAGGGCCCTTCTTTCTCCTCTGGGACTCGTTTCCTGAGCCCATTTCTTCTGCGCTCCCTTCCCCTACCCCTGTGACTTTCTAAATAAACCTTCTCTTACAGTGTGAGTCTCGCCTCTGAGTTCTTTCTTAGCCAGAACTCAATACGGAGGTCGCTGAGCCGAGGTAGGGCCTGACCCCACCGGTCAGACGCCTGCCGTTTCACCGCCGACAGTGACGCCGACAGTGATGGTTCATCCATGCTTACTGTTATTCTAAAGCAAGGTGTGCCAGCAGCGGCCAGGTCAGGGGCAGGGTCTTCTTTCTGCCAAGGGCCATTGGATATTCATCATCCTACATAATAAAAGGCTAATATGCAAATTGTCCCCTCGACCAGGAGTTCAACTGGGAGTTCGACCAGGGGGCGGGACCAGCCAGCCAACACCCCGATCCCCTCCGTATTGGGGGCAGGGCCAGACCAAATGATTCCGAGGGCCTTACGTGGCCTGCAGGCCGGGCGTTCCCCACCCTGGTCTATATCGTCACTAAACACGGTGGCGTTAACAATTTCTAAAAACATATTTTTATTGTTGATAGCATTACAGATATCTCCCATTTTCTCCTCCTTTACCCCCTCCTCCCAGCCCCTAACTGCCCCCTGCCCAGGTCTTCACTACCTTACTGCCCGTGTCCATGGGCTGTGCATACAAGTATGTAAGTTCTCTGGTTTCTCTCTTCTCATCCCCTGAACCCCACACCAAGGCATGTCAGTCTGTTCCAGGTCTCCCCGCTTTGGATCTTATCTGTTGGGTCAATTCATTCTGTTCATTAGATTCCACAAACAAGTGAGGTCGTGTGGTGTTTGTCTTTCTCGGATCGGCTTATCTCACTCAGCAGAAGACTCTCCAGGCCCCTCCAGGCCGTCCCAAAGGTAAGAGACCCTTCCTGTTCACAGCTGCCTCGTACTCCACTGTGTAACCGTCCCACCGCTTTCTTATCCACTCAGCTACCGGGGGCACTGGGGCTGTGGCTGCGTTAACAACTGAACATGTAATTATCGTTGGTACTGAGGCAGAGATGTAACACAACCATCCCCCCGCTGTGCTTCCTGAGAAGCCCCCAAACGGCAGGGTTTGGCCGGGATGCTCACCCAAGAGGTCGGAATGGTTCTCCTTTTTGAGAATATGAAAAGCCCAGGAAGTGCCAGTGCCCCGAGCGCGGGGAGAGCTCTGGAGGCGGCAGTTTCCGGGCGCGTGGAAGAAGCTGCTCACTGATTAGCCAGAGGCATCCGGGAGAGGCCACGGCTGTCAGAAGAAAGACATGTATCCGCAGTTCTGTCCGTTTCTCTTTTCTAAAAACTATCTTTGTTGTTGTTGATTTCAGAGAGGAAGGGAGAGGAAGAGAGAGGTAGAAACACCAATGATGAGAGCATCACGGATCGGCTGCCTCCTGCACGCCCCTCACTGGGGATGGAGCCCACAACCCGGGCAGGTTCCCTGACCGGGAATCAAACCTCAACCTCCTGGTTCATAGGTCGACGCTCAACCCCTGAGCCACACCGGCCGGGCTTGTCTCTTTGTTTCAAGCAGGGAGTACTGATGCCTGGAGGGAAAACATATTTCTTAAGCCAGCCACCAGACTAGCCTTGGTCTGTCGCCCCTTTCTTCTAAATCTTACTTAAAATGTGCAGCTGCCCAAATACATGTCCGGATGACGACACGCTAAGAAATTATAAAACCCAACACCAGAAGAATCCACGTGCTGCAACCGTAATTACCGCTCTAGTCAGGCAAGTAGCATCCTCATCGGAGCACCCTGGCACCCCGCTCCCAACGCTCCCGGCCGCGGGGACCCGGGAGCAGCGCAATGACGGTCAGAGCTCCCTCCTCTGATGCCGCCCCCCGCCCCCCGCCCCCCGCAGCCGCCTTCTCCACCCAGGACCTCATGCAAATAACTTCACACACCTCTGCTACGGCCCCAGCTCTCGGCTGGGAATCGTCCTTCTTCCCCCACCGTTGCCACTGTCACTGCTGTTTCTTTTCTTCTATTTTTTAAGTATACTTTTATTGATTTCAGAGAGGAAGGGAGAGGGAGAGCGAGAAGCACCAACGGTGAGAGAATCACTGATCGGCTGCCACCTGCACGCCCCTCACTGGGGATCGAGCCCGCAACCCGGGCATGTGCCCTTGACCGGAATCGAACCCGGGACCCTCCATCCGCAGGCCGACGCTCTGTCCACTGAGCCACACCGGCCAGGGCCCCGCTGTTTCTGCAGGACAGCAGGGAGGACGGGAGAGCAGCGCGGTCCGCCAGCGCGACCCCCTGGATGTGGAGTGAGGTCCCGGAGGATGCGCTCAGTCTCCTGTCACTCCGGACATCTCTTGAAGGAGAAGGCCACTGCAGATCCGCCTGCCCAAGCTCAGGAGGAAGCCACAAGCAGACACGCCGTGTCTGAGGCCCGCCACGCGTCCGGGCGGGAGGCGGAGGGGGAACCGCCGGGGGAAGAGGAAGGGCGGCTATTTAAAGCAGGTCCGCTCCGCTCACACTGGACGGGCAGCTGCGATCACTTCTGGGGGGGAGGGGGGCACCTCAGAACGAAGCTTCTCTCTTCTGCACGCGCTCCAGGCGGTCAGGACTGGAACACGCCCTCGGGGCTGGTCCCTCCTCCGGCAAGGTCCATCCCAAGCCCTCACCTTCCCCGACAGCCTGGGTGGGGGGCCCTCGGCCTGACCTGCCACACGATTTCTCTGTCCCGGGGTCACGCGCTGCCTCGCCCAGGGCGTGTTTTAACGAAACGCAAACCCCTGCCTGGGGGAAAGGTGTAACTTAAATGAGATACAACGAGGAGCCATTTCTCCCTCCGTTCGCCCGGGGACCAGTCCCACGCCTCTGCGTGCCCACCGCGCGGGCCCGGCGCTTCATACACTCACAGCAGGTGTGCCCAACACGTGACCACCTCACACGCGTGTTTCCTGGAGGCACCATCACACTTAGCGCTGAGGAGAGCATCAATGTGACACACTGAGGCGATGGACCACCCGCTCTCAGGATAAGGATGGAACATGGGGGGGCGGGGAGGGGGATTCCCCTAAATACTACTTTTTACCTTCGGGGCGTGGCCTCCACCATCCAAGCCAAAGTTCACCCGTGAGGCCTCCGACCAAGTTGCCATCCAACAAAGTGCACCCACAGCTGTAAGCACGACCTCGCCGCCACGCCGCCCCCCTCCCCACCCCCCACCCCCGCCAGGCAGGTGCTGAGTGTCGGCGGCAGGAGGCGGGGAGCAGGCGGGCCCGCGGTGGCTGCTCTGACGGCGCCCACGTTTCTCATCTCGTGGCACAGAAGCGGATGCCTAAATCCTGCGGCACACCGAAGTTCCTTCTTCATGGCCGATCCGACCCAACATCCAGGCATGACTTGGGTTCACTCACACGGCGGCGGTGCCGTGCCGGCTGGAGCATCCTCTCAGCTGACCGTCCGGGGAGAGGGCCGGGCCCGGTGCCGCTGGAGCATCTTCTCAGCTGACCGTCGGGGGAGGGCCGGGCCCGGTGCCGGATGGAGCATCTTCTCAGCTGACCGTCGGGGGGGAGGGCTGTGCCCGGTGCCGCTGGAGCATCCTCTCAGCTGACCGTCCGGGGAGAGGGCCGGGCCCGGTGCAGCTGGAGCATCTTCTCAGCTGACCGTCGGGGGAGGGCCGGGCCCGGTGCGGCTGGAGCATCTTCTCAGCTGACCGTCGGGGGAGGGCCGAGCCCGGTGCCGCTGGAGCATCTTCTCAGCTGACCGTGGGGGGAGGGCCGGGCCCGGTGCCGCTGGAGCATCTTCTCAGCTGACCGTCGGGGGAGGGCCGGGCCCGGTGCCGCTGGAGCATCTTCTCAGCTGACCGTCGGGGGAGGGCCGGCCCGGTGCAGCTGGAGCATCTTCTCAGCTGACCGTCGGGGGAGGGCCGGGCCCGGTGCCGGCTGGAGCATCTTCTCAGCTGACCGTCGGGGAGAGGGCCGGGCCCGGTGCCGGCTGGAGCATCTTCTCAGCTGACCGTCGGGGGAGGGCTGTGCCGTGCCGGCTGGAGCATCTTCTCAGCTGACCGTGGGGGGAGGGCCGGGCCCGGTGCCGCTGGAGCATCTTCTCAGCTGACCGTCGGGGGAGGGCCGGGCCCGGTGCCGCTGGAGCATCTTCTCAGCTGACCGTCCGGGGGGAGGGCCGGGCCCGGTGCCGGCTGGAGCATCTTCTCAGCTGACCGTCCGGGGAGAGGGCCGGGCCCGGTGCCGGCTGGAGCATCTTCTCAGCTGACCGTCGGGGGAGGGCCGTGCCGTGCCGGCTGGAGCATCTTCTCAGCTGACCGTCGGGGAGAGGGCCGAGCCCGGTGCAGCTGGAGCATCTTCTCAGCTGACCGTCGGGGGAGGGCCGAGCCCGGTGCAGCTGGAGCATCTTCTCAGCTGACCGTCGGGGGAGGGCCGAGCCCGGTGCAGCTGGAGCATCTTCTCAGCTGACCGTCGGGGGAGGGCCGAGCCGGCCTCGAGGCAGGTGCCTCGCCTTACAGACCCCTGCGGCGCGGGCGGAGACCCGCTGGCTTAAGGCACCGTGAGCAGCTCCGCAAAAATGCAGTCATTCCCGTTGCTCATCGGACCCTCCAGACGCTCCCGGCAACATGGACCCCTCAGGGGACGGGCCACAGGCTCCCTCCGCGCCCGGGCGGCCAGCCACGCTTCCCCCGGGACCCAGCTCAGGCCGGCCAGCTGCCTCCCACGCCTGTGCCCGTGTTCCCAAACACGCCCCCCGCGCGTCACCCACGTGGGAGGGAGACACAGAAGCAGACCTCCACGTTTCTGCCCAAAGGTTTCGGGGCGGCGTGTCTAGAGGAGGCCCAGGGAGAACCGTCCTATAACGAAACGGCAACGGCTTGGTTTAAAAAACCGGTTCGCAGCACGGGGACGGAGTGGCTGTCAGATTCAAGGAAGATCTGCAAAGTTCACATCTGAACTCTCTCTGACACGCTCCCCGGGACCGAAGTGGGGGTGGAGAGCAATCACTTGTGATACTGGGGTGTCCCGAAGCCTCCATGTCAAGGTCATAACTCCCCGCCCCACCCCCCTGCAGACTAACAGCCACGCTGCTTCCTAAGCCCCGCCCAAGGACATTTTCCCACTGATTTTTTAGAGAGAGTGGAAGGGACAGGAGAGACAGAGAGAAACACCGACTGGGTGTCTCCCGCCTGCCCCCGACCAGGGCTGGGAGTCTGCAACCGAGGCACCTGCCCTTGACCAGAATCAAACCCGGGACCCTTCAGTCCGCAGGCCAGCGCTCTATCCACTGAGCCGCATGGCCAGGGCGGCCCTGCAGAAGGAGAAAGTGAGTGGATCAGGGCGAGCTCAGGTGCCTCCCGGACTCGGGCGCCTCCTCCTGCGGGCCGCCCTGGGCGCCGGCTGCTTCAGCCCCAGGGCCACCGCCCTGCCAGCTGGTGCTGGACAGGAGAAGGGAAGGGCGTGGCTCATCCCACCTACCGGTCTCGCTTCCCAGGTTGGGGGATGGGCAGGGCCGCCAGCCCAGTTCCCAGTTCTGCGCCCTGGTTCCCGGCCCTGGAGATGAGATCACCTCCTGCCCCACCACTTCCTCCCTGTCACCCAGAAACGGCTCGCAACGCGGCCGCGGCCACGGCCAGGGCGCTCCGTCACTGCCGCACGGCGGGGCAGCCACAACCTCGCTTTGCTTGCTGAGACCACAGGACCCGTCTCAAAGACCAAGTGACATCCTCCTGGACTCCCCTCCACCCGCCCGCCCAGCTTCCTGTCCCAGTTGTCCTCAACGGAAACGCAGAGCCGGTGTGGCACGGGAGGGACCCCCGATGCCACAGGGAGGGACCCCGGATGCCGCAGGCAGGGACGGACACGCCCACAGGGGAATGGCCTGGCCTGGCCTCTGGGGCCGGGGAGGGGGGGTGCGGGGGAGGCTCGGAAATGCCTTCTGGGCCACAATATACTTTTATTGATTTCAGAGAGGAAGGGAGAGGGAGAGAGAGAGAAACATCAATGACGAGAATCATTGATCAGCTGCCTCCTGCACGCCCGCTACTGGGGATCAGGCCAGCAACCGGGGCATGTGCCCTGACCGGGAACACCCTCAACCCCTGAGCCACGGCGGCCAGGCCCACCTTAATTTCTGACAGGATTGGCGTCTGCCTCTGTGTGCGCCTGCACTGATGCTTCAGCAGAAGGTCAGGAGGCTCTCTATTCCTCAGGCCAGCTTAAGGGGAAGCCCCCTATCCCAAGTCACATGTTTTCAGGCGAGCAGGCTATAGCTTTAAGAATTCTAAAACTGGCCCCGTGGCTCCTACGAGTTATTGCATGTATTTACACCACACACACACACACACACACACACACAATGTCTGTATGTACTAATACACTGCGTTGGGTATCTAAACATTCCCCCGCTTGCGTGGACATGTCTACTGGTATAAGCTGCTCAAGGAATGAATGAATGAATGAATGAATGAATGAATAAATGAATGAATGAATAAATCCTGCGTATTGAGACATTCCCTGTGCATTTCCCAACACCCTGCTCGGGAACCCTCACCCGCGTGCACTCCCTGGCCTCAGCGATCTGCCTGGGAGAGAGCCGGCACGGAAACAGACACGACGCATGCCTCCGCCAGGCGCTGCCTCCACGGGAAGCCAGGGAAGACCACCCCGCGTGGTTCCCGCCCACTCTCCACGGGAGCTCATCTTTCTCGCCGCAGAGCCCCCGCCACCCCTCCTACGGGAGTGCTTCAATGACTGCTCTCTGGGCATTCAGGGCCTGTCACTTTAAAGCTTGGGATGGACGCGCAGGCCACATCATCGACATCAATACAATGAATAAAGGCTTATCTGGGTTGATCACTTCGGTCATCGCACACAAACCGAATGATGCTCTTCCATCCAGAGCCTTGCCCGGGGCTGAGTCCCCCTGGGGACAGCCACCTGGGGGTGTGACTGGCAGGGCCAGCTCCAGGTGACCACACAGAACCCTTACCTCACACCACAAACCGGCCCCGTCTACAAAGGGCCTCTTCTGGAAAGCAGCCCCCGTAGGTACACTGTTGTCCAAGCCGGAAACCACAGACAGCCTCCATGCCTGCCTCGCCCTCCTTGTCTGTCACAAGATGCTGGGAGGCCCGGCCGGCGTGGCTCAGTCATTGAGTGTCCACCTGGGAACCAGGAGGTGGAGGTTCGATTCCCAGTCAGGGCACATGCCCGGGTTGCTGGCTCCATCCCCAGTAGGGGGCGTGAGGGAGACAGCCAATCAGTGATTCTCTCTCATCATTGATGTTTCTCTCTCTCTCCCTCTCCCTCTCGGCGATCAATAACAATATATATTTTTTTTAAATCCCAGGAGGAAGCCCACATGCCCTTCAGGGGACGGCGACAGCGTATGTGACGGCCTTGCACACCTGCTGCGTCTTTCACTAGAAACAGTTGGTCAAGGGGTGGGCTGTGGCCCACCGGAAGCGGGAAAAGGATGTTTATTAAATTCTAACTCACAGCACACGCAGCCACCTGACTGTTGGGGAAAAACGGTTGCTGTGATTGGATCGGACTAGAAACCCAGAGGGTCTGAGTTCCGGTCGCTCCTGCACCACAAACGTGGGACCCGGAGCACAGCTATGCCAACTGAGGGTCAGGACCGAGGAGGGAACCCCTCAGGAGGGTTCATGGTGAGCATCTTTTTCATGAAAAACAAACAGAGCATCACACGGAGTGAGAACAGATTCCGTTTCCCTTGGGGGGGCCGGGAGGGCTGGAGATGTCGGTGTACAGATCAGGTCAGGAAATTAAATGTATTTCCTATTACGAATGACGGCCAAACACGATCCAAAGCCATGACCAGAGGAGCCGCTGGGCCCGGCGACGCTGTTCCTCGTCTTGTAAACAGACGTGATCGCTCTACCGCCGCGGGCAGACTCGGGTGAAGGGCCACGGCGTGTTCTCAGCCGCGGAACCCTGTATGCGCACCTCACAGAACAGCCTCTGCGCTGCGCTTCCTTAGGCCCGTGGTCGGCAAAGTGCGGCTCGCGAGCCACATGCGGCTCTTTGGCCCCTTGAGTGTGGCTCTTCCACAAAATACCACGGCCTGGGCGAGTCTATTTTGAAGAAGTGGCATTAGAAGAGTTTAAGTTTAAAAAATTTGGCTCTCAAAAGAAATTTCAATCGTTGTACTGTTGATATTTGGCTCTGTTGACTAAGGAGTTTGCCGACCACTGCCTTGGGGTCGAAGGTTTCCCTGCCGCCGATGCTCACAGCCCAAAGCGACAGTCTGCACTGTGGCCTCCTGGAGGGAGCGCGACACAGGGAACGCTCAGGCTTCCTGAGGTGTTTGCAACCCCTTTGTGGTGCCTGCGATACAGCCTGGGGGGGAGGGCGGCGGGGGGACCGAGACTGGACTGGAGAGGCGGCGAGGCCTGGCCACGCCTGTCAGGGGCCACCCGGTCCACACAGCCCTCCGATGGCACTTTACTCAGAAACATACACCCTCCTCCTCTCCCCTAAGCTGTGCCCACACTCCCAGCAGCACATCACTGCTGAGTGACACGTGTTCTCCGACACAGATGGCACGCGGCTAGGAAAAGGATACACGCCCGCGTCCCCGCCCACACACGCCGCCACGACCGTGCCCCTCGAAGGGCAGACAGTCTACAGATCTCGCAGGAACACCCCGTCCCGGACCAGGAGGGGCTCTGGACGCAGAGGGGTTCCCCTGGGAGCACGGGGACACTGCGGAGGGCTCCGCGGTACCAGGACGGAAATGCTCGTTTTAAGGTGACACGTGTCTGCCCTGACCGGTGCGACTCAGTGGATGGAGCGTCGGCCTGCAGACTGAAGGGTCCCAGGTTCGATTCCGGTCAAGGGCATGTACCTTGGTTGTGGGCACATCCCCAGTAGGGGGTGTGCAGGAGGCAGATGGTCGATGTTTCTCTCTCATCGATGTTTCTAGCTCTCTATCCCTTTCCCTTCCACTCTGTAAAAAAAAAAATCAATAAAATATATTTAAAAAAAAAAAAAGATGACACGTGTCCCCTTCCGGTCAGCTCGTGTGAGTCGTGTTCGGGGGAAGGCTCCCGGCGTCTGGCACGGATCGGCCCGGCCCGCCCTGCCCTCTCCCGGCTCAGGTCTCCCAGGCAGCAGGCGGACAACACCTGGCCACGCTCCGCAGACGCCGAGCTCACCTGACAAAGCCCACCAACGCCCGCTGGGTGGGCGAGCGCAGAAACGGAGGCGTCTGCTGCGGCCTTCCCTTTCTCTGGGACGAATGCCCGCCCCGCTTCGGGCGGGAGAGGGGGTGACAGATGCGGGCATGCAGGAGGCAGACAGTGATCCTGCAGAAATCTGTGAGGGGGCGGGCGGGCGGGCGAGCGAACGCGCTTTAGTCACTGCACATGGGGTTCCGACGGGAGAGAGTCAGACTGAAGGAACTGGCAGCCGTCACCTGGGTTTGGCATCTGGCCAGGTAGCTTTTGCTTATCTCTGATCCTGGTTAAAAGCAGGTGGGGTGTGTCCCAGCCGAGTGTCTTTCTCATGACAACCTACACAACGGGGTGTTTTCCTGGGGGAAACACGTTTGTTTGGAAGAGTGCTACCGAATCAGGGCTGGGAAGGACCCTGGATATCACTGGACCCAGAGCCTAGGACCCAGAAAGGGTAAGTGACTTACCTAAGGTCACACAGCGGACAGTATTGTCTAGACGAGGGCCACAACCAACCAGGATCTCCCCAGATAAAACATGCCTATCTGTGGAGAGCACCTACAGCGTTTGGACAGGTTCAAGCCTGGGACTAATGAGAAGGCACGGTCCTCTCGTGGCAAAGCCACGTGCAAGTCCCAGCTTGGAGGGCAAAGCCCTCCCAGCACAATTATAGCCAAAGGCTATAGTTGTAAGCTTGACCTTATGGTCTGAACCTGTGGTCCCACGTGGCTGAGTGAGGTAGGCTGTGGGAGGTGCAGCAAGCGCTGCCAAAACAAAGCTTGATAGAGTTCGGGTGCGTGTAATTGAGTAGATTCGAAACCCGAGAGAACATTGTAAACACCTTGACCACGCCCTTGCTTTGCCTCCTGGAATCTGACTATAAAATAAAGACTCGGCTTGCAGGCTGTGGCGCTGTGTCTCCATCCAAGAGCAGCGTCCCACCTAGCCCCAGCTTTATTCTCTTGCCTGTCTTCTTGAATCCTTCACCGCCCCCTCAGGCTCACCCCTGGCCGTGCTGAGCGCAGCACACCTATCATTGTGTCTGCTACCATGTTTTTAAAGAGATAAGGTTCCCTACCCCTCAGGACTGCAGCTTCATCCTGTACCTTTCTGATTCCCTGGCATGGGAACACTTAGTCTATACCTAAATGTACATTGTGTGAAGACCATTCATCAGTTAAATGAGAAGACAGAGCCCACACATCAGGTTTGACAAGGGGTTTCACCCTGGCCAGGGTGGCTCAGTGGTTGATGTATCCTCCCATGCACGGAAGAGTGGCGGGTCCAATTCCCTGTCAGGGCACACGCCCAGGTTGCAGGTTCAATCCCCGGTTGGGAGTGTACGAAATGCAACCAGACGATCTCTCACATCAATGTTTCTCGCTCCCTCTCTCTTCCTCCTCTGAAGTCAATAAAAACATATTCTTGGGTGAGGATTTTAAATAAAATAAAAAAAGAATTTTAATCCCTGATAGGATGTAAGTAATTTTATCCACGTTGATAGTATGTTGCTTTAAATTGAAACATAAATCTATAAAGACATATAATTATCGCATAATGATCTCATGCATAATTGATGGTAAATAAGTATCATTGTAGAAATATACAACGTGCATTGAAAGGTCAGGTATTCCAGGTTACAAAGACTGGTTTATTTCAAAGAATGAGGAAACTGAGTTATGACTACACCTGATATCAGCCAAAGATCGGTGCCCAGGAAATATTTTTTTCTTTAATGTTTATAAAAACTAGATGAGAAAAGCATAGGCACCAACCGAGGTTTAAAAAAAAAAAACAACAACAACACTGAACAACCTGCAGTGTAGGCAGCTGCAAATAGGACTGAACGGTGAGGCATAGTCCACGCAGAACATCCTAGCGAAATTCTCACCCCACACACCACACGCAACACACACTCCTAACAGATGGTTTCCAAAGAGCAGCTAAACATTCCATAGGCCAAATGCACAAACATTAATGATGAAAGCATGACGCTCTGCTCTCCCCTCTCGCCTCCCGCAGCCCCCGCCTCCGGCTCCAGGACCAAATCACAGCCACCGGGGAGCCAGGCGCCCGCTGCAGCCCAGACGCCTGACTGATAACATCCGGTTTGCGGTCCAGGACGTCCCAGGGTGCGTGTCCAGCCTCTGCCCACAGCTGGCAGAGCAAGGCCAGGGCAGAGCTAATCAACACCAGCGCCCCAGCTGGGACCTGGCGCGTACGGAGAGGAGGAGCATGGACCCCGGAGTCTAATTTAACTCTTGGAAGGAAGCGGCATCTGGGACGGGCTCCAGGCTGCTGGGCGGGGATGTCAAAGCCAGTGACAGGGGGGCGCCGGGTTCCTCCCCAGCTCAGCGAAGGCATTGTCTTCTCCTGGCAAGGGTTAATCCACCCCCAAAAAGGGGGGGAGAGGACATACCCGCCAGCACCTCCTCCTGCCACTGGGAAGAGAGGGGAAGCGGGCACCCCTTCCCAGGGGGGGTCCAGACACACCATTGTCTTGCCGACCGCCCCAGTCCAGATGGGAGCTCTGGCAATGACTGTGCTCCCTCGGACGGCCCTCTCCGGGGACTCCAACACCCCCCATTCCGAGGCAAGTTGGAGAAAAACGCGACTCCCTGGAAAGGCTCCCCAGATTTGCTTAAATGACAGGCAAATGGATTTCGGACCCGTGCACATACCGCCACATCTCCCACATCACCAGATCTGTCCCCAGTTTAGAAGGAAAAGTGTGCCGGGCCCTCGGCAGGAGGGGGCATTAGGAGCGACCAACATTGTGGGTGACATCCATCAAACCCATCGCGCTTTCTCCCGGGAGCCCGTCCGAGCCGGCCTCCTCGCCCCGCGCTGCTGCAGGCTCCGCCGAGAGCCCGGCTCGCGAATCGTGACCATCTTCCAGGGAGTCCCTGCCGAGGGGCGACCCCGCCGAGGAGACCGAGCCACAAAAACGGGAACTGAGCCGGGCCGCCAGGGGCGGAGGGGAGGCCGGGAGCGCCGCGTCCATCCGTCAGCACTGATGTCCTTTGTTGTTCACCTTCGCACACAACAACCGCGCGCGCTCCCCGGCTCCCGGCCCAGCGAGCGCCGGCGTCTGGGTCGGCCCGTCCTGCAAGCGGGACCCGGGCTCCCGAGAGCCAGGCTTCCCGAGCCGGGACCCCAGCATCGCTCCGCAGCCGCCCGCCCGCCCTCCATCGCCGCCCCCGCCGCGGTCGCCCCGCCGGAGGGTGCCCAGGAGTAAAAACATCCCCCAAACACCCGTTCCCCTCCGGAGCGCAGAGGGCGGGCCGCGCAGATGTGGACAGTCCCAGCGCCCCCGCCCCCAGGGCGCAGTCCCCGGGACCCCGGGAAGGAAGGGAGGGCGGAGGGGGAGGAGAAGGCTCCGGCCCGGCTCGGGCTGTCACCGGGCTCCGGAGCGCGGGGCCACCTTCCGCGCTCCCGGGACGTGGACCGCAGCCAGAGCGGAGGTTCGCGCCTCCCTTCGGTGAGGGGGTGTCCCCTCGGCGGGCGCCGCGGCTCCCGTCTCTCTCTCCAATCTGGGAAATGGTCCCGGCCCACAGCCGCGGCGGGGACGAAGGGGAAGGAAGAAGCGGAACGCCGTCCACCCTTCCCCTCCAACTTGACACTCACGCCGCGTCGCCTCTCAAACTCCGCAGGCGGAGCCCGCAGCGGGCGGCCGGCCGCGCGCCGCCCCCGTCCCTGCCGGGAGTCCGAGCCCCCTAGGGCGGTGGGGGGCGAGACCCCGGCGCGCACTCCACGCCCCGAGGCCGGCTCCCCAAAGCACGAGCCCGCAGCGCGGTGCAAGCCGGGGAGAGGCACTTGCAGCCGGCAGCGCGCGAGGGGCGCGGGGGGCAAGGACGCGGAATGCGCACCCGCTCGGCCCGCGGGAATGCAAGCCGGCCCCGCGGAGACTCACCCACGCCGTATTTCTCGTGCTCCGTAGGTATCCACATGGCTGGACAGGGCTCCGGGGCGCTCGGGCTGCGTCCTCCCCGCGGCCCCGCTCCGGCTCCGGCTCCGGCTCACAATGCACAGCCGCCGAGGAGTACGCTGCGGGCGCCGGGGCGCGCTGCAGGCTCCCGAGCCCGGCGTTGACACCGCGCGGCCCGGGCTGCGCCGCCTGCCGCTATGCCGGCGGCGGCCGCTCACAGTCGGACGCGCTCGCGGCGACCCGGCGGCGCAGTCATTGTTCTGATTCACTGAACTAAGCGAACACGCCGGGGCACTCTCGGGCGCACCCCCGCCCGCCGGCGCCTGCTCCCGCACTCCCTGCCCTGCGCCCCGAGGCACACTGGGAATTGTAGTTCTGGGCTGCTCCATTCCGGAAGGGGGCGTGGTCTGACCTACTAGGGGCGGGGATTAGGTTCCTCTCGCCACGTTCTATTGGTCCAGAGAGTGACGGCACGACGTGGGCGTGGAGGAAACGTCACGTTGATGGGGCGTGCGTTCCCAGTCGCTCTCGCATTGGTTCCCGTCCGTCCCGCCCCGCCCCGCGGCCCGCCCTTTCCCTGTCGGCGGCGTAATGGCGGCTCCCAGGGCCCTGGGGGCTGCACTCGGAGGCGGGGAAGACGGTGACGGCGGTCGCGGCGGAGCCGGGGCTGTCAGTAACGAGGGTGAGTCCGGTGCCCCGAGGCGCGGGGGGTCTGCGCCTTTCCCGTGGACCGGGATGCCGCTGGCGGACGGACGGACCCGGGAGCCGGCCCGCTCTGAAGCCACATGGGCTGGAGGGGGCCGAGGGCGGGGCCCCGCGGTGCGCGTGGATGCCGGGCGGCCGGCGGTGCGGGCTGTGTAGGGAGGGAATGGAGAAGCGGGGTGGCACGGCCTCCCCGGCAGCCGGGGGCGTGTGGAGCTCCCGGCTCGGCGTTCTGCCGAGCGGGTGCCGGTCCACTCGGGTTCGCTCGCGGGCCGTCATCCCTCTGGGATTGGCCGCTCCTTCTCTTCGCCGGTTCCGGGCCCCGCCTCGGTTTGCTCGCTGTGGCCTCGGGAGGTAGGTTTGCGGTTCCGGCTGGTTTCCAGTTGCAGGCTGGTCACTGCTGTCCAGTCCACAGACGTGCCCAGGTGCTGGCGGGAGCGGCCTCGGCAGGGTCCGGGTGTGCCTCCCGCCTCCCGGGTCGCTCGTGGACGGGGGCCCCTGTGGTTAGGATTCGAGGAGGAGCCAGCGGGGTCCTTAGGGCAGGAAGAAAGGAAGGTGGTTCTGAAGAGGCCAGCTGCTGTGGCTCGGCCTGACTCTCAGGTTGTCTGACCCGCCGGAGAGATCAATGCCACACTCTGAAAGCTGCAGGGGGTTGTCTTTAGGGTTCCCAGCCGCGTCCTTTCACCTTTGGTCCATCCCCTGCCCTCCCCCACCGCCCGGCTGGGCCCCCTCCCCAGGTGTTCGGGAGATCTTTATCCATTATCTTCTTGGCCCTGATAGGTAATTTAGCACGCCAAGTAGTCTTTTTATAATGAAATTGCTTTGGGTTTAAATTTGGTTCTCAACTCCTATTGAGGGTTTTTGTTGTTGTTGTTGTTCTTTCTTTGTTACTGTTTTCCCGATTTAACTGACATTTAATCGTAAATTTTTTCCTGAGCAGTGCAGGGATAAAGTGCAGTTACTTCCCATCGATGGAACTACCTGGCCCTACAATTATTTCTGTGCCTCTTTTAAAGGGCTGCGCCCACTGTGCTCCATAGAAGAGTGGCTGTGCCATACCTGAGCCCGCCCCGTTCTCATGTGCATATATATAGTGGGGCTTTAGTGTTTAGGGAATGATGTAGCTTTATATACGTATGCTTGCCCACTAGGGGACTATTTCTTAACAAATTACGGGGTCAGAGGTTATGCATGTTAAAAATTTTGGTAGATGTCAGATCTTTCTCTTGAAAGGTATCAGTGTGTCTTCCCACCAGGAATACATGAGATTTCCCCCGTATCCTCATCAACCCATGACCAATGTTTAAATGACTAGTAGATAGAACTGAGAAACTGATAGAAATCTTAATTTTAGGCTCTAATTTGTTTGCAACAAAAGTATTGAGCAGCAAAGAATTTGCAGCATCTGTAACATAAAAAAAAAAAAAAAAAAAATTCCTCGCCCTGGCTTCAGAACTGCTCCGAGTTCACACTAGTTTGTAGCAGTCGGTGGGAGAGCTTACTGGTTGATTTTTATGTTGTTCTTATAAGGAAAAGTTTATAACCTATGTATCATTCTGAGACTTTATCCAATTCTCTTCAAAGCATGCAAAGTGATACAAATTTGAGGTGGAAATAATGATTTTTGGAGGTATATTCATATTTTTTTTGTTAAGCAACCACTTAGGTTTTCAAGTACATCTTTCCCCCATAAAATCATTACTTTTTTGAAAATGGCCTCCTTAAAGAGGTTTTCCTCTAGCTTTAATTAAAATGGCAATCTTCCTGTTTAATACCCTGGGACGGAGGGGCCCGGGGAGTCTTTTTATAGAAACCCTTGCAGCTCAGCAAGGGCTCTACCACTGTGAGTCCCTGTTGGTGCGTGGCAAAGGTTACACATGTCGAAGATGTCACATGTTGCCCCACTTCCCGAGGCTCCTCCCTCTGCAGGAAAGTCTCCGATCTTGCATGACACTGCTCCCCATCCATTGGAACAGCAGCCAAGATTTCATATTGTCCCCCAAATTAAGAAAGGTGGTAAATACCCGGCCAGGGTGGCTCAGTGGTTGAGCATCGACCCATGAACCAAGAGGTCACTGGTTCGATTCCCGGTCAGGACACATGCTGGGGTGGCGGGCTTGATTCCCAGGAGGGGTGTGCAGGAGGCAGTCAATTGATGATATTTCTCTCCCATCCATGTTTCTATCTCTATCCCTCTCAGTTCCTCTCTCTCTAAAAGATCAATAAAAACATATTTAGGAAAAAAAAGAAAGGTAGTAAATAGGCTCACCATTTCTCACACGTGGGATGTGTTATTGATATTTTTTCTTTAGCTGTTTTTAATTAGAATGCGCATCTAATTAATAAGGTAGGGCGACTATAGCTTCCTAATTGACAGCTGGTTCCGGACACTTTGGCTGGGAGGCTGCTCTCCCTGGTGCAGTGTTCTGACAGCGACCTTCCCCTGCGGATGCTCGCCCAGCAGGCGATGCCCCGGTGATGCCGCTGGACTGCCAGCGCCTCTCCTCCAGGACCTCGCTAGCCACCCGCGGCGTCTGGAAGGACTGGGGTCGCAGGTGGCGGCTGCTCCTCGGTCTGTGTTTCTGTTCAATAAAGAGCAGAGGCCTTCGCCGGAAACCCTGGAAGCTCCTTGATCCCTGTCCCGCCCTCAGGCCCGGTCTGATCCGTTCCCTGGTCTTGGTTCTCTGCCTGAAAGCACCTTTTGAATCTGTTCTTTCTGTCCTCCCTTCAGCCACTGTTCTCTCTGTAACCTTCACCATCACGGCCGAATTGCTGTGTCCCCCACCCCACACTGTGCTCCCCGGACCAAAGCCTCTTCGTGACTGTTTAAGAAATGTCTGGCCGGAACTGGCCTTGCCTGCACCCTTGCAAAGCCCTCTCTTGCTCTCCCTGGCTGAGCCCCCTCCTGTAATCCACGCTCTGAAGTGAACATGTTTCCGTGGCTCCACTGCACGTCTTCAGGGCGGCTCTCCTGCCGTAGAAGGAGGGCCAGCTCTGGTGTGGCATTTGGGGTCTGACTTTCTGTCCCAGTCCCACCTCCAGCCGCCCTGCCTGCCGGCCCAGACCTCCCTGACCACACTGGCATCCTCAGGCCACCCGTAGACGGTGCACTTGCTGTGTGTTACTTGTATCCGCCGGTGCTTAGAGCTGCGCATAGTCACCTGGGGCAGCTCGGGTCAGGTCGCTTTGAAGTCTGTTCACCGAACCTATACTGCAGCTCTTTCCGGCGCGTTTGTGGGACAGGACAGTGGACAGAGGACGCAGACCTCGTCCTGGAGAAACGCTGTCAGTGTCAGCTCTGACACTGAGGAGCTGTGTCGCCTGAGAGTATTGGACGTGCTGACGTGTGGAGGCGCAGGTGTGCTGCCTACTTTGCAGGGACTGACGGAAAGCCCGGCGTGGTCCGTGTCACCAGGCGGGGCCCCGGGAAATGCTAGCTGCCTTCACTGTGAACATAACCTGGTTGAGCTCCAAGACCGCCTGCTCTCGGCTCTGCACTTGGGGAGCAATGGCAAGGGTGGGGTGGCCAGGGGAGGCTCAGGAATGCGTGGGGATAACTGCGTGGGCTGCGGGCATCCGGGGAATCTGGGGGTTGCCAGAGTGTCTGCCGAGCTCCCGGCGCTAGAATTGCAACTATGTGCCGGGAAAGCCTCTACATGTCTCTATCCCCTCCCCCCTCCCCCACCCTGTGCTGCCCCGCACACCCAGCGCCCGGCTCCCCACAGGCAGGCAGGCACCGCAGGCCGAGTCAGCAGGAAGCTCTGGGGTCGTCCACGTTGGGGGCCTTGCGAGGTACAGGCCGGAGGGTGTCATGAGGAGAAAGTCGTAGAAACCTAGTCCGGTGGGTTTGGTGTGCGGTTCTGAGGGGCCTCCTCCAGGGCGTCCTTTAGTTTCCTGGGAAAGTGACCAGGGCCCGCCTGTGGGCCCTTCAGGGGAGACATTGGAAAGGAGGTGGTGTCATTACGGTGATGCTGGGGGGCGCTCATTCCTGGAGCCGTAGCTGGTGCCAAGTCTGAAATACTTCTACGCGTCGCGGCTCCTGGGACAGTGCCACTTGTGGTGGCACTAGGGTTGGTTCGGTGGCGACTGTGCATCTGCTCTGTGCCGAGGCCTTCCCCGGACGTCAGGCCGGTGGGTGGGTCAGAGCTGCTGGGAGAACCCTGTCTGCCCCCTGCACACTGTGGGGGATGGTCCATTGGAGCCTGGCCTCTGTAGGCCTTGCCTGGGGCCAGCACGGCCAGCTTCTACGTGTGTTTGTTTTTAAAGGGAAGGAAAAGCCGCTCTGTCCCCGGGTTTCCCTCACGCTGTCCCGGTTCCTGTTTTTCCTTAACTGAAGCCCAGACCCTTCCCAGTGCTAGATGCTCTAAGTTTTGTTGGTGTTTTTACCCGAACACTTAGATTTGAGGTGTGTTGGGGGTTTTTTGTTTTGTCTTGTTTTTAAAGAAAGCCCTCAGAATTGTAATTGTGGTTATTTAACACAATTTTCTGTTATGTAACAAGCTGCTATTCACCAGTAAGAGCCAATTAGAAAAGAAAGCACTTTGTATGGGCTCATCGCAATTACCATAACAAAGCAGTTAACAGCGGAGACTGTGGCCTAATCGTAACCCACATAGGGTGGCCTCCGTCTGGGCAGCCCTGCAGGCCGTCTGGGAGCTCCCTGGAATTAGCAGCAGCCAGTTCCTGACCCACTTCTGGGAGCTTGGGAAGCACACGCCCACGTGAAGGAAGCCGTGCGGCCCGACCGACCTTCTGGGCCGTGGCTCAGAGACAGTCTTTATTGGGTGTAAATCTCACTCCTGCTTCTGGCTGACGGATGTGAGAGGAGTTCCTGCACTTGTGATACGATTTCCTGGTTTGTCTGCGAGAGAACTCACTTATATTAACATCCTTTTGGCTGCATTTTCCAAATATCAGCAGAGGAAGGTGAAGGTGGGTTGACACCAGGGAGCCCACAGCATGCCTGTCCCAGGTTGTGAGGAAACAGTAACGTATCCGGGTGTGCTCTTAAGACTTCGTAGCACCTGTGGGCGATACTGACGAGGCAGGTAGAGTTAGGAAATTGGTGGAGAACCACAGCACTGGGCGGCATGTAGGGTCTCTTAATCCAAGGGAGGGAGTATGGATAGAGATCATCAGGATGGATCCCATCTGACCCTATTCTTTCGCCTGTCCGATTTTTAACAGACAGTGCAAAGCCGTAAAGCTATTGATAGAGCTGAGACTTAGCTCATGCAGAATTTTTTTAATATATTTTTATTGATTTCAGAGAGGAAGGGAGAGAAACATCAATGCTGAGAGAATCATGGATCGGGCCTGCAACCCGGGCATGTGCCCTTGACTGGAATCGAACCTGGGACCCTTCAGTCCACAGGTCGACATCCTATCCACTAAGGCAAACCAGCTAGGGTTTTGCAGAAATTTGTATTAACTGGATGCTCTGTGCAGCGTCTGTGTTGTAGATGCAGAAGAATACAAAGCTGAAAACAAGGTAGGCCTTGCCATCAGGGATCACGTAGCCTAAAGGGGAGATAGAAGAACTGCACACATAGCTCTGTTACAGGTGGGAAGTGTGCAGGACCATCAGCGTGACAAAGACAGAGCTAAGTAAGAGGTTCTGTGTACCCTGAAGCAATGGAGTGCTAGATGTCGGTCATATACTCATCAATCCATCCATGCCATGTAGTTCAACAAGAGAGAGCAAGACTTATGTGGCCGTCAGACATGCTCTGCTCAAGAATAACCTCAGTGAAGGGGGAATTGGAGCAGGAAGTTCAATGGAAAGCTAATAAAATGTGAAGGAAAGAAGGAAGAGACTGCCCATTCTCCCTGAGTAATCAGCGCTGTAACACAACCCTCCAGCAGAAAGCGATAACACCGTTCTTTTCGTGACCCCCAGACGACGTGGAATTTGATGCTCAGAGGAAGGGCCTGTTCTGGATCTTTTTCCTGGTGAAAGAAACGTGTTGGCGTGTACTGACAGGCAGATTAGATTCTGCACCGGTAACACTTCCCCACTAACGTGCTCTTCGCAGGCATCAGTAGTTCCGCTTCTTTCTAGTATAAGGAGAGCGCGGTGCTGCCTCCCTTTCATCCATGGAACCCAGCGTGCCTCTGACCATGCGCATCCCCATGCTCTGGGCCGAGTGAAGAGTGAAGAAGGAAGCCTCAGGCGGCGGCCTGGGGAGCAGCTCGTCTCTCTGCTGTGGCTCCGGAGACGTGTTCATAGGAGCCCGAGTTCTCACTGGTTTTGTTCGCCTCCTGTGAAGTCGGGGGGCGGAGGGGGGGGCGCGAGGAGAAATGTAGTAGGCCTTGGTGCTTTCAAGGACAGGACTCAGAGACTTATAGGCAGCAAAGTGTTACATCTTTTGCACAAAGGTGTTTTCGTGATCAGATCATTTGCAAACACTGAGTTGCATAACTTCCTTGCCTCAGGACTTTAGTGTGTCAATTTTTGTGAATGTCCAAGAGACACATTAAATTGCAGTTTCCCAAATATCTGACTGCACTCCCTTTCCCTCAGATCCCCCCATATTAACACTTCCGGGGGTGCGAGCGCTTCAGGGAAATCATCGTGTGGGTTAAGACAGAGAGGGTCCCAGCAGCTCCATCCCACACCGTTCACCCGGCTGTCACCAGCCGCTGCCTCAGCTTCCAGCCCTCCTGCTGCCCTGATGCTTCAAGCCCGCGTGGAGAGCAGCCCCGGCAGAGCGCCCGCACGCCGGAACCACCAGCGCAGCTGTTTGCTCTGCCGGGCGTGTGGCATCGCCTATGTGACCCCGTCTAGCCAGCAGCCAGAGCGCTTTCAAACGTCCAAGGTAACTCTGTGGCCAACATCCGTGTCAACAGAACCCACCACGTCAGCCAAATACGCGCCGCCGTACTCTCCCCGTCTTGTCTTTGTTCTTTATTCTGGGGTCCCTCCCGGGGTGTGCTTGCCTACGGTTTGGAAATGGAACGATGGACAGGGAAAGTGGCCCCAGGAACCGCTTCCTCCCGGCAGTTCCAGAGCCCTCGATCGGAGCTCCTTATTAATCGGGGAACCCTACCCGTTTCCTGCATTATTTAAGGCTGTGAAAGTTTAATTCCCATTCTCCTCTCGGCTCCCTCTGGCTCCAGGGAAGTAGGTCTTCATTGCCTGTGTGCGGCGGCGGCGGCAGAAGTGTCCGTTTCTGTAGCGCTGTTTACTGCTGAAATGGTGGGCCCAGGCGGAGCTTCTTAGTGAAGGCTCATTCCAGCAGCTTAGAGGAGATTCGTGGGACTTTGTTATTAACTTCTAGTTAGCCGTGTTCACAGCTGGCTGGGCTCCATTTCTTTGGGATTCTCAAAGTAAATGTGGTTTCACTGTTAGAATGATTATTATCCGAAAGGCAGGAAATAACCAGTGTTGGAGAGGATGTGGAGAAAGGAAGCCCCGTATACTGCTGGTGGGATGGTAAATTGGTGCAGCCACTGTAGGAAACGCATGGAGGTTCCTCAAAAAATTAAGACCAGAACTACCGTCTGACCCCGCGATTCCACTTCTGGGCGTGTGTCTGACGAATATGAAACACTAACTAAAAAGGTACATGCAGCCCTGTGTTCATCGCAGCGCTCCTCACGGTAGCCGGACGGGAAGTCAGTGCCCATGACCAATGGGCGGAGGAGGAGGTGCGGCAGACCCCCCTACAGAACCTCCAGACAAGCCCGCAGCATTTGCGAAGGAGTGATCGTGTGTCTTTAAAACCGTGTGTGTGCGCGAGCGTGCGCGTGTGCACGCGCAATAAACTATTTTAAAATGTTGATGTATTAATTGGGGTGAGGTTTAGTCTGATAACCCAGGAAGGGGCAATGCTGGTGTGTGGCTATGATTTGTCTCTTATTGAAGACGTGCACGTATCTACGGCAAGTGCTGCTTCACCAATTTCCTTTACCTTTCTAGGGTAGTGCGTCTTTTCAATGATGAGCTGCTCTTTCTTTTCTTATTTTCTTTTCTTTTCCGAGTAGCTCGGTTTACTCTGAGGTCTCCAATGAATGCCATCTGGTCCTAACTGCAATTTTTCAGAATATTTTTTGGTTCCTTCCTGTCTCACCATTACCCCAGCGGGGGGTGCTTTCTTCCATTTTGATGGTTTATTATATTAGATTACTTCATTGTCTATGAATGTTTTTACTCTTTTTAAATTTTCTTTAGTAAGTGTGACATTTTTCATTTCTGAAACAAGCGAACATCAGTCAGGTACTGTTGTACATAGTGTATTGGGATCAAGACAACATAACTTTTCTAATTCAAAGGATTTGTCATTCGATCAGTGTACACTGTACCTTATGTGTTCCTTCCTAATAGCCATGTATGTTCCTGAGACAGGCGGTGGCGTGGGGTGGGGGATCTAGTCTGTTATTTCAGAAAACAGACGGAACAGTAGCTCCCAGCTCGTAGGAAGGAAGGGCAGTGTCCGCCTCAGTACTCTGCCGCTTCCTCCCGTGGCCTCCCGTGGCGAGAGGCAGCAGTGTCCAGGGCCTGCCACCAAGAATGTCTTTGTCTCGCTCCTCACTGAAGCGATTTCAAAGCCTTTGTGCCATCGGGTCACATATAAGACGGACAGATGATTTTAAAAGCGAATAATGAGCCCCGGGATTGGGATAGGGATTAGGAGTCGGCATGATTGGGGGTAAAGTCTCAGGGGAGACATCCCGCCCTCCGCTGTCCCCTCGCACGGTGTTCCCGCGTGTCTGTCCCCTGTGTGTAAGGACAGCAGACACGCTGGATTGTGACCGCACTTGACCTCATTTTAACCTGATTAACTGTAAAGACCCTGTTTCCAAATAAGGCCCCATCTGAGGTCCTAGGGGTCAGGTCCCCAGTGTGTCTTTTGGGGGGACACAATGCAACCCCTGACATTGGCCAGCTCACAGCAGCCATGTGAGCACCCAAACCCGAGACCCGCGCCTTCCCTGGAGACGCGCGTTCGCAGACTGAAGGGAGTCGGGGCGAGGGCCTTGGACATCGCGGGCTGGGCGGCGCGGTTCGCTGTGGTGTGGGAGGAGGCTGTTAGAAACGCAGGCTCAGCCGCCTGGCCAACAAGAACGCCGTCTCCGCGAAAGCCCTCCACATGTCCCACTTCACGTTTTAATTATTTGGTTTTAGAAGAAAACCCTTGATTATATTTATACAACAAGGGACCAAGGCTTATTCTACCTGAAATTTGATGTCGAATGGCTAGCATAGAGCCTCCGAAGTCGCCTCCTCATACAGGCGTCGAGGTCCGGGCTCCTCCTCCAGGAGTGTCCCGTCCAAGCGGCCTGCGCCTCCACTCACAGGGCACCCCTTGCCGGTCCTCCCCTGATTGCAGTAGCTGACTCTGCCTCTCAGCTGTCGTTGTCACCCAAAGGGAGCGGCCACCTTCGAGGGGCTCCCTCCCTGTGCGTTTCCTGAGAGATGAGATGGAAAGCACAGAGAGCGGGCCTTGCAGTGCGTGTGGTTCCGCAAAGTGCACCGTCCGTGTGTGTGTGTGTGTGTGTGTGTGTGTGTGTGCATCGAGGTACCGAGTACAGAGACCCAGCGGGCGTGGGCCGATGGAGACGTGAGCTCTGCGGCCCAGCGGGGCCCAGCGGCCCCGGCTCACGGTGCTCTGCCGGTGTGGGTGCCGTGTGGAGGGCATTGGAGAGGCCTCCGTTCCTCCAGAGCCCGCCTCTGCTGTGCTGCTCGTCCCGAAGCCCCGTCTTTACCCGTCCACCCGCTCCACACCCCGCGTTAGGGCGCCTCCTGAAATGCGAGGACCACCTCAGCCCCAGCCCCTCAGCGTGACCCTACCGGGTCTTTTGGGAAATGGATTCAAGATGCGCCAGTCAACAGAGCACTCCTTTCCCGAGCGCTGAGCCGAGAACGGGGGAGAAGAGCGAGAAGCGAATTCTAAGGAGCCTCCAGAGTCATTTATGGAGCTAATGTAGACGCGGAAAGCAGAAGGGCCAGCTCCGGTATTTCACTGAGTGACCGGTGACTTGGTAGGTTGGAGAGCAGCATTTCTCCATCTTCCTTTTAGAGATGGGACTGTTTTCCAAATTACCTTCCACGGAATCTCGATACATAAAACCCAGCAAAGCTAGGCCTCCGGTTAAAGATGCTGGGGGAGGCCAAGGGAGCCATCGCTGTGGCCGTCCCTTCTGGGACCCGAGGCATCGGGATCACAGGTAAAACGCCCTGCATGTAGCTCATGCGCATGAGCGAGCGAGGGCAGGAAAGTCCACTGCGATCCGACCAGGAGAGGAAGCTCCCAGTGGGAGTCCTCGCAAGTGGGTGTGTGGAGGTGGGATTTGAGTAGATGGAAAGGAGGGAGGAGACAAGAAGTACGAAGAAACACGGGCCGTCTGAGTGCGGTGAGAAGGTGAGGAGGGGGAGACATTACGTATGAGCTGGAAGCGGGCAGCCGGCTGAGATGAGTGAGAAAGCAGGGCGGGAGGCGCCGGGTTGTGATCCTGGGGGCTGACTGGAGGAGGGAGAGGACTGGTGTTCGTTCTCCAGTTCTCCCTTCTTCTCTGGCTCTTCCCAGCTTCTTCGTGAAACACTGAGAGGCAGCCACCCACCTGGGCTCCTCCCTCCCCTGTCCCCAGGGCCCTGTCACACCTGCCGCCCGAGCCTGCCTCCCCACACTGCACCCCCACACAGCCCCGCCCCCGCCCGGGTCCTCTGCCCGCAGTGTGCAATAAGGGCCTGAGATGCCCTCCCCTCTCCTCGAAAAGCTTCCCTTTGCTTCCCTCCCTGGATTGCAAAGGGAGTGTTCACCTTCTAAAGATGGAGAGCTGAGTGTGGCCACAGCTCTTTGTTCCAGGAGAATATTTACCTTAATTCATAGAAATAAATGCCAGGAAGTAGGCCATGACTTGGCTTTCTATTCTCAGAACTGTTCAGGTGTTTTGTGTTTTTAATTCATCGGTTCCCCTCTCCTCATTTTCTGTGTACCGCTGACTCCTCTTGGGTTGGTCCCCATAGCAACGCTGGATAATGCTAATGAAGCCGGCATCCTGGGCTCTCCCACAGAGCCTCTCTGTTAACTAGCCGTGAGCCGCCCTTGCATTTATTATCTCCTTCCCTTAGGAGAAGGCGGTATTGGGCATTTTCCCCGTGATCAGACTTCACTTCCTAAACTGTCACTAGAAATGGGGTCTGATTTACAGGCACTTTTTTGAAGATGATACCCCAGCCCTCCTCCCCCCACACCACACCCTGTGTCAGTGGACGCCTTGTCCTCAGGATGCGGCTCCCCAGCGGCGGCAGCCTCACCTGGGAGCTGGTTAGAGATACAGGCTCACAGGCCACATCCCAGCCCTGCTGCATCAGCGGCTCGGGGCGCCCCGTGCTCTGTGCTTACCAGGCCACCCCGTGATGCTCAGGAGGGAGACCCACAGGACAACACCCTCATGTCCAGGTGACGGGACGTCACACACAGGAGGGAGACCCACAGGACAACACCCTCACAGCCAGGTGACGCGATGTCACACACAGGAGGGAGACCCACAGGACAACACCCTCACAGCCAGGTGACGCGATGTCACACACAGGAGGGAGACCCACAGGACAACACCCTCACAGCCAGGTGACGCGAGGTCACACACAGGAGGGAGACCCACAGGACAACACCCTCATGTCCAGGTGACGGGATGTCACACACAGGAGGGAGACCCACAGGACAACACCCTCACAGCCAGGTGACGCGATGTCACACACAGGAGGGAGACCCACAGGACAACACCCTCACGTCCAGGTGACGTGAGGTCACACACAGGAGGGAGACCCACAGGACAACACCCTCACAGCCAGGTGACGGGATGTCACACACAGGAGGGAGACCCACAGGACAACATCCTCATGTCCAGGTGACGCGATGTCACACACAGGAGGGAGACCCACAGGACAACACCCTCATGTCCAGGTGACGCGATGTCACACACAGGAGGGAGACCCACAGGACAACACCCTCATGTCCAGGTGACGGGAGGTCACACACAGGAGGGAGACCCACAGGACAACACCCTCACAGCCAGGTGACGGGAGGTCACACACAGGAGGGAGACCCACAGGACAACACCCTCACAGCCAGGTGACGGGATGTCACACACAAGAGGGAGACCCACAGGACAACACCCTCACAGCCAGGTGACGGGAGGTCACACACAGGAGGGAGACCCACAGGACAACACCCTCACAGCCAGGTGACGGGAGGTCACACACAGGAGGGAGACCCACAGGACAACACCCTCATGTCCAGGTGACGCGATGTCACAAACAGGAGGGAGACACACAGGAGGGAGACGCACAGGACAACACCCTCATGTCCAGGTGACGGGAGGTCACACACAGGAGGGAGACCCACAGGACAACACCCTCATGTCCAGGTGACGCGATGTCACACACAGGAGGGAGACCCACAGGACAACACCCTCACAGCCAGGTGACGCGATGTCACACACAGGAGGGAGACCCACAGGACAACACAGCCAGTGTGATGGATTCTGCTATCTCATTTTACTGTGTGGTTTTCATTTCTCCTGATAGTTTATACTGTGAAATAGATGAGTACCAACTTGTCTGTTTCTCAAGTTGGGTAAACTTCAAATAGGAAGTTTTTAAAATATCTGGCTATCTATGGGAAACCTTAGCCTTTATGTAGAAACTCCTAAAAATCTTTGTACTGTGTTGTATTTTGGCACAAGAAGTATTTTTTCTGTGGGTCAGTGAACATTTTCATGTACGTATTTATCCCGTGCTGCCACCGGCCTTGGTGGTATTTGGGGAAAACACATCATCATAAATGTCCACTTTCCACGTGATCACGTTGACAAATCAGAATCCAAGTTCTTAGCACCTTTACTTCTAATAGTATTTCCCGGGGGCCCGCGGCACCCCACATTGTTCTTGTGCTCTGTGAGATTCTCCTGCTCTCCCTTCCTGATGTTAGCTGTCGTATTCCAGAGATAATAGCCAGGCTGGTTGCTAATGAAGTCACTTATTCAACTGCTAGGTCATTAGAAAGACATTTAACAAACCAGCAGATGCTCTGAATCTGTTTTGTTATCCCCAAATACAATAAAATAAGATACAGTGAATTTTTTACTTTTGCAGGCATTCAGCTAAATCAAGATTTGTTCTTCTGTCCTGTGTTCTAAAAGGCTGGGTGGTAGAGTTTTCATGCCCTGGTGTTCCAAATCTGAGCAGATCTGTTTCCTGCGTGAAGGCTGCACTGACCCCCCGGCACAGGGTGGACGCCGGGGCGAGGGCCATCACCCTCACTTGTGCAGGAAGTGAGTCACAGAAGCTTTCCAAAAGTTAGTTACTACTAAAAAAGTTACTTTAGGAATTATAATTCCAGAGACAGTGTCCGGTGAGTTTTTTCTGACAGTTTGCTTTTCATGGTTTTGTTTGCAGTATCCAAAGGGACTTTTATTTAAAAGAAAAGGAAGGGAGGGAGGGAGGGAGGAAGGAAGGAAGGGCAAAGTTTTAGGCGAGGGTGTAATGTTGGGGGCTTCGTTAGAGAAACCAAGACACAGTGTAAATGGTGTGAGTGCCAGCACGGAAGTTATAGCTCGGACAGACTGAGTCTCCCTGATTTGGACTTCAGCCTCTAGCATGTTCTTCCTAGAAAAGAGGAAAAAACAATGTGGACAGCGTCCCGATTCCAAGTCAACAGGTAATATGATCTGAGCAACACAGCGATTCCAAACAAAGCACGGCTACGTTAGGGAAAACGGTCTTTAAAATAAATGACCAAACGGGTAGGCGCTTGTGTCGGGCAGGCCGCCTGAGAAGTGGCTGAACTTGGAAAGGAGGAAGGCAAGTCACCCCTCCCCTCAGCCTCGCTCCGTTTTCTTTGATTGGTGCTTCCTTTTGTTTCAAAATACGTCACATACTTTTTAAATATAGGGATCATAGTATATACACGGTTTTGCATAATTTTTCCTGAATATTTTCCCGTGCCACTAAATCTCTCAAAACACATTTCACATACTTTGCTTAATTTCTAGAATCACTTAATCGCTCTCATGGTGAGATGGAGGTCACGTCTGTCTTCCCACGTGTAATTAACAGCAGGAGGAGTCCTGAGTGAAGCTCGCTCCTGCTAGCCCGGGGCGGTTATTTCTGGGAAGGGGTTAGACTAGTTCCCGCTTCACTACATTCGGCTACGTTTGCGAGTGGAGTGTGAGCAATGCGTCCGCCTCCTGAATGCCGGGCCAGAGGAGCTGCAGAGGAGCTGCAGAGGGCAGGGTGGCAGCGGCAGGCGGGCCGCCTGGTGGCGCTGTTCCCACTTCCGCCAGCCACAGGGCACTGTTTTTCTCTTAACAGTTCCTTCCGGACTTGGTAGAATTGTCCATGTCACTTCAAGTTCAATCACAGAACCGCGAGGTTCGAGCCTGGGGTGCTCGGCCACTGACCCCTAACGCCACCTCTAATGGAACTCGCCTCCCGGTTCTCCGCGCCTGGCTCTGCTCAGGCCTCTGGGGGAGACCCCAACCGCCGCTCCAGGCAGGAAGCAGCTGCCCAGGTTGGTTTGTGTTTGGGTTTTTTTAATATATTTTTATTGATTTCCGAGAGGAAGGGAGAGGGAGAGAGAGAGAGAGGAACATCAATGATGGGAGAGAATCATCCATCGGCCGCCTCCTACACGCCCCCTACTGGGGATCAAGCCTCAACCCTGGCCTGTGCCTTTGGGAATCGGACCATAGTCTCCTGGTTCTTAGGTCGACCCTCAACCACTGAGCCACACCGCCGGGCAGGTTCACGGGTGTTAAAAGGCCCTTTCTGGGCACTGCATGGAAGCATGGCTTCCCGCCCGGCTCCCTCTGTCCTCGGTACCTGCTGTCTTCAGCTTTGACCAGGCGCCTGGGGCTGGAATGAGCTTTGACGGGCTCCTTCCACACCAGCAGTAACATACCTAGAGACCAGCTGGAAAGTCTGCTTGACTCACAGACAGCCATTTGCTTTTCTGGCTTAAAAAAAAAAAAAAAAGAGGATGTGAAAGGAATTTGCTAAGTCCCATAAAGAGCTGATGGTGGGTGTTTTGGATGCCCACATGTCTTTCTGGTTGTGTCTTCGACTTTCAGATAAGAAAGGCGATCACTTCACTTGGGCCTTACAGCTAGCCTTTTCCTGGGAGAAGAGAATGAGAACACTCGTATTGAAGCGAACACCAAAACCTCAGTTTCTAGGGTTCACCTCTCCCTCACTTATCTCCAGGCTTCCTGTCGGAGTATTACCACATGTAACCTTTTGCCCCAAATCCCTATGTTCTCTGACCTTCCCAGTTCCTCTAGAATGGGTCTGTTTTCACCAGTGTCTTTATAATCGTTTCTCCACTGGAAGACCCCACGCTCATTTGTTTAATCCTCTTGCTCAGCAAAGCCTCTAGGCAGAGCTCTTTGTGATTCGCTTGCCTCCACGTGCATATTTTTCATATTTTTAATAGAAAACTTTTTTAAAGCAAGGTGACCTGAACTTCTCTTTGTTCCCAATAAAGTCAGCTTTTTTCTTTTCAAGTAGCATCCTTTGACTTACTTGAAGGCAATAAACATCTTAGAATTCTTAGTCTTTTAAGCACTGTACTAAAAGTTTAGTCTCATCCTCTATAAGCATTTATTCTTCTATTTTAAACTTTCATCTTCAACGTCTGTGGCAGATGAGTGCCAGCGATGTACTTGCTCTCTGTAGAATGTGCTGTTCCCTGACCCACGCCTTTCCATGTCCACCGTGGGTCTTACCCCCACCCATGGGGGCGCCCGCATCCATGGCGCCACCTCCTGCATCTGCCCTGCTCCTGCCTCACGCCTGTCCCAGTAGATTCTGTCCTCCTTCATGTTCTGTCTTCCAAACCACTGACATTTTAAAACAATAAATTTTTTTAAAGATTATTATTGAGCCCGGCTAGCATCACTCAGTGGTTAAGCGTCGACCTATGAACCAGGAGGTCACGGTTTGATTCCCAGTCAGGGCACAGGCCCGGGTTGCAGGCTTGATCCCCAGTGGGGATCGTGCAGGAGGCAGCCAATCAGTAATTCTCTGTCATCACTGATGTTTCTGTTTCTCCCTCTCCCTTTCACTCTGAAATCAATAAAAATATTTTTAAAATAAAATAAAGATTATTATTGCGCCATGTTTATAGAGCACTTGCCCAGATTTGTGGTTGTTAAAATGGCCAAGCTGCTGGCCAAGAATTTTCATTTTTAGTTTCCGTTTCTTAGATTATCTGTTTATTTGACTTAATTACTGGTGTATTTATGAAAAATATACTGCATGTGGTCATTTTCTGTATTAACACATTAAAAGCTAAAATGTTAATTGTATCAGTAAGGTCATTTAATGACAAACATTTTGTTCCATGCAGTTATCTCTGAGCATGTTGGGGGGTTTTTTAATCCTCATCCGAGGACGCTTTTCCATTGATTTTTAGAGAGTGGAAGTGGGAGAGAGAGACACAGAGAAAAAAACATTGATGGGAGAGAGACGCATCGATTGGTTGTCTCGCACATGCGCCCCAACTGGGGCCAGGGATTGAGCCTGCAACCGAGGTACGTGCCCTTGACCAGAATCAAACCCAAGACCCTTCAGTCCGAAGGCCGTCGCTTTAACCACTCAGCCAAACCGGCTAGGCTAGGGCTCTCTGAGAATGTTTTGTAAATAATATAGAGGGTTATATATTTGTTAAAATATATTTTGTCTTATTAGTACAAAATATTTAGAAACTTCACAGCTTAACATTTAAGAGATCATTATGTTTTAAATTTGATTCATTTTTAAAAATGGGTACTTTGGGTTGTAAAAGTTGATGAATAATACTGCATAGCTTTATAGGTAGGGATTTAAGCATTCACAGTGTCCATAAAAAAGTAATAGAGTTAGAAAGGAGAAACAGTAAATGCTTATACACTGTAGTTAAATAATATTTCTATAGTCAGGGAAGAGCAGGACCCCTACGTCCCTGACCATGACTAAATACTGCGGTGCTTGCTCAGGGAGCGGGTAATGGCTCAGGCGCTTCCTCGTCAGCCGGGGCTCTCCGGGTCTCCTCCCTTTTCAGGCTGCGTCTCTTCCATCGCAGGGTCTCATTCCCCGTCAGTGCCCACTGCTGCCTGGGGCCTTGGGGATACTGTCTGTCTCTTGCCAGGTAGTATTTTTAGCTCCCTGTACGGCAACTTTGTATTTGGGCTTTTTGGAATGAACCCATTCCGGTTAAACTGTTCATAAAGCTGTTTTGGTGAAACAAGCGCTGTTTTCTCACCGTTTGGGGCATAAAACTGTAGCCGCCCGAGGAAGGGCGGCGCCCCAGTTGCTGTGGCTGTAACTGGGCGCAGGCAGTGAGATCTGGTCGGAGGGCCTGATGAGCCTGTGCCCGGGGCTGTCGTAACTTCACTGGGCAGGCCGCAGGCCGAGACCCACGTCTGCAGGGCCAGCGTTCATGGCCACAGCGAGGCCCTGGCTGAGCGCTGCGAGACACGGTCCCGGGAGCACTTTCCAGAGAGGGGCAGCTGGCTCCCTGTCCCACCTCTTCCTTCGCTAAGGGCTGTAAGCGCAAGCGCTGAGCTGCTATCGGTCTTAACCCGGGCCTGCGTCACCTGCCCCAGTGTCTGCCCTGAAAATCCTGCGTTACATACATGTGCTCCTGCTCTAGTGACCGTTACACTCCCGGAAACTGCATCCTGCAGTCACAGGGCAATAACATCTGTGGGGAGACGGGGCAAGGAAGCTACTCAGAGCCTGTGTGACCACAGCAGCCCGGTTCCGAGAGCAGCGTGCTGGCGGGCACACTGGGCTTGGGTCCCGACTCAGCCCGGACCCGGCATCCCCGAGCTCTGGACTCGTGCTGCCTCCTGCGGGATAGAGCCCCCGGGACTGGTGCCCAGGGGGACAGTTCCGTCCAAGGTAACTACGGGCTCGGGATGCAGACCTCTACCCATCCGCTGTTCCGTTGTTCAGATTTTTATTTTTAGAGCAGTTTTAGGTTTACAGCAAAATTGAGAGGGAGATAAAGAGATGTCCCATACACCCGTACCCCACACGTGCATAGTCCCCCCCCTGGCCAACAGCACTCACCAGAACCAAGGATGGACCTACAGTGACACCCCGTAGTCACCACAGGCCACCGTTTACCTTAGGGTTCACTCTTGGTGGTGTACATTCTGTGGGTTTGGACAAATATATGATGATGTATGTCCATCAGTATTATATACAGAGTGTTTTCATTGCCCTGAAGTTCCTGTGTCCCCCTAACTCTATTCCCCCTCCCCCACAGCCCCCTCCCCCCGCCGGCCTCCACGATCTTTTCATTGTCTCCATGGTTTCGCCCTTTTCAGAAGGTCGGACAGTCGGATCAGGCGGTGTGTAGCCCTGTCAGCTTGGCTTCTTGCATTTATCGGGTGCGGTTAAGACTCCTCCGTGGCTCTCCGGCTTTTAGCGCTCGCAGTATTCCACTGTCTGGATGGACCAGTTATCCATCACCGGCTAAAGGGCGCCTTGGTTGCTTCCACGTGTTGAGTTAATCTCTGTAAGAGATGCTCGGTCCGTGTCTAGTTGGGGTTTTTATGTAGGTGTTCAGTTTTTCTAGCACCATCGCTGAGGAGACTGTCCTTCCTCATGCCGTGTTCTTTCTTCCTAATGCCGTGTGCTTTCCACACAGGAAGCAGTGCCTCCCCAGCGTCTCCGTGTGCTCACATCGGGGGAAGGGCGGCAGGTCTTGAAGCCTCAGGTGATTGTGAGGAAGGACTTACCTGGGATATTCAGGAATTTTGATAAATTTGTTCCTCATTTCTTTAAATAATACAAAAACTTGCCCTGATTGCATCAGATCATTGTTTTGCTGAAAAAAAAAAAATACTATTAACCAATACAACTTATATTTATACTAACATTCTTTAGTTTATTAAATATGTATTAGCAAACTCACAGTAAAGAAACACATTGTAGCCGAAACCGGTTTGGCTCAGTGGATAGAGCATCGGTCTGCGGACTCAAGGGTCCCAGGTTCGATTCCAGTCAAGGGCATGTATGTACCTTGGTTGCGGGCACATCCTCAGTAGGGGGTGTGCAAGAGGCAGCTGATCGATGTTTCTCTCTCATTGATGTTTCTAACTCTCTATCCCTCTCTCTTCCTCTCTGTAAAAAATCAATAAAATATATTGTTTTTAAAAAAGAAAGAAACACATTGTATCACTAAAGATTAATTTGATTACATTTCACACTAAGTCATTTCTATTTTTAGTCTGCTTACTATTTACAAAATATCAACAAAACTGTTGTAGTAAAAATTACTCATACTAATGGAGTAAGACATCAAACGCTAAACTAAAAACATGACATAGCTATTTAATTTTGGAAATAGAGAAATATCAGTCCCACAACTTAGAAATTTATGACTCTATCCAAAACACTAATTACACGTAATAGGGAATATCAGGTAGGTAATTTACAATTTTCTAGCTGCCAGCCCATTTCATGCAAATATTGACTTGAATGCTAACTCCGAGGTAACTGCCTGTCAGATCAATCAATCAATCAATATCCCAGGTAAGTGAGAGGCGGTTAAGCCCGCCTCTGTGCACGGTCCCCCAGACACCGCTTGCTTGGAAAGCACAGGCAGCCAGCGACCAGCCAGATCGTTCGGAGTCAGATTTCCTCCCTCTCTCCTCCCTCCCACCTTCCCCTGGAGTCCAGTAACTAAGAGCACTCCCCAGCCCGCCTGTTTCCCATTCCCGCCCAGTCTCTGGTTCCAGTGGCCCTCCTGTCGCTATTCTGATGAATTAAATTTCCATTAACTGGGGGTGAAATGTTAACCCAGCCTATACTGAGGTTCCTCTCCTATGAAGACTTTCCTTCATTTCTCCTGGCTAGAGGTTTTTTTTCCTCCCAATCTCTTAGCCCTTGATTTATATGGCCAACTTTGCGTACGTTGGATTGCATTATAAAGATTTGTACTGTTGTCTTATCTTTTACTCTAGATGAGCAGCTACTTCAGGATAGGAGTTTTATGTTCAGCTTTGTATTTTTGGAGAGTTCCTAGCATACATTTTCTGCATAGTAGGCATTCAGTTATAAAATGGTAAGTTTAATCAAATTTTGCATCTTACATGTCAAAACTTAGAAGGTGACCAGATAAAACTACTTGCTTTACTTCTTAATTCTGCCTGTCACCATCACTTTGAGGAACTCGTCCAATAACATGCTTTTTACTTAAAAAATTCAATATTAAAGAAAAGTTTGGATAAGTGCATCTGTTCATAATCTCTCATTGTCTTTTGTATATTTTTTTCAAGTCTTGTACTGGAATGTGCGTGCATGTACATGTATGTGGGTGTGTGCAGTTCACTGTGATTTAGGCTCTTTTCAGTTAATATCAAACATGGTTTCAGTCTTTCTCAGTGTCTTCCTAACTGGCGTTGGCAGGTGCGCACCACCATGCGCAGGCGCCGTAACTTGCAGGCCGGGTCCGTGCTCTGCTTTCTCAGGGATGTCGTGATAAAGGCTTCGTGGCTCCTTAGCTTGTGTTAATGAGCTCCTTGCTCCGAGCACCGCTTGGGTAGGTGTGAGGTTGAGTGTGTGCAGCCTGCTTCTTTCCCGGGGGAAGCGGCAGCCCCAGCGCCGGTGGGGGCCGACCCTGCGCAGCCTCCTGGGTGGGCCCGGCGTGTGCTGGAGGGGGACGCGCCCCTGTGTTTGCGTCCACCCCCACTCCCCACTCCCTGCAAGAGTACCGTAAATCGCTCTCAGTACTGGGCCTCGGTGACTTACAAAATGAATTCTCAGCCCAGGGGAAATTAAAGAGGGTCTTCCCGTCTGACTGAGCTTTGGAGGTGGATTGTGGTTAAAGGCCTAGATCCAGCCTTTCCCCTCTTCCAGGTGCATGGGGAGGGGCTGCTCTTAGCCCTCAGAGAACTGGCTCGCGTAGGAAGTAGAGGCCGTGCTGGAGTGTAAGAAAACTCTCACGAATGTAGAGACCAAGTTACCTTCCTTAGAGTTTAAGTATCAGGATAAAATCAAGACAGCAAAGGAGATCGCCTCGGAAAGATAAATGTCTGCCCGATCGAAAGCGTAAGGGACAGGCTCGAACACATTGTCCAGGCTTGGGAAAGCGTTGAAGAAAGCACTTAGCTCAGTAAGGTACACGATGGAAATAAAGAAGGCTCGGAAAGAAATGTCCACAATGAAAACTAGGTCCCCTGGGGACAGGATTCAGCTCTTCAGGGCGAGGCCCCGCCCCTCTGGAGTGGGCTCGGCCCGTGGTCGGCGAACTGCGGCTCGAGAGCCACATGCTGCTCTTTGGCCCCTTGAGTGTGGCTCTTCCACAAAGTACCACGGCCTGGGCGAGTCTGTTTTGAAGAAGTGGTGTTAGAAGAAGTTTCAGTTTAAAACATTTGGCTCTCAGAAGAAATTTCAATCGTTGTACTGTTGATATTTGGCTCTGTTGACTAATGAGTTTGCCCACCACTGGGCTAGGCTCTTCAGGGCGAGGCCTCGCCCCTCTAGATTGGGCTTGGCTCTTCAGGGCTAAGCTCTGCTCTTAGGGTGTAAAAAAAAAAAAGAAAGAAAGAAAACTAAGAGTTTGTTTCCAACATTTTCCAAATAAAACAGCAAAAACAAACCCAAACACCCTGCCCGTCTTGATACTCCCATTTTTAGGACGGTTATCAATTAATTAGGTTATGGGAGTGTGATGACCCGGAGCGCCATTAACCGGTATGATCCTAGGTGGCAGGTAATGTTAGCTCGTGTTACCTGTATGTGGAGTGTGCGGCCTGTTGTCATGTTCCAGTGGATGTAAAATACTGTTAACAAGCTTCATCAGTATATCACCTCTCCCACTGTGTTTTACAGCATTTAACCTGCAACTGAGAACTGTAGGGTCCAGAACTGCTTGATTTCATCGCCTAATTTAATAGACAACCAGCAGCACACCAGTCCTGTTGCTACTTCCTCTGAAGTGCTTGTCTATGTTTAACAATCTCCCAGTTCCCATGTGTACGTGCCTTTACCTCTCCTGGTATTGAATTACGTTATGGAACTGAGATAGACAGTCTGACCCAGCAAATGTGAACCTGCGAGCGATGTAGTAGAGGACATTGTGAGTCACCGCCCTGTCCCCTCGGCGAGGGGACTCCTGCTCCCACAGCCCTGCACACACTGTCTCTATCTGCCACAAAGCGTGGGCACTTTGGCCTCGGTGACCAGGGTCACGTGGGTGCTATTGAGCGGGAAGGACCAGCGCTCAGTCCCCTCGGCCGGTTTGGTGAGGGATGGGCATCCCCTCATACATCCCTGTCCATTCCTGAGTGACCGGGTCAGTGAGTTACTCAGCTACAGGGCCCTTTAGAAATACGGTGCGGTAAGAGAAAGGAAGAAATCACATTGAACAGTGGAATTAGTAGTAACCTGATTCCAAGGAGATCAGCTGGAGAAAGCTGTTATTCTGAGGAAGGCTCCCTGTCCTTCCTTGGACGCCAGAGGCCTGACCCCATTGCCTGGTCACCAACTACCCAGGGGCCTGCAGAGGTGCCAGCTGCACCCCAGGGGCCTGCAGTGGGTCCCTAGCACAGCTGATTGTGGCCAGGGCCCTGAGTTCAGAGGTGCCCACACCGCGGCTGGGACAGATGCTGTAGGTGGTGGTAGGGAAAGGGATAGCGCAGAGGGGACAAGGGTCCCCAGGTACGCCTAGGAACTGAGCGCTCACCTCTGTTCACAAGACCTTGAACTACGATACATAGTGGAGTGTAAGCAAATGGTAGATGTCAGTCAACATTGAACACTGCCACCTGGGCCACCAGCTCCTGCAGCGTCGACCCGCTGTGACAGCTCCTCTGTGCACGTGACAAATAGTCAGCAAAGGAGAGGCTGCAGGTGCCCGGAAGCAGCTGGGAACACGGGCTGGCGTCCCTGAGGCCTCAGTGTGTGCGCTCACCTCCCATCCAGCGGTGACTCGGCCACAGGTCAGCGCCCGGCCTTAGACCCCTCCAGGGGCCCCCAGAATTGCTGCCATGGGCCAGTGTCCAAGGTTAGACAGCTGCCCTGCCAAACGGGTCCCCATTCCAGCAGCCAGTGGGGGGTGGGAGCAGTTTCGCAGCCTCCTCCCTCGGGGTGGCGGAGCCGTTTGAAATGGTGCTGCGGGTCCGGCCTGTGCGCCTCGTCCTGAGACAGGCAAGTACCTCGGGGCCCTTTCGTGCAGGAGGGAAATCTTTCCCTACGGAGGCCGGTTTCAGCTCCTCTCTCTCCTCGCTCTCCCAGATGGTCGGGACTGCATCCTGGAGCCGCTGTCCCTGCCCGAGGGCGCGGGGCACAGCGGCGCCCCCGAAGGCTCGCCCTCCGTGCCCTGTATCTTCTGTGAAGAACACTTCCCCACGGCGCAGCGGGACCCGCTTCTGAAGCACATGATTATCGAGCACAAGCTCGTCATAGCCGATGTCAGGCTGGTCGCTGACTTCCGGAGGTAAGTGTTGGTTTCCTTCGTAACGAGCTGAGTTGATTATTCCCTGAGGAGGCCTGACTTCTGTATAACCCTCCCCTGTGCAGCATGCACATCGATGGCCTTCAGGCTTCCCCTGGGCTTTAAGGGGCCTGCGCACTCTGGCCCCGAGTGTGGAGGCTGCGGGGGTGGGGGTGTCGCACGCTGCCGTCCTGCGGGTTCTGGAAGCAGACCCGCTGCCCCAGCAGAGAACTCCCCTTGCCCCTGCCCAGGCCGCTGGCTGTGGGCCTCCCCCGGGCTGCTCTCACTTTATGTGTGGGCCACAGGCGCGCTCGCTGATTCGGGCCTCCCGGGAGCCCAGGAGAGACTGGCAAAGGCCCCAGAGGGCCGTGTTCGAACAGGGATCCTCGACCCCCTTTAAGCACAGAGCGTGTTGCCTGAGGAGCTCTCACGGCGAGCCCCTTGCCCTGAGTAAAGTCTCCTGTCACCGCACCCACAGCGGCGTCCTCTTGGTGTGGAACTGGCACCGACGGCCATCACTTGACACTGTCGACTCTAGAGCCAACATTCCACCTCCTGTCTCCCCCGAAGGGGCCCGCACTCTCCTGGTCCCGTCCCCGCGTGGGACTGCCGCTGCCAGTGTACGCCTTGTTAGACCCCCGGGAAGATGGGCCGCGGCTGCCTCCCCTCGTCCTCCCCCTCCTCCCCTCGTCCTCCCCCTCCTCATCAGACATGCAGGTCTGGGCGGTGCTCTGCCTTTATATCAGCCTGTGTGCTTCTAACTCTGCTCCTGAGGTAGAAGAATTCAAACCTGGACCGTCTTGCCCGGCCGGCGTGGCTCAGTGGTTGAGAGTCGACCTATTGACCAGGAGGTCACGGTTCGATTCCCGGTCAGGGCTCAGTCCCCAATGTGGGGCATGCAGGAGGCAGCCGGTCAGTGATTGTCGTCACTGCTGTTTCTCTCTCTCTCTCCGTGTCCTTTCCTCTGTG
The DNA here is from genome assembly GCF_027574615.1 of Eptesicus fuscus. Taxonomy (NCBI): domain Eukaryota; kingdom Metazoa; phylum Chordata; class Mammalia; order Chiroptera; family Vespertilionidae; genus Eptesicus; species Eptesicus fuscus. The sequence goes on along the minus strand of NC_072486.1, from coordinate 3,284,420 downwards.
AAATCAATAAATAGATAGTTTTTTAATATTTTTTAAAACTTCACCATCTTTCCAAAGGCCAAGTTTGCCGCACATCAGACACATACAGAACTTTTTTGGAGCTTTTTTTCTCGTTATGGAGACATTGGCTGACTTCTCATCCCATTATTATCATGACGTCTGTTATTTTGATGTGTTAAGATAGACACCCAACTTTCCATTGATTGGAAAATGTGTACATTTTTAATTCATATAAATTAAGTATGATTTCAGAAAAACTTCATTATCACATAAAATAACTGATTTTTAACTTTCCCATATGGCTATTTATTGAATTTGGGGATAGTCAAGTTTAATCATTTCCATGCCTTTACAGAGTAATTTCACTTTATTAAATTTTATACTTCTACAATATTCTGCTGCCTTTCTATTTATAAATTGTCTAGCAGTGTTCAGTCAACATTCGCTTTGTGGCTTTGGGATAATTAAATGTTATATAAAATCCTGTCACTCTAAAGAAAGGGCCGTAGTGAGTCTCCTCACCACCTCTTTGCTTTGCCTGCGCAGGTACGTCCTGTACTGGAGGAGGAGGTTCAGGGAGCAGCCCGTCACCGACTTCTGCAGCGTGATCCGCATCAACTCCGCCGCTCCGCTGGGTCAGTGCGCGTCGGGGCTGCCGCCTTTCCCGGGACCCAGAATTCACAGGGGGAGTCCCACTTCCTCCAATCAGAATTCTCTCACTTCCCCGAGAGCCAACATTTAACTGCTGTCTTATTGTTGCCTAACTTCAATAAAGCTAAGAGACCAATACTCCAGAGGAGACTTCTTAATAGACACACACATAGAGATAGAGATAGAGATAGAGATAGAGATATAAATATAGATATAGATATATAGATGGATATAGACATAGATATGGATATAGGTAATGGTTATGGATATAGATATAGATTAGATATGGGTATGGATATGAATATAGTTATAGATATGGATAGAGGTAATGGATATAGATATGGATATAGATTAGATATAGATATGACTGTATAAGGATATAGATATAAATTAGAGATAAGGATAGAGATGGAAGTAGATATAGAGTAAATAGGGATATAGGTATGGGTATGCATATCGACATGGAGGATATAGGAATGGATATGGGTATGGATATAGATTAGATATGGATCTAGAGTAGATGTGGATAACGATATGGATATAGTCATGCACATTTTAAGGAGTAAGGCCTGGGGAAAATGGTAAACGTTGTCTCCCTGACCTCTCACCCCACAGAAGAGCAGGACAGCTACTTCCTGCTGTGTGACGTGCTGCCGGAGGACCGGGTGCTGCGGGAGGAGCTGCAGGCGCAGAGACTGGTAAGGCCTGTGCGAGGGAGGCGCCGTGCTGGGAGCACACCCGTCACTGTGCTGCTGTTCTCTCGTTGTTGCTGGTGTTACTTTTATTCTGGAAACTTTCAAACGTACACAAAAGAGGAGGCGCTACATCCAGACCTTAGAACAGTAAAGCGTGCCCGTGACTGAAGATTAAAGCCTTCCCTGCTAAAAATGCAGGGGAACTTGGGGCTCTGCTTTCTTCCTGGATTACCTCTAAAATAGCAGCAAAGCTTCCACATTTAGGTGTAATTTTAACCGCCTGACACATGCTGGGGGTCAGCCGTCGCGGAAAAATGCCGTCGGCTGACATGGAGTGGAACTGAACGCTCCCCCTCACTGGAATGGCTCTGCCCGGCCCCGCTTTGATCCTGGCCAGAGGCCTGTGCTTGATGCCCACAGTGGCCTTTCTCCTTTCCAGCCTGAGCCGCGGAGAGCTAATTTTAATACCTCAGCAGCTGTCGTCTTTAAAGAGGTAACAGTGTGTACGCGTGTTAAGTTTTCATTTTCAGAAGTCCAGCAGAAAGCCATGTCTAAGTTACTCTGTCTAACAGTGTGGCTTTTCATTGCTGTTTGTGGTTGCGCTCGATTATTACTTGGATGGACCCGTCCTTCCTTCAGGGGCCACTTCTTCGTGCCCCTGGGACCTCTGGACTCGGCCAGATGTGTTAGGAGGGGCCTGGGGTTCACTGTTTCTGCTAAACCCTCAGGGGGCGCGGAGGAACCTAACCCCAGCGGCCTATCACGTGACCTGAGAAAGCCCTGAGGCGCGTGGTACCTTGTGACCGTCCCAAATGCTGACTCTCGTAAGGAAGGTGGTGCTGTTGGGTGTTGGTTTATAGGCAAGAAAAAGACGCGTTTCTGTAGCAGCAAACCCGTGCAGGAGCAGGGCCTGCGTTTGTCTTCTCCTCCTGTTCTCACGGCCTAACGTCTGCAAAGCAGGGATCAGTTTGCTGTCAGCTTTTACGATTTTGTCTGCTTATACTTATTCTTAATTTCCATTAGTTTTCTCACTCTTGCCCACGGTGGCCTTGAGAATGGCCAAGTGGTCATAATCCGGGTACCCACAGGGTCTCTGTAAGAACTCAAACCCCACTGCTTCCTCCCTGTGTCACTCAGTACAGACCCTCCTACTACCAACCCACTGCTTCCGCCCTGTCACTCAGCACTGACCCTATCGCCCCTCCTACTACCAACCCCACTGCTTCCGCCCTGTGTCACTCAGTACTGACCCTATCGCCCCTCCTACTACCAACCCCACTGCTTCCGCCCTGTGTCACTCAGTACTGACCCTATCGCCCCTCCTACTACCAACCCCACTGCTTCTGCCCTGTCACTCAGCACTGACCCTATCGCCCCTCCTACTACCAACCCCACTGCTTCCGCCCTGTGTCACTCAGCACTGACCCTATCGCCCCTCCTACTACCAACCCCACTGCTTCCGCCCTGTGTCACTCAGCACTGACCCTATCGCCCCTCCTACTACCAACCCCACTCCTTCCGCCCTGTGTCACTCAGCACCCAGAGTCTTCACTGAACATCTACAGATAGACTCGTGTCCCTAGAAGTAGCTGCATCCATTAATTGTAAATGACAATTAAAATTCTGACCCCTCTTCCCACCTGGGGGTTTTCCCCACATCCAGCGGTTCCCCAACATCATGAGGTGTCCTCCATTCAACTCACTTTGGACACTGTCTTCCCAAGAGCATGAGGCTAAGGGCTCAGCCCCACAGGACGGCCCCCACTTCAGATGCCAACCACAAGCCCAGGCCCCCCTGCTCTGACCCACCGGCTGCAGAGCTGAGGTGCTCCTAGGGTTCAGGGAACCTGCTGGAGCGGCTGGCAGAGCCCAGGAAGCCTGTCTGCTGGCGGGTTACGGGTGTGTCGCACAGATGGGAGGGAGGGACTGAGCTCAGCCGGTGGGAGCGTCGGGGAAGGCCCGTGCAGGGGCCTCTGTCCCTGTGGGTCCGGCCGGGGGACAGCACGAGGACCCATTGTGGTCCGTCAGCCCAGGAGCTCCGACCCTGCCCTGGTCGGTGTGGAGGCTCAGGCCTGCGGGACCAAACCATCGGCCGCGGGTGATGGAACTCGGCCTCCAGCCGCTCTCCCTGCAGGGAGGTGGGTGGGGTTGGGCCCGAAAGTTCCGACCCTCAGATCACGTTGACTCCGTGTCACAGTCCCTAGGTGCCCCCAGAGTCACTTCAGTGCACAGCAGGGGACACCGTGCAGCCTCCACCTTAGGAAATGCCAGGGATCTCAGGAGCCGTGTGCCAGGACAGACAAGACCAAACAGCCGCTTCTCACTACAAGTCACATCACACCTGTCCCCAGCCTCAGTCCCACAGGTGGCAGAGGTGATGGAAGGGAGCCTCATGGCGGCCTAAAAGCAGCATGCACAGAACTGCAGGCGGCTCGCACGTAGTCGCTGAATTCCTGCCCAACCAGGTGATCGCCCGAGAAGTTCCAGGCGGGCGTGTCGCAAAGCGGGCGGGCTAAAGCAGAAGGGCGACTCCTACGTGTGCTTCTCTCGGCGACGGAGACGGTGGTAGAATGACCTTAGCGCTTGTGAAGACGGAGACCAGGCACGCATCACACTTCGGACAGCCTCTGCCCGTGGAAAGCGCTCAGCAGGTGTTGTTGATCACACAGCTAACAGTGATACCGCATCTCAGCAGTGCGCAGGCCGGGGGAGCGGGGAGCTGTGGAAGAGGGAGGGAGGATGCATATAGACCTGAACTGACAAGAGAAAAATCCTGGTGTCCTAAATTACATTACAGTGGCGGAGAGTGAGGGGAAGAGGCGGGAGTGGTCAGCCAGGTAGCAGCTGTGGGCCAGCTAACAAGGCGTTCCCGTTCCTTAAAGTCTGTCCGAGCCGGGACTCTACCTCCACCTCCCGCAGCTGAGCCCCTGCGGGACTCTCAGGACTGTCGCCGGTGACCAGTCCAAACAGTGAAGCGCTCTCCCGTGTACATTGTGCACCTGCCCGGGAACGTGCCCCGCGTCCGGCCTGTGAACCCGCGTGCGGCGTGTGACAGACTCTAGTGAGCGTTGTTGACTCTGTGGTTGGAGACGGCAGCCTTGGTTTCACGCCCCGAGGCAGAGCAAGCGGTCCCCGGGGGATCTGTCGTTCCTACGTCAGTTTCTGCTTTCCTCGGTACAAGTACTTACTGACGTGTTCTAGTTGCTTTTTCCTGAATTGGCTGGTTTCTGTCATTGCCCACCTGACGCACACTGTTGTTCCTGCTCCCGTGTCCGTCCCCCGCGCCGGTGCCGAGAGCCACCTGCGCTGTCTGCGGTTTCATTGGCGTTGCCCTGCCTCAGCGCCTGCGTCAGGATGGACGAGCGGGCCCTCTGCTGCCCAGCTGCCATTTTAAACCCGTTAGACAAGCGCACAGCCTGGTACGACGACCCTCCGCCTACTCCACAGGCTGGCCCTGTGTTCTCACAACGGTGGCTTTTACCCAGCCTGCTTTGCAGTGACAGTTGATCTGGTTTCATCAGCTGCCTGGAGAAGTTGAAACGCCTAACATCTGAGGCACTCTTCGACCTCCTGTGAGTCCATGAGTGAAGTCTAGCGTGCACCAGCATGGCTTGCCACCATGAAGCCCTCGCCTCCCCGGTCTAAAACGGCGGTTTTCTGTGCTCTGTGTGCCCTGAGTGGCGCGAGGTCCGTCCTGCAGGTCGGAGCTCCGGCATCTTCCACGGCTGTGACTTCTGGGCTCTCCTGGGGCCTGCTCTGCCGGCTCGAGTCCAGCCTGAACACGTCCAGCTCAGGATCTGCACAAACATCCAAGCATCCGGTGGCTTCCTTGAGCTCCTCTGCAGCTCCCTCCTTTCTGGTACCTTGTCCCACAGATTCCACTCACTTGAATATCTTTTTTTTTAATGTGTATTTTTTTTATTGGTTTCAGAGAGGAAGGGAGGGGGGTAGAGAGACCAAACAGACACTTCTCACTACAAATCACTCCCCACTGGGGATCAGGCCCACAGCCAGGCATGTGTCCTGACAGGGAATTCAACCATGACCTCCTGGTTCATAGGTTGACGCTCAACCACTGAGCCACGTCAGCCAGTCTCACTTGAGTATCTTGAACTCCTGTCTCTTTTCTCTCTACCCGGGAGGCAGCTGTAGTTCGATTGGGTTTAATTTCTCTGTGTTGCAATTTGGAAAACACACCCAACAGAGAACGGCGATGTATTATCTTGTCTCTCTGAAGGGTCCCAGCCCTGTGCTGTCTGTTACCCGATGTGAGAAAACAGTCAGCTCTCTGAGGCAGCCTGTGCGGTTCACAGGGGAGTGTGATGTCCTTCCTCCCGTTACGCCTGGGAGCCGGAGAGCAGGAATCTCTCTCTATTACGGTCGCTTCTAGATTTTTTTCTTCAGTGGATTACTGTTTGGGATGTTTGGTGAGACATTTCCAGAAAGGCCACATGGGCCGGGATAAGCCGCTAGACCCTCGCTCGTGTTTAAGCTGTTCCATAAATACTGACGGCATCAGCAGTAACTTCACGAAGCTCCTATTTTGAGCCCCGTGCAATGAGAGACGCTGGAGAGTAGATGCCAGTGTAATACAAGAGCAGTATAGAGACTTTTATAACTTCAAAGACTTTTCCTATCCTTTCCACAGAGAAAGCAGGCGACCGCTCCAGAGGGAGGGTGGGGGTGAGCAGAGGATTGCTGTTGCCTGGGTAACAATTACATCCCACATTTAATAACCCAGGCACAAATGAACCCTGTCCATCAATTGCCCAACTTCAGGTGGCACCAAAGTGTATTTCAGATTATCTGAGTCAGAGAATAGCCAGGTAATTATGCGTGTAAACAATGTTTAGGGAAAGTCTTCCCAGCAGCCAAAGGGAGGATGGGCCGATGGAAAGACGGTGAGGTTGGGAGATGCTGGAGACGGCTCACGGTAACCCCACAGCGACTGGTCGGGAGGGGCCTCGGTGATGGCGCTGGGAACGGTGGAGAGAAGCAGCAGGAACGGTCGTGCAAGTGAACAGAACTTGGTTCCAAAGTAAACCGGACCACAGGAAGGAGCAGGTCAAAGATCCACCACGTGTTTGTCTCAGAGACGGTGAGGAGCAGAGCTGACTAGTGAGGAGGGAGAAGGGCGAGGTGGGGAAGGACAGTGAGGCGCCGTGGACTGAGTTCTGCACAGCCTTCAGTGGAGTGTCTGCAGGCGTTTGCCAGGGTGGGTTGGAATTTATTTTAAATATACTTTTATTGGTTCTTTTTTTTAATATATTTTAATTGATTTCAGGGAGGAAGGGAGAGGGAGAGAGAGAAATATCAATGATGAGAGAGAATCATGGATCAGCTGCCTCCTGCATGCCCCCTACTGGGGACCACGCCCATATCCCAGGCATGTGCCCTGACCAGGAATCAAACTGTGACCTCCTGGTTCATAGTTCAACGCTCAACCACTGCGCCCCAGGGGCCAGGCATGGAGTTGGAAGTTAAATGCAGGCGGAATGGAGAAATTTAAAATGCTGTCCGCGCCCCTCCACGCTGCGCCCTGTGCTTCCACCCGGTGCCCTCCCGTCCAGGCTGGCGGTGCGGCCCTCGCTCCCTGTGCGCTTCCAGGTCTCAGCGGGCATCTGCTTCTCTTTGCAGAAAGGAATCCTGGAGCAGCAGCAGCGGGAGCGAAATGACAACAGTTTCCATGGCATCTGTATGTTTTGCAATGAGGAATTCCTCGGAAACAGGTTTGCCATCATGCGTGTCTTTAAACGTGGCTGCTTCGTGTGAAAACTCATCAGAACATGGGTTCCCTCAGCACCCTTCCTACTGCCAGCAGAGATTTTAAAGGTGAACTGTAGTTGCTGTGAGAGTAGGGAAATGCCTTTCTTAATTGGCCGACAGGAAGACGGGGAGCCAGCGGCTGCAGACACACTGTCCCCGTTAACGTGCTATCACTCTGACGGTGAGCGTTGGGGTCTTACTTTGGAAGAAGAACCACTGGATCTCTGTGACCCTCCTCCCAGCTGGTCACTTGTGTCTCGGGCAGCTGTCTCTCCCGTCCCCGTGATGAACTGGAAAAGTCAAGCTGGTTAGTCACTAGTTTAAGGCCAGGACCCAGTTCACCTGCAGAGGGAATCTGACGGCGCTCACATACCTGGGAGCTTCTCCGTGGCCTGGTGTGTGTTTCGGTAACACCTGCATGTACTTCTGTTAGGCTGTTGCTCGTCATACACGCGCTCTTGCTGACCTGACCTGTTCCTGAGTGATTTGTACCGAATACAAACTGCTCCGCTTCCCTCCTAGATCTGTGCTTTTGAACCACATGGCCAGAGAGCATGCCTTCAACATCGGGCTGCCGGACAACATCGTGAACTGCGGTGAATTCCTGAGCACGTTGCAGAGGAAGCTGGACAAGTAAGTACTTCATGCAGCACAGCCCGCAGCCCTTAGTCCTGGACGCGTGTGACTGCTGAAAACCTAACTGAAGTAACCGCAGAAACGGACTCTTCATCTTTCACGGCGGAGGACCGCTGTTGGGTGCGACAGTCATCCTGTGCAGATCACGTTGTCTTGGATGGTTTTTCAGGGGAGATGGCACCTGTCCCCAGCACTGCGTTCCACCTCAGGTGTGTGCAGTGAGCTGTGGGGCGCACGCTCGCGTCCGGCCTGGGAAATGGGGCACCTGGGGTTGCGTTCCAGCTCCCGCGCGGCCTCCTCGGAGCGTTTCCCGAACCGCAGTCCTGACTGGATGTGTGATTTCTATACCTTTCACTGCACCCTGTCAGTGTAGCAGTAACTATACTGCACATGTGGTATGTCCTCAGCTTCATGTGAGCTGCAGAGGCTGTGCGTCCTCCCGCCTTCCCAGGGCACCCGACCGGGCCTCGCCGCTGCCCTTGGGGAGCGCAGCCACGCGTCATCATGGTGGTCGTTTGAAGAACAGGCCTCCGTTTGCGTGTGCAGCCGGGCAGGGTGATTAGTAAACACCTGAGTAATGTGGGGATTAGCTCTCTTTGTTTTGGTTGTAACTAAACAGCCAGCTCAGCAAACTCAGAAATACATACGCATCCCGCCAGCCAGGCCCATGGAACGGGGGTCGGCGAGGGGGCGCGTCCCGTTGGAAGGTGCTGCGTGGCCTAGAACAGTGGTCGGCAAACCGCGGCTCGTGAGCCACATGCAGCTCTTTGGCCCCTTGAGTGTGGCTCTTCCACAAAATACCACGTGCGGGCGCGCACGTACAGTGTGATTGAAACTTCGTGGCCCATGCGCAGAAGTCGGTTTTCAGCCTGGGCGAGTCTATTTTGAAGAAGTGTTGTTAGAACACTCAAGGGGCCAAAGAGCCACATGTGGCTCTCGAGCCGCAGTTTGCCGACCACTGGCCTAGAATGAACACGCATGACCGGGTAGTGAGCCAGCGGCTGCCCGCCTGGGGGCCTCTGACCGCCGGTGCCTGCAGCCTGCAGTGCCTGTACTGCGAGAGGACCTTCAGGGACAGGAGCCTGCTCAAGGACCACATGCGGAAGAAGCAGCACCGCAGGATCAACCCCCGGAACCGCGAGTACGACCAGTTCTACGTCATCAACTACTTGGTAAGTCCTCCTCCTCGCCCGCAACGCGGCTGCTCCCACAGACGGCCGCCTGCCGGGGCGTCCGAGACCGCCAGCAGCAGTGCCGAGGCGGATGTCCCCGGGCACGCCGAGCGGCCGCTGGCTTGGGAAGGGGGTGTGCAAAGCACAACAGAACCACTGATCTCGCCTGGAAAGGTGAGTGCCCAGGAAGCACTGGGTGTCCACGCTCTCCCCGCTTATAATGGGTCTCCTACCTGAGGCCAGAGCCTCGGTGCTCCAGTCAGAAGTAGGTGCTGGCCTCTGGCCGTGCTGGGCTGTGCTAGATAATTCTTTAAAACAAAACAGTCTCTTCACTCTTCCCTCCTTCCCCATTAAAAACCCTCCCCTTCCCCACCCCACCCCACCCCAAAATTATCTTTATTATTCTCTTCTGCCATTTATTTTTAATGGGAATTTTATCTTTTTAAATATTTTTTATTGATTTCAGAGAGGAAGGGAGAGGAGAGAGAGAAACATCCATGTTGAGAGAGAATCATTGTCTGGCTGCCTCCTGCACGCCTCACACTGGGGATGGAGCCCATAACCTGGGCATGTGCCCTGACTGGGAATCAAACCCTGACCTCCTGGTTCATAGGTCAATGCTTAACCACTGAGCCACACAATCCGAGCCCTATTTATAATGGGAATTTTAGAGAAACCAAGTCATTTCAGCCATTTCACTGGGCAAGAGGACTGTTACGTGTGTGGCTTTTAGGACGGACTCACGGGGTTACAAGGGAGAGGATTTTCCACCCTGAGAGCTCGCCTGCTCAGAAACCGAAAACCCTCAACGGGCCCCTGAGGTGACAGTTCCTCTGGGTTAGGAAAAAGGGTTCAGAGGGAGGCATGTTGTTAGGGGCATGGGGAATTTATGGGGGTTATGATTGACACAGTGACCACTGCCCCTGCCCAGTCTGCTGATTTGGGGGGTGAACATAACATTAGGAAAACCACTGCTTGTGTGAAGGGAGGGGACGAACTGCAGAAGGTGCTGTGTCTGACACTCCTAAGCACAGGACGTGGTTTCCTTTCACGGTGAATGATTGGCATGCGGCGCAGGCCTCAGAAGGCCTGTGGATGACAATCAGCCACTGTATCTGTGGACAGAGGAGCATGTCCTGAACTATGTTGCAGTGTCTGCTCTGGGGTGGAATTTCTGTGTGTTCTGCGTAACCCGTGTTGGAATACATTCCCCTGGAAGCAGGCTTAGCGTGTTTGAAGATGGACTGAGAGGAGCCGTGGTTTGCTACCGATGTTTTACCGCCGGCTCGAGGCGAAGGGTTAGGGTTAGGGTTAGGGTTAGGGCAGTCCCCACCCCTGCTCTCGAGAAATAGAAAGTGACTTGGAAGAAGGCTGTTGTTTAGACCAGACTGAGCCATGTAGGTAGGTGGCACAGGTGAGCGGTGGTGTTTTAGGAGGTGACGCAACCAGGGTGGGAGGAGCTGCGACAGCAGAGGGCCGTCTGGTTGGAGCACCTGAGCAGGAGGTGGGCCACGTGGAGCCTGGAGGCCATGGCGAGGATCGGGATTTCGTCCTCCATGTGCGCAACGCCCGGGAGGTTTTATACTGACGGGAAGGACGGGGGTTTATTATAGTGACGGGAAGGACGGGGGTTTATTATAGTGACGGGAACAAGGGAGGGTTTATACTAATGGGAAGGATGGGGGGTTTATTATAGTGACGGGAAGGACGGGGGGTTTATTATAGTGATGGGAAGGACGGGGGTTTATTATAGTGACGGGAAGGACGGGGGGTTTATTATAGTGACGGGAAGGACGGGGGTTTATTATAGTGACGGGAAGGACGGGGGTTTATTATAGTGACGGGAAGGACGGGGGTTTATTATAGTGACGGGAAGGACGGGGGTTTATCATAGTGACGGGAAGGACGGGGGTTTATTATAGTGACGGGAAGGACGGGGGTTTATTATAGTGACGGGAAGGAGGGGGGTTTATTATAGTGACGGGAAGGACGGGAGGGTTTATTATAGTGACGGGTAAGGGCCGTCCTGCCTGGGAAACGGACCGCAGGGGGGTCTAACGTGCGTCCACGGCTGAGAAACACTGACTTACTCGGGTCTAAGAGAAGAGACTTTGAGAGGGTCCTGCTGCTTCTCCAAAGAGAAAGGACATGGAAAGCGCTGGGGAGACACATCCTCCCTGTGTCAGAGCCGGTGTGATCCCCCGTGTGTGTGGGAACCACTGCGTGTGCGTTTGCTGCCGAGTCTGTCGGCTCTCCCCCCCTCTAACCCCTGTTCCTCCTACAAAGGAACTTGGAAAATCGTGGGAAGAGGTTCAGTCGGAAGACGACCGGGAGCTGCTGGAGCACCAGGAAGAGTGAGACTCGGGCCGCTGCTGATGGGTTGGTGTTTGGGGAGCGGGGCGGTTCTCTAGTTGGTCCAACACGCCACCTGGGACGACAGGAGAAAGGGGGGGCACCTTCTCTCAGCCAGGCAGACTTGCATGTGGTGTGGCAAGAGGGGGCTCAGCAGGACTCCCCCTAAAGCCACTGCAGCTGCTGGTGTCCCCCCTGAGCAGGTGTGCACGAGCGCTGTGACCCAATGCGCAGGCCGCACCCCAGGCCAAGTGTCCTCGGCGAGGTGCTGTCCGAGAGCCTGGCCAGCTCCTGGCCCCGGGGTGGGCGGGGTGTGGGCTTTGAGCTCCGGGCTGGGAGGTGACTGGCTCACCGTCACCTGCTCAGCCCAGTGGTGACACTGAGGACATGCGTGGCTGCCAACGGGAAGTCCGAGCTGCGGGCCCTCAGCCTGGAAGGGTCCCACCACCCCCATCCCCGTCCCGTCAGTGCCCTTTGGCCCGTGTCCCTCCCTCTCAGGGCTGAGCTTGATGTCCTGGTTTAGGAATGACCAGAGGTTGGCAGTATCTCAAAAACGAAATGCAAGGAGAGGAGGAAATGGTAAAAAAAAGCGGGGGGAGCGGGGTAATATGCTCTGTGAGTTCTCCATCTACCCACCTACCACCTGCCCCACTTCAGACCATCACTGTTTCCCGTATGAGGTGCAGTTTGCTGTTTCAAAGCACACCGTTTGTCATGTGGAAACCCACCCAGCAGGGCGCATGCACCTCGGTGTGTATGAGCACACCCCTCACGTGTCCTCCGCCGTGAAAGGCCGTGCGCTGGTCCCTAGGAAGTCGCTGCTCGGAGGAGCAGGTGCCAGAAGACGAGCCGCTCCGCTCTCGTGGCTTCCGGGGCTGCTCTGCACGTCAGAGGCTGCATCGGCGCCGTGACGTGTAGACAGTCTCCCCAAAACTGCGGAGCGGGAGAGACGGGCGGCTTCCGGGGGGCGGGGGAGGTACACCACGGGCCCTAACGAAGGGGCCTGTCTGCCTCTCTGCTGGGCGCAGGGACTGGTCGGACTGGGAGGAGCGCCCCGTCTCCGCCGTGTGTCTGTTCTGTGAAAAGCAAGCGGAAACGACGGAGCAGCTGTGCGCCCACATGGAGGTGAGACGGCTCATTTCATCCTTCCTGCTGCGCGGGGAGGCGACCACCCGGCCTCGCCAGGTTACGCCCTTCGTTCCTGGAACACCTGCCACTCCCGAGCGGAGCATGCGGGGAAGCGGAAGGCCGGCCACACCTCCTGCCCACGGCCCTCGTGCCCACGGCCCTGAGCGCATGGAGGGAGGGAGGGGTGGGGAGGGGACGGGGCCCAGGTGTGGTCTTGCAGCTCCTCAGGGAAAGGATTTGGAGAGAAGAGCAGAAATTCCCAGGGTGTGCACCTTCCTTATAAAGAAGCTCGAAGCGAGCGGCTCTGAGCCTGTTCCCACCCAGGACATGTTGGAGCGGACCCTCCTACACCCCTGGGAGGGGGGCAGCCAGGCCTCGGGACAGCACTGCGGCTGGACTCGGGGCTGAGGGCTGACTGCCCGGCCGTGCGATTCGGACATGCCCCTGCCCACCTGTGCCCACAGGGGCGACTCCACTGCCTGCCCCCCTCCTCACTGCACCCTGGTCAGAGACTGCTCAGCGCAGTAAGGACGGGGGTCCAGGAAGGCCACGGGCACACACAGATGCAGCAGAGGGCCGCTTCTCCGCACCGGCCGCCAGCAGTGTGCACTGGTCCCCGTGTGCACATGTAATTCACAGTGTCCGACACGTTAGAACTGGAAGCAGCTGTGTCCTGCCCCGTGTGGGGGTCCCCTCTGCAGCCTCCTTGACCGGAGCCGCAGTGTCCTGCCTGGGGGCCCCTGAATGACGAGGGGTGAGGTGGTCTTTACTCTGTGCGCTTGTACGTTCAACCGTTTGCCCAGATGGACATGACGGATGGACTAGGATAAAATGAGCCTCTGCACCGTACGGCGCTTTAGACGTGACTTACGGGAAGGTGTGCACAACAAACGGGCGGCTTGTCAGCGACAGCATAAACGGAAAAGCAGAGTGCGAAACCCCCTCTGCGTGGAGCAAGAGCCCGGTCCACAGCTCTCGTCCCGACGAGGGCGCGAGGCCACGTCTCCCTGGAGGGGACCGTCCCCTTGCACACTGCGTCCCACGGAGTGAACTGTGGAGACTGCAGGGACAGGCGGGGGATGGGGTTCACCTGGTTGGCGGGCTTGTGTGGAGTCGGGGAGTAGCTAGATGTCAGGATATCAGACGCCGGGGACGATGAGCTGAGACGGGGCCTCAGTGTCAGGCTCCTGTGAAGGGGCTGGAAGATCGAGTACCTGCCTGCTCACAGCTCTGCCCATCCCTCTTCCAGGAGGCGCACGGATTTGACCTCCTCAAGACAAAGGCAGAGCTCGGTGAGTCGGACTCAGTGCTGCGCCCCTACTGGCCGTGCCGTGGTCGTGAGGGAGGGGCACGGCCACCTCGTCCCCGCAGACGGTCCCCGCCGCTGCCGGAACTCGTGTTCACAGTGGGGTTTGGCCTCAGGTGGTCCCCTCCCCTTGCCCGCGCATGTGGCGGCTTCTCATGGAACCCAGGTTCGTGGTCACTGTCCGCCAGAGGCCAGCAGAGGTCCCCGTCCAGCTGCCGGCCTGCTGGGCACCCGGGGCCTCGGGCGAACGGGGCAGGGCGTGGGCAGAGTACACAAGGCCCCTCGTGCTGCTGGGGTGCAGCTGGACTCGCCATCATAGAAGCGCCCCGTGCCTGGTTCTCAGGGTCACGGTGACAGAAAGATTCAGGCATTGAACACAAAGTAGGGCTTGCTGATGGCTCCAGACCATGAGAAGCTCACCTCGCACACAGCAGCCTCCCTCCCGCCTCCGGGTGTGACTGTGCTTTGGTGCTTCTGTAGACGTGTGTGTGTGTGTGTGTGTGTGTGTGTGTGTGTGTGTGTGTGTGTTATAGACATGTGCCAGTGTTAGATACATGTGTGTGTTAGACATGTGCCAGTGTTATAGGCACATGTGTTAGACGTGCGTGTTATAGACACATACCTGTGTTATAGACGTGCGTGTGTTGTAGACACGTGTGTGTTGTAGACGTGCGTGTGTTGTAGTCACGTGTGTGTGTTATAGACACGTGTGTGTGTTAGACGTGCCTGTATTAACAGTAGATAAACATGCATAGTGACTCTGCACTTCCCTCCCTCAGGACTGAATTTCTATGAGCAAGTGAAGCTGGTCAACTTCATCCGACGGCAGGTTCACCAGGGCCGGTGCTACGGCTGCTGTGCCAGGTTCCCATCCAGGGCCGACCTGGGGGCCCACCTGGCGGAGGCCAACCACGCGGCCCTGCTCCCCGACAGGAGGACCTGGGACCAGCCCGAGTGAGTAGCTGCAGTTGGGTGGCCTGAGAGCCTGTGGGGTTCTGGCTGTGTGGGGGTCCCTCTAGTCCCAGGGAATGTCCCATCAAGTCCCCCCCAGAACTCTAGCCAGGAAGCTCTAGGACAGGTTTTCCTCTAAAACAAACGGCTTTGGTTTTTCCACAAATCCCAGGTGTGTGGCTTGACCACCGGGTGCCATGTTCCTGTAATTCTCATTCTGAGGTGCCCAGAGCTGACCACAAGGTGTGTCCACACAAGGACACAGCATGACCGGAAATGTCCATAGAGCTTTGTTGTTGTTATTACTAGAGGCCCGGTGCCCAGATTCGTGCACCGGTGGGATCCCTCGGCCTGGCCTGCGAGGATCAGGCCGAAACCGGCTCTCTGACATCCCCCAGGGGGTCCCGGATTGTGAGAGGGCGGTTCGCGGGTGACACACCCTGGAATCGGGCTCCCTCCTCTCTGGTTCTGGGTGCGTCACCTGAGAACCACAGCTGCCAAGTCACTGCAGCTCAGCAGCTCCTGCGTTTGAGCATCTGCCCCTGGTGGTCAGTGCACATCATAGCTACAGATCAGAGTACCTGCCCCCTGGTGGTCATTGTGCGTCATTACTAACGGTCGGATGGTCAATTTGACTTTTATATTTATATAGACTAGAGGCCCAATGCACAAAATTTGTGCAAGGGGCTCGGCCCTCATAGCCCCAGCTTCGTCCGGAAGGTCATCCGGCTGTCCGGTCTAATTAGCATACTACGCTTTTATTATTGTAGATTATTATCACCTAGAATGAAGGAACCGGTGATGGGTAGGCGAGGAAAGAAACAGGGAAAACCGTTGTTCTCATCAGATCTTAGCGCGTGGAGTGTGAGGGAGGAGCTGTATTTGAAGGCTGCTACCTGGTCGGGGAGAGCGGGGCCTTTGAGGAGGGAGGAGGGACGTCAGCTTCAGCCTCGGAGGGGGTGGGGCGGCCTCTGACCCAGTGAGCTGGTCTTTCTGTAGAAAAGCAGCGAGGACACCAGCAGCAGAGGTCACCCTGAGGTCACTCAGAGGGTCTCCCTCACGGCCGCGCTGGTGAAATTGTGGCGAGGAAACCCTTCGAGCCGGCGCCCGCGCGGCCTGGCCGTTCTCGGTGAGGCACAGTCCGTGAGGCCTGTCTGTGGTGTTGCAGGTACTACTTCCCCACCTATGAGAACGACGGCCTGCTGTGCACACTGTCCGACAGCGAGGGCGACCTGTCGGCTCCGGGGCAGAGCAGGGGCGTCACCGTCATCGGTGAGGACACGTCGCAGCTCCAGGCGCTGAGGCAGAGCAGCGTCCTGAACCGGCTGCTGCCGCGGGGCTGGGAGGGCTGAGGAGCGAGCCGTCTCCTGTCCGGAGACAGACCGAGCCCAGAGTGTGCACGGAGCCCCAGCCGGGGACGCGTCCTGGCCAAAGTAAACTGAAAAAATGAGTTTACTTTTTTCAAAATAAAATGAGGACTTTTTGTATTTTTCCCTCTAAAGTTTTGTTATGTAACCAGAGCACCTGGTCTCATTGCATTAGACCAGTTGTCTGTGATAGGACATGCACATCACAAAGGAACAAAATGTTCGCCCAGCCGTGTGGCTCAGTGGTTGACCCTCGACCTGTGAACCAGGAGTTCACGTTCGATTCCTGGTCAGGGTACATGCCTGGCTTGCGGGCCTGTGGGCTTGCTCCCCAGTAGGGGGCGTGCAGGAGGCAGCCGATCAATGATTCTCATCGATGTTTCTATCTCTCCCTCTCCCTTCCTCTCTGAAATCAATAAAAATATATTTTAAAATAAATGAAATGTGCAGATTATTTATAAACCAGGTTTCAGCCAGTGTCTTCAGCGCCTTCCCCCCAATTCCACCCCCACCCCGCTCCCTTCATCCAGGAAGTCACCGTTTTCACCACACATGCTTCATACATGCTTCATGCCTGCGCTGGCAACCTGATGGGGCGGTAGCCCGACGGGAGCCACGGAGGAAGGAGCCGGGCCACGCCGGTGGCGCACAGATGGGCGCTGTTTCGGAACAGCCACTTGTCAGCGTACGCCTTCTGCCTGGAGGTGAAGCCCAGTGAGCTCACTCTCCCTGCAGTCCGTCCACATCGCTGACAGACAGTGCCCCTGTCAAAGGGCCGCCACATCCCATCATGACCTCAGAGCTAACAGCCACGTGACTTCCGTTGTCCCTGCTCAGAGTGCCTTTGCGGGGCGGTCAGTTATGAGACGTGCTAGACGCCTCCTGGTCAGATGCAGTGAGGAGGATATAGCATCACTTTGGGGGCTTCCTCCCAAAAACGTGTGATGTGAAGGTGCAGTCTGGAAATAATCGGCCTTCGTTCTCCTAAGTCCAGGCCAGGACAAAGCAGAAACTGAACTGCTGTTCCCGACTGCAGAGGCACCACAGCCTGTGGCCTGGCATTGGGTCCTGGACCAATATAAAGGGTTTTCACCCGGTTGGTGTGGCTCAGTGGTTAAACTTTGACCCATGAACCAAGAGGTCACCAGTCCAATTCCCAGTCAGGGCACATGCCCTAGTTGCAGGCATGATCTCCAGCAGGGGGCGTGCAGGAGACAGCTCATCCATGGTTCTAGCTCTCTACCCCATCCCTTCCTCTAACAACCAATAAAAAACCTTTTGTTTAAAGGTTTTCCTTTTGTGTAAAAGGTGTTAGAGGGACAACTGGCAAAATTGGTAAGGTCTGTAGTAAATGTGATGTTGGTGTCAATTTCCAAACGTTGGTGATTTACATGCAGCGCTAATGCACCATCCACTTCCTCCAAAGGGGCACATCGCAGCTTGGTGTGCTTGGTCAGCAGAGGCGCCGCCCCGCCCCTGAAGTCTCCCCGATTGGGGGGCTGCGGGTGACGGGCAGCTGCAGCACGACCCAGGAGCTGCAGTGGGACTCGGGCCTCAGGACTGATACGTTGGAGAGCTCAGCGGCTCAATACCCGCTGACAGCAATTTGCAAGACTGAATGGCGCTGTGAGAGTGCTAATTGAAACTGGAAACACTCAGTGAGTTCATACAGCATTAATCCAGCGTCTGAGATTCCAGGGGAGCTGTGTCCTTTGGGGCTTGGAAATCAGACACAAAACACAGATTGTGAAGATACTCTCACTCAGTTGGCGTGGATACAGGGTGGGCAGTAAATGAAAATCTAATCACTGTCAGCTGTGACTCGGGTACTGCCATCATTTGGAAAACATTGGGAGACCAAAAGAATGTGCTGTGGTCAACAGCAGAAGCAAAAATAAATGGATGACTTCCCTTCAGCAAGGCGGCCCCTCCCACACCTGCCTCAGTGCCCAGGAAGAGTCAACCAATGAATGCATCGGCGAGTGGAGCCACTAAGAATGCTGCTCTCTCTCTCCCTTCCCCTCTCTCTCTCAAAGCAATAAATACATTAAAAAAAAAAAAAAAAGAAAGTTTAGCCTGGCCCGTGTGGCTCAGCGGTTGAGTGTTGACCTATAAAACAGGAGGTCACAGGTTCGATTCCTGGTCAGGGCACATGCCCAGGTCGTGGGCTTGATCCCCAGTGTGGGGCATGCAGGAGGCGGCCGATCCATGATGCTCTCTCATCATTAATATTTCAATCTCCTTCTCCCTCCTCTGAAATCAATAAAAATATATTTTTAAAAAAGAAAGTTTGCTTGTCAAGGTAGACGTGAGCCTGTTATTTAACGGCGTGTTCGCTTCACTGGTGACTTCACGGGGTCAGACACACGCTGTGTGGCCTTCACTGTCCTCTTGCCCGGGCCCCACAGGAAAGCCCACCGAGGGCCACACCCAAGAGCGTTGGGTCCAGCTGCCCGAGGTCGCTGGGAGTCCGGGCCCCGCCCAGAGCAGCCCCAGGCTGACACCAAGCCCACATGCTAACGGAGCGCCCACAGATGGGCCCCGCGTTTCAGCGATGGGAGCAGCCTGCTCCCTTTCCAGGGTGTAAGAGGCCCTCAGAACTGAGCCCCTCAGCACCTGAGCCCTTAAGGGAGGAGCCCACTGTGGGTCAGCGCGTCAAGGGGAGACGTGCGGAGCCACCAGCCCTTCCCTACGCCCAGGCCCGAGGTCGGGCGCTTTCCTAGGGTGACACCTACTCCTGGGGGGGTCTTCCAAGCAGAGCAGCGGGCGGTCTCCCAGGCGCTCTTCCCCACCCACCTGCTTAGCAGGCCCTGCCGTTACGGGAGGTGTGAGGCGCTGGGCAGGGGTGATGGCCCCTCAGGTGGTGACCTGTCAGCTGTCCTGGCCCATCCAGGGGCTCAGGGCTCGCCCTGTGTGCAGGGCTTACCCCGTGTGCAGGGCTCGCCCCGTGTGCAGGACTCAGCCCGTGTGCAGGGCTCAGCCCGTGTGCAGGGCTCGTCACAGTGTGCAGGGCTCAGCCCGTGTGCAGGGCTCAGCCCGTGTGCAGGGCTCGCCCCGTGTGCAGGACTCAGCCCGTGTGCAGGGCTCTCCCCTTGTGCAGGGCTCAGCCCGTGTGCAGGGCTCGCCCCGTGTGCAGGGCTCAGCCCGTGTGTAGGGCTTACCCCGTGTGCAGGGCTCGTCACAGTGTGCAGGGCTTACCCCGTGAGCAGGGCTCACCCCGTGTGCAGGGCTCGCCCCGTGTGCAGGGCTCAGCCCGTGTGTAGGGCTTACTCCGTGTGCAGGGCTCGTCACAGTGTGCAGGGCTCAGCCCGTGTGCAGGGCTCGTCACAGTGTGCAGGGCTTACCCCGTGAGCAGGGCTCGTCACAGTGTGCAGGGCTCAGCCCGTGTGCAGGGCTCGTCACAGTGTGCAGGGCTTACCCCGTGAGCAGGGCTCGTCACAGTGTGCAGGGCTTACCCCGTGAGCAGGGCTCACCCCGTGTGCAGGGCTCGCCCCGTGTGCAGGGCTCAGCCCGTGAGCAGGGCTCGTCACAGTGTGCAGGGCTCAGCCCGTGTGCAGGGCTCAGCCCGTGTGCAGGGCTCAGCCCGTGTGCAGGGCTCAGCCCGTGTGCAGGGCTCAGCCCGTGTGCAGGGCTCAGCCCGTGTGCAGGGCATGGTTAGAAGAGGCAGCTGTTCCAAGGTGAACCTAACCTTGCATCTGGACGACTATAGGGACTCACAGAGAAGGGTCCTGTCCCTGTCTCTGTCCATTTAAGAGAAGAAACACTCCCTGACTTCTGGGAAATCGAGTTGTCCGTGTGTGTGTGTGTGTGTGTGTGTGTGTGTGTGTGTGTGTGTGTGTGCTCGAGCCCAGCAAATCCCCCAGTCGTTCTCCATCTTCACTGACCCAGGGGCTCTGGTAGACAACACACAGGTCACCGCGGGTCAGAGGAGACCTCTGATCCCTTTGTCGCCGGACAGGCTGTGGCGGTGTGTCCAGAACTGGCCTTCCCGGACAGGCCGCATCCCAGGGCAGGGGTTGCCAACATTTACTGACCGTGCTGATTGGTGCTCACAGCGAGAGAAAACGGTTTAATCATTCCAGTTACTCACGGAAATGAGTAGGAAGAGAGCAACGTGGGGTGGCTGTCCACGGATGTAGCCACGAGCCGGGAGGCACAGCCAGGACGGAGAGCGTGTGAGAGGCCATTGCATCCCAGGACCTCCCACCTGGAATTGTCTTCTGGATTCTCTCTGTTCTCCTCGTTCCCTCTCTGAGCATCTGCTTCTCTCGCCCTCAGAGGTCTTTGCTAATGGACATTTTGTTGTATTTTCATCAAGTAGGAGAGTGTTGGTTTTTTTGCTAGTACTGGTTTGCCTGGTATCATGAGTCCACTCATATATACTGATGGGACATGTTCTAGAGTGTTCTTCGACGATGGTCTACGTACATTTGCTTTATGGATTCACACTCAGGGGTCCATTGCTTCTTAGCATTATTATGCCTGTGGGTATAAAATACTAGTTTCATGTGATATTTTCCTTTGTTACTGTAGAAATGACAACCAAAATTATAATTAAAGCCATTAATTGAAGTGCATAAAATACAAGGTGTTCCCCCCAAAATGTGTACACATTATAAAGGCGGTGTGTACTAAACTACATTTCATTGTCAAAATGTGATGGAATCTACAGCTATCAGCTGTTACAGGGTGTATACATTTTGGGAGACACCTTATGTATCATGTAATAATCTTACACTTGGATATAACGAATTACAATTCAACATAATGAACTCTTAAAATTTCCTGTAAATATTATTATTAATTAGGGCCAAGGAAAGCATTCTGGCTGGCTGTCTGCCTATGCAGTTTGATCTGAACAATCCCGCAAGTTCTATAGGAACGTATGTGTGTGCGCGCACGTACACACACACACACCGCTCCCTGCATGAGGACAAGGCCAGCCGCACCAGTGAAAGCTCGTCTGCAGAGCCCTGGGGGTCGTGAGCAGCTTCTGGAAGCCGGCTAGCTCCCGTGTAACCGTGACTACAAGGTGGTTATTTGATCAGCTCCCGCAGAGGAGCCTCTTCTGAGACCGCCTGTGAGGGCTCTCTCCTCAGCCGCAGGAGGGGCCCAGCAGCGCCCCCTGGAGGCCGCTGGGGGGGTTGCCCTGGTGTGCTCCTAGGAGGCACTTGGCCTTTGCAGCAGGTTAAGAGTGATCTCAGCGTAACTGGAGGAAAGAAAAACATTGTCTTCATCCCTGACCACCTCAGAATGTCTCTAAATGTGCAGACGTGCAGCCAGTTCCTCACTAGTTAGTTCAACAGCCACTCTGGTGACATCTGTCGTGGGGAGCAGCCCCTCGGTCCTCCACCTCATTCCCAGGCTGGGATCTGCAATGGGGAAGGGGGTGAAGGGGGAGGGGGTTAAGGGAGGTGAAGGGGGAGGGGGAGAGAGGGGAGGGTGAAGGGGGAGGGTGCAGGGGGGAGGGGGAGAGGGTGAAGCGGGGAGGAGGAGACGGGACTGGGAGAGTGAGGAGGGCAAACTATGTGAAGGTTTTGAGAAATAACGTTGTTTCAAATTGTTTAAGTTACATAAAGGAACCATGGAAGACTCAGAAAATACAGACCAGAACAAAGAAGATGTACAGGGGGGAGGGGGGAGAGGTAAGAGATCAACCGAAGGACTTGTACGCACGCATATAAGCCTAACCATGGACACAAGACACTGGGAGGGGGGGGTTTGAGGGCATGTGCCAGGGGGTAGGGGAGGCCAGGGGAAGGGCAATGGGGGGAAAAAGGAGACATGTGTGTACTACTATTTGTCATACTTTAAACAATAAAATAAAATTTAAAAAAAAGAAGGGGGGTGGGATGAGGGCATGCGACAGTAGGGGAGGCTGGGGGAAGGTCAGTGGGAGGGAGGAGATATATGTACTACTATGTGTAATACTTTAAACAACAAAATAAAATTTTAAAAAATAAAAATAAAAACTTTTTTTAAAAAAAAGAAGAAGTTGTAGAGACTGAGGAGGTACACGCTTGGGCGCTGTCTTTATCAACAGCACGTGGCGCCGATCTGTGCGTCGGTTTGCGAGCGTCTGGGGTATTGTCCCGGGTGAGTGCTAGGTCTTCCTCGCTATGTGGCCCCAAAGGGCCGCGCTGACTCGTCCTCCGCCGGCCGTGTGCCGCCCGGAGCCCGGCATCCTGGCGCAGGGGCGGGAGGCGCTGTGTCCTCCTCGGGAGCCGCCCGCCCCAGAGCCACGGCCCGTCTGTCTGTGGTCCAGACGCCCCAACCGGAAGGCCTGCCTCCTCCTCTCCCATCCCTGGCGTTGTTGTTGTTGTTGTTGTTGTCGGTGGTGCTAATTTTACGTACTTTTACTAACGCCTTGATTGAAACTGTGTTCAATACTGAATGGGATGGGGCTTTTAAAAGTATGTTTTTATTGATTTCAGGGAGGGAGAGGAAGTGATAGAAACATCAGTGAGGAGAGAGAATCATCGATCCACTGCCTCCTGCACGCCCTGCACGCCCCGCACTGGGGATGGACCCACGACGCGGGCCTGTGCCCTGACCGGGATTGGAACCCTGACCTCCTGGTTCCTAGGTCGACCCTCACCCACTGCGCCTCCCAGCCGGGCAGAATGGGGTTTTTTTAAGGTTCGGAATCACAGCAGCAGCAGGTGCTTCTGGGGAAACCGATGTGAGGGAACGGCCCTCGTCCGGTTGTCCCGGGGCCGGGGCGCCTCCGCCGCAGGTCCGGGTGTGGAGCCGGGTCCGTGACTCCTGTGCACGCCACGCCGCTGGAGATGGAGGAGCCTCAAGACCACCCCCACTGGCAGACAGCCCCCCTCCCCGTGGTAATGAAGCTGCTTCCGATTAAACACCATCACAGGAAGGCCGCACAGACGTAGTGCGTAGAGGCCCCGGGCCTCCTAATAGAGGCTGGTGAGCTTGGGGCCGTGAGGGGGGCACCTCCCCGCTCGCACCCGTGCACACCACAGATCTGGCTCAGATGCTCAGTCCCGCTGCGGGGAGCACCGTCGGAAGCGGGAGCTGCCCAGCCGGGGGGCTCGGCTGGCTGTGCGTCGGCCACGCACCAGGAGGTCGCCAGTTCGGTTCCCGGTCGGCACGTGGCAGCGAGGATCCAGCGGGTGCTTAGCTCGGCTTCGGAGGGTCCCCTCGATCCGCGGGCACACATCCCCCCACATCGAGTCCGAAGAGCTCGGGGCACACTGCAGCACGGCGCAGCCTCCCATGGACGCCGGCGTCTGGCAGCGAGCCCTGCCTTCCCGACCTAAAACCCCGGGGAGTCTGTGGTCCCGGGAGCAGCTCACACGCGGACCGGAGGAGCCCCCTCCCAGGGCTTCCGTCCCCAGGAGGCCCACACGCGGTGCGAACGGGCCGCACGGTTCTGCGGGAGATGGAAACGCCACCGCAGGCACCCCCAGCCCCGGCCGCCTCTCCCCTAACAAACACCATCAGTGTTGTTTCTGGGCTGGTAGGCAAGGTGGTCGTTGGCCCAGAGAATTTGGCTCATTAAGCCAGAGCAAAGCAACCAAAAAAGAAATTATTCAGCAGTGTGGCCTAGAAACCATTCCCCGTCCAGCAGGGGCAGGTGGGAGGGCTGTGGGCAGTGGGATTTCCTCGTGGTGATGGATTTACCTCTTACGGGCATTTTGTGGGCTAAGGGATCAGTGATCATCCCGGGGCCGCTCCCCTTGCCGAACCCTGTCCTAGACACACGGCAACGAGCGGAGCAGGTGCGGGCACGTCTAATGAAAACAGCATCCAGCAGCGCGATTTGCGTGAGAAACACGTGCAGCTGTGAATGACAAGCTCGCTGGAGCGTCCGGCCGCCCTGCGGTGTGATTTCAGTCCCCCGCTTTTCCTCACGCCTCGGCCTGACGTGATGCCTCAGCAGCAGGAGTCCTACGTGCAATTCGCCTGAATAACGACTCGGTCCCAGGGGCCCTCGGCTATAGGCCCGAAGGTGCGATCTTAGCCAAAGGGTGCCACGGGGTGGCAGCTCTGTTCAGCGGGAGAAGCGGTGACTCGTCCTGTAACCCAACCCACTGGCGGGGCAGGAAGTTGTTTAACTGAACCTGGCCCCGGCAGTGAAAGCCACCTCCCTGGAACACTTTCAAAAACCCAAACGAGCAATTCTCTAAGATGATGACAAGGTCACAGGCGGTGGACAGCGGGCGCGCCACTTTGGTTCCCGGTCAGCTCTCTCCTCCGACCCGCACTGCTCCTGGGTCCCAGGAGTTGAGTATATCGTGGCTTTTGGCTATCTTCCATCTCTCTCCTCATCACGCCATGTTTCCTTCTACCTTCCTGAATATATAACCTATCCTAAATAATAAAGAGGTAATATGCAAATTGACCATCACTCCAACACACAAGAGGGCCGGCAGGGGAAGGCAGTTGTGGGCAATCAGGCCTGCCGGGGAGGGCAGTTGGGAGCGACTAGGCCATCCGTTTTGCAAGATGGAAAGTTCTAGAGATGGTTGTACAACAGGGGAGGGCAGTTAAAGGCGACCAGGCCATCAGGGGAGGGCAGTTAGGGGTGACCAGGCTGGCAGGGGAGGGCAGTTAGGGGTGACCGGGCCAGGAGGGGAGAGCAGTTGGGGGTGACCAAGCCAGCAGAGGAGGGCAGTTAGGGGCAATCGGGCCGGCAGGGGAGCAGTTAGGTGTCAATCAGGTTGGCAGGGGAGTGGTTAGGGGGTGATAATGCTGGCAGGCAGAAGCGGTTAAGGGCAATCAGGCAGGCAAGCAGTTGGGAGCCAGCAGTCCTGGATTGTGAGAGGGATGTCCGACTGCCCATTTAGGCCCGATCCCACCGGGGTTCCCAGATTGGAGAGGGTGCAGGCTGGGCTGAGGGACACACTCCCCAACCCCCATGCACGAATTTCATGCACCGGGCCTCTAGTTTATAATAATCATTTCAATATCTCTGCTAATTCCACCATGTCTTTCACTTCTGGTTCTGGGTTGTTATTTAATCAGCATTTCTCCAGGTTATAAAGATCATTCTTGCCTCTGCGTTCATGGCCATTTATGAGCAGATGGCGGACGTTGTGTGTGTTATGTTTTTGAAGGTTTGATTTCGTTGCCTTCCTTCGGCATTGGGTTCTCTTCTGGCTCATGGTTAGTCACGTGGAATTGGTTGGACCTTCCCCTCTCTTGCCTTTAAGCTTTCTCGGGGCAGGTCCAGAGCTGCCCTCGGTCAAGGGATAACGTGGCCCCGTTATCAGGATGCACACCTCTGAGGATTCGGCCCAATGCCCCTCCTGCTGCAAAACCTCGCCCCTCGGGCCTACGCTGCGCAAACCATTCCCGGCGCGGGGTGAGCTCCGGGGACTGTGCCTTCTCATTGCCTGGCCTGTTCCCGTCCACACGTGGAGAGTCCTACCCGGCCAAACACTCAGCGCCTCCGCCACCTCAGCGCTCTTCTCCGCTCTCAGCCGCGCCTCCTCGCTGGTTATTTGTCTTGAAAGTTCCACTTGCCTGGCCAATACCTGCTTCAAACTCACCAGACTTCAGGGGATGGCCGGGTCGGCTGGGCTCATCCAGTCAGCAAGTATTCTTTAGCCCCGTTCCGCCAGGTGCCTGCTCCCCGGGCTCTCCCTGGGCTGGGCCAGCTGTGGGGCGGGTGCAGCCAGAGCCGCAGGCAGCCTGCGGCCACCAGGTGCTCCCCTCTCAGGAGCTCTGTGCCTCCCTCCGTCAGTCCTCCTGCGCCATCTCCCAAGTGTCTGCACCGACCTCGGGTCCCGGCAGGGTGCTGCCGACACCTGCGTCTCACAAACACAGAAAACAGAAGTTTCTTTCTTTCCTTTTAGTATATATTTTTAATTAATTTCAGAGAGGAAGGGCGTGCGCGAGAGAGAGAAACACCAGTGATGAGAAAGAATCACTGATTGGCTGCCTCCTGCACACCCCCTACTGGGGATCGAGCCCACAACCCGGGCATGTGCCCTGACCAGGAATCGAACCGTGACCTGGTTCATAGGGTGATGCTCAACCACTGAGCCACGCTGGCCGGGCAGAGAACATGTTTCTGAAAGAACACGAGGACCCTTGTCCCTGGGCCCCAGGGCAGGGCTCGGGTGAGCAGGGCCCTGACATCACACGTCCACCCTCAGGGCCCAGGGAATGGCCACAGCTTCCCCGAAGTCCTTCTGAACAGCGGCGGGCAGCAGGGAGCGCCCTGAAGGCCTGGTGGCTGTCCTGCCCGCGGTGGGAGGGACACCGCTCTGGGGGAGAGAGTGCGTGCAGAGATGTTCAGCGAAGGGAAGGCCAATTAAGTCCTGCTGAACGCCGCCTCTCCGGGGCCGGAATGCAGGGGAGGCTGCAACGTGGAGGCACCTCGGGGCATCCCATACGTGCAGGAAGCCAGGCACACAGACAGATCCTGCGCGATCCTACTTCCATGAGGCCCCAGAGCGGTTACACTCTAAGGCACCAAGTGCCATGGTGGTTGACAGGGCCCGGAGGGGGGGGTGGGGTGGTTAAATGGGTGTAGAGTTTCCGTTTTGCAAGATGGAAAGTTCTAGAGATGGTTGCACAACAGTGCATGCAGTCAACACATTGTACACTTCATGCCTAGAAGGTAGTTTAAGTTACTTTTTTAAACCACAATGAACAAATGTTGATCATCACTCATTGTAACTAATACTGTGCCTTTTCGTTGTAAGGGAACATTTGAGGCCAAAACAATCCTTGTCCGTTTTCCCTGGCGCTTGGCCGCACCAGCACAAGGTCAGCCAAGGGCCCGTTTCTTTCCGACCTCGGCCTTGCCTCTGCCCGGGGCAGCACTCTGGCCTCAGGCCTGGTCTGCGGGCCCCGCCTGGTGTCTGGGAAATGTGGTTCTTACTGTAACTGGCCCCAGCTGATTGAAACAGCGCCAGTGCCCCTGCCCCCGCCCGCACTGGTCACGGGCCAGAGGGAGGGCGGCGGCCTCGGGGCAGAGCCAGGAGCCGGGGCCAGTACTGGTGTCACTGTGGCCAGTGTTGACTCCAGCCATCAAGTGTGGGCGTCATAGGCGGGAAAGTATGGAGTTACCCTCAGAGGAGACTGAACGATGAACTTACCCACGTCCCACCCAGGACGGCCACATCCATTGGTCTTCAAGGGGAACATCGCATGACCCACTCCTAAGACACAGTTTCAGCTGTCGCTGTGAGGTGTCACGCAGGCCCTGGCTGGTGTGGCTCCATTGTTTGGGCATTGTCCTGTGCACAGAAAGGTTGCTGGTTCGATTCTCGGTCAGGGCAAATTCCCCGGACAGTAGGGGGCATGCAGGAGGCAGCCCATCGATGTTGCACTCTCACACGAATGATTCTCTCTCTCCCTCTCCCTCTCTCTCTCTCTCTCTCTCAAAAAAAAAAGTAAACAGAACAGTGCATGCGCAGAAATATTAACTGCAAACCTTAAACTCATCCTCAAGATTTTCATGAAACCAGACCCACCTGGCTCCGTTAAGCTGCCTCCAAACGCTAAGTGCTGGGCAGGCGGCGCAGGTGTGTGGGAATGTGAGACCTGAAACTGGTTGTGCCCTGGAAGAGCCGGGAGGGGGCGTGGAGCGGGGATGTCATTGTGCGGGTGAATGCAGAGCCGCAGGCCAGGCGGCCGCATCCAGGAGGCAGCCCTGCCCGGCCGCTTGGCTCTGGAACAGCCCGGAGCCCCTCTGGGCCTCGGGCAGGGCGGGTGCCGCATTCTCCTCTCACTGGCTGATGAGCGCCATGAAGCCTGTGAATAAAACGCTGGCCGGGAGCCCTGCAGGCGTGGGGCAGGGTTGGACTGCCGGTCAGGGCACGTGCCTGGGGTGCAGGCTGACCCCAGAAGGGGGTGTGCAGGAGGCAGCCCATCGATGATTCTCTCTCATCATTGATGTTTCTACCTCTCTCCCTCTCCCTTCCTCTCTCTCTGAAATCAATAGAAACATTTATTTTATGTGCCTCAGGCATGAAACAGCTCTGGCCACCGACACAGGCATCGAGCTGGGATGAACTAAGGACTGCACATCTGCTTTGCCCCTGATTGACATAAGAGCAACACCACCCATCAGGTGTCTCCGTGCCATTGCCAGGGGGTAATGGAAACATTTTATTTAAATGCTAGCGCGGGGCCTGGCACTCACCACGCACTCAGTAAACACCCTGTGTGACCTTTGCCTCTCTCTCCAGGTGCGTCGCTGCCCTCTGCGATGGAGGCCATGCCAGCTCACCTGCTGCCTTGCAAAACGTGCTCGGTGGGCGAGTGCTGAGTGGGTCCGTTTGAACTGCCACCACGACAGATGATTAAAACAGGAAAAATCCTATCTAATAAAGAGGGAATATGCTAATATGAAGGGCCTGTGACCCTGGTGGTGGGCATGTGGCCCCGGAGGACCAGGGGAGGTGGGCACGGCGGGTCGGGGCTCAATCCCAGCCATAGACCACGCCATGGGCACAGGTGTGTGTGTCTGAGCGGCCAGTGGGGGCCCGAGGTTGCCAGGGCAGCGGCTGCCTGTGCCAGGGCCCTGCCCTCTGATCACGAGGGTGGCGGGGTATCGGGGCGTGTGGGACAGGGTGGTAAAGACTGAGGTGCCTATGAGCTCCTGTTGAAATCAGGAAGAGCCGGTCGGACTGAGGAGGAAGCGGGGTGACGGGGGCACCCCACCGTCTCCGATGCATGCATACACTTTGCCTCACTGCTTACATCCTGAACTCAGCGACCTGAGTCACTCCTCCCGGGAATGTCTTACCCGACAGAAACAAACCCCCCGGGGGGAGAGGACCCTGATTTGTAGACATCAGCGTCGTCTCAGCAGCGGGCCTGTCGCGCTGCCGCCGCCCTGGCTGCTCGGGGTCCCCATGGTGTGCCGAGCCCTGCCCCAGCCCTCGGGGTCCCCATGGTGTGCCGAGCCCTGCCCCAGCCCTCGGGGTCCCCATGGTGTGCCGAGCCCTGCCCCAGCCCTCGGGGTTCCCATGGTGTGCCGAGCCCTGCCCCAGCCCTCGGGCTTCCCATGGTGTGCCGAGCCCTGCCCCAGCCCTCGGGGTCCCCGTGGTGTGCCGAGCCCTGCCCCAGCCCTCGGGGTCCCCGTGGTGTGCCGAGCCCTGCCCCAGCCCTCGGGGTTCCCGTGGTGTGCCGAGCCCTGCCCCAAGCTCGGGGTGACCTGTCGCTGCCTTAACCAGAGCCATTCTTTTCATCTCGTTCCATGACCTTGACAGCCCAGCGCGTCCTTGCCGCTCTGGATGTTCTTTGTAAAGCTCGGCGCTAGCGAAGGTGACCTCTGACACAGCTCCCCTGGTCTGACGGGAGGCTAACAGCTGGGCTTTGTGAGATAAGCACCTTCTGGAAACAAGAGCCCTGATTCATCACCAAGCTTTTCGCAAGGAGGTAAGAATCACCACCTGAAGTTAAAAATAGGTCTCCCGATGCGCAGACCCCTCGCTCGGGTGCTCTCAGGAAAGGTAGGAGGGCACGGACGGATGGCTGCAGAGGGGATCGAAGGAGTTGCTTGTAGGCTAGAGGTTTGGATGAGTTACAGAATGGACTTCCCTCCCAGGGGCAAATCTCTCTGTACACGTGGAGTCGCTGTTTGGAAAACACACACACGGGCTTCATGCACAACAGTGATGGCATTGGGTCAGCATGCAGTTAAAATCCCTTTGTCCGCCCTAACCGGTTTGGCTCAGTGGATAGAACGTCGGTCTGCGGACTGAAAGGTCCCGGGTTCGATTCCGGTCAAGGGCATGTACCTTGGTTGCGGGCACATCCCCAGGAGGGGGTGTGCAGGAGGCAGCTGGTCGATGTTTCTCTCTCATCGATGTTTCTAACTCTCTATCCCTCTCCCTTCCTCTCTGTAAAAAATCAATAAAATATATTTTAAAAATAAATAAATAAAATCCCTTTGTCTGAGCTTGTGGCTCTAAACTCTTGAGCAGAGAGAAGCCCGGAATGACTGTGTGATGCGTTTCAGAAGGAAGAGTTGCATTGGACCAAGGGGGCAGTTCTGGCCCCGGAAAGGAGGGAGCGGCACAGGGCTGCCCCCTGTCGGGCCGCTGCGGAAACACAGGGCGCATTTTGTTTGTCTGCCAAGAAAATCTTCCCAGGACACGTCTCCAATCACCTCCCTGGGAAAAATCTGGCTGCATATTCAACACAGAGACTTCTTCCAACCGAAGAGCAAGAGGAACATGATAAGCTAAGCGACGGAGCAGAACACAGAATCCATGGAAACTCCTGGGCAGGTGTTGAACGTCATATGCCCCGCCCCACCCCCAAGTCCATACGTTGAAGCCCTAGTGCCCAGTGGATGGTATTTAATGTGGGGCTTTGAGAGGTACTTAGGTCAGGGGTGCAGCCCTCATGAAGGGGATTAGTGCCCTTATAACAGACACGCTTTTCTGCACACATTGAGATGGTCATGTGATTGGTACCCTTAACTGTGTTAACATGGTGCCGCACACTGATTGGTCTGTGCAGTTGAACCATCCTTGCATCCCAGGGATCCATCCCGCCCGGTGAATGATCCTTTTACTCTGCTGTCGAATTTGGTTTGCGAGTGTTTTGTTGAGGATTTCTGCTGGCACCTTGTTCTTCAGCGTCCCGGTCTCCAGAACTGTGAGAAATGAACGTGATCCAGTGCCAACCAGTGACTATGAGAGCACATCATCTGGGGAAATAGTTTCTTCCCTGATAAGAGCCGAAGCCACTGGAGGTTCTGGTCTCCAGACTTCCAGCCCAGCGGGCTTCGTATCTGTGCTCAGGCGGTGGGCTTGAAGCTTCATCTGACCAGTAAGTGCCGTATGTTCCCGTGTATAAGATGCCCCCATGTATAGGACGCTCCCCACTTTTCCAACCCAAAATTAAGAAATCAATATTGTAAACATTTTGCTGGTTTTCCTCTTAAGGCCTTCTTCTTTTTTTTGGCACCTTAAGGAGTTGTTCTTCCTGTTTTCTCCACTGTCTGATCATACACTCAGCGGGAGGAGGTCCAAATGGTCTCTCTGCAGCTCGATTTCCATGCTCTTTGGCACAGCTGATGACATTCAGTTTGAATTTTGCAGAGTAAGACACTCGCTTACCGGTATTTATCTTTTTATGTTTTGACATCTTGATGGGCTCAGAACGTTCCAGTCCCTGTTGCATCTGCGCACTCTCCACCTCCACCTCCAATCACGGCATCAGCTGACGTCGGTAACAATGAGGCTCATGATTGGAGGAAGCCTGTTTGACAAGGTCTGGGCAGCTAACACCTGCAGGCTCCCTCCTCGGCTGACTTCCATGTATAAGACGCCCCTCGATTTTCAGTCTAACGATTTTAGAAAAAAAAATAGCATCTTATACACGAAAAAATACAGTATACCATTTGCAACGGGGGGGGGGGGGACATGAAGGGAGGACCCTGGAGGAAGCGGACTCACAGCCAGGGGCCACAGGGCTTTGCTGGCCTCTGAGCCTGCTCTTGCCTCTGCCGGCGGGAAAAGGCAGCTCCTTCTCTCAGCCTCCCCGCCTCCCCTCTCACTGACCTGCGGACCGAGTGCATGTCCGTTTCCAATAAACAGCATCTTGATATTTGTTAGTCCATTTGTCAAAGGTCATTGCGTGCGTGCTCTATTTCCAATAACATCGCCTTCTCCAGCGAAACCTGCTTCTGAGACGTATAAAATTAATCACGGCTGTATGCGCTTATTCAAGTCCCAGGGACTTTGTTTCTGTGGGATCGTCAAATAAAAGTGTTCCTGAAACTGTTAGGTCACATGGTCCCATTTCTTTAGGGATCTGTAAAGAAATGCGGGTACCGTTGGAGAAATTCTGACTTTTCATAGAAAAGCAGGAGTTGGTTGCGATATTGGCAGTCCTCAGTCTCTGCTTTAGACGAGCAGTTTTACATGAACTCTGTCAAACAGCCACGCCTGCCACTGCTTTCGGTGTCCACTCTGCAGACCGCCCAGCTCAGCTTTCCTGGGACGGTAAACCTCGAACCGGTCTCTGCGATCTCTTGCCCTCTGCTGGCTAAGCTGAGACCTTCCTAAGAAACGTGTCACTCAGATGCCTACCTCTGTCACCCATGCACACCCTCCGTTCCACTCATTTTTAGGGCCATTTGGCAAAGGCCTCCTAACAATTAAAGGGGTTCAGAACAGGCCTCCCCAAGACGTGCCACTCTGGCGTACAAATGACTCCGAGCTGAAGGCCTCGGGACTCTGCGGACCCCTGAGAGTTTTACCTCTCCCTTAAAAAGAGTTCCAATCAGGGGCTTTGCCCCAAGAGGTATCACCAGCAATCCCTCTTCATCACCTCTCTCTGGGGCAGGGCCAACACCCAGTTCCTGAACAGTCAGCTCTGTCTTCATTCTGAGGGACCTCCTCCCTCTGCAGCCCCGAGCGGTCTTACCTCGTCCTCAGCTCAGAAGGCACAGGCACCTCATGGTCCTCTGTGTCTCTGAACCTCTGGTGCACGTGGGGTCTCTGACCCTGGCGTGAGGGCTCCCATCGCACATCAGTCATTGAATTTGGTTGTTTCTTGTTCCTGTGCCTCTGGTGGAGGTGATTGTGAGGCCAGCAGGGGACTCCCTCTGTCTCAGGTGGAGGTGATTGTGGGAGCAGCAGGGGGCTCCCTCTGTCTCAGGTGGAGGGGATTGTGGGAGCAGCAGGGACTCCCTCTGCCTCAGGTGGAGGGGATTGTGGGACCAGCAGGGGGACCCCTTCTGTCTCAGGTGGAGGGGATTGTGGGAGCAGCAGGGGGACCCCCTCTGTCTCAGGTGGAGGTGGTTGTGAGAGCAGCAGGGGACCCCCTCTGTCTCAGGTGGAGGTGGTTGTGGGACCAGCAGGGGGACCCCCTCTGTCTCAGGTGGAGGTGGTTGTGGGAGCAGCAGGGGGACCCCCTCTGTCTCAGGTGGAGGTGGTTGTGGGAGACCCTTCCCCCATTATCTTTGCCCCAGGTGACCATCCAGCTTTAGACCTGCTTCTCATCAATGTTGCGTGACCTGGTGATGCCGGCTCCTGGGACATCTCTCGTGTTACCCCCCACCCACCCACCACCTGCACCTCCTCACACACTGCAGGTTCTGAC
Source organism: Eptesicus fuscus (assembly GCF_027574615.1). Classification (NCBI taxonomy): domain Eukaryota; kingdom Metazoa; phylum Chordata; class Mammalia; order Chiroptera; family Vespertilionidae; genus Eptesicus; species Eptesicus fuscus. The sequence goes on along the minus strand of NC_072486.1, from coordinate 3,251,353 downwards.
CGTGTCTCCGCTTTGTACTTTAGTAGAGAGTCAGCAGCTCCGTGCAAGGCGGTTTGGTAAAAGCCTTCTGCGTGGGTAATGGCTTGGTATTTGCCTTTTTCTCCTCTGTTGTCCATTCCGTAGGCCTTCCACCCCATCGACAGGGTCCCGCGGAGGCCTCAGGCATGGCATCCAGCCCTCGCACCCCCCCAGACCTTCACGGCGGATGAGGGGGCCTCGTCCGGCTGGGACCCCGGCGTTTCCAGGCCCCCGCCCGTGCCCTCGCAGTGGCCATGACGGAGCGCCGCCCTCGGTAAGGCCAGCCCCTCCCTGGGGGCCGCTGGGGAGTGGGCCAGCTCACCCTCTCGGCCCCGTGTCCCCGCCCCGGCTGGCGGTGACCGTGTCCCTGGCGGTGACCGTGTCCCTGCCCCGGCTGGCGCTAACCGTGTCCCCGCCCCGGCTGGCACTGACCGTGTCCCTGGCAGTGACCGTGTCCATAGCGGTGACCGTGTCCCTGCCCGGCTGGCGGTGACCGTGACCCTGCCCGGCTGGCGGTGACCGCAGCGGGTGTCGGCAGGCCCTGCTGCTGAGACCCCCGTGCTCTCCTCGTCCATGTGGTCCCCGCGGCCTGGGGTCGGCTCGGACTGCCTGCGCTCGGATTTCCACGCTCCCTCTTACGCCTCAAGTGGGATCGGAGTGAGTGTCTCCGAGATGTTTTGAAGGTACAAACTTCTCTCTCCCCCTCGCCCTCTTTAATTTTTTTTAATAATTGATGAGTTTATATTATTTTTTAAATATATTTTTATTGATTTCAGGGAGAAAGGGAGAGGGAGGGAGGGAGAGAAACATCAGTGCAGGGACCGGCTGCCTCCTGCACGCCCCCTACTGGGGATCGAGCCTGCAACCCAGGCCTGTGCCCTGACCAGGAATGGACCTGAGCTCCTGGTTCCTGGGTCGACAACGCTCCACCACTGAGCCACCCGGCCGGGCCGTCTCTCTGTTACTTTGTGCCTTTTCCCAGGGGGCGGGCGGCTTAGGTTTGGATTGAGGCCGCGGGCATTACGTCTCCTGGGGGTGGCAGAGGTCTCTCTGGGCCTTGGTTTCTGTTGTTTCCCACACGAGGCAGAGTCCGGCTGGGAGGAGGGAGGGTGCAGGCCGGGGCCGGGGCCGGGGCCGGGCCGGCGGGTGACTGCCCGCAGCAGGAAGGCAGGGCTGGGTTTGGGTGATAAATTTAAAGGCCAGTCGGCGTGGCCAGGGCTGCTCTCCACCCGTTCAGCTGCATCCTGTTGTGGTTTCTCCCGGTGACACAGAGAAACACACGAGCAGATAGGAGCGGCCAGCCCGTGCAGCCCCCGGGGGACCGGACACATGGGGGGCCACGCGTGGCCTCGGCCCTCGGCTCAGCCCCGGGGAGGCCCGTCCTCCCCGGGGTGGCGGCACGTTTATCGCGATCACGGACAAGTGGCCGTTGCTCATTTATTTTTCGGGAGCCAGCGAAGTTGACTCTAACGTACAGAAGGAAAGTGAACGAGCAAAGAGGGACTAAAGAAGCAAACATTTTGAAGAATTTAAGACGGCCCTTGCGCACCTGAGGAGGCCCTCGATACTGCTTCTACTGAGGGAGACGTGAGCTAGGACGTATTTTAAAGTCGGATTGCTCACCCACCTCATTGGGAATGTCTTCTGTTGGGGAGGCCACGGACCAGCAGGTGGCGCCCTAAGTGTGAGAGAGCAGAGCAGGCAGCCTCTAGGGGGCGTACTTTGGAATCCTATGTAATAAAAGGCTAATATGCAAATTGTCCCCTCAACCTGGAGTTCGACCAGGAGTTTGACCGGGGAGTGGGGCCGGCCCAGCCCGATCTCGTTAACTAATGAAGAAACCTTTCACGCACCTGTTGACTTAACGATGCTACGCGTTAGAATCTCTTGAAATTCAGAACATTGCGCAGTATTTATTGTGGTATTATTTGCAAGAGCAAAAGTTTATAAACAATCCAAATATACATCAACGGGGACTTATATAAAATAGAACACAGAGCAGTTGTTTAAAAAAACAAAGGAAAAGAGGAACTCGCTAAAAATAAGACTCAAACCAAAGGTTGGGTAGAGAGACCGACAGAAGATACGCGTAGCAGACTGTCTCCTGTGTGAGAAAGGAGGAGCCAGGAGCATGTGGGCTTATTTCTGCCCAAAACTAAAAGCCTGGGGGGTGAAGTCAGAAATTAGTACATTTTGCCCTGGCCGGTGTGGCTCAGTGGACAGAGCCCCGGCCCGTGGACTGAAGGGTCCTGGATTCGATTCCAGTCGAGGGCACATAGCAACTAATCGTGTGGCAACCAATCGATGTGTTTCTCTCTCTGTCTCTCCTCCTCCCTTCCACTCTCTCTAAAAACCAAAGGAAAACGATTCTCGCGTGAGGATGAACCACCACAACAGAATTAGTACCTTTTTCTTAACTGTTAAGGGTTGTACAAATTACAGTTTTTCTTAAACGGGGCCAAAAGGGGGCTGGGGACATAGACGCAGGTGGCCCTCCTCCAGAGACACTGAACAAGGCAAACGTCTCACAAATGTAAAAGCTACCAAGCCAATGAGATGGAGGGGCAGTAAACGCCATCTTCCCGGTGGAACGTACGTTCCAGATAACTGGCAGCCCCTGAGGGTCCCTGGCCTCCTCCGTCCACCCCCACCGTGAGCTCCCGGGAAAGCCTGCTCTTCATCTGTCCGGCTCGGGATGTCCGTCCGTCTCCTGTCTGTCTGTCTGTCCCACGGAACAGCCAGCTCCGCGGGCGGCCGCCTGATGTGTTTGCTGAGGCATCCGACGGCCCCAGCTGACAGGGGCTGGCACGTCCTCGGTGCTCAGGACACAGCTGTCAGCGAGGGCAGACCCTGTGGGCAAGGAGGCCGTTTGTGGCACAGAATTCCTTTCAGGCCCAAAGCGAGTGCAGCTCGCGGTGTATTTGCACCTGAGCCCAGGCGTGTCGGCGGAGGCCAGGGCACCTCTGTGCTCACCGCCATGCATCCCTGCCCAGCCACACCCTCCCCCCCCCCCCCCCCCCCCGCGCCTGCTGCCCGGCAGGCCAGGCAGCCAAGACAGCCCCGCTCCGGCTGGGTTCCCTGCGGCCCAAACTGCCGGAGATGCATATTTATTCGCCTCCCCCCTCAGTGCACTTCCAGCTGTATCTGCTCAGAGCTCGCTCTCTCTCTCTCTCTCTCTCTCTCTCTCTCTCCCCTCCCTCCCTCTCTATCCCTGTTTCTTTCTAGCCCACTTACATGGCAAGCAGTGGCATTTTGGATTCATGGAGGAGTAACTCTCTCTTTAAGGATGGCTGTGCACAGATGAAATTTCAGTAGGTCCGATTTAGCAATAAACTGGACAGACCAGACTCACTAACAATAGCATCGACCAGTCCCAGCAGGCGTGGCTCAGGGGTTGAGTGTCAACCTACGAACCAGGAGGTCAGGGTTTGATTCCCGGTCAGGGCACAGGCCTGGGTTGTGGCTCCATCCCCAGTGAGGGGCGTGCAGGAGGCAGCCGATCCATGGTTCTCTCTCTCTCCTCTCCCTTCCTCTCTGAAATCAATAAAAATATTTTTTAAAAAACAGCACGGAGCCTCTGACGTTCCTCTCTCATTTCATTTCTCCATAAAATCCACTACCAGGCCTCAGCTTGGAAACCACTTTTCTAAAGTTTTTATTTATTGATTTTGGAGAGAGAAAGAGGGGCGGGGGGAGAAGGAGAGAGAAACATCAGTGTGTTCCACTTATTTACGCCGTCATTGGTTGAATCTTGCCTGCGCCCTGACCGGGGAGAGAGCCCTGAGTCTTGGTGTATCCGGATGATGCCTGGCTGAGCCACCTGCCAGGCCTGGGAGGGACACGTGGGTTTCAACCTTTGCTCAGACTAGTTACGTGGGACCCGTTCCCACCCTTTCGGCAGCACCGATCTTTCCAAGTTGCTGGGGATGCTCGCTCCTGGGCGTGCACACCTGTAGCCAGCTCTTTGCCGAAGGGTGCCCTTGATGGAATTAACATCACTAGGCCTACGGAGAAGTGCAGGAAAAAAGACTGGAAGGAAATGTGTGAAAACCTGGATGGTGGTCATGCCATCTGTGGGGTGGCCAGATCACGGGCTTTTTGTCTCAGTGATTCAGAGGCTCCTGGACGTCTCCTGTCTGGTAAAAGGGTGGCTCAGAACTTCCACTATCAGAACACATGGTCCGCTCCCTGCCCAGGCCTCCCCGTTTCTCCACAACAGCTCACACGGAGTCGCACTGAATAGCGGAAGTTGTGTCCACGCGTTCCGCTCAGCACCAGGAGAGTGAATGCGGACACAGACCGGCCTGGAAAAACCCGCAAACGAGTGCGGACAAGAAGGAAACCTGCGGACTGGCTCTCAGCACAACGCGGACGTCAGACCAGCACCTGGTGAGCAGGTGGCACGTCCCTTAAAGCGCTGGCCAAGGAGAGCCGCCTGGAGGTGCGGGGCGGGTCCCAGAGCCCTGCCCTGGTGACCCCGGGAGCAGGTGTCTGCCATCAGAGGCCCGCGCTCTGGGGAGCACCGAGGGGGCAGCTCTCCCCCTGCAGCCCCGTCAGCCGCCAGGGCAAGGGGGGGGGGGCGGTGAAGGGAGCGCTCCGAGATTGGAGCCCGGAGGGAAGGAAGTGGGGGGTGGCTGCCGGCAGGCCTGCACCAGGCCACCTGCTGTCGCTGCAGGGGCTGCGGTCAGGGAGGCAGAGGAGGGGGGACAGGGGAGGCGTTGCTGACCGCGGGCATTTCACAACCACAACCGGGGACACAGGAAGCGGGGTTACAGGGCACGTGGGGCTGCAGCCGTGTGTGCATTGACCTCCGGCCTTGTTGCCGAGACAGGTGCCCAGGAAGCCGAGCTGGTGACAGGCGCTTCCCGAGGCTTCGCCCAGAGTGCTGCGCGCTCCCTGAGTCACACGCAGAGCCAGCCGTGCGGCAGAGCAGGGTCCGCGGGTCCCCGGACGGGCTGTTACCGGGGGAGGACTTGGAACAGCGAGTGCATGGCAGGCCCTCTCCCTTCCCCTCCGAAATCCATAGAACACGTTTAGAGAAGAAACACACCTGTGTTTGCTCTGCTTCACTGCCGTGTCCTGCCCTCTCCCCCCTGGTTCGCAGGGGGAGCCCAGGCCGGCCGGTGCCCCGAGAGGGGAATGAGGGCGAGGGATGAGGGCGAGGAGGCGGCAGAGAGGTCGGCTGCTGGTGGGTCAGGAGCCGGGTGGACGGGGTGGACCCGCTGGGCCTGCTCTGCTGGAGGCCTGCCCGGGAGGCCTTCAGTCCCCACCCGCGGGGAGGGGAGGGGAGGGGAGGGGGGGAGGGGGGCAGGGGCAGGGCGCGGTGACTCAGCACTTCCTCTTGGTGACTAAGCAAGGCCTCCGGCTGCGCACACGGGCTGTCCTCCTGGCCCTGGTTCGCTGTATGTGGTACAGGGATGTTAGTTCGCCCCAGGATCAATGGTCTTTCATTTCTGTTTGAAAACTTGGGCCAACAGCCTGAACGGGCAGGCTCTGGGCCGGCGCCAGCTGCTTCCTCTGTTCTCACCAATAAGTAACCGGCATTGGCGACCGATCGCTAGGCGCCGACGCGTGCGAAGCTCTCCCTGGGCTTCCTCAGAGCAGGCCACAAGGTAGGTGCCATCGCCGTTTGTAGGTGAGGAAACGGAGACTAGGGACGTGGATGAAATGACTGAAGCACAGACTCTGATTCAAGGCTTTCGATGTGAGCGTCCGCCCTCCACCTTACCCGCTGCCCCCGGAGGTTAGGACCCGTTCCCTGAGCTCCAGCCACGTCGGAAGGTGGCCCCGAGCAGGGAAATGAAAGGCACACGGGCCAGAGCAGCGGTCACTGCGAAGCTCCCCCTTCAGGCCCCTCCGTGCATGGGCCCACGCAGCGCCCTGGGAGGGGCCCTCGCAACTTGTCTTCCATCTGCATCCTTTATCTCAAAGAGGACCCGTGCCCTCCTTACGTTAGACACACCCCCCGGGGTCCACCCCGCCCAGCCATCTTCTCAGAAGTTCAGTCCTCCGAGGCCCAGGAGAGCTGCCTTAGGTGTGTGACTGTTGAACGTTCTCGTTGACTCTTTTTTTGTTTGTTTTTTAATCCTCACCCGAGGATATTTTCCATTGATTTTAGAGAGAGTGGAAGAGAGGAGGAAAGACAGAGAAACATCCATGTGAGAGAAGCACATGGATTGGTTGCCTCCTGCACGTGCCCTGAACAGGGCCCAGGCTGGGGAGGAGCCTGCCACCGAGGTACCTGCCCTTGACCGGAATCGAACCCGGGACCTTTCGGCCCGCAGGCCGATGCTCTATCCACTGAGCCACACCGGCCAGGGCTTGCTTTGCTTTGATACCCATTGAGGCCCTTCTGCCTTAAACCCCCGGCTCGTCTCCGACCTGGCCACGCCGTGGCGACTGGTGTCTGGGACGTGCTGTGCCGACAGAAAGCCTCGGCAGAAGCAGGTGTCGCTGGATGGTGGCCGCGCGCACATCCCACGTCCCACACTGCCTGCGCGCCCCCGTTCTGTTTGGACACGGATGCGTCAGAGGCGTGGCCTGTTCCTTCTGTCTCCCCGCCTCTGGACACGGGTCACTCCGGGGCTCCGGCTCCTGGGATCGGCCACGCCGTCGCCTGCGGCCGCAGAGCTGCCTGGGCCGCACTCCTCCGGAAGGGGGTGAGCAGGAGGCAGCCGATGGATGATTCTCTCTCATCATTGATGTTTCCATCTCTCCCTCCCTCTCCCTGAAATCAATAAAAAAACAATTCTTAAATCAAATATAGAATGCCACCATGAGGAGATAGTTCTGGGCCATAGAACACGGGGCTGGATTCCAGACCAGGTCTTTCTCATCCCCCTTCTTGTCGGCGGCCTTGAACTTCTCAGTGTGAGGCAACAGACTCCCAGAATCCCAGCCAAGGGCTCAGCCAACAGCCCTGCTCCCCGGGGCCAGCAGCGCTCAGTGCTGCGGGGGAGGGGGGGGGAGGGCGGGGTGCGTCCCGTCTAGAGAGCAGGGCGGTCCCTGTGTGGGTGCTTCAGGCGAGGTCACCGGCCAGCAGGGTGCAGTGAGGTGGGAGCCTCCACCCTGGGCGTGAGCGCCATGTGCCCGCCCACACCCGTCCTCACGTCTGCGTGGGCTCCCCCACCTTGTGGTCATGGGAGGGCGTGTCGGGCAGTGGGAGGCCCCGGGCCCGCGTTGTCGCCTGTGCTTCTGGGCTGGGTGCACGTGTGAGCAAGGTCAAGGCTGCCGCCCCGACTCCCCGGGGGGAGCAGAGGCGAGTCACGGGAGGTATGGGAAGCCGAGACCGGCAGGGCAGCCACGTGTCCTGCCACGCGTGAAGGTCTCTAACTCTCCTTCGCCAGGAAACTCCGTCACGGAGCCCTGGGGTGCTTAGAAAGGAGCGCGTCACCCCTTTCCCTGCCGTGGCTGTCCTTGTGGGTAAATATTTGTGCACGTCGGGCCCTCGCAGCCCGAGTGCTCAGTAAATGTTTGCTGAACGCACACGTGGCTCCTGCGCCCAGAACAGCGGGTGCTGGGGTCCGAGCGGTGTCAGAGGCGGTGTGTCCCGGCGGCCCCTCCTGAAGTCACACACCACGGCCGGCGCGGAGCCGGGCAGTTTGCAGCACACCCGCCCTTTCAGGCTCATTCATCCTGAGGATCCCCGCCCACCTCTGCCTGGCCCTGCCCCGAGGGTGGCTCTCCTGGCCAGATGTCATCCCGGAGAACTATTTCAGCGGAGGGTTTGCTGAGAGGAGACACGGGTTTTCACGGTGAGCAGGTGGAATCGGCTGCGGGTTGGGGGGGTTCCCGAGTTGAAAATGCCACAGGACCTGCTGGCAGCCACGGGCACGACGCCAACAGCCCACGTCAATCAAAGGTGACGTCACAGGTATTTCCTCGCCGGCCGGCCGGGGTGGAGACAGCGCGTTCTGAAGCCGCAGAGGAGTCATCGCCACGGACACGCAGACTGCATGTGTCATCACGGAACGTCTCCCCTCCCCTCCCCAGGGCCTCCTCTCTGAAGGGTCAGCTGGCGGCTGGTGGGATCAGAGCTTTTCCTCAGGCGTCTGCTTTGTAGGAGATGGAGTGTGTGCTCACAGGGACACCGCGTACTCATGAGTGACAGCGAGGGCGGGAACGCAGGGCGGGTCCCGGGCAGCGCTTGCCCCAGCGCCCAGGGCAGCGGGTGAGTGGTCTGTCCGGGAGTGACAGGCACAGCAGCCGTTCAGAGGGGCGGCTGTCCTTGCGGGCACAGGCGATCCACACATACTTGTTGAGGTTCCTCACAGCAGACACGGGCTGAGGAGTCATCGGCATTTGAACTGAATGGGGCGGAGCATCTGAGGGCCGCGTCCTGGAGTCAGTGCCCTGCCGCCCCGGGAAAGGGTTCCGTGGGGCGCTGAGGGGGAAGGGGCGCGCTCTGGCCGTGAAATCTGAAAATGTAGCCGTACTCCCCATCCTGTGTTGTAACAGAACATCAACAGACCACTGTTGGGAGTTGGCCTGTGCCTAGCCTGGGTGGCCACCTGTAAGAGGCCAGGAGGTGGCCCAGGGAAAGGCACCGAATCAGAGGTGACCAGGGTGGAGCAGAGGCCTGAAGACACTCCTGGTGGAGGGAAGGCCCGTGTGGGGAGCTGCGCCCGATCTTGCTGGGCCTGCTCAGGAGCAGGTGAAGCCAACGGGTGGGTCAAAGCCAGATTTCGGAGGCCCGGGAGGGAAGCCAGGCTACAGGGTGTGGGTTTATGCGGGCAGCCAGGAGCCCGTCGGGGTACGAGCAGGCAGTCACGTGGTCATCCAGTCTACAGGCGTTCACGGGATGTCCACTAGGTTTCAGGCCAGTGGCAGGTGCTGAGCTGCGAAGATGAACTTGACACAATGAACTCAAAGCCCAGTAAAGGGAGATCTAAACCAGTGGGTGCAATGGGATGATGATGATGATGATGATGATGATGATAGCTTACACTTACAAAGCATCGCGTGCAAGGGCGTGCATCCTCGGAACCAGAATAGAAGACAAAGGCAAAGTCGTTCCAATGATGCGTAAATGGAAATAATTTGAGATCCCTCCTTCACACGAAAAAGCCTAGGCTATGGGAATCCAGCCACCCAATCAACAGCCTTCAAAGGAACAACAGTCGTGACCTACCTGCTAGAATCACACGAACCCTTTTATCGTGAGGGTGGGACGCTTTATTCCCAGTGTTTGGGGCATCGCGAGGGCACCGTGGCTCGCCCGCTGGCAGCCCGGTTAGAAGGAGAACCGCCATTCCAGGGCCACGGGCCCCGCAGGACGAAGAGAGCCGCCTGGGCACCGTTGACAGAGGCCCGAGCTGGTCGGTCTGCAGCCTCAGGGGCAGCAGCGGCGGCTGAGTCGGCCAGTCCCTCACCAGGCACCGCACCGGGGGCAGGGGACACTGAGAACATAACCCGCGGCTCCGGGGACAAGCAGTCGTGTCCCGAGCGCCAAGGCCAGCAGGACCCTGGCGTCGATGGGCCTGGCTCTCACCTCCGACTCACTGTTGGCCAACAGTCCGGCCTCGGGAAGTTGCACACCCACTCCGAGCCCATTTCTTCATCCCCAGGTGTCGTAAGAAGTACATGAGACGTGTGCAAAGAGCCTAGAATTGTGTTCTTGGTGCATGCACACACACACACATACACATACACACACATACACACACACACACAACATACATACACACAAACATACATACACACACACACACACTCACACACACTCACACCCGAGGTGGGAGGAAGCTTGCAGGCGATGGATGTGTCCATGGCATTGGTTGTGGTGATGTGTTACGGTGTGTACTTGTCTCCAAACTCTACTTGTGTGCATTAAACGGGTAAGGCTTTTAGTGTAGCATACCTCAATACCGCGGTTAAAAGACAAACAAAATAACCTCCAACAATGCCGTGACAGAGACTTTCAGTAATTAAGTCTCATTCTTCCCCCATAAGCCGTTTCTTTGCCTTTAAGAACATGGCTCGGATACAGAGGAATTCACTCCTTGTTGAAGGGAGCAGTTGTTGTCTAGGGGAGCCACTATGGGCGGGTGCATGGGCTGTTCCCCGCTGGAGGGAACGGGGCGGGGGGGGGGGGGGCCTGAGACGGCCCACCTAGTGGATGCCCGGCCTCTCTCCAGTTTGCAGGAAGCTGCTGCACGCACTAAGCAAAGCCCTGGTGTCCGATTCCGAGCTGAGGACCCTGGACTTCGCCCCCTTTGGGTCTCAGTCAAGAATGACAACGCACATAATCGATGCCACTCCGGGGAAGGTGCTCCAGGAACACAGGAGAGAGATATTTAAGTCAGAGGGGCGAGGACCTGTGACTTACAGGAGGGGGCTGTGGAGGGGGTGCCAGTAGAGGAGTGACATTGAATTACCCGCTTAGCCACTCAGTAAGCTGACTGAACATCCACCACGTTGCGGCTCTGATGATCAGCAGTGAGCAGAACAAAGCCTCCCTTCTCCCCATTCCGGCAGAGCCGATGGTACTGAACAGGGAAAGCCCGGCAGCGCGGAGAGCTCTGGGAGAACACGGGCCTGGTGGGGCGTGGGGGAGGCCGCGGGGAGGTGCCATCTAAGCTGAGATCTGAGCGGCAGTGTGGGAAGCTCAGGAGCCATCTAACAGGCAGACGGAGCAGCTGCAGAAAGTCCAAGGGGACTGAACTTGGTATTGGGAGTTGGCGGAGCCGACTACTGAGCCTGCGGTGCCGCGGACGAAACGGGTGCAGCTGAGATGGAGAGGGAGGCACTGCCCACCCTGCGCCAGGCCCGGCCGCTCGGCACAGTGAACTTGGAGACCTTCGGGGAGTTCCATGCGGCAGAGGGAGGGGCTGCATCGTCAGCTGGTGGGCAGTGAGTCTTAGACTGAGAACCCGAAGGATAGTTACTCTCATGCCACGCAAAGAACCCCACGAAGCCACGACTGCAGGCTCTGAGATCCCTCCACGTTGCTGCGAGAGAGGTTCCAATACCACGTCTTGTTTGTTTTTTAATATATTTTTATTGATTTCAGAGAGGAAGGGAGAGGGAGAAAGAGATAGAAACATCAATGATGAGAATCACTGATCGGCTGCCTCCTGCACGCCCCACACTGGGACCAAGCCAGCAACCCAGGCCTGTGCCCTGACCAGGAATCGAACTGTGACCTTCTGGTTCATAGGCCGATGTTCAACCACTGAGCAATGCCAGCGGGCTTATTTGTGTTTCTTGTTCTTGAACCAAAGTCCTCGATATGCACATCCCATGAGAGGTCAGAGTTCACCTCACGTGTGTCTGCAGATTCAGGTTAATGTGAAATTTCTTCTTGCTACATCTGAAGAGGTCACGATGGTAATGTCTGTTAGATGGGATGTTAGACTGAGTCAGTTGTGCTTTGTAGGCAGGGCGAGGGGGGGCGTGGCGATTCACCTTCTTAGGAGGGAAGAGGCATCACGTGATGTCAGGTTGGTAACAAACATGTGATTCTTATTTGGGAGAATTTTGTCTCAGTGCACAAGGTGAACGCAGCCCATTGCCTGCCTCATATCCATGATCTCCCCTTCGTTCTTATCCACAGAACATCAGATTTGATCATCAGTGAGCCCAACCACAAACACTTGCCTTCTAGATGACCTGTGACACGTCAGGCCAACTCGATGTAGACAGAAGTCCCTAGGGAGGGTGTTCTTTCTGAAGAAACAGGCACAGCCTGGGTGGGAGACAGCCCATTGCCCTGTCCCCTTTTCTCCTCGTATTTCCAGTGACTTGGTGACGCTGTTAGTGTTGCTGGGAGTCTTCTAATTTCTTCAAATATGTTGCAAAACCACTATGTTGGTTTTGGATCACTGTCTAATGAGGTCTATGGCTAAACCTTTGTGTTTGTACCGACCTGCAGTTAAACTGTAGACATAATACACAGTTAAGCTGTTTTAGGAAAAGGAGTTCTCAGAATTCATTCCACTGAAAGCAACACTCGCTCCCTTTTCAGGACCCAGAAAAATCTAGTCAATAAGTATTTCTTAACATTCACTGAACATACAGTATCTATAAGGACAAAGATAATCCTTTCATGTGCTTTGAGGGATAGAGATGATGAAAACAAGGTTCTTCACAGGGAGTTGACAATTTCATGAAATGACAGTTGTGTTGACAAATACATGTAAAACCAGTGTGTACCTGATGAGGTGGCCATGGCCAGTTGCCCCAGAAAAGCCCCCAAGCGGCCATGAGTGGATGCAGATACAAGGACTGCGCCCCGGCTGCAGGCAAAGCACACGTTTCGCGGCTGGGAACCTGGACGATCTGGCTCAGAGAGTAGCAAAATTGTTGCCTACATGGTTTCTGGATGATAAAGAGCCTGGGGCTATAAAACAGTCCTGTACTCCTTCAGCCTGGGGCCGTCTCCCTCCATGTCAGCCAAGGCCACGGGCTCGGATCCCCAGCCCCCTGACGGGAGGGCCCCAGGGTCACAGCGGGAGCCCTGCCCACCGGCCGGCACCCTTATCTGCGTGCTGCTTCAGGGTTTGAACAGGCCGTGCGGCCGGTGCGGATGCACAAGTGCCATGAGAGCACTCCAGGGAGACTGAGGAGGCCTGAGGAGGAAGAGACCGTTCTGGTCGGGGGCAGGAAGGAGGTGGCATTGGAGCTAGACCTTGAGAGACGGATGGCCTTCTGCACGGTGAGGATGGGAGTTAGGGCATGGGGAACATGGGACACCGTGAGTGACCGCCCCGGGAGGGGAGCAGAGCTGTGGACTGGGAGTGAGAGTGTGCAGGTGTCCGGGGAAGCAGTGAAGATGGGGCTGGAGGGGAAGGCCAGGCCAGGCCAGGCCAGGCTCAGAGGATCGGCATTCAATATACGAGTGAAGGGAGCCGGGGGGGGGGGGGGGGGGCGGTTCTTGAGCAATCAGTAAAGCATGTGAGTAAATAAGTTTGGCAACTTCATCACCCATGAAGCGCTGGTGGCATAACTGGGAGATCCCTTAAAATGTCCAGGCACGAACGGCCACGTGTGGTTGAAGGCTAGGACTCGGAGTTTTACTGTTTTACTGTTCCTGGAGGGCGGGGGGTGCCCAACGGAGAAGGAAACCACACGTGGGAGAATAGCAGGAGTGTGAACACACAGAGGGAAGGCAGGAAGAGGGCTGAGGGGCATGGGAACCTCCGCATGCAAATGTGCCACAGGCAGCGAGGAGGAAAAGGAGGAACTCAGGAGAGAGGTGGAGCGGCGAGTCACCGGCACTGGCACTGCGGTGAGTCAGCGAGTCTGGCTTGCCCAAGCCGAGGAACACGAATGGAATAACAGGTCCTAAGTACATGGCACGGGCCACAAGGAAGACAGATCTAGGATCACCTTGGGGGGAAAACAAAACAAAACACTGCGATTAGTGGTATTTATAGCTCCTGTCTGTTTTACCAGCTGTTAGGTTCCCAGACACTGACCCTGAGCCTGACCTCCTACCTGGCAGGTGAAACGTGATACCTGAACCGCCCGCTCTTTCCAGCCTAGAATAAGAGAGTACGTGAGCCGCACGACTCAGGTGGCGAGGCCCGCCTTTCTTTGGAAGGAAAGGCACACGGCCCTGAACCAGAGTTCAGCTCGAGTTACTGGCGATCGCCAAGCCAATTCCACAGCTACAACCGCGGAAACGTGGCCCAGGCGGCGCCGGGCGGTCCCAGGGCCACGGCCGCCGAGGGGGATTGGGGGGAAAGGTAACAGCGGAGGAGAACGCGAGCTGTTGGACCAAGGGCCGCCGATGGCGTCGCTCCCAGTGGGCGGCTGGCTGGCGTCATCACGCGCACCCGTCCCATGGCTCACCACCCTCGGCCACTGCAGGTCCATTCCCCGCCGGCCCGGAAGCTGGGGCGGGGCCACCAGGAGGGGGCAAAGGCGCAGGAAAGGCCGTTGGGAGGAGCCGGGAGAGGACGTCCCCCCGGGCGTACTACATTTCCCAGAGTCCAATGCGGCAACAAGACTGGCTCCCGGGGCGCCGATGGGGCACTGGCGGCCTGGGATTGGTAGTCCGCGTCCAGCGGCCGCGCCGGTGGGGAGAGGCACGGGGATTGGCTAGCGCGAGTCCTAGCCCCACCCACATGCGGTGACACCAGGCGGCCGTCTTGCTACTTAAGGCGTCGTGGCCGCGTCCGCCCCGCCTTAGCTCCCGCGCTAGAGAGAAACATGTATCGTTTCCGATCACAGCTCTTCACCGGGATTTCTGCAGCCGCCAGCGCCCGCTCTCACCCACGCCGCTCCTCGCCTCTGTTAGCCGAAGCCTCGCCGCTCAGCCGCCCGCCGCACAGACGCACGAGTAAAAAGTGCAGCTCCATCGGCTGATCCTCGCTGAGCTCCGAGTCTGGGCGGCACCGGGCGTCCCACGATGCCGAAGAATAAGAAGCGGAACACTGCCCACCGCGGCGGCAGTGGTGGCGGCGGCGGCTCAGGGGCAGATGCAGGGACGGCGACGACGGCAGGTAAGGGGGTCTCCCCGCCGCCGGTGTCCCGGTGGCCGGCCGGGCTGGCGCGTCTTTTCGCCGGGGGCACGCTGGGAGTCGTAGTTCTTGTCTTGCTCGAGATGTGCGTCGGCCTGGCGCCTGGCAGGGCTGGCGAACTACGACTCCCAGCGTGCCCCGGGGGGCCGCACCTCGCGCGATTTGGAGCTGGCGTGCGATCCGAACTCTTGGGCTCTGGCGGTGGGGGCGGGGAGGGGGCAGTGGGTCCTTGGGCCCGAGAGCGGGTTGGGGTCCGGGTGGCTTGGCGCTGAGCGAGGGGGGCAGGGTCCTCAGAGGCCGGTGCCTGCCCCAGCGCGCCCCTCGTCGGGGTGGGGCAGGGCTGGGGGTGCGCCCCTGCTGTCACTGGTCGCCTTTGACCGCCTGCGCCAACGTGGAGCTGCTGGCACTGCCAAACGCCTGCCGGGTTTGGACGGGCCCGTGGGTCACGCGGCCCGGCCTCGGGCGCTGGAGCCGGGGTGACGCAGAGGCGCCCATGCGGCCTCCCCTCCCGCTCCCCTCCCGCGCCTCCCGCGTGCCCACCCGGCCAGGCGGGGGCGGGGCGCCCGGGGGTGGAGGTGGGGGGGTCACCGTCCCAGCCCCGGTGGGCCCCGACCCCCAAGTGCCACCTGCAGAAACCCCCGTCCCCCGGCGCCCAGGGGCGCCGACCTCCGCGTCCCCGGGGCGGCACCACGCTCTCCTTTGTCCCGGGGGCTCTGCTCTGAGCCCGGGGAGGCGGCGCCGGGGAGCTCAGGTTGCCTTGGCCGGAAGTTTGGTTTCTGGTGTGTCCTGGCCGCACAGTTGAGGCTTTTCCAGGATGGGTCGCTGCCCAACTGGATGTTTGACCCCCCACTCCCAGTTACACGGATGGAACAAAAGGACGCCCAGCAGAAAGCCCTGCCGGACACCGCGCTGAGCTCCGCTCCTGGGGCAGGCGTCTCCTGCGGTTCTTGTTGTAGGACTTCCAAGTTCAGTGTTGGAGTGACCTCAGAGGTCACCTGGGAAAGGCTGTGGTCGTAGATATTTGTCAGGTCGTTGCCATCGGATCCTAGAAGGACCCTTTTCCGTAGTAAGTCTGAAGGCAGGGACGATTGGAGACGGGCTCTGGAAGCTTCCCTGGAGGGCTCTGGCACGAAGCCTGTGGTCACGGACTGGACCTTTCATGGTTGACACTAGGAATGGGTGGCCGTCAATGCAGCCTCCCCCCTTTGCTTTCTCCCGCTCTTCATTTGGTGTGGACGCTCCTGATGTTCCTCGAGTCCGTTCTGGACCTCCAAAGTGTACAATGCGTCATGAGTCTGTTGTGGCATCTGGGTGCTCCCTGTGACTGAGGAACCCTCTGAACCTTCTGTGGCTCAGCTTTTCCTCCGAAGGAAACGTTTTCCTTCTGTCCTGAAGGTCCTTATTTTATCCTTTAAGTTTGCCTTTTGTTGATGAAACAAACAATGGGGAAGCGGCAGGCTGACGCCATTCGGATACTCTGGTGGTGTTGCTAATGGCCTGGAATCGTAACCAAACCTGTATTGCCGTCTGGGACTTCCTGTCGGACCTCCTTCCTCCCGGGCACCTGATAGAATGGCAGTCTGATGCTGCTGCCACTCCGATGGCTTTCAGTGGAAGGGGTGCTTAAACACCCGCACGTGTAAGTGGGGAAGGACGGTTAGGACAGTGGTCGGCAAACTCAGTCAACAGAGCCAAATATCCACAGCACAACAATTGAAATTTCTTTGGAGAGCCACATTTTTTAAACTTAAACTCCTTCTAACGCCACTTCTTCAAAATAGACTCGCCCAGGCTGTGGTATTTTGTGGAAGAGCCACACTCAAGGGGCCAAAGAGCCGCATGTGGCTCGCGAGCCGCAGTTTGCCGACCATGGGGTTAGTTTATAAGACTGTGCTTGCTTTGAGTATCTGCAGCGTGACACGGCCTCTGGAGAGTGGGTTGTGAGGTGAGATTGACTTTTTAAAAAATTTAATTTGGTTCCATGTTAATGTACTTCTTATTCAGGAAATAAATGAATAAATAACAGTTAATAGAAGAGATGGAAAATTGTCAGACACTTGTACTTACAAACCACTTACTTGATTGGTCTTTTTAAATGGCATCTAGAAGAAATGGGGTTCGCTTGAGATCTTTACATGTACAATCAAGATAACCAACTTCTGCCTGGCCAGTGTTGCTCGATGGTTGAGCATCAACCCATGAACCAGGAGATCACAGTTCAATTCACCGTCAGGGCACATGCCCAGGTGGCAGGCTCAATCCCGAATAAGGGCTGCGCAGGAGGCAGCCGATCAATGATTCTCATCATTATCTCTTTCCCTCTCCCTTCCTCTCTGAGGTCAATAAAAATACATTTTTAAAAAAGATAACCAACTTCCGTAACTTTAGTGGATTTTCCGAAGTTAGTGGAGGGCTGAAGGAAGGTAATAAAATTGGTCTATTATACAGGTGTGCGTACTTGTGATAGCACTGACTTTGGAGAGAGCCTTTTTTAGGGGCAAACAAGACCTTGCTAGTGAGTCAGCTCTCTACGAAGGAAGCCCTTGTGTCTGTAGTTGCACCTCATTAATGGCACTTAGGATCACAAGGTGGGTGAGTCTGGCTTAGATACCAGGCATTCATACAGGGTTCTTTTCCTTGTTTTTTTTTTAAATCTCTATGCCCTTTAAGTCGTGGGAAACTTAGAGACAGGAGCTCAGTAAACCCTGCCTGGGAATAGTCTTCTTGACGGATGAGAAATAGGCTGAATGTGAAAATTGTCAATTGGTGAATGAATGTTAGTAAAAGTTAAGCAGATGACTCAGCTGTTGCCATGACTTCACATCCTGGAAACAAATGAAGATCCAGAAATAGAGAGTGACGTCATAGGGCTTTGTTTGTTTGTTTGTTTATTCTTGCCCTAAGCACTCTGATCAAGAAGTTTGGGGGGCTTGGCTTCATTGCTTATTTTTTATGTCTTACTGTTTTGATTGGCAGTTTATTCCCTTTAGGGTAGCAAGCCCATTTGAAGGCTGCTTGCTTCCTCTGCTGATAGAAAAATCTGCTAAGTTCTCTGTTTTGATTTTTACAAAAAGAAAAACGCCATTATAAATAACCAACCCAACAACAAGTGACATCGTGCAGAGGATTCTTTAAGACTGACCTTAGGGTCGTAAATGTCACGTGTTTTTACAATAGGGGCCTAGTGAGGGTTGGCAGTCTTCTGTTGCACTGATAAGGAAACGGCTCCGAGTGAGGTGAATCAGTGACTCAAGGGCACTTTGGGGCAGAATTTGGGACTTATTTGAACTCATTGCTCAATGTAATGCATGACTGGGCAATCCTGTTATTAATATGAAATTCCTACAAATCACAATGACTGGGAATATGGATTTATTACTTAGGTTAATGAAGTTGACAGATTCTAATTTAAAAAAGGAGATTTTATTTTTTACTAACAGCACTGATATTTTTAAACCGATGCTTATGTTAGAACCTTTCTTTTACAGGTAGTTTATCTAACAGGCTGTATCAAATACCAAAACTTCCATTTTAAGCCTCTTTTCCCTCTCAGTTCAGTTATCATAAAACTACCGTCCTGTAACTCCTTAAGTTCCTTCACGTAGGACATGTGTATCCCAAAAACCCATTCACCAGTTACTGTTTCCCAAGTCATGCTTGTTGGAAAAGATGTTTGTCTTAGTCTTATGATGACCTATGACATCATAGTTTATTTCTGGATCTATTTCCATTGTCTTCCTGATTTGAGATGGTGGTTAGGAAATAGTTTTTCCATCTCTAATCTGGAGCTGCCGGTCAGATGATAGATGTATTTCTGAAGTTGATGGATATTGTAAATTGTTCATGCTCGGAAGTACATATTAGGTGAATTCACTTATTTTAGAAATATTTGTGTGTTCTTTTATAGCATAATCATGTTTTCATAAATAAGTTTTGGGTTTTTATGACTGGATTCCTCTTAAGTAACTACTAAGATTCCCAAATAAAATATTTGCATCAATGGCTGCAAAGTCTCTTACCTCCACCTTTGTTGACTTCCCAGGTGGCCAGCATAGGAATATTCAACCGTTCAGTGATGAGGATGCATCGATTGAAACGATGAGCCACTGCAGTGGTTACAGCGATCCTTCCAGTTTTGCTGAAGATGGTATGCCTTTTACATTCCATTTGCAACTTTAAAAGGATGCTTTTGGTGGTGAAGGAATTCTTCCACCACTTAACTGACCGCGGCTGATTGGTTCCTGTTGTTCCTTAGGACCAGAAGTCCTGGACGAGGAAGGGACACAAGAAGACTTGGAGTACAAGCTGAAGGGGTTTATTGACCTGACCCTGGATAAGAGGTAGAGCATTTTGGAGACACTCCCCATGGGCTATTTTGTCAGCACCCTCGCTGTGCCACGTGGGCAGGCCTCTGACTTAACAACAATGTGGTCTGTGTGTTTTTTAAGGTTGATTTGTTTGCATATGATGCTTGTTTTTTTTTTTTTGACTTTTGATGTGGGTAGAAACGTGCCTTAGAATTTAGATAGACTCCGATTAGTCGTTGTTCCAGCATAATGCCCGTCACTGTGTCTGACTGCAGCCTGGATGGATGTGCTGAAGTAAGAGTTAATGTTCTAGAAAGGACAGCTGGACTTCCTGTATGCCTCGTGTTCACAGTTTTGTTAGGGACATGAAAAATACCAAAGCTAGTTGTTTTCTTACTGCCCAGTAGCTCTAGAATGCGCTTAAAACCAATGGAATTAAAGAGCCCAGGGGATGAGACAGGAACTCTAGACTTTTGTAGTGTTAAAAAAATGTGCGTTTACTTTAAATGTAGAGGGTATTTGTGGAATATGGAATACAGGAGAGCATGTCCTGCCCATTGAAATGATAAAATACTATGTGGTCATTTAAAGTTGTGGTTTTAAACTATAAACAGAAAAATGCTGAGATATGGAGCAGCTTAAAATGTTTTGTGTAATAAGGTGAGTGTAGATGAAAAGTATATTATTAGAAAACTAGAGGCCCGGTGCACGAAATTCATGCATAGGAGGGCAGGTTGTGTCCCTCAGCCCAGCCTGCACCCTCTCACAATCCAGGACTGCTGGCTCCCAACTGCTTGCCTGCTTGCCTTCCTGATTGCCCCTAACCGCTTCTGCCTGCCAGCCTGATCACCCCTATCCACTCCCCTGCCAGCCTGATTGATGCCTAACTGCTCCCCTGCCAGCCTGTTTGCCCCTAACTGCCCTCCCCTGCAGGCCTGGTCCCCCCCCAACTGCTCTCCCCTTCAGGCCTGGGTCCTCCCCAACTTCCCTCCTCTGCCATCCTGGTCACCCCTAACTGCCCTCCCCTGCAGGCTTGATCGCCCCCATCTGCCCTCCCTTGCAGCCCTGGTCCCTCCCAACTGCCCTCCCCTGCTGGCCATCTTGTGGTAGCCATCTTGTGTGTTGGAGTGATGGTCAATCTGCAAGAGTGATGGTCACTCTTTTATTAGATAGGATAGAGGCCTGGTGCATGGGTGGGGGCCAGCTGGTTTGCCCTTAAGGGTGTCTCGGATCAGGATGGGGGTTCCCTTGGGGCGTGGGGCGGCCTGGGTGAAGGGCCTGTGGTGGTTTGCAGGCCAGCCATGCACCCCGGCGACCCAAGCGGAGGCCCTGGTATCTGGGGTTTATTTATCTTCTACAATTGAAACTTTGTAGCCTGGAGCGGAGCCAAGCCTTCTGCTCACTCCGTGGTGGCAGCCATTTCTGTTGGGATTTATGTATCTTCTATAATTGAAACTTTGTAGCCTTGAGTGGAGGCCTAGGCTGGCCAGGGTGTGCGGAAAGCTTGGCTTCCTCCATTGCCGGGGAAACCCAAGCCTCCTGCTCGCTCTGTGGCCGCAGCCATCTTGGTTGGGTTAATTTGCATACTCACTCCTGATTGGCTGGTGGACGTGGCTTGTGGGTTTAGCAGGGTGATGGTTAATTTGCATATTACTCTTTTATTAGATAGGCTGTTTAGAGCTGATGACAATTAGATTGTAAAAATCTATAAACAAAACGCTCAGGAGGGGAGACGAGCCCAGAGTGAAAGTCACTGACCGCTCTTGTTTCCGACAGCGCCAAGACCAGGCAGGCGGCCCTCGAGGGCCTGCGGAGCGCCCTGGCTTCCAAGCTGCTCTCCGAGTTCCTCCTGGAAAGAAGGATGACTCTGACCGACAGCATCGAGCGCTGCCTGAAGAAAGGTACCGTCCTGGTGGTGGAGAGCCGGCTGCCCCCTCTGCCGCGCCCCGTCACGGCCCTGAGGCCCCCTTGTCAGGAACGCGCTCGAAGCCGACTCCCTACCAGCTCCGTGTTGTCTGTGGGAACAGCCTGGAGCGCGGGCGCTGGGTCGGCGTCCTGTTGTGTCCGACCGCGGAGGCTGTTGTCATGGTGGCAGAAAGGCGGGGAAGCGGGGTCGGATGCTAACTAAAGCGAGCATTGAAAAGGCCATTTTTTATTTTCCTAAACTTGAGAAAGGACCATAATTTTCTAGCTCGTTTTCCCTGGTGCTTTTTAAAACAGCCGTGCTTGTGTCTGACGGCATTTCCAGGTTACCCCTTGGGGTATTTGAACTTGAGGACTTTGTGATAGAGGTTCTGGAATTCATATTGTCATAATCATGGGGCCTTTAAGAATAAAGGAAGATCTTAAAGAGGGAGTCTGGCATTACCAGACTGGTCAATTTTAGGAACCCCCAAAAATTGACAAGATTTGGGGCTGCCACCTTACCCATTTTGCCGAGTAAGAACGTTATGGAGATAATTACCTTCCGTTATTCTGACTTGATGAACAAAGTATTTCTAGCACAAACCCCGTGGGAACACACAGGTTCCTCTGAGTTGAATGAGATGCGCTCCATTCCTGACTCTCACCGCCTCGGGGAGGGGTCCTGCTGGGTGGGTGGGCGCGCGGTGTCTGACCCACTCGGTGCAGAATAGAGAAGGCCTACGGAGACTGTCCAAGCTCATGGAACTTGGTTAGAGCTGTCCTTATGGAGCCAATGGCTTTGTGAAAGGTGTTTCCATGGAAACTGTCTCCTATAAGGAGCTGAGCTCGGTGACCTTTAACAATTCCATTCCAGCCTGCACATTTTACCCGTTTCCAGTGTAGCCGGTAGTAACCTACACCTTCAGGAAGGTGTTTCTGTGGTCTGAGAGGGCTTCACTTTTCCTCCCTCTGGGGCCCCTGGGAGTTCGCTTTGCCCCGTGGGCTGGGTGCACCTACCAAGCTTGGGGAGGGAGTCGGGGCTGGTGCCCTCGCCTGGGGGTGCAGGGAGGGTTTGGAAGGTCACCCGGCTGGCGGGTCCTTGTTTTCTGAACTGTGACAGCACCCCCTCAGGGCGGCATCCATCTGCAGGTCACAGAGGCGAGGTCTGCCGCCCGCGGGAGAGGGACTCGGTGGCGATCGTGTGGCTAAGCAGTGGGTCTGATTCGAGCAGTCAGTGTCCAGAGTTGAGCTCTGGCTTCACGCCGGGTTTCCCGCTCATGTCAAAGCCCGCGTGTGATGGAGCATGACTGAATGTTACGGGTCCCGTCCATGGTGGGATGTGTTTGGCCGTTGCTGCCTTGATACATTGGTCCTTGGAAGTACCTCGTCGCAGTTGTCTCCTGGCTCCCCGCAGGGAAGAGCGACGAGCAGCGCGCAGCCGCAGCCCTGGCGTCTGTCCTTTGCGTCCAGCTGGGCCCCGGGATCGAAAGCGAAGAGGTTTTGAAGGCCCTGGGACCCGTCCTGAAGAAAATCATTTGCGACGGAACAGCTAGCATCCAGGCGCGGCAAACGGTGAGTCCGAGGGCTTTGAACGTGTTGGTTTGGGCGACACCTGGACGTGTGAGCGTGACCTGGAGACCAGCCTTCTCGATCCCGGGACAGCAGGAGGGAGTCTAGTGCCGGCCGGAGGAGAGGCAGAAAGAAGGCTCCCTCCTCCCAGCGCTGCCTGCGGGGCTTCCCGGTCAGCGCTGTCCTCCGAGGCGGCCCGGGTGGCAGGCAGGTCGCTTGTATAGAAATGCTGTGTTCTGAGGCATGTTTGCCTTGGGGTCTCCTCGCGTACTCACTTTAGCCCCCTTTTCCTCCAACAAAAGGCGGTTGCAGGGTTCCCAACCTCTTCCATCATGTTCCAGAACAAGAAAAATCTGAGCTAATGAAATGCTGCTTTAGGGGAGAAGTTTGAGGACAGTTCCTTTGTTTTATGAGATTGCTGCTGCTGGTTGCTTATTTTTTTGAAAGGTGATTTATTTTTTACAAGTTTTCATAGTAAACTCTACATTAAAACAAATGCATATAAGTGATTTTAAAAACCTATAGCAAACTTAATGCTCTAACGGTTTTTGATAGAGAGAGTGGATGTGCTGATGGAAGGGATGTGCTGATGCCCGGGGGCCATGACAGGGATGCAGGCAACTCGGAGCTAGACCAGCCAGGAAGCAGGTTCTCCCCTCGCGCCTCCAGAAGGAGCTAGAAAAGCCTTGATTTTAGAAAATCCAATTTCAGACTGCTGCCTTCCAGAACTATAAGAGAATAAATTTGTGTTGTTTCAAGCCACTAAATTTGTTATGGCAGCTATAGAAAACATACAGGTAGCTTTAAAAAATGACAACAAATTAAAGGTTTTAATAGAGAAAGTAGTTTTCTTTATCCCAAGTGTCCAAGCCTCATGTGTCTTTGATTGGAATTGAAGTTTGCAAAGATCCGCTAGGGCAGTGGTCGGCAAACTCATTAGTCAACAGAGCTGCAGTTTGCCGACCCCGGCGCTAGGGGAAGGAAGGCAGTGACGGTCGACGTCAGAGTTCGGTAGCAGAGCTTGAGCCACACCCGCCGCTTCCCTTAGCCGTGGTCCTGCCGGCTCCTCTCTAGCACTGCTGGGCCCTGGTGCAGGCGTGCAGGTGGGAAAATGCTCACATGGAATTGTGGCAGCAGGAAGATGGAGAATTAACACAAGATGGCAGGCATTAATGGCTGCGTGTTCATTCGTTTTAGTGTGCCACGTGCTTTGGCGTTTGCTGTTTCATCGCCACGGACGACATCACTGTGAGTATGGGCCTGGGGCTGCGGCTCCCCCCCCCCCCCCCCCCCCCCCCGGGTCTCACTGAGGGGCTCACTGGTCTGTTCCCGCCCAGGAGCTGTACGCCGCCCTGGAGTGCCTGGAGGGCCTCTTCTCCAAGGCCGGCCTCAAGGACAAGGACCCCGGCGGCGGGCTCCCCGTCAGCGCGCTCCTGGCCTGGGCGCTGCTGCTCACCATCTGCCCGGCCGGCGAGCTGAAGAAGAGGCTGGAGACGTACGTGTCGTTGGCCTCGCTTTCACGAACGCGTTTGTCGGCGCCATCGGTGGTGCTCGGCGTGATGACTGCCTGTTTTCTAGGCATTTCCACAAACTCCCGAGCCTCCTGTCTTCGGACGACGTGAACATGCGGATAGCGGCCGGGGAGACCGTGGCGCTGCTGTTGGAACTGGCCCGGGGCATGGAGAGCGTGAGTGCCGTCCCCCTCCCGGGGGGGCAGCATGGAGGGGGCCGGAGCCCGGCCGGAGGGAGCCCTGGCGGCCCATCGCCTGCGTCTGGGCAGCGGCCACGTGATGCTTGCAACCCTGAAACCAGAGGGCGGGCAGGGCAGCTTCGGGATGGAGTCCCTCACACCCGCCTGTGCCGTCTGCTGCCAGAGGCGCGGGGGGTGCTCCTGCGGGGGGAGCACGTGTCTGCACTCGGGGCTGCGGGCACGGCGCTCCCTCATGGGTGTTAGACGGCGGATGGCTGTCAGTCAGCACAGGTGTGCGGTCAGGGGAGCTTAGTCACTGCTGTGTGACTCCAGGGGGAACCAGGCCTGGCCCTTCAGTCGGGGCCCTGTGCTTTGCCGGTTCCCCGCCCCCCATCGTCTCGTGGGTGCCACCACCACGGTCGGCCCCGGGGGCGAGGGGGGTTGGAGTCTGACAGGCACCCCCCGTCCCGGAATGTCCCGGTTCCGCCCTCCGAGTCCTGTGCTCTGGGACACCTCGCCTCGGGCTGACGGGACAGCTGGCCCTGCTCCTGACCGCGGTGTGAATCTCGGGTTACGTACTAGGCCTTTGATTTAAGGAGAAAGACTGTTTCCAGAATGAAACGTGTGCAGTTAAATCATTAACAGTGAGTAGCGCACTGAGACGCGCACTGCTCCGGGCGGCCCTCGTCCTTCACATGCCGCGTGGCCTGAGTTAAAATGTTCAGACTTGAAGTTTATGTCTGGGAAGTGCCCTTTCCTGCCCCCCCCCCGCCCCCTTTTCGAAGGGGAGCAGGTAGGAGGGAGAAGGAGGTGTTAGGCTGTCAGTGGCCAAGGATTCTCTCCGTGAGAAACGACTCGGGTTAGTGATCAGGCTGATGTTGCCCAGCGAGAAGGCTCCCTAACCACAGGCCCGGCAACGCCGTCCGTTCTTAACCTTGTTCCTCTCCTGCCTCGACGGCTCATCCCTTTCCTCTCCGATGCTTAAGGTGAACCACTAACGCAGCGTCAGGAACACGTGTGAGTTTGTGTGTTGAACTTGTCCCTGGCCTAGTGAACGTGCGGGAGCCCCGAGGGTCTCATCGGGCCGGTTCTTGTCCGGGACAAAGGGAACTGGCTCATGAAACGAACCGAGCGTTCTGTTGGCTCCTTTTGGTGAGGAAACAGGCTTTTGAAAGGATGAGTGGTGGAGTGGGGTGTTAGGGGGCGTCCGAGAACGGACCAGGAGCTGATGGAGAGTGCTGATGTACGTGAGGGGCCTCTGGGCAAGCGTGTGGCGCTGAGTCACCCAGAGCTGCTGTGGACGTGGCTGGACCAGGGGGCCCAGCAGTGATGGCTGCCTGGGAGCCGAGAGTGTCCTCCGGGCGGGGGGGTGGGGGGTGCGAGTGCTGAGACCCACCGCTGGGTCCCTAGTTCTTAGGACAAACTCAGGGATGTGTAGTTCTCTTAAGTGCTGCTTATTCTTTCACGTGTATTTGAAACCTTTCCTACGTTCTTTTTGTTTTGAGAAAACTATAAAAAGAGCGCGTAGCCAGTGACCTCCGCAGGAAACTGCCGGAGCCGGAGCTACTTCCTCCTGGAAGCAAGACTGCGCCCGTCTCGTTAGGACGGAGTGGGGTTTATTGGGATTTAAAACGGGGATCAATAGAACTTTATCTGCTTTCCTGCCTCATCCGCTTCGTAATTGCTTTTCTGGATGCGAGTCTTAATGGGTGTTGTCTCCAGCTAACGCAGACATGGGAGGCTGAATTGGAACATTTGAAGAAACCATTTGTTAGAACAGTTGATGATATTCAATCTCTAAAATGTGGACAATAAGAAAATATTTATGTGCTTGCAAGTTAGAATATCTGTTATTTTAGTTTCAACCTCATTTTCCAGCAGTATTGTAATACTCTTTTTCATTCCATATATTAAATTAAATCACATTTATACTTTCGAGATTAAACAGTTACAGACACCGTTTGAAGAAAGCCCAGAAAAAGCTGCTTATTTCAGTGGGATGCGGTAAATGATTATTACCGCCATTAGAAGAGCTGACCCGGCACTCACAGCCAGAGCTGGGTCTTCCCTAAGTGTCTGCTCTCGTTTTGGTCTTAGGTGACTTCCGCCCTCTTAGTTTTTAACGTGGCTGTAAAACAGAGTGAGGGGTAAAAACACCGCTGGTGGCAGAGGAGGCGAGAGGGGGCACGTGGGACAGGATCAACAATAAAAACAAACACCCGGAATAAAGAGGCTTCCTGAAGGGCAGCCACGGACACTGTCCCAGGGCCCCGTCGGCTCGGGAGCAGCCCCTCGTGGTCGGGTGTGGTCACCGGGGTGCGCGGGAACCGATGCTTCGTGCTGGTTTGAAACACGCCAGCGCGGCATAAACGAGGCGCTTTAAAAGGCTCCTCGGCTGCTTAGCTCGGGAATGGACGTGTGGACTCCCGGGAACGTGGGGAGAGGAAGGACAGGATGGATGCATCGATGCGCGTGAGCCTGACCCCGCTGGACGGGCCGGCTCTGGAGGACGCGGGGAGGAGCCGGTCACTAACCCAGTGTGTCTCCTCAGGACTTCCTTTACGAGGACATGGAGTCTCTGACCGAGATGCTCAGGGCCTTGGCGACCGACGGCAATAAGCACCGGGCCAAAGTGGACAAGCGGAAGCAGCGGTCGGTGTTCCGGGACGTGCTGCGGGCCGTGGAGGTGAGCCGGGCGCCGGCGGAGTTCCGGCCAGAGGGGCGGTGGGTCATGGAACCTCGCTTTGACCGAAATAATTCTCATTTCAATACTGAGCGCGTTTTCAACAACAGAAATGAAGACTTCCGTTTTTTCTTTCTTTTTAAAAATATTTTTTTTACTGATTTCAGAGAGAGAGGGAGAGAGAGAAACATCAATGATGAGAGAGAATCATGGATCGGCTGCCTTCTGCACACCCCCTGCTGGGGGTCGAGCCCACAACCTGAGCATGTGCAGTGACCGGGAATCAAACCGTGACCTCCTGGTTCATAGGTCGATGCTCAACCACTGAGCAACACCGGCCAGGCAAGACTTCTACTTTTTCAACAAATAACAATTTAATTCTGATGTGTAAAGGTATTCCTTTATTAAGTTTAAGCAGTTAAAAGTTTTCATAGCGATAGAAATTATTTCACTTGGGTGTGCGTGGCCATGACTTAAGCAGTGGGACTTAGCACAGACATCCTTAGCGTCGTGTTTTTTTGTGTGGATGGTAAAGTATCGCCTGGCCCTCAGTAGCCTGAAGGTGCTAAACGCTGAAATAACAAAACCCAGCGTTTTACCAGGACCCTAACGCCATTGTCCCTGCTCCAGCCCGCTCTGGCCTCTGCAGTCTGCCCGGCAGCCCGTGGCCTGGAAAGGTCGGGGCTGGAATGGCTGGGAAGGCGTGCTGTCGGGTAAAGGCCGTCTTACTGTGGACCAGAGTCCACTGACGGGTGTGTGTGTGTGTTTGCATGTGTGTGTGCGCACGCGTGCAGGTAAAAGTATGTCATGGATATACAGGTGGTTCTTTAATAAGTGCATCACCAAAGAGCCATTCAGCCCGACCTGCCGGTGAGATTTGGAATGGGCGCTGGAACAGGTGCTCGGGCCACTCGGGCCCAGGTGTGGCGGGTTCCTCCCTGTAACCTGTGCAACTCTGGAAACCAGATGTCCCAGTTCCTGCCAGCACAGATACTCGACTTCTCTTCAAGTTTGTTGAGTGGCGTTGAGGTTGAGAAACTTTCACAACTATGTGGTTTTGCCATTAAAGTTCACCCACACTGAGTTGTGCCTTCAGGCCTGTCACCCTGAGAAATCCTGCCCTGGGGTCGGGGGGAGGAGTGGGGCAGTGCTCTGAGTCCACACGTCCCAGGGGCGGGGCTCAGTCCAACCGTCCCGTTCACGGATCTTGACGTGTGTGTCAGGAACTGGGTTGGTGTGGGGTCTCTAGCCCGTTATTTCCTCTTACAAGTTTGGCTTTCCTGTGGCCAGGATCGGGAGTTTCCCACGGAAACGGTTAAGTTTGGTCCTGAGCGCATGTACATCGACTGCTGGGTCAGAAAGCACACCTACGACACGTTCAAGGAGGTGCTGGGCTCCGGCATGCAGTACCACCTGCAGGTGAGCGGCGCTGCGCGCCCTTCAGTTGGGCGCTTGGGAGGGGGCTGCTAACGGCTGTGCGGTTAGTGGGTGCGGAACGCGCTCGGCGTGTACCAGCATGACGCCGCAGGATGCGGAGGGTGACACGCCACGACGGAGAGCGGCCCGCGGCCCCGCCTGTCCCCAGGGGAGCACTGAGGTCTTTGTGGAAACAGTGGGCGTAGCGCCAGGTTCAAGGCCGGGGAGCAGGGTCCCCGCGCGAGAGAGAGAGGGCAGTCGCGACCCCGTTCACAGCCCCTCACCTGCCGTCGTCAGCCCGCTTCCTGTCGCAGAACAGCTGACGCTAACGCAGCCTGTCGCCCTTTCCTTTGACCACAGTCGAATGAATTCCTCCGCCACGTGTTTGAACTGGGGCCCCCGGTGATGCTCGACGCTGCGACGCTGAAGACGATGAAGATCTCCCGCTTTGAACGGGTAGGTTGTGCTCTGTCCCGGCCCCGGCTGCCCGCCGTTCAGGCACGGGTTTGGCGGGCGGGGCGGGTCTCCCTGCCGCGGACCGGGCTCGGAAGCGGCGCCGAACCGCGTGGGGTGCGTGGCTCAGACGCAGACTTCTCGCCCCTATCCTGTTACCCTAGCATAGGCGTTACTTAATTTTTTCTTTGCTGTGAAGATTTTTTATTTAAGAGTAAATATTAACACGGTGCTTCTTCGGTGCCAGATAACTGAGCAGGTTCCAGGTTCGTTTTACAGATGAGGGAGCTGAAGGGCCGGTGGACCAGCAACTCATTCCTCCCGCTGACATTCAGTTCCCGGGTTCCGTTGTCCTTCCCCGGGGAAATTCCGTTGCATAACGGACTGTTGGAAAGGGGGGTGCAGCGGCGTTTGGTGGGTTCACAGTGCTGCCCAGTCCCAGAACGGTTCATCTCCGCAGAAGGAGAACCGTGAAGCCTTCGCCCCCACTCCCTCCCGCCCCTCCCCTATCCCCCCCCCCAAGTCCTCGAGGACTCCATGGCACCCTGCCGGCTCCCCACCAGCACCCGTTGCTCAGGTCCCTCACAGGAGTGGCAGGGCCCGGGCCTCAGCCCTCCGTTCCCATGCGCGAGGCACGCGTGTCCTGCAGCAGCTGGTGGACATGGCGCTGTTGCCGCTGCCCCGTTGGGCTGCCGTGGACAGTGTGTGGGTCTTGGTTAGGGCGCCTGTTCCCCGTGCTCAGGAGTGAGTGCGAGTGCTGGGCCATACGCTAACTCTGTTCCACTTCAGAAATGGCCCCATTTTACCTCTTCATAGCGGCGGCCCCTTCTCTCTGCAACATAGGAGGTCGGTCTCCTATCTGCTCCCTGACCAGCACAGTGATTCTCTTTTTTTAAATAATGTCACCCTTGGTGGCATTTTTAATACTTTTTTAAAATTTTTTATTGATTTCAGAGAGGAAGGGAGAGGCAGAGGGAGAGGGAGAGAGAGATAGAAACATCTATGATGAGAGCTAATCATTGACCGGCTGCCTCCTGCACACCCCACACTGGGGATCGAGCCTGCAACCCAGACGTGTGTCCATGACCACCTGGTTCATAGGTTGACGCTCAACCACTGAGCCACACCAGCCGTGCTCGCTCGCTCTCTCTTAAGTAAACTATTCTACTCCCACTCCCTTCTTCTCTGGAATCAATGAAAATATATAAATAAAGAAGCCATCCTGATAGGTGTGACGTGCTTAATGATACTTTTTTAGAATTTCAAATGGTCAGTTTTCTGACCACATCATTGATGGTTGGGTTTTTAATAAATGCTAATATTTTCACATACTTTTTTCTTTTGCATTATTTCTTGGAGCAAGTCCTTGGTGGGAGCACAGGGCTGGGGCATGGCTCGGACCCCATTGCCAGTTGCCTTCCAGTTACTCTACCGTTTGGAGTGGCGTCCAGCGGGCAGAGCAGGGAGCTGCCACTCTCCCGGCAGGGGCTGTGTGGTGTAAAGCACTTGTCAGTCCGCCTGGTATTAAAATGGACCTTCGTCGTATGTTGTGTGACTGACGGCATCGTTGGAATTTTTTCCACATTAGTTCATGATTCGACTTTTGATCAGATTCAGTGTTGATGCACTTTCTCCTTTTCTTACTCTTTTCCCTGGGATTTTGTTAATAGAGAGAGCCACTGTCATATGTGTTGATTTCCCCTTGTTCTTTGTGTGTGTGTGTGTTTTACAAACATAAAATATTTATAGGGTCAAATCAGTTCGTTTCTTATTTTTTAACATTTTGTAAGACTCTCTAAGCCTGTGGGTCACACCGTGTTTTCCTGTCTCCATTCCAGCATTTATATAATTCTGCAGCCTTCAAAGCGCGAACGAAAGCTCGGAGCAAGTGTCGCGACAAGAGAGCAGATGTGGGAGAGTTCTTCTAGCTTCACCCGGGAAGACCACTCCCTGATTCCAGTTTCTTCTTTTGTAATTCCTCGTGTATTTAAACTCTGTAGACAGTTTTTATCGCGGGTCAACATAGATAGCTTTTGTAGCAGGGGTTCGATTACTTATAATTTAATGTATAGATTGCAAGTGTGAGTTCTGATTATTGACTTTTCTCTGTAAATATCAGTAAACCATGAAGAAGGTGTTTGTAATGTTTGGTCATTTTTGTCTATTTATGAGGAGAGCAAAAATAGGGTATTTCATAAGAAAACTGTTAGCCAAGATGAAATCTATGTACTGTGGTGTGTCAGCCACCTTAACCTAATGAACAGCTATTACAAGGCATTTAAGATCTTAGACAGATGAGTTCTGGAGACAATTTTGGCAGCTAGTTTTTCTGGAAAAGCTGCTGTGTTTTTAACTAAGTGGAAGCTGCTGGTTTTAACTTGTCCCCGGGGTCCAGCTGTGGGGCCAGCCCTGCGGGAGGCGCTGACCCACCTGCGGCCGGGACACTGACCCACCTGTCGTGAGGCACCGCGCTCTTCATCCCCAAATAAAGGTCTTTCCACACCAAACGTGCTTCTTTTCTGTGAGAGGAAACATTGTTTATGGACTTTGTCCAGAGCTCAGAATGACGAGGTGGGGGAGGGAGGGGCGGGGGAGGGAGGGGGACATGAAAACAGGTGGAAACGCGGGGATTCGGCTCCTGGCGGAGGACTGGCTGGGTGGCTGCCCTGGGTGGTTCTTCGCTTCAGGAAGGAGTGAGCGTGTGACGCGCTGGGCTTCAGCGTGAAGCTGCCTGAGGGGCCTTACACAGCCGCACCTGCACTTGGGTCCGCAGGTGCCGAGGACGGGGCAGTCTCCTGCTCTGAACTGAGCTCTCCGGAAGGCTGACCAGTCGGGGGCCTGGTGGAGCCCCACGACGGCTGAGGAACTGCTGGGTCTCCATCTCCTCCCGAGGCGGTAATGCCTCCGGGGTGGGTGGTCCGGTGGGAGTGAGCAGACGGCCAGCGCTCCACTGAGCCCCTCCGTCTCCAAGGACGAGGGCTTGAGGCAGAGCAGGGAGCTTGGAGATGGTTTTTAAAACTGCACGATAAAAAAAAAACAAAAAAAAAACTGCACGATAGTTAAGCATTTTCACTTGTTAAGAAATTGGACATCACTTTTTCACATAAAATGAGCTTTTGAATTGATCCTCAGGTATAGATGACACGTAAGAAAATGCCATTCCGCCCTAGCCGGTGTGGTTCAGTGGATAGAGCATCGGCCTTCGGACAGGGTCCCAGGTTTGATTCCAGTCAAGGGCACATGCCCAGGTATCAGGCTTGATCCCAGTAGGGGGCGTGCAAGGGGCAGTCGATCAATGATTCTCATTGCAGTTTCTCTCCCTCTCCCTCCTCTCTGAAATCAATAAATATATTTTAAAAAGAAAGCACCCTTCCTTTACCCGGAAGGTAGAGGGGCTCCAAACTGAATGTAGATGCAACAGAAATTTTGGGACGAGAACATTCCTGAGGTGGGTTCCAGGGACATCCTGTCTGCTCCCAGCAATGGGCGGTGGGACTAAAGACCATCCTGTCACCTCCCAGCCCCTTGCACCTGCTGAGGTAGGTAGGCTGTGGGCTTGCTGGTCTCTCTGCGGCTCCTCCCGTGTCCAGCAGGGGGCAGAGCTGCTTGGCGCGTGCGCATGTGAGAGAGAGAGAGAGAGTGTGTGTGTGTGTGTGTGTGTGTGAGAGAGAGCTCAGAGCTCAGCCTTTGCAAAGGACGGTGGAGAGACACGTGCTTCCATTGCCTGCCCTGCCCTAGTGGGTCTGCGGCCACACACCCCTCCCCTCGCCAGCCG
Organism: Eptesicus fuscus; assembly: GCF_027574615.1. Taxonomy (NCBI): domain Eukaryota; kingdom Metazoa; phylum Chordata; class Mammalia; order Chiroptera; family Vespertilionidae; genus Eptesicus; species Eptesicus fuscus. The sequence continues at coordinate 3,219,072 of NC_072486.1, read as the reverse complement.
GCGCGGTGGCCCGCAGTCCTGCCAGCACTAGTTCCAATGTCATGACCTTGCCCTGCCCGCGCGCTGGGTGAGGCCTGAGCGCCGTGGTCGCGGCGGCAGCCTGCTCCTGCTCGGATGTTTGTCTCGGGGAGCGCGCCGGCGGCCCTGCTGGAGACGGGCCGGCCCCCACGGTCACAGCGGCCGGATAAGGTCATCAGCTTCAGTAAGAGCCTGTCCGTGCCGCCCACGCCGGCTTGGTGTCGGTGGCACAGTTACTAACCCCGGTGTCTGGTGTCGATTCGGGCCTGGAGCCTCCCACTGCTCAGGGGTCACCACCAAATGCCGGGCAGCGGCTCCTGCTGGGTGTGCGGCCTGGCGGGGGGGGGGGGGGGGGCCGGGAGAGGGCTCGAATTTCTAGAAAGATTTCTTGTCGCCTCTGAGAGTTGGGACTCTCCCGGGCCCTAGCAGTCCGGCTGTGTTCAGTGAGTGACTCGCATGCGAGGACTCCCGAGAGGGATCGTGCCTCCTGCTGGGGTCTTTGGCTGCGTGCGCTGTGCTTTCGCTGCGGAGAGAAGTGGCAGAGACTGAAGGTGCCGAGGCGGAGACTCTGAAAAGGAACCCAGGGAGGAGGCAGCGCGCCTCCCTCCGGGCGCTTCCTGCGGGCTCTGCACCCGCCGGCACGGCATTCCCACGGCGCGGCCACGGCACGCCGGGTCATCTGTGGGCGTGGACGCCAAGGCCCTGGGGGAAATACAGACAGCAGAAACCATTTTCGTGGACAACTAGCTTTGTCACAACCTCCATTTGTGGGCAGTCAAAGCATTCCTACAGGACAGCCTTAACTGTTCGCTGTTAGCGTGGCCTGAACCGGAGGGAACCCCTGACAGGTTTCAGCTGCGGGGGTTGGAGAGGGCTCCGGAGGAGGAGGCTGCTGTGGGCCATCATTTACTTCAGGAACAAGTTTGCCCCTGGAGGCAGTCGGGAGGAGGGCCCAGAGGGTGCGATGCGGAATTTATAGCCGGCTTCCCCTGCCCTCCGGCCTCCCCTGCCCTCCGGCCTCCCCTGCCCTCCGGCCTCCCCTGCCCTCCGGCCTCCCCTGCCCTCCGGCCTCCCCTGCCCTCCGGTCGCTCCCAGATGCGCTCCTGTGGAGAAGCCAGAGCCAGCAGGAGCCGGTTGGACAGCTGCGGGGCCGGGTTGGGGTGTGTGACCCTGTGTCTGTGTATTGGCTGAGTCCCCTGCAGGATCTTGGCAGCCACACGCACACCCAACACAGCTTTCTCTGCTGCTTCTTGACTTGTCATCCGCTGGCTGCCGTTCATTTAACAATGCCTCGAGACGGCGTCTTTCTACTCGGCGGTCCTTCCCCTCAGAGCACTCCAGGGCTCGCTCTGCGCCCTCCCGGCGCTGGGGGGTGTGGCGTGGTACTGAGTCACCCTCTGAGCCTGTAGCAAGGCCAGGAATGTGGCGATGTTATGAGCTGTTCTGGTCTCCAGGCGGTTTTTGTGGTCACAGCTTTCTAGCTAGTCCTCTGCTTTGCAAACATCGGTTAAGCCCGTCTGAGATTTAAGCACAGTAATTACATCCCTGGTGGAGGGGGAGCTCGGGGTCAGGGATAGGAAGTCAGATCCCAAAGCGAAGCAAATGAATCTCACTCAGTCACGCGCCTAAAATAGAAGCCGAGTGTGGAGCGATGATCCTCGATGTGACTCACACAAACTCTCTTCCTCGTCCAACACCAGCCTCTGGGATAAGGAAGTACAAGGAGGCACTCAAGTCTAAAACATTCTGAGAGCTTCGTTTAGAAACCTGTGCCCCTGACATCAGCCAGGACTTGGGTTTCGTCTGTAAAAGGGTACCCATCGGTGACTCTGAGGCCCCTTGTTCTATATGATGCTACTTTCACGCTTTTAAAGAGCAGAGGTATTTTAAATATGTTTTTATTGATTTTCAGAGAGAAGAAGGGAGAGGGAGAGATAAAAACACCAACAATGAGAGAGACTCATTGATGGGCTGCCTCCTGCACGCCCCCTACTGGGAATCGAGCCTGCCACTCGAGCATGTGCCCTGACCAGGAATAGAACCGTGACCTCCTGGTTCATAGGTCAACCTCAGCCACTGAGCCACACCAGCCGGGTGCCTTCTTCCCACATAATGACTTCAAAGGCCACAGGGCCTCAGTCTACCAGCGAGAATCTTAAAATAGACCTTGAACCCACTCGGGCTGCAGTGTTGCGCGCAGTCGTGCTGTCATTCGGGAAGATACCTGTGCGGTGTGCCTCAGCCTGAAAAGGACTTAGGATGTCAGTGCCTCTGTCCGAGGAAACGCGGGAGGGCACCCCAGAGGCCCTGGGTCCCCTCTGTCGGTCTCAGCTTCTCAGGTTTGTCCCGAGGACCGCGGCCCCCGCCAGGGGCTGCAGAACACGCTCACAGTAGCCAAGCTTAGGGAGCAGCCCACGTGCCCATCAGTAGATAGAAAGGCTGTGGGACATTGACACCATGAAGCAGTTCTCAGCTGTGAAAAGAAGGAAATCTAACCCTTTGTGACGGCACGGAGGGACCTGGGGAGCATTATGCAAGTGAAATAAGCCGCTCAGAGAAAGACTAGTACCACGTGACCTCACTTATAGGTGGAATCTAATGAACACATAAACTAACAAGCCAAATAGAGACAGACTCGTAGACAGAGAGCAGGCTGACAGATAGGGGGGTGGGAAGGGGGTAGGAGGGTGGAGGGATTGAACAAAAAAGAAAAGGAAAGGAAAAAACTCACAGACATGGACAACAGTGTGGTGATTGCTGGACGGGGGGAGGTGGAGGAAGGTATAGGGAGATAAACTATTGGAGCCCCTGGGTGGGTGTCCATTAATGTCGGGGTTCTTGTCCCAGCATTACAAAGGGTTCTGCAATCTGGAGAAAGGGCTGATGCATAGATTAAGAAGGAGTCCAAAGATGAAAGATAGTTTTGAAAGGCATTGGGGGTCAGAGGAGCTTCAGCTAAAGGAGCTAAAGACTACCCCTTGACTAAGGACCCGTGCTTTTTATTAACACAATTTGTCCTAAGGCAAGGTGGAGATAATACACTTCAAAGGGTAGGGTTTCAAAGGGTAGGGTTCATAGAAGCATTGTCAGATTGGGGAATAGCCTTCAGGTGTTTGGCCAACAGGAGGCAATAACATGCAGATTAAGATGCCCTGAGCTGTCTGGCAGCAGACAATCCTATTCAGGTTTGGGGGAGATGCTTTTTAGCTGTTCCAACAGGTAAACTACATATGTGACTCAGCCCTTGTTGAGCCCCCCAAGCTTCACCAACCTTTTGATGAAACTCTTGTAATTATGACATGTTGGAATTGGTTCCCGGCAATAAATGGTGAGGGAGGGAGACTTGAGTCGGGGTGGTGAACACACAGACAGTGCACAGGTGACGTGCTGTGGAACTGAGCACCTGACACCTGTGTAATTTTGTTAACCAGGGTCACCCCAATACATTCAATAAGAAGGAAAAAGAGGAGCACACTTTAGGTAGAGACTCACAGGCTGTCCTGAGGGAGAACATAGACGTGGCGGCCCCGTGCGGAAACCTCGTGTGATCAGAAAGGTTGACAGTCCTAACTCCCCTTCGGATGAGCTGCCTTTGACCGTCCCAGATGTTTAGACATGATCTTTGTACACAAAGGATGTGAGACATCTCACCAGAATGTGAACAATGTGAGAAAAGGGAAATATCTTATCATCAGTTACAAAATAAAAAGGGGGCGGGGCAGGAGAAATACCGGCAGAATGGGGGAACCGGAGGAGGAGGAGGAGGCGGCGAGAGCGAGCAGAGGCGCAGGGAATAGGAGGTGCAGCACACCAGCCTCCCCGCCTCCTGGTGAGCAAGGCGCAGGGGACAGTGCAAAGGTGTCCCCAGAGGAGACATTTTCCCTGGACAAGCACGGCTTCCCCGGACCAGCCGCTGGGAATACTGTGTGTGTGTGTGTGTGGGGTGGGGGGGGGTGTTCTGCCGGCTCGTCTGCTGCCCGCGGGCTGTCACTCTCCGGCCGGCGTCTGACGCGGTGCTTCCTTCCAGGGACCATGCAGCGCTCCTCCCGGGACTCGGGCGCCCGCGGCATCCCCGTCCCCGAGGACAGGAAGCTTTACGTCGTGGACTCCATAAACGACCTGCACAGACTCAACTTCTGCCCCGCGGGGTCCCAGCACCTGCTCCGTACGTGTGCGCTCGGCCCGTGGGCTCCCAGCTCTGTCCGCGGCCCCTAAGAGCAGCGGCTGCTCGCCGGGCTGGGGGGCGGAGGGCGGGAGGGCGGGAGGCCTCAAACGCTTGCTTCAGAGATGCGGGGACTGGGCCACCCTTGCTCTTGGCGTCTGAGCCAGAGCTCCGGTCTGAGAAGCCCCTGCTGGGCCAGGAGGGACCACGGCCGGGCCCCGGCGCCCCTTTCCCGACCCCTCTCACTTCCTGGTGACTTGCTGAGAAAACGTTCCACGTGTCCATCTGGTTTCTAAAAACAGTAAGACTTTGTTGGGCAAAAACGCCAGTTTTCTACTTACAAATGACAGATTGCCCCAGTTAAAGGGCTATGGGTTCGGGGCGAGAAAGCAAAGCAAGGCAATCTGCTGACCGACCGCCGAGGGCGTGTCTCGTCCCCGGGCGTCGTAGGTGCCCCAGCAGGTGGCGCGGGGCCTCACCGTGTCCGCGTGAACGCTGACTGCCCCGCACGGGCGTGGTTGCCGCCGGCATTTGTCTCCTGTGCTCTAAGCGCTTACCGCGCCAACCTATAGCTGCTCGAGGCTCCTTCCAGATCTCCTCTCTCTTTACCCTAAAGCAGCCGGAGTTTCTCCCGTTTCTCCCGCAGCCCGTCTCAGGAAAAGGCGGCGTGGCGCTTTGATTAGGGGGTGACAGAGGAGGGACGGGGCTAAGCCAACCCTGTCTGCTTAACTGGCTCCAGTGGTGACAGCAGCAGGAGCCGGATGGTCGGTTACACCTCTGCAGAGTGATGAGGTCCCCGGTAGTGGGATGTCCAGTTCCGCTCACTAGCTGTGTGTGTGTGGGGGGGGGGGGGTAGGGGGGCGGGGGGCCCTCTGTGACGGCTGTTGTTTTGTGTTAGCGCCGGAGGAGAAGACCCCCGAGGCTGGCTCTCGCTCCGGCCATGGGCGCTCCCGCCTGCTCTTCCTGGGGCTGGTCCTGGCGCTGGTCGTCAGCCTGGTGCTGGTGGCCTTGGTGACCTTCCTCATAAGTAAGTACCCCGACTGCACGGCTGGTGGCACGTCCTTGCACTTCCTCCGTAGCCGGCGGTTTCATTTGCTCGGCGAAGGCGCAGAGCGAGCCCCGGGGCCGGAGGTTCACAAACACGGCAGCCAAGCATTTCCAGAGCCTCTGGTTCCTCCCGGGAGGCCCGGCGGTCAGGGGGTGGGCCGTTGACCCCGGATTATTCCAGGTTTTCTAACCCAGCACGTAGATTTGTCCATGGATTCGGGTCTGTAGCGAAGAGTCACAGGCGGTTCCTGACTCTCCCGAAAGGTCGCCCCCACGTAAACGGGTGCTCCGCTCCGACCCTGCCATACCCAGCGGGGTGGTGAGGAGTTCCACGCCGGGAACTGTTAGGCGTGCCTACGGCCTGGGGCAGCCCGAGGGCCCCTTCTCCGGTGGGATGAGAGGCGGGAGGATGGAGGATGAAGCTCCTGAGATGCTGCTGGGTGCTGGGTGCTGGGTGCTGGGTGCTCACTCGTTCCCAGGCAGCGGCCTAAGCACTCGGTGTCCGTGGGCTCACTGTGGAGACTCGGGCTTGGGGAGAGGAATGAACGTGCCCAAGGCCACACAGCTAACAAGGGCCGGATCGGGACTCAAGGGCATCAGAGACCACACGCGTTAGTGCCACCGTTATGCGCCTCTTGTATGAAGAGGGTTTATTTTCTATTCGCTTCTAGTGTGTTCTCTTGGGGGCAAAGTCGTATTAAGAAGCAGAAAGAAGACGCGAAGAAGTGTCTCTTCTTATTGGGCAACGACTCTGTCCGGACACCGAATTCAGTAACTGAAGTCCTTGCTCTGCCCTCGAGGTGGTGCCGGGCACTGAACTTGCACTGATGAGGGACCATGGGCCAGAGAGCCCAGCCCCCCATGTTCTCCCAGCAGCACTGGCTTCCAACTGGGCCGAGTAGCTCCAGACACACTCAATGCCCACGGTCGCACAGGCTGGCCCCAAGGGCATGCAGGCTGGCCCCAAGGTCGCACAGGCTGGCCCCAAGGGCACGCAGGCTGGCCCCAAGGTCGCACAGGCTGGCCCCAAGGGCACGCAGGCTGGCCCCAAGGTCGCACAGGCTGGCCCCAAGGTCACGCAGGCTGGCCCCAAGGGCACGCAGGCTGGCCCCAAGGTCGCACAGGCTGGCCCCAAGGGCATGCAGGCTGGCCCCAAGGTCGCACAGGCTGGCCCCAAGGTCGCGCAGGCTGGCCCCAAGGTCACACAGGCTGGCCCCAAGAGGTTGTACAAATCAGTCAGCTGGTGGGTAACGTCAGTCCTCGGCCGGCCTCTCCCGGCCTCTGGGTTGCACGGGCTGTTGGACAGGGCGTCCGCCCGGAGGGCTTGTCAGGGCTGAGCCGAGCGCCGACACGGGCCCCGACTCCCATGTAACTCTCTGTTTTCCATCTTGAAGTTCAGACCGGAAGCAAGATGGACAACGTGTCGAGAAGACTGGCAGCCGAGGGGAAGGACATAGACGAGCTCAAGAAACTCAACAGCATGATCGTCAAGCGGCTCAACCAACTGGAGGCGGCACAGAACTAGAGAGACATCTCCCCGGAGCAGCTGCCGACCCCGAGCTTCCACGCGGCGGGGCCTGTGCGGGGCCAGAAGCCGAGCCCCTGTTCCTGCAGGCAGCCCCCCATCCGGGCAGAGAGCCCGTCCCGGGTTCAGCCCTGCCCTGGATGGGAACCGCCGCGCGGCAAGGGTGTGGGACTAGCAGCCACAGGGACTCCTTTCACGCCCGGCCTTCCGCTGTAGAGGGTGAGGGGTGGCTGGCCTGAAGGACACCCAGCAGGAGGCCCGAGGACCGGCCCTGCGCCCATTCTCTTACCAAAGTGCTTCCTCACCAGAGCGAGGTCACGGCCCCAGGGAGGTTCCGGGGCCTCCCACGCCTTTGTACGCTCCCCCGATGAGTGACAGCATTCCTGTCCCGGGAACCCGATGAAGACAGATCATCCTTTCAATAAAAGAGATTCTGCTCGGGGGGTGGACTCTCATTTCCCCCGATGACCGGGGATGGGCGGGTGAGCGAGCCGGTTGCCTCCTGGCATTTGCTAGTAGCCACGTGGCTTGGTGGGGCGGGGTCAAAAGAGAGAGGCCAGCGTATCCAGCCGACGTTTGTGGAGCTCTTTCTGCAGACGTTGTCTTCATGTCTATTTCGCCTGGTATGAGCGCTGCTACCCCAGCTTTTCAGTTTGTTTTCATTTTTATGAAACCTCTCTTTCCGCCCCGTTCCTGTCAGTCTGTATGTGTCTTTGGCTCTGAAGTCGGTCTCTTGTAGACAACACAGGTAAGGGCCTTGTTATCTGTTCAGCTACTGTATGTCTTTTGATTGGAGCACTTAATCCATTCATTCCCCCCCGAATGTCCCTGGTGCCTGTCCAGCGGCTGCCCCAGTGCTGGAGCTCAGAGGGAGCGAATCCCAGTACGTCCGTGCCTGGGCCCTTTAAGAGGAACTACCTGGGACTCCAGCAGCCTCCATGTCACTCAGCCACATCCTTGCTGGTTTTTTACAGCCAGAATTTATGGGGAATTTTCTTCCTGGCACTGGGACCCTGGACTCAGGCGCCTGGGGGAGGGGGGGTGGACACCTCCACAGCCAAGATATCCTCCCGATTTTTTTAAACTATATTTTTACTAATTACAGAGAGGAAGGGAGAGGGAGGAGAGAGAGAGAGAGAGAGAGAGAGAGAGAAAATCAATGATGAGAGAGAATCATTGATTGGCTGCCTCCTGCACACCCCACACTGGAGATGGAGCCCGCAACCCGGGCATATGTCCTGACCGGGAATCAAACCGTGACCTCCTGGTTCATAGGTCAATGCTCACCCACTGAGCCACGCCGGCCGGGCTCCCTCCTGATTTTCATCCACCACACGTGGGCGTGCGACCAGCCCTTTCCGCGTATCAGCCCCTCCTACCAGTTAAACCCCAGTTGTAGGCCTTCCCTTCAGCTAGAATTCAGGTGGTTCTGAATGATGGTTGTTCTGTGTCGAGGTGTAATTTCCGCCTGGCTGTGGGAAGCTGTGAGTCCTGCATTTTCCAACACCGACAGCTTGACCACAAGCTCTCTTCTGCTCCCTTTAAATTCTGAAGCATGACTAATTACTCTAGCACGGATCCTCAGAGACATGGACTGTGACCAGCTCCTTCCCTCGGGACACTCTTCCTGCATGCGGAGACCTCCTGCCACGGGCCACTGACTGTCTCGGGAACAGATGCAGCAGGCGGACAACTGGAACACGGCTAGTGCTCTCACTATGGCTTCTCCAATGCTAGAAACGACAGGTTTCCCACACCCTGAAATGACTGCAAACACTGCCACAAACAGACGACGTGAGAATTCTGTTCTGCACCTCCCCCGGCCCCCAGCCCAGCAAACTTCTTTAATACTGATGAGTCGGCATCCACTTCTGAATTGCTGTACATTCCCTGAGGGGCGCTCAGACTCGCTTTCTTAGAGACTTAGAAGAAACAGCAATGGGACAGAGATGAGGCCGCTTGGAGGGGCAATCTAGGACCTGTTTCTATTTATTTTATTTTTTAAATATATTTTATTGATTTTTTACAGAGAAGAAGGGAGAGGCATAGAGAGTTAGAAACATCGATGAGAGAGAAACATCGATCAGCTGCCTCCTGCACACCCCCTCCTGGGGATGTGCCCACAACCAAGGTACATGCCCTTGACCGGAATCAAACCTGAGACCCTTCAGTCTGCAGGCCGACACTCCATCCACTGAGCCAAACCAGTTAGGGCTAGGACCTGCTTTTAAACTTCCATTCAGTACAGCCGATAGGAAGCCCAGGTTCTTTCCATATGACTGGTGGGCGTCACAGGAACCGTTCACAATTACTTCCCTGTCAGCTGGAGCCTAAAGCTTCACTGGAGTCCCCCGAGCTGGCCATGCCGTGGTTACTTGAGGGGTACACGCTGTTTGACTTGCCCCTCCGGGCACCCTCAGGGCCAGTTCGGGCTAGCTGTGTGATTGCAGCAGGCGGGGAGGGGTTCCAGGCGCCGGCACTGCCTCCCGTCAGCAATGGGAGCTGCTCGCTAACAGGGGAGAGACCCTGGTGCCCACGGTGCTTTCCGGGGAAGGAGGGCAATTCGGAAGGAGTGTGTGATGCCGGAGGGAGGGGAAGCGGTTGCTTCAGACCTAGGACAGCTGGGGCTACCTCTGGGGCAAGTGGCTACCAGGCTGCAAGGTCACCCAGAAGATGGTGAAGGCCATGGGGACAGAGTGCTTGCCCGGGCAGTCCGGCCCCCTGCTGCCTGCTCACCGAGGTGCCTTCCCTCCCCTGACCCTCCCCAGCTCCTACTCTCCCGGCCACCAAGTTGGGCACCTAACCAGGCCTTTCTCCTCCTCCTCCCCTTCCTCCTTCTTTTAATATATGTTTATTGATTTCAGAGCAGAAGGGAGAGGGAGAGAGAGTTAGAAACATCAATGATGAGCATCATGGGTTGGCTGCCTCCTGCACACGCCCCTCCGGGGATCGAGCCCACCACCCGGGCACGTGCCCTTGATTGGAATCGAACCTGGGACCCTTCAGTCCGAAGGCCGACGCGCTATCCACTGAGCCACGCCGCTAGGACAGGAATTATTAAACGCTGGGTGGACTTTTACCTGCTGCCTTGGCTCGTGTTCCGATCCCAGGGCGTTCTGAACTGGACGCTCTGGAAGCGAAAGGGAGCCGCCTCGCCGAGGCCTCCCCAGGGAATGCAGCCTCAAAGGACCCGGCAGCCGTCCGGCCTCCGTCGTGGTCCGGGGACAACTCCCCAGCTGGTGATGTAGAAACTCTGGCCAGAGCAGCGACACCCGGCTTCAGAAGAAGAAACCCCAGGCTGGGACTCACAATCGCTGGTTTGGTAACAGAAAGCTCTGGGCCGGGCCAACCACCACCACGGGCGCTCAGGCCCGCACACGCTGGAGCGCAATCCTTCCTTTTGTCCCAACACGTCCTTTTGGGGCGGGAATACCTAGTGATGGGTCTTCCAGCGGACAGCACCCGTGCCACCACCCCTGTGTCCTATGAACACTGTCACACTGTCTTTTAATCCATTCACACAGGAATGCAGGCCCCTGCCCTGCACACAGCCCGTGGAAGGGAGGGGCGGGAGGGAACGCTTGGGGTGAAACCGATAAATTAGGTAGAAAGCTGGTTAAGGGTCTGTCCCCGGCTGCGGTCATTTGCATTTTCACAGGAGACAACTCCCCTCACCGGTGGGGGGTAAAACGTCTGCATCTCCATTGGACATCACGGCTTGCGGCTCAGTTTCCTGCAAGTTAACTTTTGCCCTTAAAAGTGTGGTGAGATGCCCGGTTTGTGAACAGTCCCAGTTCCTGGAGCCCAAAGACTCTAGGGGGGGAGGAGGGGGGCACCTTCTCCGCTTTACCTGCAGTTCTGGTTCCAGCAGGTCGAGGCCCGGGTGCCTGTGGCATACTCACCCTGTGGGTTCTCGCCTGAAGGTTGGAAAGGGTCTGGGACTGGCCTTAGCTGACAGCTGTCCCCACGAGGCAGACAGTCCCGGGTAGGTCCGTGCCCTCTGCGCCTGTGTCACCCCCACCCCGCGGGGCCGGCACTCAGCATCATAGCTTCTCCGTTCCCTGCACACGGGCTGTCCGGCTCCGGCTCCGGCTCCGGTGCAAGTGCCATCAATGCTGTGGAATAACCGCAGGAAAGAGATGGGAACCGAGCCACGGGGTGAAAACCACATGGTGGGGGCGAGGTGGGGGGGGAGGGCCGGCTCCGCAGAGGGAAGGACCCGCACACGCAGCCGCGGGGCGGGGGGGGGGGGGGGGGCGGACTTCCCGTGGGGCCCAGGCGGTGAAGGCCGGCCGGGCCGGGCGGGAGGGGGGGGGGGGCGGCATAAAGAGCCCTGACGAGTGAGAGGCGAGGCGCCGGGGCCTGCGGTGGGCGGCCGGCCTCCCGCGTCCTTGGGCCGTCCTTGCCGTCACGTGCGGGGAGGGTGCACGGCCCCTCGGTCCGCCGGAATCGGGGGAGAGGGAAGACCCGGAGGCACCGGTGCGAGAAGGAGCCCGGGCTCCGGGGACAGCCCCTCCCTCCGGAGCGAGCCACGCCCCGCGGAGACTGTGCGCCTTTGAAAAGCCTCCCCGGGTCTATTCTGGGGGGACAGGACGGCCCCCCGACAGAGGAGACCCCTGGCGGCTCCCCTGCCTCTCGCGGGGCCGGTGGCCCATCTTGGGGGCCCGCAGCCGAGCGCCCAGGGCGGGGCCCCAGGTGTCCGCGGGCGCGCGCCGGGCGCGTTCCGGCCGAGGGCGGGGCGCGGGGCGGAGCGCGGCGAGGGCGGCCCGGCCCGGCTCCTGCCTGCCGCCGGCCTGTGGCCCAGCGCGGGGACGTGTCGCCGGAGAGGACGGAGCCATGAGCCGCCTGCCCCCGAGCGCGGCGGCGCTGCTGCTGGCGCTGCTGGCGGAGGTAGGGCCGGCCGGCCGGGCGCGCCGCCGGGGCGCGAACAATGCGGGGCCGGGGAGCGGGGGGCGCGGGGGCGCCCGGGGGACCCGCTGCGGGGAGCGAGCGGTGGAGCGGCCGCGCCGCCGCCCCGGGTCCTGCGTGTGCGCGGCGCTGGGACGCGTAGGGACCGGAGGTCGGGGGGCTCTCCGCGGCGCCCCCTCCTGTCCCCGCCCAGCCCCGCCCAGCCCCGGGGACGGCTTATTTCTCCCGCTTCGGGCGCCGCCCGGGACCCGGGAGACCTGGCCGCGCAGCGCTGCCGGGTCTCCTCCCCCGAGGGGACCCGGGTCCCGGGGGGGGGGTGGGTGGGGGGGAGGGGGCAGGATGAGGGGGGCTGGAGCGGCGCAGGCGCAGAGGCGGGGTGGGGGGCGCGGGAGAGTTTGAGGAAGTCCCGGGAGCCGGGGAGGTGGCGGGGCGGCCGGAGGGAGCGCTCCGGCGGGTGCCGAGGCGCGCGGGGCTCCGGGTGCGCGGGCCGCGTCCCCCCGGGCTGGGGCGGGTGCGGGCAGCCCGGAGGGAACCCGGGGGAGGACGGAGTGGGGAGCGCCTGGGGCCGCCGCCTCCTCGGGGACCCGCTGTCCCAGGCGGCGCCCTCCGCGGTGGGGTCGCCCCCCAGCTGCAGCGGGGACCTCAGCCCCCGAGCCGGCGGCATTTCGGGGCGCGGAGTGGGAGTTGGGGCTCCTGCAACTCTGCTCGACTTCCTGCTTCGGAAGGACATTCGCGCTCATCCATGGAGCCGAGGGGGTGGCCCGGCGGCCCCTGCGCCTCTGCCTGCCTCTCCGCGCGGGGCTGTGCGGCTCCCGGGCCGGCGTGCGCGCTGGGCGGCGGCTCACGGTTCTGAGCGCCGGGAAGTCGGGGTCACCGGCCGCGGGGAGGGACGCTCCCTGGGAGGGAGGTGGGTGGGGAAGGTGGGGAAGGGTTAGCCCCGGCCCGGACGTGGTGGCGGGGGGGGGGGGGGGGTGGGCGCGGGAGAGTTTTGGGGAAGCCCCGGGAGCCGGGGAGGGAGCGGGGCGGCCCGAGGGTCTCGCTGCCCCCTGGCCGGGCGCCTTCGTGCCTCTGTGGGTGCCTCCCTCTGGCACCCCTCCCTCTGGCACCCTCCCCAGGGCCCGGAATTGTAAAGCCTCAGGAACCACTTCCCCCGGTGAGTCACTGGCCGCAGCGGAGCAGTGACTCCAGGCCACTGTTTGTCCAAAAGCACGGGCGTCCGGACCTCCCGCCCCTTAAGGTCAGCGCCGCCGGCTGGAGCCCCAGCGTCCTGCTCATCGGCTGCCGGTCATCGCTGTGCGTGGCGCCGTGCCTCCCTGTAGCCCTGACCAGACCGCCTCGGGGTTCTTGGCCAAAGAGCTGTTTGGGCCCCGGCTGGTGTGGCTCAGTGGTTAGCGCGCTGGCCGGCCCGGGAGGGTCCCAGGTTCAGTTCCCTGGGTTGCAGGCTCCATCCCTGGCCCTGGTCAGGGCAGTCGGGGCACCTGTGGGAGTCAGCCAATCAATGTGACTTCCTCACATCCATCAATGTTCCTCTCTCCTCTCCCTCCCCCTTTCCCCCTCTCCCCCCCTCCCCCCTCCTCCATCCCTTCCACTCTCACTGAAAATCAATGGGAAAATACTCTCGGGTGAGGATTAACACCAACAAAATGCCTGTTGTGTGGCGTGGGCATGTCTCATGTGGATGGAGAGCGTGGCCATGTCCGGAGGTTGATAGAGCAGCCGTGTGGCACCCCGACACCCACACCGTCAGGTGCTGCTCTGCGCTGACCGTGACTGCGTTTTCCGCGGGCTGCGGGGTGCAGCCATCTCCCGCCATGATTATCCTACGGTGCCCGAGGAACTCGGGGCGTTTCTTGGTAACTCATCACCTGGAGTCTTACACCGGACATCTAGATCTGAGACGTTTGCCTCTTCAGTTGGTCGCCCGGGGTTTCGTCGCCAACATGGTAACAGAACGCCTCGGATGTGTTGCCGTCCCGAGCCACGCACCCAGCCCCCAGGTGCGCCGGGTGGGGGCGCAGGGAGGGCAGCAGTGCGGGGGGGTCTGTGTCCCGAGCCACGCACCCAGCCCCCAGGTGCGCCGAGTGGGGCCGCAGGGAGGGCAGCAGTGCAGGGGGGTCTGGCAGCTCCCACAGCCACCGGGCGTTGGTCTTGGTGCCGCTCGCCCAGCTGCTTGCATTGTAGTTGCGAGTGGTACCGCCCAGGATCACAGTGGAGGGGACCTAACGCCTGTTTGGAGACGGGCTCCCCCACCCTCATGACTCCCCCCACACTGCACCCCTTTGTGGGAACTCCCGCACCCGTTAGACAGAAAGGCGGCGTGTCCGTGTCTTCACTTAGCGGGCAGCCGGGTAGAGTGCCTACTCTCCGTCCGCCGTTGTTCTGAGCACTTGACACGTACCCGCTCCCTAAAAGGAGCAAAACAGCAGCAGTGTCAACTCCTTCTTCCTCTCGGCCACTCCTTTTCCCCCCACTTTTACTTCCGGGGGGGGGGGGGGGAGGTGCTAAAGAGGTTGTCCAGAGGGCCCTGCTGGGACCTGTGGGGGTGGGGTAAGCCCACCCGAGGGGCCACCTGCCTCCGGCCGAGGCCTCCTGGCTGCAGGCAGTTCGTGTGGGGAGTTGACGCACAGGGTGTCCAGGCTGATGGCCACCTGGGAGGTAGTCACCCATCAGACACGGGACCCAGCAGCTGGGCCTTTAGGACTCAGGCACAGGTCCTTCGGGAGCCGTGCCATTTAGCATCCTACTCCTGACACCGGGGTGGGGGTGGGGGGCGTGACGTGGGGCCGGGAGCCAGGGTGCCCGCCGGCCTCTCCAGGGCTGTCCGCCCTGCTGGCGGGCTCACCCGGAAGCCCAGACAGGGCTTTAAGGAGCAGCCCTGACCGCACCCTCCTCCCCAGGTGGCTTCTCGGGACCCATCCGAGGTGACCTTTTCTTTTTAAAAAAAAAAATATTTAATTGATTTTTTACAGAGAGGAAAGGAGAGGGATAGAGAGTTAGAAACATCGATGAGAGAGAAACCAATCAGCTGCCTCCTGCACACCCCCTCCTGGGATGTGCCCGCAACCAAGGTACATGCCCTTGACCGGAATCGAACCTGGGACACTTCAGTCTGCAGGCCGATGCTCTATCCACTGAGCCAAACTGGTTAGGTAGACCTTTCCTTTTTTGTATATATAAATATGTTTTTATTGATTTTAGAGAGGAAGGGAGAGGGAGGGAGAGAGAGAGACATCAATGATGAGAGAGGGTCATGGATCCGCTGCCTCCTGCACGCCCCCAACTGGGAATCGAACCCACCACCTAGGCATGTGCCCTGACCAGGAATCGAACCGTGACCTCCTGGTTCATAGGTCAGTGCTCAACCACTGAGCCACACCAGCCGGGCCACGCAGTCATTTTTGTTCTGAAGTGAGCCCGGAAATGGGTGCTCTGCCGTTGGGTGTAAACTCCCCCAGTGCAGGGCTGGGGCCCCCCGATTGTTCCCCGGGGGTGCCCCCACCAGGTTATTTCAGTCCAGGCCCGGGCTCCGTATCTTCGTGACTCTCCCTGGCACCCTGTCCGCGAGGCAGCCACGTGTCTCAAAGTGGTTCTGGCAAAAGAACAGCCCTTCTGGGGCTAGAAGGGGCGGCTGCTCTCAGAGCCGTCGGACAGTGGACGTTATCTCTAACGCTGGGGGCAGGTGAGAGGACTAGTGCGTATTTTTACAAAGTCCCGAGTGTGCTCACACCCAGGAGTTTGGAATCAGAACCCAGTCACGTGTCAGAGTTTTTGTGGGGTTTCCGTCTCAGGCCAAATGTTTTCCATGCCCGGGGATCCAGTGAATGGGGCAGCCCCGGGTGCCAATTTTCTGAAATAATCCTCTTCAACCCGCCCACTCTGTGGAGTTTTTAGAATCTGAGCAACACGCCATTTGAATGGGAAGGAAGAGGGGAGGGAGTTTTTCTCTGGGAGCTCCCGGGAGGCGGGTGCCTGCGGGGAGCGGTGACAGTGATGCAGGAACAGGTGGGCGGGACGCTGCTGTGCCCTGGGGAACCCTGGCTCCTGGGGGCCCGGGGGGCCCGGCCTTGTGCCCAGACTTGGGCCTCTAACAGGCTCTGCTTTCTTTTTTGTTTGTTTGTTTGTTTTTTTAATATATTTTATTGATTTTTTACAGAGAGGAAGGGAGAGGGATAGAGAGTTAGAAACATTGATGGGAGAGAAACATCAACCAGCTGCCTCCTGCACACCTCCCACTGGGGATGCGCCCGCAACCAAGGCACATGCCCCCGACCGGAATCGAACCCGGGACCCCCCAGTCCGCAGGCCGACGCTCTATCCACTGAGCCAAACCGGTTAGGGCGAGGCTCTGCTTTCTTTTGGCTTAAGTGACCCTCGACGTTCACGGATAAGGCCACGATTTCGCTCGCCAGGGTGGCTGCTAATTTTCCCGGTTATCTCTTCTCACTCAAACGTCACCCTCTCAGGGAGTCTTGACCACCCCAGATAAAACGCCACCCCTTTCCCTGCCCATTCCCCTCACTCTGCCAGTTCCCTCCCTGCTCTGTATCTGTTACCTCCCAATATGATGGGATTTATTCTCCACCATCTAAGCATTAGAGGGGCAAAGGTTTTGCTCTCTTTTCCTCTTCTTTTCAAAAAATATGTTTTTATTGATTTCAGAGAGGAAGGGAGAGGGGGAGACAGAGAGATAGAAACATAACGATGAGAGACAATCACGGATCGGCTGCCTCCTGCACGCCTCACACTGGGGATCGAGCCTGCAACACAGTCATGTGCCCTGACCGATAATCGAACCCGTGACCTCCTGGCTCATCGGTCGATGCTCAACCACTGAGCCACGCCAACTGGGCTACATAATGATTTTTAAGTACATTTCACATTACTTCTTCCGTCTCATTTTCTTACGCCTGTCCACATCTGTCTGAGTACTGCTTTTATTTTTTATAATATAAAAGTTTATTATGCTCACTTTAACGATGAAAAGTCTGGCCCATTCAGTGAGTAGGAAGGCAGAGCGTGAAGCCGAGTTGCATAGCTTTCAGTATGATGCTCTTTCTGCGCCCACGGCTGACTTGGTTGGTGATGAACTCCCTGTTCTTAGACCTGGTGTCAATCCTGGTTCTGTCAGAACGTGGCAGCACGGGCCTAGCCAGTGTGGCTCAGTGGATAGAGCGTCAGCCGCGGGACTGAAGGGTCCCAGGTTCGATTCCGGTCAGGGCACATGCCAGGGTTGTGGGCTCGATCCCCAGAAGGGGGCGTGCAGGAGGCAGCCAATCAACGATTCTCTCTCATCGTTGATGTTTCTCTCTCTCCCTCTTCCTTCCTCTCTGAAATCAATAAAAATGTATTAAAAAATTACTAAAAAACAAACAGCGTGACTGAGGACATGTTAATCAGGTGCAGTAGGTGAGGACACAGAACGATGCATAGAATCTAGCATCATTTCCTGCTCTCAGGTTGACTGTTCAGTACACCTTTATACTTCAAGTGTGTGTCTGAATCCTTTCTTTTAAATTTGGTGTCCTGGATGGGTTTGTGCCATCTACAGCTTTATCACTCCATCGATCCAACTGGTTAATAGAAAGGTCGAGCAGCTCCGTCACAGCTGGAGACTTGGGCGGGATTGAGACCGATGAGCGAGACTGGGACGTGGGGACACCGGTGGCCTTCGTTTTAAAGAGCCCGAACTCCGCTCCGGATGGGACGTGTGCTGACGTGTTCGGTCGTGTGCCCTGGGTGGGGGGAGATGCATCCACAAGTGGGAGCCCCGAGCACGAGGAGCAGACGGCTAAGTGTGGGGGCTGTTTGCACTCACACGGCCGGCCCAGCGTGCTGGGGGGTCAGGAGTGTGACCTTCACCGGTTGGGGTTGGGGAGTCCCGTGCTCCGTGAAGACAGGGAGTGACCGTCGGCAGAGAGAGCGTTGCAGGGCGCACAGCTGTGCACTTCCCCCCTCCTGACGAGGGCAGAGCAGAGAGAATCCTCCACCTCGGGTTTGGGAGGGGCCCGATGAGGGCTTGAGGCTCAGGGGACCCTGGGCGGCAGTTAAGTTTCGTGCCTGGAGGGTGTCTTGTTGGTTGGGATGGCTCTAACCTGATTCCACCTCCTGGCTTGGGGACTTGGGACTGCACTGAACTGCCCCCTAAACCCCTCCTTTTGGAAAAAAAAAATCTTGAATCCCGAATGCACAGATAGCTGGTATGCCAGATGTACCTCGTTTCTCAGCCTCCGGTGTGCACACACACACCGGGAGGGAGTTCGTGAGACACCATCGGCTCGCGTGTCTGTGCCGTTGACTCCCCGAGTGCTTCCGAGTTGGATTTATTTTAGGGAGACTGACAGCTGTAATTATGTTGTCAGGCCTTTGTCGTTCTCACGGTAGCGACAACAGGAAAACCCAGACGGGAAGCCCCACCCTGACTCTGCCACGCAGGCCTGGACCCCAGCCTGCCCTTCCTAGAGCGCGTGAGCTCCGTCAGCAGCTGCGGCTCGGGAGCCCGTCTTGTCGCCATGGCGCCCCACCGCCTGCCTGGGTGAGCGCGTGCTCGGGCCGGAGGCCTCGGGGCGGACCGGGCTCCCGGCCACCTCCTCTCCTCCTCCTGTAAGTGAAGGCCTTTTTCAGGGACAGTCGGCCCAGCTCTGCCTTAGGAGGGGGGTGGGTGTTCGACCTGGGTCTCCCGGGTTTTTGGAGGTGATGTGATGTGGGAGGGACACAGGCAGCTTTGGAGCCGGGCAGACCTGCGTTTCCAGCGTTGTCACGCCACCGGGCGTCCCCGAGTTCACTTGTAACACCGGGCGCTCACGCTTGCCTGGCAGGAGATCCGTGCTCTTAGAGATCCTGCGTGAGCCCTGGCCAGTGTGCTAAGTGGTTAGAGCATCAGCCCGCAGATTCCCGGTCAAGGGCATGGACCTAGGTGGCAGGTTCGATCCCCAGCCTCGGTCGGGCCACGTGGGAGGCAACCAATCGATGTGTCTCCCTCACATCGATGTTTCTCTCTCACCGTCTCTCCTCCCTCCCTTCCATTCTCTCTAAAAAGCAATGGGAAAAAAATATCCTTGGGTGAGGATTAAAAACAACAAAAAGGATCCTGTGAGTGTGCAGGTTTGTCCAATAGTAAATAAATGTCTATCAACAGTGGCTGCTGGCCCTACTGTGTGCCATTTGCATCTGATAGGGGCCAACGTGGAAGATGAATGGGAACACATTGGCCACCCGTTCTAGCCACGGAGCTGGGAACAGCCTCTGAAGGCGAGTCCATCCTCCCGGGAGGCAGGCGTGCTGTGCAGAGCTTCTGAAATCAGCCAACTCCCATCCCTCCTCGCTGCTGCTTCCAGATCCAGAAGGCGCTTGTATTAGTCCCAGTCTGCCTGCCCCAGCCCGCAGGGGCACAGCCCTCGGCTGTGATGGGCCCCACGCCTTCCCCTCCTCCCACGTCCCTGGTCCCCACGCTGCCCCTCCCTCTTCCCGCCCTGGTTCAACTCAACATCCTTTTTGTATTTGCTCAGCTCTCACTTTCCCCTTCGGTGGATTCCGTTTGCCGCCCTACTCTCTCTCCTGGGAGACTGAGTACCCGGTGGTGAATTTTCAGAGCCTGGTGTCTCTTCCTTTGGGCCTGCATATGGCCATTTCACAGCTCATTCCTTTTGCTTTAAGGACAGGCGGGGGCGGGAGGAGGGAGAAATGGAACTCAGTTGTCTGAAGCTTGGTTGCAAAGGGGCGAATACCCAGTGACATGGCACTCCTAAGTCACCCGAGGATTTCATCTGTGTTGGCCTCGCTGCCCGTTTCCATTGATAACGGATAATGGATCCGATGGCTTTAATTTTCTGGACAAAGTAAGGCGTGAATACGGTTTTAAAAGGTGAGAGCGCCTCTCCCTCCCACTACCTCCCGATCGTAGACTCTGCAGCAGGAGTGACTGCTAGGTTTCTTTTGCAGTCCTCTGAATTTAAAAAAAATTACACACTCAGATACTTGGTTAAAAGTACACAGATGGGATCACATTATACACGATGTTCTGCATCTTTCTCTTCCTTATTTTGTGAGCGATGTTTCCTGGAGCGTTCCCGGATCGGCATGCACACACCCACTGCCTCCCCTTACCGTCACAGCGTGTCCCTTCGTGCGGATGAGCGCTCACCGGCTTTCTTGCGATGGACGTGGAGTTCATTTCTCTCTTTCCTGTTGAACACAGGGCCCCATGAACGTCTTGGCCGGTGTCTGCCTTACGCTCTGTCGCAAGTTCGCACGGAGGGATTGTTCCGTTTGTCACCAAACCGGGGAAGGTCGCTGTGGGCCGTGCCTCTCCGCCTCTCGGCTGGGCTGTGGCTCCGCCAGGCTGTGGATTGTTCCTTGAGAAGATACCTGAGCATGAGGCTACAGAAAGGCCCAGATGTGTGGGAGGCCCTGGCTAAATGTTTGCCTGGGCTTGGAGAGGGCGGGAGGGGCCGCTAGGTCAGAGGTGACAGGTCCAGGTAGCATTCTGGTGGCTGGCCGTCCGTCCGTCCGCACTGCGGCTGCGTGAGAGTTGGCTTTTCGATGACCTGGTTGGGAGAGATGAAGTGGGGAGAGGTGGCAGCCGTCGGGAGGTGATTGGTTCATCACAGCCTGGGAAAGGGGGGCGGTCCTATTCTGTGGGCCTTGCACACGTTCCTTCTAAAATGTCAGCAGGGAGGCTGGGGGGCAACCTGCGGTGGGGGGTCCCTCTGTGCCTTTTGGCTTTGCTCCCGAAGCCGCTGTCCTTACCAGGCTCTCTGGGCGTTTCTGTCCGCCCAAGGCGAGACGCTGGTATTTCCTCCTGAGTCTGCTGGTGAAGTCGTGGCCCCGCTGAAAGGAGCGGTAGGCAGAGAGAGAACCGTCAGTGACGAGAGAGCCTCCCTGATCGGCCGCCTCCTGCACGGCCCCTGCTGGGGACCGAGCCCACCACCCGGGCATGTGCATTGAACTGCGACCTCCTGGCTCCTAGGTCAGTGCTCACCCACTGAGCCACGCCGGCCGGGCTAAAGGAGTGGGTTTTGAAAGACAGGTCTGTTCTGCCAGGTGGGGCCCTGAGTGACGAGGTTGGGCATGCCTGAGCTTTCCGTTCTCGGTCACTTCCTGTGATGGCATCACAGCCGGGTGCCCAGCTGGTGGCCTCTGTCACGGGTGGCGCTGGCTCTCCTCTCTGTGCCGGGACAGCGGGGGCGCCCCCGTCCGGGGTCCCGCCATTAGGGAGCGCGTCGGAGGTTCGGCCTCTGCCCAGTGCTGCGCTGGACGAGGGCCCGCGGCGGGCTGAGAGCCTCATGTGGCCCAGCAGAGCCCGCGCTGCTGCCCCATCTGTCACCGCTGCTCCCGGCCGCTCATTCCATCCCGCGTGGGCCTGGGAGGGAGGGTGCTCGGGGGCAAATGCCCGCCAACCTCCTTGGCTGACCCCCACGCCTCCAAAGCGACTTGGCAGCGGCTAAGAATACTCCATGTTATCTTCTCCTGTGGGATAAGACACCGAGTGGCCAGATTATTGTGATCTCTGGACGCATAATAATCTGGCCACTCAGTGTGTGTGTGTGTGTGTGTGTGTGTGTGTGTGTGTGTGTATTAGAGCCCGGTGCATGAATTCGTACATGGGTGGGGTCCTGCCAGCCTGGCCAGGGGAAGGGGACATGGGCGGTTGGCCGGCCTGCCTGCTGGTCGAACTCCTGGTCGAGGGGACAATTTGCATATTAGCTTTTTATTATATAGGATATACACTGAGTGGCCAGATTATTATGCGTTCAGAGATCATAATCATCTGGCCACTCAGTGTATATGCTCCTAGATACACTCTTTCATTGGCTTTGCTTTTCTGAGCAAAATGTTCTCAGACTGTTACATGTCTCCTTACCATCCGATAGGACTCGCCTACTCCTATGTCTTTTGGGTGTATTATTAATTTGTTAACCAAACACGCGCTTTGTGAATTTTGGTTATTAGTAGCATGTGTTCCCAATTGTTACTCTTCTTTTCCCGGGTTACGTGGAACCACCCCGTGCAGGTGACGTGCATTTTAAGGGCTTTGATCCGTATGGAAACATGATCTTGTTGCGACATTACATTTACATTCCACACACGTCATGCGACGTCTCTTCCCTCGTGCCCTCGCCGGCAGGGGATGCTGGGGTTTTGACAGATAAAACCACACCATCACACTTTGCATGTATTTCACTGCTGATGAATTTTATCTCCTGAAACAGGTTTGTTGACCTTGTGTGTTTCTTCTTTGAAGAATTCTCCCGTCTATTTTATTTTTTCCCTGTTGGGATTTTTATCTTTTTCTCATTAAGTTATACACGCTCCGTATCCTTTACAGACGTTAACCTTATACCGTGTCAGTACGCTGCTCTCCTGTCTGCCTTTGGGTTTTGGTGAGGGATTCATTTTCACGGCCTGGCGACGAGGAGTTACCTCCGGGGATGAGGGGCTCTGATGAGGAAATCTGCTTCGGGCCCTTCCTTGTGGTAAGAACTCGGGCCGGCAAAGCAGACAGAGGAATGACGAGCGGCCACGGGATTTCCCCGGGACCTGCAGCCAATCACGCCCCGAGCCGCACGTCCCAGAACCTTCCAGATGTTAGTAGAGGGCGCTTCATCTCTGATGGCTACTTGCTGGCACTGAGGGTCTTTGATGTCTGTCTTTCTAGGAGTTTCTCGGCTCTCTTCCCTTTGACAGATGATGCGTGTGAGGTGCCTCAGACTCTTGTTTGTAAAAAGATAAAAAGCCATCCCGGTTCCTTGCGGATGACATGGTCCTGAGTCAGAATGTTCCTGAGCCGAGAGGAAATAATTGGCCGTAGGGCGTCGATTAAAATTCCAGCGCGGAATGGAAAGCAGGACCCTCCTGTCCTTTGGAAATCCAGGGACTCTGCGGTCAGGCGCTGTCACCCCTCCGTGCGTTTTTTGCTGTGATGGCGACAAGCCCGCTGCCTGTGTCCCTGGCCCGAGCACCCACCTGCCAGCATCCAGCGCCTCCCTTTGTTGGGAGCCTGAGTGGAGTGTGGACTCTGATCGGCGGGACCTGGACGCAGCTGGGGTCTCGGCGTGCCAGGCTCGGTGCTGACAAAGAGCCATCGGCTGGTCCTCCGGGGGCCGGCCGGCCGTGTGAGGCAGATCATGGCCTCCCTGGCCCAGGACAGGCTGCCTGGCGCTCCCACCATAAGCGAAGCGAAGCCCCTTCCTTTCCCGTTGCCGGAGGGGCTTGTGCGGCGAGGGCAGCGTTGCTGTGGCCGGGGGCGAGCCCTGGAAAGACCCACCCCACGCCCTGGGAACGAAAGGAGAAGGGGGATGTAGGTAAAACCCATCGCGTTTTGAACCTCAGACCCCAGCTCTTAGCTCCCCACAGACACCTCACGTCCTCCCGCCGTCACGCAGGCCCTCAGACACACGTGTTCGGGGAAGCAACGTGACCGCGCTCCTGGACCAGATGCCAGGCGGGCGGTGCCTTCCGCTCATTCGTGTGGGGTGCCGGGCTCTCATCAGGAGGAGCAAACCCATCCCCCAACATTTAAAAAATATATGTATTTTTATTGATTTCAGGGAGGAAGGGAGAGGGAGCTAGAAACATCAATGATGAGAGAGAATCATGCATCGGCGGCCTCCTCCACGCCCCCCACTGGGGATCGAACCCACAACCCAGGCGTGTGCCCTTGACTGGAATCGAACCTGGGACCCTTCAGTCCGCAGGCCGACGTGCTGTCCACTGAGCCAAACCAGCCAGGGCCCAGGAAATGTTTAAAAAGTGAATAAGCTATGAAAAAAAAATCCATTTCAGGGTTTTATGTCCCCGAAAAGCAGCTCTGCCCACTCTGCGGAGATTTCCACTGCGGCTTCTTCAGACTCGCCCCGCTGCTGGGAAAGGAAGGGTGCGCTAGGAGCGGTCAGGTCAGCGCTCCCTGTCACCGCCCCCCCCCCCCCCCCAGCACCCGCCGTAACCGGGGTGCCGTCCACGGCTCTGTCGGGGCTCCTGAATTGAGCAGGGCCGGGTGCGGAATCACTCACACCAGCGTGAGGATCGCTGCTGGGGATTAGCGAGGATTTGTTCGTTGGGGCTCATTTAGGTGCTAAATTCGGGTGACTATATTTGGAGGGCTTAGCTGCAGTGACGCCAGCCCGTCTTTGAAGAGCGGCCGCCAGTATGGGTCCCCGAGTGAGCGCCGCGTCTCCAAGCGCTCGGGGTTAGAGGAATGGCTCCTGCAGCGGACGCGTTCTCACAGCCTGCGTGCTCTGCCTTGTTCATGGTTTATAAATTGTCGGCGTCTACTCTTTTTAAAAAAGTATACATTATTTATTAATTTCAGAGAGGAAGGAAGAGGGAGGGAGAGACAGAAACATCAGTGATGAGAGAGAGTCATGGATCGGCTGCCTCCTGCACGCCCCCCCACTGGGGATCGAGCCCACAACCTGGGCATGTGCCCTGGCTGGGAATCGAACCTGGGACCCTGTATTCCGCAGGCTGATGCTCTGTCCACTGAGCCAACCCGGCTGGGGCTAGGTGTCTGCTCTTTATGATCAGGAAGTAGATAGCGATGTTCCAGTCAGAGAGAGAGACAAGTGCCACAGGGTCTCACTCACAGGTGGAACCGGATGAACAGAATAAATTGATGATCAGAGTAGATGCAGAGACAGAGCATGGGACAGATGCCAGATCTCCGGGGGAAGGCGGGGGTGGGTGGGAAGTGACCAACCAAAGCAGTTGTATGCATGATGCATGGCATAGGGGGGTGCAGGCCTGGGATGGGGGGCAGGGGCAGGCTAGAAGGGACCAATCTTTATCAACAATAAAGATTAAAAAATAATTTTAAAAATAGGTGGCTATGCTATTGCTTCTTGATACCCCTGGAAGGAATATTAATTATGAGCCCAGGGAGGGATTTCGGGGTGGACATAAGACCCTGAAATGGATTGTTTTCCTTCGTTTATTCAGTTTTTGGAGATGGGTTTGCTCTTTCTGGGGAGAGTTTGGAAAACCACACGAGTAAACGGAAGATGTTACATGTCTTGCACCGCTGTTCTCGGGGGCGTGGCAGCACTGCGTCCGCGTAGACGGCCGAGGGTCCCAGGAGAACGGGCCCTGGACGTCGCCGGGTCCGGAGGTGGTGGTTCCTCGGATGGGTCTGAGCAAAGTCCACCGGGACCTTCTGGAAAGGACTCACCATCTCGGGGCCACTCGAGACCCTGTGGTCACGGGAGGAGGTCGCCATAGGCACACGGGCAGGAGTTAGGAGCGACGGCTCCAGCCCTCAGGCTGACTTTGGGGGTCAGGGTTCAGAGGGCTCACGACGTGGTGGAAGCAGCAGGAGAGCCAGGACGAGAGGCGGGGCCAGGAGGAGGGACGGTGACACCGCCGGCAGGAGGCCCGGCCCGGCCCGGCCCCCCGGTGAGAGTGTGACATGCCTGGAGGAGCTGTTTCCAGGGCCGGCAGAGACGTAGGTCCCGAGGGGGCTCCTCTCCCCTGGAGATGCCGTGAGGACGGCTGGAGGGACAGCGGGGACCCGAGCATCAGCACGGCCGGGCCATGAGGCAGCGCAGGCCCGCGAGGACGGACTCCGCCTTCGGGAGAAGCGCACCGCGGCCGCCGAGAGGAGCCCGTCGCCGCGCAGGCGCCTCTGCTGCCTGACTTAGGAAACTGCCTGAAATGTCATGGCTGACATGTGCACAGAAGGAACTGTGTGACATTGAAATTGGGTCTCAAAAGAACTGTTGGCCCAGAAAGAAATTCACTACAGACTGATTCATTTGCCTCTCAGCATAACCATTATGGCTTGTCTCATTTTCGGTTCTTATAAGTGTATTTCTAATAGCACATGATCTCACTCATCTAGGGGAAATGATGAACAACACAGACTGATGAACAAGAACAGACCCGGAGACAGGGAAGCATCGATCGGACTGTCAGGCCTCAGAGGGAGGGGAGGGGATGGTGGGGGTAATGGGGAGAGATCAACCAAAGGACTTGTGTGCATGCATATGAGCCTAACCCGTGGTCACGGACAACAGGGGGGTGGGGGCATGCGTGGGGAGGGGTTTGGGATGGGAATGGGGGGGGGGGATGAGGACAATTATGTGATACCTTAATCAATAAAGAAATTAAAAATAAATAAAAGAAACTGGCGCAGCCACGCCCGCCTGCAGCCACCCACGGTGCGGCAAGACCCTCGCCGGCACAGCCCGGAGGGCCGCAGGCTCAGGTGGTGGTGAGCAAGTCTGAGCAGGAAAGCGCTTTTTAAATGAAGGTGTGCACACGACCTTTTAGACGTGATGCTGTTGCACACGTAAGAGACTACAGGGCAGTGCACACGTGACGCTGACATGCACCCCAGAACAAAGACGTTCACGGCGCTGCGTGCTCGGGAGGCGCTCTCACTGTGGTCTGGCCCGGCCCGCGCGGTCCCCGAGGCCCGCCCGCACGGCCGTGCGTGGTCACGAGGCTTCGGTCCGCGACGTCCCACTTGTACCACAGTGGTCCCGGAAGGCTCCAGTGGAGCTGAACAGCTTCTGTTGCCTAGCGACGTAGCCATGGTAACATCCTAACGCAGCACGTGACACGTCTGTGGTGATGCTGGTGTCCACACTTACCGCCCTGCCGGGCGCGTGAAAGTAGATCACATACGATTATGTGCAGTCCCTCCCCTGGACAATGGACATGGGTGCCTGTTTTGGCTTAGGGACTTACTATGCTATCCTTTTCACTGGTATTTTAGAGTGTGCTCTTTCTGCTTACTGAAAAAATTGCCGTAGTCCGGCCGGCGTGGCTCAGTGGTTGAGTGTCGACCTATGAACTGGGGGGTCCCAGGTTCGATTCTTGGTCAGGGCACATGCCTGGGTTGTGGGCTCGATCCCCAGTTGGGGGTGTGTAGGAGGCAGCCGGTCAATGATTCTCTCTCATCATTGATGTTTCTCTCTCTCTCTCCCCGCTCCCTTCCTCTCTGAAATCAATAAAAAAAAAAAAAATGGGAAAAATTTGCTGTGAACCAGTAGCCGGGTCACCCCAGCGGCAGCCGCATGCATCTCGTGTTAACTGCGCCTGCTGAGCTTGATTCCCTCTCCGGTGGTTTTTCAGGGTTAGTGCCGCCTAAGGGTGCAGCATTATCGAGTCCACAGCCGTGTCAGCCATGCCCTGGGCCTTCACACTCACTCCCTGACCCCCCGGAGCGCCGTCCGTCCTGTCCAGGCGCACACTCGTTCCCTTTTATGAACCGTGTGCTGGGCCGTTCTCTGTTCAGTGTGTGCAGACACACAGGTACATGTGTTACAGCTGCCCACGGCGTTAGCAGTCACACTGAGCAGGTCTGCACGGGCGGCAGCATCGGGGGCGTGCACATGCCTCTGCTGTTCGCCAGCGACGAGGTCGCCTGCCGGGCGTGTCTCAGCCGCCTCCGCTGTGGGTGTGTGTGTGTGTGGGGGGTGGGGGGGGGGATGGCTGTGTTTCCCCAGCCAGCACCGCGCCTTGGACCCGCCTCATCGGTCCGGAGAGCTCCTCCTCGCTGGCCGCTCCGCCCTCTGCCGTGGGTTACCTCGCCCGCCTGGGAGGGGCGGGCTTGGCTGTCATCTCCGGGATTTTGCTGTGAGGAACAATGCCAGGATGCGTAACCTGCGGAAGGAGAAGGGAGATGGAAGAGAAATGCATCGTCGTTTCCCAGTTGCTGCCCCGTTCCCCTCCCAGCAGCGGTGGGAGAGTGCTGGCACGTCTGGGCTCCCGTGACAGTCAGTGCTGTGTTACCCTAGCGTGGCACCGGGCCCGCCCCACTGACCACGCGCACCCGCCTGGGCGGCACCTCACGCACCCGCCTGGCGGCCAGCAGAGCAGGTCCACGCTGGGACCCTCCCCGGAGTCCGTTCAGTCGGCCCGATGCCTCCGTCCGGCTCTCTCCCGCCTCCTGTCGCAGAGGACGTGGGGCCGCCGAGGGGCTCAGTGGGCTCCCAGGGCTGATCCGCCTCGGAGAGACGGCGCCCGGCGGTCCGTTTTGCTACCAGGAAGCGTAACTGGACAACCAGGGGGTCCGGCTGCCTGTCACCACTGGGGCCAGTTCAGCAGAGACAGGGGTGACTGCTATATGAGCGTTGATTCCAGTCCTGCCAGCAGCGCGGAGAGCAGTTGGTCACCCACAGACATCTGCTCAGCCCCTGGCCAGCGGGCTGTGTACCCACGAGGGAAGGAGGGAGGGTCTGCCGTCCGGCCTTCAGGAACTCCACGTCCGGTAACCGGTGGCTCATCTGTGATGTTGAAAACATCAGCCCGTCCCTGGGGCCGGAGAATGGTCAGCGCTTCTGAGAAAAGCCCCGGAGGGGGCAGGGTCCGGCACAGCCACCAAACCAAAGCGTGTCCTGCCCTCGGTCTGCTCTCACCTGTGCTTCTCCTCTGCGTCCTGGGCCCACGAGGCGCCTGTCTTTCAGCCTCGTCTCCGCCTCCAGCGCCCCGGGGCCTGTGAGAAACTTCTCGTCTGCAGTCCGTGAGGCAAGGGCCCGGTCATTGGACAGCTGTGGCTCCCTCTCCCTGCGGGTCCTTCCCGCTCTCAGCAGAAACTGGGATTCTGAGCAAGAGCCTACTCGGTAGAATGGAGAAACCCAGAAATCGACCCAAACCACTACGCTCAATTAATATTTGACAAAGGAGGCAAGAACATACAGTGGAGCCAAGACCGTCTCTTCAATAAATGGTGTTGGGGAAATTGGACAGATACATGAAAAAAAAAAAAATGAAACTAGACCACCAACTTACACCATACACAAAAATAAACTCAAAATGGATACAGGACTTAAACATAAGACAGGAAACCATAAAAATCTTAGAGGAATCCACAGGCAGCAAAACCTCAGACATATGCCCAAGCAATTTCTTCACCGATACAGCTCCTAGGGCAATGGAAGCTAAAGAGAAAATAAACAAATGGGACTACATCAAAATAAAAAGCTTTTTCACAGCAAAAGAAACTATCAACAAAACAACAAGAAAGCCCACTGCATGGGAGAACATATTTTCCAATGTTATCTCCGATAAGGGTTTAATCTCCAACATTTACAGGGAACTCATACAACTTAACAAAAGGAAGATAAACAACCCAATCAAAAAATGGGCAACGGACCTAAATAGATACTTTTCAAAAGAGGACATAGGGAAGGCCAAGAGACATATGAAAACATGCTCAAAGTCACTAATCATCCGAGAGATGCAAATCAAAGCAACAATGCGGTACCATCTCACACCTGTCAGAATGGCTATCACCACCAAATCAACAAACGACAAGTGCTGGTGAGGATGCGGAGAAAAAGGAACCCTCGTGCACTGCTGGTGGGAATGCAGACTGGTGCAGCCACTGTGGAGAACAGGATGGAGTTTCCTCAAAAAAATGAAAATGGAACTCCCATTTGACCCAGTGTTCCCACTTCTAGGAATATACCCCAAGAAACTAGAAACACCAATCAGAAAGGACATATTCATCCCTGTGTTCATAGCAGCACAATTCACCATAGCTAAGATTTGGAAACAGCCTAAGTGCCCATCAGCAGATGAGTGGATTAAAAAACTGAGGTACATCTACACAATGGAATACTACGCTGCTATAAAAAAGAAGGAACTCTTACCATTTGCAGCAGCATGGATGGACCTGGAGAGCATTATGCTAAGTGAAATAAGTCAGAGAAAGATAAATATCACATGATCTCACTCATTTGTGGAATATAATGAACAACATGAACTGATGAACAGAGACAGAGAAGCATCGATCAGACTGTCAAACCTCAGAGGGAAGGCAGGGGAGGTGGGGGTAAGGGGGAGAGATCAACCAAAGGACTTGTATGCATGCATATAGGCCTAACCAATGGACACAGACAACGGGGGTGAGGGCATGAGTGGGGGGATTGGGAGGCAGTGAGGGGGGGATAAGGACACATATGTAATACCTCAATCAATAAAGAGAAAAAAAAAAAAAAGAGCCCATTGGGGCCCAGGTTTTTATCTATAAAATGGTGATGCTGATAGTCACAAACCAGGAGAGAAATCCTCAGAGGCGAGATGTCCGTGGTATTTTTGTTGTTACCTTAAGCGTCAGGAGATGTGCTGCGGGAGTAGGGCGGTGTCTCCGAGGAGTGGCGGCTTCCGGTGAGGGAACGGGGTCCCTGAAGGGAGACCCCACTGCGGCGGCTGCGGGCGGGCCCGGGCGTCAGGGCCCCCACCCGGTCTGTGGGCCTGGGCCTGGGTGCGAGGGGAAGGGCTTTCACATTGGCCTGGTGTCCCCGGGCTCGGGGCCGGCGTCCGGGGGGCCGTGTCGGAGGCGCTGAGCTTGGTGTGGGGTTTGTGAAGGCGGTGAGAGCGCGGGAGCCACAGGTAAAGGCCTCCTTGAAGGCAGACCCGGCGTCTCGGGGAGACGGCGGAATGGAGTGCGATGGGGCAGGGGCCTGGAATTGCGCTCCTCGCCGGAATACATGGATTTCTTGGCCGGAGCTTCATTTCTCGAAGTGGACAGGAAGTAACGGCGCCTAAATTAAACTCATTTTCACTCACAGACCCGGGGCACGTTGGGCCGCCCACGTGTGCCTCTGCAGGTCCTAAAGCACAAAGCCAGCCAAACACACCCCCGGGTGCTCGCTGCTCTCCTGGTTCCCAGGCGCGGCATGGCATTCACATCCCCTCTCCCGGGGTCAGCTCTAGATTTGGGGTCTGTTTCTGATCCCGGCACCGTCAGGCGGCCGGGGACAGGATGGCCTCTTACACACCTGCCGGAGAGACCAGGAGCAGCCCTGGCCCTGGTGGGGGTGGGGGGGTTAGGGGGGAGGGTGGGGAGGTGAGATTGGGGGAGGGGTGCTTGGACATGACAACTGGCCCCTGACTTGCTCATGGAAAGCTCTGCTATCAGGTGCCTTCCCGGTTGCCTGCTGCTGGTAGACTTGTCCTGTGTTTTTTTAAAAATATATTTTATATATATTCCGGGGGGAAGGAAGAGGGAGAAGGAGAGAGAGAGAAATCTCAGTGATGAGAGGGAATCATTGATTGGCTGCCTCCTGCACACCCACACTGGGGATGGAGCCCGCAACCCAGGCCTGTGCCCTGACCGGGAATCGAACTGTGACCTCCTGGTTCACAGGTGGACGCTCAGCCCCTGAGCCCCGCCGCCGGGCTGTCCTGTATTATTTCGAAGGCGCTATCTATACACCAGGGGTCAGTGGACAGATCGTGGCGGTAGGAGGTTGTGAATTAAAATAGAGATGGCTCGAGGGGAATGGTTTTAGAAAACCCCCGTTCGGAGCGGTCGGAGCCGTCCTGCTCAGCGTCCTCGCGCGCCGTGGGTGCCCTTGGCCGCTGTCCCTGTGAGTCACCCGCCCGGTGGCTTCCCAACGGCTCTGCCCGCCCCTCTGGGTTGTCAGGAGTCTGACTTCTCTGGGGAGCACAGGGGGCTCCTGTGGTTTTTCTGCACCCGCCCCCCCCCTCCCCCCCCTGGAAACGAGGGGGGCAGTGGATCCTGACTTAGAGTCCGGCCGGCACGGGTCCGCACTTGGTCCTGTGATTTAGATGTGGCTTTTGGGATATTCCGAAATATAAACATCTAGGAAGGTGAAAACTATGGGAAATGTCTTTAAAAAATGGAAATGGGGGGAGGGGTGGAAATCTTTGTAATATTTGTTTCTAGCATTCTTTAGATATCTGAATGCCACGTGCATTTAACATGATTGTCTTTGCCTTTCTCATAAATGGGTTACCAGTGCATTTAGAGAGAGGACAGGCTAGAACAATAATCCTATATAATAGAGGTAATATGCAAATTGACTATCACACCCTCACAAGATGGCTGCCTATGACCAGGCCGGCAGGGGGGTTAATGAGGGACGACCAAACGACTGAACAAGCAGGCTTCGTGGGGCGACTAGGCCAGCCGGGGTGCTGTGAGGAGCGACCAGGCTGGTAGGGGGTGCAGTTAGGGGCGATCAGGCTGGCATGCAGAGGCAGTGAGGGGTGATCAGGCTGGGGGAGCAGTTAGGGGCGACCAGACAGGCAGGCAGGTGAGCAATTAGGAGCCAGTGGTCCAGGATTGTGAGAGGGACATCCCCCCGAGGAGTCCTGGATTGAAGAGGGTGCAGGCTGGGCTGAGGGAACCTCCCCCCCACCCCGTGCATGTATTTCGTGCACCAGGCCTCTAGTTGGGAAATACTTGTTTTCCCACGTTTCTTTTCCCTTTTAAGAAACTTAAAGGAAAGGTCTGGTGGGGCGTCTCCCCGTCACCGTCTCTCCCGGGGGCCCTGCTCCCCACCTGCAGCCCCGCCCTCGCTCCCGCCTGTGTCCTCTGTGAGGTCCCCCCCACCTGGGCAGGGCGCCCCAGTGACCGGCTTTCTCTTCTCTTTGCAGTGCACGGAGGCCAAAAAGCACTGCTGGTATTTCGAAGGACTCTACCCAACATATTACATGTGAGTATCTGCCCGCCTGCTGGCTTGATTCTGTGGTTACGGTTCCTAACGGGACTGGTTATGGGACGGGGAAAGCCCTGTCTTGGGAGGCCCTCACCCCGCTCTCTGGCCTCTGCTCACTGGTGCGCAGTGACCCCCGAGGACACCAGCTGCTCGGGCCAGTCGCGTGGAGGACGGCGTGAAGTACCGGCGCTGTGGGGTGCGGGCCCTGAGGCGGCTGTGGGGTGCAGGCCCCGAGGCGGCTGTGGGGGTGCGGGCCCCGAGGCGGCTGTGGGGGTGCGGGCCCCGAGGTGGCTGTGGGGGTACGGGCCCCGAGGCGGCTGTGGGGTGCAGGCCCCGAGGCGGCTGTGGGGGTGCGGGCCCCGAGGCGGCTGTGGGGGTGCAGGCCCTGAGGCCCCTGTGGGGGTGCTGGTGGGAGCTTGCTGACAGGCATGGTCTGAGGTGGTGACATGCGATGCTACGTGAGTCAGAGAAGCCGGGGCCTCCGGAGCCAGCTCCCTGCTCCTTAGGAACAGAAATGACTGGAACTGGGCCCGGAGAACGGGGTGGGCAGGAGCGGGTTGGGAGGAGGAGAGGCCGTGGCTGGGGGAGAACAGGAGAGCTGGGGGTGCGGGGGTTGACCTCAGCGGGTCCTTGTTTACCTGCGTTTTACCAAGGAAACCTGGGGACCAGCGGGCCAGTTTCATCCACGTCACGGCCGATGGCGGGGGTCAAGCCCTTCGCCGGGCTCGTCTGCCACTGGGTCCCGTCTGGGGTGCGGGGATGCAGCCGGGTCCAGGGTGCTGGCTGCTGGGTATCCTGTGTACACACTTGTAGTTTCGGGTTCGGATCTCAGTGCCGCTGAAGGAGGGAATGGGAGGGGGGGTGGAGGGGAGAATGGGGGGACCTCTGAAGTCAGAGGCGCGGAGACGGAGACTCGCAGGAGCCCAGGCGCTTCCCTCCCCGTGGAGGAGGCGGGAACCGGGTGCAGGGACGGCGCCTGCTCGCCTGAGAAAGGAGAGGGACACGGATTAATGACTCGCACAGAATGAGCGAGCCCCCCGGCAGGTCCCACATCGATCCCTCGGGGTCCGTGGAGACCGGTCACTTCCACGCCACGGCCGGAGGGGCCAGGAGCGAGCGGGTGGGCGCCGTGGGGCTGAGGACGAGGGCGCAGGCCCGCCCCGCGGGAG
The DNA here is from genome assembly GCF_027574615.1 of Eptesicus fuscus. Lineage (NCBI taxonomy): Eukaryota > Metazoa > Chordata > Mammalia > Chiroptera > Vespertilionidae > Eptesicus > Eptesicus fuscus. The sequence continues at coordinate 3,185,835 of NC_072486.1, read as the reverse complement.
CTCCGGCCTGGCTTCCCCTCTGCACCCCCACCCGCACCCTCAGTGTGAGCCAGGCGGGCAGCGGCCTCGCCTCCGCGGGCTGCTCTGCTGGGCCAGGCCCTGCCCCGCGCCTCCCGGGGAGCCGCTCCTTCACAGGGGCCCCCTCACCCGCTGACGGTCGGGGCGCGTCCTCCGCTGTGAGTCATGGACGCCGTGCGTGGGGAGGCGCTGGTCGCAGGTGTCCCAGCAGGAGTGGGCAGCGGGCTCCACGGGACAGGGCCTGTGGGCGCTGGAGAGCCGAGACCGGGTGCGGGGCCTGAGACCAGGCCGCCTGGGCCCACCCTCCCGGCTCCTGCCAGCCCCTGGGCCTGATGGGCGGCCCCCTGCGGGGAGGACAGCTCTCCGGCTTGGGGTGTGCAGGGTGGAAAGGCAGGGGGCGGGCAGGGCACACACAGTGACGGAGACTGCGATGACGCCTCGGGGCCTGAGGGGGCCTGTCCCTGGCGAGGGCCTTGCTCGGCTCCTCTTCTGGGGGAGGAACAGCCCTGAGTGTGTCCACAGGCACCGGAAGCCTCCAGAAGCCTCGGGTGGGGTGGGGAGGGGCGGCGAGGGCGTGCACAGTGCCTGAGGCACGTCTGTAAGGACCAGGGCACCGGGACCGGACCGGGACCGAGTCCTGTCCTCCCGCCCGTTTTGCTCAGGAAACGGAGGCTCCCGGGGGTTGAATAACTCCCCGTTAGTGGCAGGACCAGGACAAGGCCCCTAGCTGGCCTGGCCCCTGGCTCTGCCTCCAGCCCCTGCCCCTGGGAGGGCTGCACTCCGTCTTTGGAGCCGTCGGGGTCGGCCGAGCGGGACCCACCGCGCACCAAGGCCAGCCTGTGGCGGGACCGCAGGGGCACACGCTCCTCGGCCCGGCGCTTCCCCGGCAGGAGCCGTCGTGGGGGGGCCACGGGGCCTGTGGGACCGTGGTGCTGTGGGTCACACGGACCGTGTCCGCCTCGCACCTTCCGTTTGGGCCGGGACACGGACAGTGGTCAGCGTGGCGGCCTGCAGCGGTGGCTGTCCGTCCTGTCCGTCCTCTGCCCTGAACTCTGACCCCTGTGCCTCCCCGCAGATGCCGCCCCTACGAGGACTGCTGCGGGTCCCGGTGCTGCGTGCGGGCGCTCTCCATCCAGCGGCTGTGGTACTTCTGGTAGGTCACGCCCACCCGTCCAGGCTGCTCCCCTGCCCCGGGCCCCGACCCCACCTTCCCTCGCCTTCCCCGTCACTGGCTCGGGGCTGCCTCCAGCAGGCAGGCGTGTCCGCTTGGCCCCACGGTAGCATTTCTGTCCCAGAGTTGCCGGGAGCCCCTCCCGGTTCCCAGGCGGTGGCGGGGGGGGGGGCGTGGGGGATGGGGGGGCTGATTCCTTCGGATGGTGGGTGGGCAGCACCTCATCCTCCAGCAGCTCCTGGCCAGTTCCCGAAACAACGCTGAGGTCAACTGTCTTTTTATTTTTAAAGATTTTTATTTGATTTTGTAGAGAGAGAGGGAGAGAGAGAGAAACACTGATGAGAGAGAGAAACATCCATCAGCCACCTCCTGCACACCCCCTACCGGGGATCGAGCTCACTCCCCGGGCCTGTGCCCTGACTGGGGATCCAGCAGGAGACTTCTCTGTGCAGGGGACAGGGACAAGGCCCAGCCCGTGCAGCCACACCGGCCAGGGCTCAGCCCCCCCAGAACCAGAGAGTCTGCAAACTTGGGATGAAATCCCTGCTGCCGCGCCGTCTTCCCCTCACATAGTGTCGGCTGAATCCCTGCTCACAGGACGGACCTGGGCCTGCCCGTGCCCAGCTCCCCTGAGGGAGGAGGCCCTCCAGCCAGCGGCCAGGCCTGAAGGGCAGTGTCTGCACAGACCCTTCCCCGGGGAGTGAGACCGGGGCTCCGGAGCAGCGCGGCCTCGGACCCGCGGAGTGGGGAGCCCGGGCAGCCCCGGCCCTCACTGCTGGGTGCCCTGCTCCCCCAGGTTCCTCCTCATGATGGGCGTCCTCTTCTGCTGCGGAGCCGGCTTCTTCATCCGGAGGCGCATGTACCCGCCGCCGCTGATCGAGGAGCCCGCCTTCAACGTGTCCTACTCCAGGCAGCCCCCGAACCCGGCGCCAGGTCAGCCGACCCTCCGTCCTGGCCCCTCCCGCCGTCCAGGCGTCTTTCTGAATATTCCGCTTTCCCTTTGCTGCCGGGACATGGCCCCACCTCACCATCCCTGGTCCCTCCCCAGCCCCTTTGCATCCTCCCCATCCTCCTGGAATACCTGGCTTCCTTTCCTGCCGGAATGTCAGGCTTCCCTACCACCCTCTCCTCGGCCTTGTGTCCCTCCCTGCACACTGCATGGGGCGGCTGTAACCACCATGGACCTTTCTGGGGCCTGCCCTTCTCCTGTCAGCTCCATCCTCCTCCTGTAACCCCGCCCTCCCATGTAGCCCCGCCCTCCTCCTGTAGAACTGCCCTTCTGTAGCCCTGCCCTCCTCCTGTAGCCACGCCCTCCTCATGTAGCCCCGCCCTCCTCCTGTAGCCCCGCCCTCCTCCTGTAGCCACGCCCTCCTCCTGTAGCCACGCCCTCCTCCTGTAGCCACGCCCTCCTCTGTAGCTCCGCCCTTCTCCTGTAGCTCCTCCCTCCCCCTGTAGCCTTGCTCTTGCTCCGTGAAACCTCTGTCAAGACCAGAAGCCAGTCATTTCGATGCAGACCTCTTCTCTATCCCATGCATTCCACATTGAGTGTGCCCCCAGGCCCTTGAGGTCATGCTCCCCGAATACTCTTATTCTCAGCTCCCCATTTCGTCTCTCCTATAGGAGGCTTCCATTGCCTTTCCTGGACTCTCACAATAGCCTCTTTTTTAATCTTAAAGATATAAAGGGGTCCGGAGGTAAATGCAACATAACCTCTGCCTTTGGGAAACTCGTGGTCATGGGAGGCGAAGGCTTGTGGGCAAACACGGCCCAGGGCAGCGGCGGCCGCACCAGGGCAGCAGGTGCCGCTGGTTAGACGTGCGGTGCGGGAGGAGGCCCGGCTGGCAGGTTGCCCTCCTGCCGCTCCTTCAGATGCACTTCAGGCCTCGTGTTCCTGCTCTCCATTCCCCCTGTAGCCCCTGTGGAGGCCCCAGATCTGACGTATGCAGGCGTGAGACCCCTCGCACACCCGGGTGGGCGTCTTTGCAGGAACGGACCTCCATGCAGGGAGACCCTCCGCCATATGCGCACTGGGGGACGCCTCTGCGGCTCCCAGTATCTCCGGGGGTGAAGGAGCCTCCCTCAAACAGACCTGTGTCCACTCACAGTCGGCCTAGCCCAGCGAGCCCAAAGCTGCCGCTCCGTGCCTCGGTTCTCTGTGTATGGTCAGTGTCTGTCCGTGGTGTCCATGACCAGAGCAAGCAGATCTGAACAGAGCCCCGAAACAGCAGCTCAGGTCAAGCTGAGGGGTCACCTTGGAGAAGAGCCGCCCACCAGCATCGGTGCCCAGCCGCCCGCTGGCGTCCCCGAGGCTGCCTCCCTGTCTGAGCTGGCTCACCTATGCCAGGTTATCCCCTCCCTGACCAAATGTTCCCGGCCGGTGGGCATGGCGGCCGTACTTCTGACTTGAGTCTCAGCAGATGGTTCTCGAGGGGCCCTGGAGCTGCAGGGGGGGCGGGGAGGTTCTGGCTGAGAGTCAGGAAGCCGGCTCTTGCCCCGTTAGCTGGGCAGTGACTTCCCTGCCGCCCGGCTTTCTGACTGCAGTGCAGGCTCCTCTCTGCCGGTGGTGTTTTCGGCACGTGCTCCCCGGTCCCCGCAGAGCGGCCTTGGCTCACCATCCAGGTTCCGGTTGGCGAGGTCCGAGCCCTCAGCCACCTGTGCCCGATGCTGCTCCTGTCCTCCTGTCCCTTAGCCACCCGGGGTGTGTCACTGGCCGTCCGCACCCCGGAGGTGAGGAGCTCCAGGAGGCCGGGGAGCTGGAGCCCGTCACCTGGTCGGGCCGCTGAGTCGGGCGTGCCGGCCCGGAGGCCTGGCCGCTGGCGGAGCTCGGGGCGATGGGCAGCGGGGCGTCTGCTGGGCTCACACCGGCTCTCTGTCTTTCAGGAGTCCAGCCGCCGGGGCTGCCCTATTACACCGACCCCGGAGGACCCGGCATGAATCCTGCCGTGAACCCCATGGCGATGGCTTTCCAGGTTCAACCCAACTCGCCCCAGGGGAGCGTGCCCTACCCCCCGCCCCCTTCCTACTGCAACACGCCCCCACCCCCGTACGAACAGGTGGTGAAGGCCAAGTAGCGGGGTGCTGCCTGGAGCCGGCCTGGGCGGCGCTGCGGACAGGAGGAGCCGTCGCAGGCCGCCCGCGTCCCATCAGCACTCGCTTCCCGGACGGTCTTATGAGCCACAAGGGCACCCCCTCTTTGATACCTTCCGACCAAGCACAGCCCCCTCACGTTTTCTATAGATGACCGGTATTTGAATCCGCCCGCGTCCTGTTTCTGATGTCGTCTGTGCTTCGGCAGAGTTTGGACAGGTGGCGCGCCCACAGCCGCAGGCAGGACTAGGAGGAGGTGCCGGCGAGGGCCGGGGTGTGCGGGAGCACATGGAGATCCCTCCCCAGCTGGAGCCCCGTGCACAGGCGGCCGCTGGACTGAGGCCCCACACGGTCAGCTTTGGGGGCCTCTCGTCCCATCTGTTTTCCGCTTGAAGAAGCTGCTAGACACGTTTGGTGGACAAGGAGTCTCCCGCACTGTCTGTCTCCATCGCTCCCCGGAGATGGGAGACGCCCCTCTGCTCAGGGCTGGGAGTGCGGCCTGGGTGGGTGTCTTGGGTGGCCTGCAGGTCACTGAGGAACGCTCTTTGCGTGCGTGGGACATCGCTCCGTGCCTCGAACCGGGATGTTGCGTTTAGGAGCTGTTCTGACTTGGGGAGAAGTCCCGTTCCCCGCTTTTTAGTGCATTTAGGGAAGTTTGTGTCGAGCCCTGTCCTTTGAGGTCTGACTCTCATAAGTGTCTCCACGGGATGTCAGCGGCTCCCTGCTCTCTGGTCGTGACCGGCGGTCTCCCCGGCCTCCCCGGGCAGCTCTGCCCTGGGTTTGATAAAGGACACTCAGAGCACAGGCCCCTCGCTGGGTGGCGGGCGGCTGAGCCCCGGCGGGCGGGCAGCGGGCAGGGCTGTGTGGCCTGTGTGACCAGCAGCTGTGTTGGCTCTGACGAGGAGCTGGCTCAGAAAAGGACGGGGCTGAGGGAGTCCCCAGTCGGTTCCCTGACAACCTAATCACCATGCGAATCAAGAAGATGTGGCCGGAGATGCAAACCCTGCTCGGAAGCTCTCCCCAGGGTTGGGGACAGCCCCCAGGATCGCTGATGGCCGCCCTGGGGTTGTGGACAGTGAGCGGGGGTCCCGTTCCTCTGCGTAGTTAGTGATGCCGCTCGTGTGTGTGTGTAACGCCAGACGGAGCCCTGCTGGCTGGCGCCCAGGAGGGCAGAGCCGCGTAGCCAAGACCGTAGTAGATCCCTGTGTGTGTGGTGGGTCCTCGGCGGGGTGGGGGGTGGAGGGAGCCTACTTTTGAAAGGAACTAATCGGAGCCTCTTGAGAAGTGGTTACTCGTTGGCCTGGAGCATCGGGACACGTCACTGCAGGGGGTGCTGGGTGGTTTCTGTTCCCCAGGCCCGGAGTCTTGCTGCCCCTGGGCTCCGGCCTGTCTCTGGGGCGGTGGCGAGGAGTCAGCGGGGGCCACCGCCACTGCTCAGAGGGGCCTTCCTGGGAGGAGGGGGACTCTGGGAGCCTCCCGGGGAATTCCAGGGGAGACGCCTGGGACCAAGCCAGCGCCCTGGGAAGCGGTTAGTGAGCGCAGACCCGTGCCCGTGTGTTCGGTCACCCTCGTGTGACCTGTGAACCCGTCCCCGACGGCAGGCCCTCCGCACAGCCGGGTCCTTGAGCGAAATGAGTCGACAAAGCACAACATTTGCTGTTTACAACCAACGACAACATGGGTCTAAAAGTTCCTCTTCCTCCAGGTCATTGGTTTTGCATTTTTAACGTCAATTGGCCCTTTGCTTTTTTCTTAAATAACGAAGCGCACGCGAGCTGCCCCGGCCTGGACCAGGTGCGGGTGAAGAGGCCCCCGTGTCCCCGCAGAATCTTGTGTGCCCTTTGGACAGCAGAGCCTGGGCGGTCTCCGCAGTGCCGGCAGCTCTATATCCCACGTTTGTGTGAGATGCATTTTGTTGCCCCGAGAACCCGGGTCAGAACCTGCTCCGGAGGACTCGGCCCCGTGGGTGGGAGTCCCTCGGGCCGAGGGTCGAGCGTGCGGTGCTCCTGGCGGGGGAAGCCCCGGAGAGCCCAGAGCCCGCGGTGAGGGAACTCGGAGCAGGCTGCGCACGTGTCTGCAGCACTAGGCTCCTTTCTCTTCTGTTCTCTTCGGTAGGGTCCTGTTTCCTATGTTCGCAGAATAAAAACGCCTTTGGACGTGTGCTGTGATGTTTTGCTGGGGAGCGGGAAGGAGGGCGGGGCGAAGCACCTGCTGAGGAGGCACCTGCAGTGGGTGGTTCCCTGGGCAGGTGGGGGTGGGGTGGGGTGGGAGGGGGTGGGTGACGCAGCCAATCTCAGGAGAACTGGACGTTAGACGCTATCAGAGAATATAAGAGAGTTTTGGTTCATCACATTTTATTTGAAAAATATTTTTAATGATTTCTGAGAGGAAGAGAGAGAAGAGAGAGAGAGAGAAATGAGTCATTGATCAGCTGCCTCCTGCACGCCCCACACTGGGGATCGAGGCCAACACCCGGGCCTGTGCCCTGACCTGGAATCAAACCGTGGCCTCCTGGTTCCTAGGTTGACACTCAACCACTGAGCCACTCTGGCCAGGCTCACCAACACATTTTAAAAATCTCTAAGGAAAAGTGACCTGAAGCAGGTGGGAAGGGTGGGGCAGCGATTAGGTAAACTCACAGCTGACACCGACACCAGGTCTCCTGGCCTGGACCTGCTTCCCACAGGCAGGTGAGCAGGATTTCACGCTGTAGCTCTGCTTGTACGTCGCACAGACCAATTGGCGGGTGTATGTGCCACAGTTGGCTGCACTTAGATGAACCAGCGTGGAGATCACGCGGAAAAAGAAGCCTCTTATGTCTCACTCTCTGAAGACAGCACAGGAAATGGCCAGACGGGGCCAGCAGCTTGCGGTGGCCGAGTCCGAGCTGGCTCACACGCCTTGCTGGGCAGCCGCCCGGCCACCAGCTCCCCTGCACATGGACGCAGGGTCCTTTACAAGGCCCGGGTCAGGACGAGATGGGAAACCGAGGCTGGCTTTTATCTGCCTCTCACATTGAACTTCAAGAAGTGCGTAGTGGCCCTGGCTGGTGTGGTTCAGTGGGTAGAGCCCGCACACCGAAGGGTCTCGGGTTCGATTCCTGGTCAAGGGCATGCGCCTGGGTTGCAAATTAAATCCCTGGCCCTGGCGGAGTTGTGCAGGAGGCAACCAGTCAATGTGTCTCATATCCATGTTTCTCTCCCACTCTCTCAAAATCAATAGAAAACATATCCTCGGGTGAGGATTTTTTTAAAAAAGTCCATAGTGGCTCTCAAGGCACGAAAGTACGAAGACAAGAATTTCGATTAGTTTCTGAACTCGAAGAAGACCGATGTGAGCAGATGGAAGCTGGGCCTGGGAGAAGGCGGCGGGAGGCGCGCTGCCAGTTTCCACGCTGAGGCCCAGCGGGGGCGCGGGGCGGGGTGGCGCGGGCGGGTGCCGGGCGGCGGCCGACCAGGGGCCATGGGACCAGCGAGGCGGAGGCGCCTGCCCCCGAGTCTCCCGCGGAAGCCCGGCGGCTGGGACCGGGCGCTCTGCGTGGGGAGGTGCCCAGACCCGAGCTGCTGGCGGCGTCATTTAACTTGGAGAAAGGGTGAAGGGGCGTCAGCACCACACCCTCCTGGACAGCGGCCCCTCGCTTCCGGTTCCTGTGTTCAAGTTCCGCTTGTGTCCCCGTCCTTTGGTTCCGTGCATATAGGGAGGGGAGGGCGAGAATTTGGTTCCGGCAGCAGCTGCGGGTCAGAGTTCTCTCCTCCGCACCTGCTTTGGCTGCGTGACATGGTTTTGTTCTGTTGTCTCTGAAAAGCAACTCAGGGTCTCCATAAACAGGACAGGACCATTTTGAGGTGGTTCTGAGGTTACACATCTCTCCTTCTCCCTTTGCTTTGTGTGTGTGTGTGTGTGTGTGTGTGTGTGTGTGTGTGTGTTGTTTTTGTTTTTACTAGCAAACCATGTTTTTTGTCTGTACCCACAGTGTGGCATTTGCAGATGCCATCTCCACGGTGTTTGCATCTCGTGTGCAATGGTAGTTCTATAGAGAAGTGTGATTGGACTCAGAGCCTCCTTTTGTTGGGACGGAATACTTCAGAGATGGTGGGTGTATTTCCAGAGGAACACAGTGTCTGCTTGTGTCCAGCTAGCCGCTGACGGTTATTGCTGGGGCTCACTGATTGATTAGGTCTGAGCAGTAACATTTACATTATAGTGTCCCATGAAGTAAATAGCAGATTGAAGCACTGAGAACCATAATTGCTTGAACGTGGTATAAAACAGGAATGTAAAGCTCACGTGCACGACTTAATGCTTAGATTCAGAGCACACCTTTGCTGTCCTTGTCCACTAAGATGTTGTGCAGTTACTTCCCTGCACATTCTAATGGCTTATCTCCCTCATCCCCCAGCGAGGATGGGACTTAGTTCCATTTTCATCCTTGACCTGGAAATACCTGTTGCTACTCCTGTAAATTCGGGCCTTGTGGAATCTGTGCCCCACAGCTTAGCCGTGGTATGACCTTGGGCAGTCTCCCCGCCCCAAGTTGCCTCACAGGCAGAGATATGTGGCAGGGAAGCCGCCACACAGGCTCCTGTGGGGCCAGATGAGTCACCAAATGCGATAGGCTTATCAAGGACTTCACACAGTGCCCAGCTCAACAGTCGATATTGTGCATTAGAGATGCCATGCTCTCAAGAGCTTAACCGTGTTAAATGGAGGAGAGCCTAGAAGAGAGAATGGAGAGTCACTGTGGCTATATCCCTTGAGTAGGCCACTGGGAATAGTACCGATGAGTCATATGTGCTGACTGTAAATGAAATACCACGTCCCCCTAGCAGAGCTGGTCATGTGTGGGTGGGTGTGGCTGAAGCTCAGCACCTACGTGGGAGCGGCCAGCAGCTCCCTGAAAGATTGTGATTCCAGAAAAAAAAAAAAAAAAAACACCACAGGGATGTGGGGTTGGAGCCACAAAATCCCATGAAAGCTGCCTTCCTGGGCCTGGGGCCAGCCCGCTGCTTCAGGGGTGGGGGAGAGGGTGCCAGCCAGTAGAGGCAACCAGTCCACCATCACAATCCTTTCCCCGTGAGCGAGCGTCATCTGAGGTCGCCCCTTACTCCCGCAGTTCACAGAGAAGGCGACACTGAGTTTGTGAACATGTGCATGATGTTAGGTTCTTGACTTGGATTATTTGATCTCATCCTCCCAACAACCCTGAAAGGCAGAACTGAATGTGGCACCGTGAGTCCTGAGCCCACAGCAAGGACAGCAGGAGCCCTCCCCAGGCAGTTACCCAGGCCCTGGCCCTGGGCTGTGGGATGGGCAGCACCCAGGGCTCTGGGTGGCAGGGAGGAGGTTTGGCCAATGGCTGTTTAGCTGCCAGTCAGCTCTGTGGAGGCCTTTCGTGCCACCCAGCAGTGTCAGAGCCCTGCCCTTCCTAGAGCTTCTGTTCTGGAAAGAGTGCTGGTCTTTGGCCCAGAGGACATGAGGTCAGGGTGAAGGTCAGAGTGCCCTCTGGTGAAGATGGCCCCTGGCTCGCTTCCCCCTTCCCCTCTGCCACCTGAAGCAGGAGGCCGGGCATTGGCTGGGCAGGCGCTGGTGGGCTCCAGAAACAGGCCCAGCGTTTCCCCGGTGAAAAGATCCAGCCACATCAACCCTGTGGGCAAGAGTTTCCAATGAGCTTCAGTCCCCACCCCCCAGCTCTGCGAGGCTTTGTGCAGCCCAGAGCTAACGAGCAGGCCCTCTGACATGAGAGACCAAAGCCAGCAAACAGGACAAACCAACTCAGATAAAACCAGCTAACAGCGAGCTGAGCATGGCTGGAGAAACACCACAGCCCACCCACTGGTCTCCCTGATGTCCACAACCACGTGGGCCCTGGATGCTGTCATGCCGGGCACCCCGAGTCCAGACCAGCCTTCCTGGGGTGACCAGAGGAACCAGGGGACCCACGGCAAGTTTCCCTGACGTGTGGGGTCCCTGGGTGAGCGGCACCAGCATCGCCCTGGACTTGGCAGGAGACGCCCTCAGGCCCCACCTAGACCTACTGGATCCCACCCGGCCCGGGAACCCGTTTCCACGAGCCTCCAAGCGACTGCTGAGCGGCTGGCATTTGAGAGCCGCTTATTCACCCTCCTCCGTCTCCTGGCGATGTTCACACTTTCTCTTCTCGCTCCCAGTCCTCACACCTCCTCCTCCACCTTCACTCAGCAGATGCTGCCCCGCTGAGAACACCGAAGAAATCAGACTTCCACCGCGCCCGCCACCCCTCTGCGCCCACCAGCGTCTGCGCCCATCTGTGAGCCAGAGACGTGGAATGTGGGCTCCCAGCTCCGCGCCCGGCTGGTCTGGGCCCGGGCACCAGCTCCCCCTCCTCGTCCCCCTTTTTGTGCCATGCCATGTCTCAAACACTGCCCTTTGGGTCCTGCCCACGGATTCACAAACACAGTTAGTTTTCTGAAATTAAATAAGTATACTCTTGATCCCCCTTCTCTCGCCATGGCCAACTCTTTCCTCTCCGAAGAGCCGATCACTGTTCTCTCCTTCCCTCCCTCCCCCTCATGGCTTCCAGGAGAGCACAGCCGCGCCCCAGGGGCTGCTTCCGCTCCCCCTCCTCCCAGCCCCTAGTGCTGCTGGGCTGCCTGTGGCCCCTTCCCTGTTCTGCACCCTCACTGCCCAGAGCGCTTCAAAGACATCAATAGGCAACCCACTCCAACATGACACGTGCCTGACCCTGACCCTGGCCCACGCCACGTCCCCTCCACTGTGGGGGCCGGAGCCACAGCGGCTGGTGAGCAGTCACTGGGTGGCACACCTGTTGGCACCCAGCGGGGAGGAGGAGGGTGCCAGCCCGCCTGGCCGAGAGCAAACCTGTGTGAGTTCCCATTCATTCTGCCGGCAGCTTCCCGGTCCCTCACGTGTCAGCCGGAAACAAGACCAACAAGCCCTGTCACACACGGAGGATGCGCAGTGACCAAGGTCACCCTCACTGTTTGTTTGGGGACAGGTGGCCAGGATGCGCCCCTCTGGCTGGGAGGCCCTGTCCCGGGCCTGGGGGCGAGTCCTGTGCAGCCCCTGGGACAAGTGACAGCGCGGGCCACGGGACCCCGTGAGCGGCTGCGCGTGGGCGAGGCTGCGGGACCCCGTGAGCGGCTGTGTGTGGGTGAGGCTGCGGGACCCCGTGAGCGGCTGCGCGTGGGCGAGGCTGCGGGACCCCGTGAGCGGCTGCGCGTGGGCGAGGCTGCGGGACCCCGTGAGCGGCTGTGTGTGGGTGAGGCTGCGGGACCCCGTGAGCGGCTGTGTGTGGGTGAGGCTGCGGGACCCCGTGAGCGGCTGCGCGTGGGCGAGGCTGCGGGACCCCGTGAGCGGCTGCGTGTGGGTGGGGAGTAGGTTGACGGTTGGGCACTCACTCCAGATGCATGTCCTCCGGGTGACAGGGCCTGGCTGCCCAGGAAGCCCCTTAAAAGCCACCCTGAGGGTCTGTGACCAGGGAAGTCACCGGCCCCACGTGGGAACAGGCGTGACTTGGACACAGTGTCTGTGGCGAAGGCTCTGGAGCCGTCATGTCTCAGGCCGGCCCGGGGGCGCTCAGCCGCGCCAGGAGCTCCGTGACCTGCCTTCGGCGCGGACCTCCTTTGTGACGGGCACGGGGGCCGATGGCGGCCAGACAAGGACCAGGCCTCAGACCTCGCGTGTCTCCTGCCCCCGCCTCACTCCCGAGGTGAGACGTTCCAGACCAGTCGTCCACGAGGGAAACCCTGCTACACACTGAACCCCGCGTGGCAGGACTGGGGGCGTGTGCGCTCGCCCAGAGCCGTGCCTTTTACACGAACATGTCCGCCAGGTTCTCGCTGGGTCGTGTTTCCCATGTGGATGCGTGAAGACCAGCACTTTCATGCTTAACACGTGTCATCCACGTGAGCCTGTCACCACCCAGTGGACAAAGCACAGGACGCATGGATCCCGAGCGGATGCCTTGGTAACGGACCAAGTTTGACGTAGTTTAATCGCAGGGACGCGGGACAGAGACCTGCCTGCTGGTCGCTCTGGAACTTGACTCACTGCACTTAAAGCCACACACTTAACGCGATGGACGGGGAGCCGAGGACTGCGACGCCCGGGGCTGACGCACAGCCATCCCGGAAGGTTCACCTGGAGCCGCCCGAGGCCCGAGGCCACTCTGCTGAGACGGGCCGGAGAGCGAGAGGCATCGGCTGCTCGAACCACCCGGGCGAGCCGGGCCGGTGGCTCAGTGGTTGGAGCATCATCCCTGTACATCCAAAGGCTGCGGGTTCGAGTCCCTGTCAGGGCACGTGTGGGAGGCAATCTCTCTCCTCTCCTCTCTCTCTCTCTCTCTCTCTCTCGGTCAGTAAAACAGATCCTCGGGTAAGGATTTAAAGAAAATTAAAAAACGACAACAAAAAACACTGAGGTGAGCACTAAACCCTAGTGGGAAGGCTGAGCCTCGACCACTCCAGCTGAACCCTTCCTCATCGGCTCAGCTTCTCGGTCCTGGAGCCCTTCCCTCCTGCTGTGCGAGCTGCAGCGATGCGGCGCGGGTGCGAGCACTGGGTATCACCGGGCCGCTGCCCGCCGCTCCCGCCGGGGAGTGATTTACAGAGAAGGGGCTGCCGCGTGTCCGCTCGAGGGCACAGAGGGCTCTCTGCTGAGCACAGCTGACACCCACAGACAACAAACACCAAGAGACATGCAAAGGCTGCGAGAACTGGGTGTGAGGACGGGCGTGGCCGCGGGGGCTGGGACAGGCGAGACGGGAGCTGCCGCTCGGCTCCAGGGCCTGGCGTGTCTGCTTGCCGCCTTCCCCCTGGGGATTCACAGCTGGTTCCCGTCAGGCACCGAGCAGTCTCGTGGATTTTGGTCCAAATGGGGCTCTTAGGAGTCTTTTTACATCTTCTTATCCGTCTGTGAAGAGCTAAGTTCAAACGCCGGGAACCGGGATGTCTCGGGTGCCAGGACATCGGAGAGAAAGTGGATCGCACCAGCCATGCCTGCAAGTCAGGGGGGGTCCTTTACGAAGGGCACTGGGAGGGACACAGCCCCTTGACCCCTCCTTGTCAGGAGCCACCTGAGGCAACAGTCACAAAACAGCACACACGCACACACGCTCAAACATGCGCGCGCGCGCACACACACACACACACACACACACCAGGGCTCTCTGTAGACTATTCTGCTTTCCCGGGTTATGGTCACACACTGTGCCTGCAGCAGACTTAACCATTGTCTCTTCACTTCCTGTCATTGCTCTTGTTTTTCAGAGCTTTCTTCAATATTCTCGTAACTTTCCCCAACTACCACTATTTCTAGGTACTAATGCTTTTTAAATACTAATATTGATTGGTCACATTTGTTTATGTAACTGAAGTGATTAGGTACACGTAAGTAGCTAACAAGGTCCTGTGGCAGAGCAGTGGCACACGCAACACTGCACAGGGCGCAGAGCGGTGGCACACGCAACACTGCACAGGGCGCAGAGCGGTGGCACACGCAACACTGCACAGGGCGCAGAGCGGTGGCACACGCAACACTGCACAGGGCGCAGAGCGGTGGCACACACAACACTGCACAGGGCGCAGAGCGGTGGCACACGCAACACTGCACAGGGTACAGAGCATGGCACACACACAACACTGCACAGGGCGCAGAGCGGTGGCACACGCAACACTGCACAGAGCGCAGAGCGGTGGCACACACACAACACTGAACAGGGCGCAGAGCGGTGGCACACACACAACACTGCACAGGGCGCAGAGCGGTGGCACACGCAACACTGCACAGAGCGCAGAGCGGTGGCACACACACAACACTGAACAGGGCGCAGAGCGGTGGCACACACAACACTGCACAGGGCGCAGAGCGGTGGCACACACACAACACTGCACAGGGCGCAGAGCGGTGGCACACACACAACACTGCACAGGGTGCAGAGGAGGAACGTAGCATGTCCTCGTTACCAAGCAGCAAGTGCCCTATGTCGTCTGCATTTACTTCACAAGAGACCCAAACACGGGGAAGACATTCACAGGAGCACACAGCAGGCGGCAGGGAGACTAATGTAACTCCAGCCATGAACTCCTGTGTGAGTACTTATGGCTGTGGGGTCATCGCTAGAGCAGGATCAGAGGCCTTGGTGCCAGTCCCGCAGAGATGGGCCCGCTCCCCGCTCCCACACCCGGGGCCCCCTCACCTTCAAAGAGGGAATAGGGTCTGTCGGGGATGCGGCACCCGTGGGCACCATAGTCCAGACACCACTCTGCAAACTAAGAAGACATTGCTTGTCAAGGCTGAGAGTTCACTCGAGGAGGCAGCAAAGCAGACACTCGACGACCTCCCCCCGAGCCACGGCCAGGAGGCTGCGCCCAGTGCAGAGGGCGGGGCGTGGGCTCTGCGCTGGCCCTGCTGCCTCCTCTCAGCGGGGCGTCTGCTGTAGGGACGCCACCCAGGCTGAGACTGGGGATTGTGGGGGGAGGGGGGGGCGGGGAGGGGAGCACCCGATGGGAACCAGCTGAGCCGCTCAAAGGGAACACGGACATGCTCCTGCGTGGAGAGGAGGGGCAGAGGCTGGAGGGGCAGCGTGGTGACAGCGAGGGAGAGGAGCGGAGGGGCGGTGTGAGGCCGGGCTCTGGGAACAGGAGTGGGTCTGACTCCCGGGTGGCGAGGTGGAGGGCGGCCAGGACCGGCTGTGCCTGGGAAACAGAAGCCGGAGGGAAGGAGGAGGAGCTGCGCGTGGACTCCGCCTGGAGTGTCCAGCGCTGTTTGGACAGAGGCCTCACCTTGCAAGCGCGGTAGAGGTACTTCCTGTCCCGCGTGAGGTGGTACAGGGACAGGAAGGAGTAGCCGTTGCCGGCCGTCCCGTGGCAGAGCCCGTAGCCTTTGCGCAGCAGGCCGCGCTGCCAGATCACGTCGCTGCACTCCATGGCGTCCTTCAGGTACTTCTCCTCCTTGAACACCTGGGTGGAGACGCAGGCAGGGTAGGAAGGTTCTCAGTGAGTCAGCGAGACACTGCCCTTCCGGTTAGGAAGCCACAGGAGGCTCGGCAGCCTGATGGCCCTGGGGCAGAGAGCACCCCCTCCTCCTGATGGCCCTGGGGCAGAGAGCACCCCCTCCTCCTGACGGCCCTGGGACAGAGAGCACCCCCTCCTCCTGACGGCCCTGGGGCAGAGAGCACCCCCTCCTCCTGACGGCCCTGGGGCAGACAGCACCCCCTCCTCCTGATGGCCCTGGGGCAGACAGCACCCCCTCCTCCTGACGGCCCTGGGGCAGACAGCACCCCCTGCACCACCTCCAGCAGCTCCTACAGTCTCAGTCTGTCCGTGTTCCCGTCCCCCTGGTGACCCTGCAGGTCATCGTAAAGTGCTTTACCCCAGGAAATGCTGACTGAGGCCCCCAAGGAGCGGGGAGGCCGGCACTGACCTTGTACGCCTGCATCAGCATGTGGATGACCCCCGAGGCCCCGTGGCACCAGTGGACCAGGCGGTCCGTCTCGTTGCTGAGAGACGACGGGTAATTGCCGGAGCGGAAGCGCTTGTGCCGGACGTAGTCAATGCTGGGCTTCACCATCTCGGCCAGGGTGTCCTGGTCCACCTTCGCTGCTGGCTGTAAGCAAACAAATAAAACATTTCATCTACTTTTCTAAAGTTTCTTCTTTTCTTTTAGAAAACCTCTATCTTATGGCTAATAAAACATCAACTACCTGGAATACTGAGAAGCACATAAAATTAGAATCAATTCCAGTATTGGGTTACTTAAGTCTGGGGGAGATCGTCCACCCATTTAAATACAAACCTCACCCGAAATACCTCACAGAAACATTCAGGGTAATGTCTGACCACATCTCAGCACCGTGAGTAAATGTCAAGTTAACACACAAAGTGTGGCACCTGATCTGCACAGACTACCTGCGGACTGAGCTCCCGGCGCTCACTGCTTGGGTGTGAGCAGCAAAGCTGAGGGTCATGACTCAAAGGGCCATTAGTGCAGCCTGCATGGTTTGTGAGCCAAGCTGAGCTCCATGTTTCTATCTGATCTACTGCTTTATGTCCGGTCGCCATCGTCAGTATTCCGGAGCGTTCTCCCACCTGCATCAGCATGTAGTAAATGCCGGCCATGCCGTGGGCGGCCCCCACATACTGCTTCCTGTGCCACTGGTACAGCAGGGGGCAGCGCTCAGCCTTCCTCTCCTCCCTCGACAGAGCCTTGCCCGACTCAATAATAGCAGTGACGACCTGCAGAGATAATGCATTAAAGTCTTTAAAAAACTTACATTGTTTTAGTCTAATACCACTAACAGCATGTCCTTATATAGATATCTTCATCTATAAATCTCTAAGCACTCCGCAGCCAGCACTGTTCTTTATTTTGTAAATTAATAAATATAGGCAGAGAGAAATCAGTAGACAGTCTCAGAGTAGAAAAAGTCAAACCACCAAACCAAAACTTTTATGCATAAAAAGTTTACTAGTCTAGAAAAACTTCCTATAAAAATATTCTAGACTACTTAGTTGTTTTGTAGCTGCAATGTTTTCCCCAAAAGACTGGTAATCTCCCATAAAATGCTGCAGGAACCGGCTGTGTGTGGGAAAGGCTGCAGGAACCAGCTGTGCGTGGGGGAAAGGCTGCAGGAACCCACTCTGTGTGTGGGAAAGGCTGCAGGAACCGGCTGTGTGTGGGAAAGGCTGCAGGGACCGGCTGTGTGTGGGAAAGGCTGCAGGGACCGGCTGTGTGGGAAAGGCTGCAGGGACCGGCTGTGTGTGGGAAAGGCTGCAGGGACCGGCTGTGTGTGGGAAAGGCTGCAGGGACCGGCTGTGTGTGGGAAAGGCAGCAGGGACCGGCTGTGTGTGGGAAAGGCTGCAGGGACCGGCTGTGTGTGGGAAAGGCTGCAGGAACCGGCCGTGTGTGGGAAAGGCTGCAGGGACCGGCTGTGTGTGGGAAAGGCTGCAGGGACCGGCTGTGTGTGGGAAAGGCTGCAGGGACCGGCCGTGTGTGGGAAAGGCTGCAGGAACCAGCCGTGTGTGGGAAAGGCTGCAGGGACCGGCTGTGTGTGGGAAAGGCTGCAGGGACCGGCCGTGTGTGGGAAAGGCTGCAGGGACCGGCTGTGTGTGGGAAAGGCTGCAGGGACCGGCCGTGTGTGGGAAAGGCTGCAGGGACCGGCCGTGTGTGGGAAAGGCAGCAGGGACCGGCCGCGTGTGGGAAAGGCTGCAGGGACCGGCCGTGTGTGGGAAAGGCTGCAGGGACCGGCTGTGTGTGGGAAAGGCTGCAGGGACCGGCTGTGTGTGGGAAAGGCTGCAGGGACCGGCTGTGTGTGGGAAAGGCTGCAGGGACCGGCCACGTGTGGGAAAGGCTGCAGGGACCGGCTGTGTGTGGGAAAGGCTGCAGGGACCGGCTGTGTGGGGGAAAGGCTGCAGGGACCGGCCGTGTGTGGGAAAGGCTAGAGACATGAGGTCTGCTGCGGCATGCAGAGCTTTAGTTAGATCAAAAGAAGACTGGAATGGCTGTAATGAGGCTGCAGTGCAGATCCTGACTGGCTCCTAATACCCTGACTCCCTTCATACTTTTGGTCCCTGTGTTACAAGTTTAGCTGGGCCTCCTGGCCTCTTAGCCCCAGAGAGCCTGGCACAGTCGCTTGGCTAAGTTCTGTATGTGGGATGTGAGCAGAAGTGAGAGCAGCAGCTTCTTGTTCTTGGCCTTACAAGGAAGCTGCTCATCCTCCACTTACTCGCTTGTCCCCGGGCACAGGTGCTCACCTAGCTCTGGCCAGGCGGACAAGAGCACGGCCCTAGGGTGTGGGAGAACAAGATAGAAGGGTCCCTTGCCAGCTTCCCAGGACCGCCCACCAGTTCAGACATCTCCTGAAAGGGAAACATGCTATCTTCCTGAAGCTGGGGTTGTTTGATTCTAGTAAAAACAGCCCAATGGACACAGGCCTAAGAGGAGCACAGATTAAAAAACCCCCACACATTCCTAGAAGACGCAGGAAGGAGCTACTCATTAGTTATGAGATGCTTTTAGCAGTTACTGTTCTTAGGGGCAGAGTGCAGGTCCGAATGGGCGGGGTGAGAGGATGCCCGCAGTTGTGGGTGAGCCTACCTCTCTAACAGCCGACTCGCACACGGTGCCCGGCCCGATCTCCGTGTTCAGGTAGAGGAGGGCATACAGGTACCCGGCCCGGCCGTAAAGGAGCTCGTCGGGAAGGTCCGAGTCTTGGCAGACAATGGATCTCTGGAGCTGCAAAAGTCTACCCAACAAGGAAGTGTCTCTTCCCATCCCAGAGAAGGTCCAGGATACCTTCCCGAAACTATAAGTAACCGTTCCTCTAGGAATTGCCTGTTAGTTATTTTCAATTTAAATGGTTTTAAAAAAATACCAAAAACCAGAAAAGAAAACCTTTTCCATTTGACTCATTTCTCTCTCAGACATCACAATGAGTAACAAAACATCGTATGGTCAAAATGTCTACCGTGCATCTACCCGAAGCCAAGTAAGAGAAGACACTCCATTTTGAAATCCAGAATTAGAAGAAAGTGACTTCAACCCTAAATGAAAATGGTAGTAAAATGTAGCCAACGCTCGGGAATTAGCCTGAGCTGTCTGTCATTCAATAAACAGGAACAGACCAGCCTGAGCTGGAGACCACAGCCCCGGGAGAGAGAGCTGGTTTCTGCTTCTCCAGAGAACAGAAGCCAACAGATGCACAAAGAGTGGGCGCTCTCCCTGTCCCATTGCAAAGAACCCGCGAGCAACGATCACAGTACGTCTCAGGCAGACAAGCTCCTTTCCATGCACTGAAGGCACCAAAAATTACGCAGAAAAATCATGAAAGTAACACAAAGAAACATGTGCCGCCCCCCCGCCCCCCCCCCCCCCCGAGTTAAGGCCAGCACAGCTTGGGTAGAAAGAGAGCGCATGATCCCACACTCTGCTCAGAATTCACACACCGACTCCCCACTTCTCGGAGAGATCTGCAGCAGGTGAGTTAAAATGACCTCCTTTTTGATGCCCTTTGACAGCAGGCCTCCCCCTGAGGCTGGAGAAAAGACGTCGGTGTTAGGCACTCACTTGGCGATGCACTCCTGGGACTCGCCCTCACTTCGGAGCTTGTGGTACACCACCGCTCCCACGGCCAGCGGCCCCGCGTCTCCGCAGAGGAACGTGACCCTGCGGCCACTCAGGTTCCGAAGGGTCCTCTTGACGTAATCCAGGGACCGCAGCAGGTGGGTCTGGTCACACGTCACCCGGTACAACTGCAGGTACAGCAGGGCTATGCCTGGGAAATGCCCCAGGAAGAGCATTAATCCCTTTCCCTTCACCTTTAGGACATTGTTTTATATTTACGTGAAAACCTACAGAAAACCTGTACTTCTGAAGGGCAACAGGATAGACTTGAAAAAAACACACCTCAGGGTAGAAAAAGGTAGCACAAACACTGACCCTGGGGCAAGTCTGCTCTTATCACACATTTTCGTAGATGCCGTACGTTAAGGCAAATCATGTTATAAACATGTGGCAGGCGACATATCACGCTTCCAACTTCCAGGCAAAATGTTTTAGAAATAAAATTCCAAAGCATCTCCTCTAGGAAGACAGTTCAAAACGTCATTGAGAGGACACAGAACTTCACCATTTTACAAGAGCAAGACCTTTTAAACCCAAGTCTTACATATCACAATCTAAGAACAGAACCCAGTAGTCATGTACCCCCCCCCCCCCCCATTCTCACCTGTCCAGCCGGTATACGCAGAGCAGTCATGTGGGTCCGCCGTCTTCAGCCCTTCTTCCATCTGCTGGAGCAGATCTTTGATTTTGGTCTGGACCCGCCTGGTGAAGGTGTGAATGATCTGAGAACCAAAGGACAGCAATGTAAATGGCACAAGAGCAGGACAATGTTGTGTGGGGTAATCCCTGTCTAAGTCGTGAGAACGTTAGCAGACAGAAGCTACATCGCCTGGCCCACGTGAACGCTTCACTGGTTGGAGAGTGTATCCTGGTTTTTTAAGGTAAGTTTTTAAATGAGGTAATGCCCTACACAGACTATAAGCCTTAAATAGGGTTACACAAAATAAGTTGCAGAACCAGAGGAATCAAACAATTGAAAAGTGGTGGATTTGACTACACAGATATTTTAACTTCTGTAAGTTAAATAAGAAAGATGGTTTAAAAGTTAATGACAAAAACCTGCAGACACAGACAACAGTATGGTGGTGACCAGAGGGGGCACGGGGGATGGGGCAGGTAGAAGAGGGTACAGGGGGATCAATGGTGATGGCAGGAGACGTCCCTTTGGCCGGTGAACACACAGCACATATGTGCCGTGTTATGGAAGTATACACGTGAAACCTATATAACTTTATTAACCAACATCATGCCAACAAATTTAAGTCAGACAGTTAATGACGAGGGAGAAATACTTATACATAAAAAGAAAATTATAATACAGAAATATACCTAAAATTATCAATGTACCTCATTAAAACAAATCAAGTGACAAGCATATGCAAAAATGGTCAATCACTTAGCAATCAATGCAGTGCAAATAAGTACAAATATTATGATGGTGTGGCTATCAGATGACAATAAAATATTTAAAAGGTATTACGTACCAACACTGTTAACAGCTAAGGAAGGAGGTATTCTTACCCACTGCAGGTAGTCTTCCTCAAGGGAAATTCAGCAACATTCTTTTTTTTTAAAATATATTTTTTATTGTTTTTTTTACAGAGAGGAAGGGAGAGGGAGAGAGAGCTAGAAACACTGATGAGAGAGAAACATCATTCAGCTGCCTCTTGCACACCCCACACTGGGGATGTGCCCGCAACTAAGGTACATGCCCTTGACCGGAATCGAACCTGGGACCCTTAAGTCTGCAGGACATCTCTCTATCCACTGAGCCAAACCGGTTAGGGCTCAGCAACATTCTTAAACATGCAGTTGTTCAGATGTTTCTGTCTTTGATGATTTTTGAAAAATTTAGTTGCCATGCCAACTGCTGAGGTGTATTACAATCCCTGATGGTAGACTTGCCTATTGTCTATTTCTTCCTTTAATTCTACACTTTTTATTTTTTTTTGCTTTCATGTATTTTGTAGTCTGTTATTAGGTACAAATGTACAATTGTATCTTCCTCACACACTGACTTGTTATCATAATGCAATGTCCTTCTGTGGACCCAGAGAGAAAATGCTTTTATGCAATTGAAAAGAAAAAAGAATTCATTGCACCATGTAAACAAAGAGTCCAAGGAAGAAAAAGAAAATGATGTTATGTTACTGCACATTTGGTGCTTTCAGGGCAAATGTCACTGACATTTGTGGGTGTGGAGTCAAAGCACACCTTAGAAATTAAGTGACCAGAGTACAGGTGTGAGAACGCAGGTAGTTTACTTAACCCTGGAGGCACCTGTTAGTTTACCTCTTAGAGGGATGGAAGGCCCTAGAACTGAATACGAATGGACTTACCTTTTCACAGAAAATCCGTTTACCGTCCAAACACTGAGAGTAAGACACACGGGAGGACACTGTCTCAGAAGGGGAGGGGCACCTGGCCTCCTTCCCCTCCGTATGAAGACCCTACCTTAACTAATTCCATTTCCTCACGTGGAAATAGGTCCCATTCGGAGGTGTCCGTGGTTAGGACTTGGACATACCTTCTTGGGAGGCACAACTCAACCCATAATATCCTTGTTTTCATGAAATTCCATGTCTCTCAAACCAAATGCATACTTTGATATTATCTATCTTAATTAACAGTCTTAACAGAATATCCTAATATATAAAAAGTCAGGGGCCGTCATGACCGAAACAACCAGACAGACGACTGAATAGCAGGCTGCATGGAGCAACAAGGATGGGGGCAGGGGGATTATTGAGGGACGACCAAATGACTGAACAGCAGGCTGCGAGGGGCGACCAGGCCAGCAGGGGTGGGCAGTTGGGGGCAACCAGGCTGGCAGGGGGGGCAGTAAGGGATGACCAGACCAACAGGGGAGCAGTTGGGGGTGACCAGGCCAGTAGGGGGCGGGGCAGTTGGTGGTGATCAGGCTGACAGGCAGAGGCAATTAGGGGTGATCAGGCTGGCAGGCAGGTGAGCAGTTAGGAGCCAGCTGTCCTGGATTGTGAAAGGGATGTCCGGCTGCCGGTTTAGGCCCAATCCCGGATTGGAGAGGGTGCAGGCTGGGCTGAGGAGAACCCCCCCCCCCCGCCCCCGTGCATGAATTTCATGCACCGGGCCTCTAGTTTTAACAATAAAAATGTAGTAATCAGCCAATCATAAACTATCTATATGGAAGATAGTGGAACTTAATCCATCTTCATTTTATCTTGTGACTTTTCCCCCTTTTAACATCACAACCCGCCCCCCTCCTTCATGTCTAAGAACACAATTCCCACTTCCCCTTTCCTTCTGGGAGCACTCACACCCACGGGCATGGGTGCCCACCCTGACACGTTCACTGTCTAACGGCACAGAGAAAATGCAAGCCGCATGAGTCACTTGTGCTTCAACTTTCTTTCATACGAATCACTGTGGTATATGCAGGAGTGAGCAAAAGTAGGTTTACAGTGGTTCACACAGAAACATATACAATAATAAGTAACAACACAAGAACAAACACTGTTTTGTGAACTCACTTTTGCCCAGCCCTGGAGCTGGGGTAAAAACCCCATTCCCTACATACAAAGGGTAAAAAGAAAAAAAAAAGGTCATTTTCATCGTCAGCGTCTCTCTCCTTCTGCGGGGCAGAAATGAAGCGGCGGCTCCAGCCCCTCGACGGCTCCCACGGGGGCTCCCGTGTCGGGGGCTCGCTTCCCGCACCTTTCCCCGCGCATCCCCGGGGCCGCCTCTACGGGCGGCGGAGCGCAGCTGGGGGCCGGCGTGGACGCCGGGGTTTACCATGAAAAACGTGAACCCTCAGCGACACACAGGACGTGAAAACAGAGGATGCCGGCGGCCCGGGGACACCAGGAGCCGGTTCGCGGCGCGCGCGTTCGGCTGGTGCAGAGGCGGGCGAAGGGCGTCGCCTGCCCTCCAACCGGCGCCTCCGCCCGCACCGGCGCCGAGCAGACCCGCCATCGGGGCACTGCCGCGGCTGCGGGGCCCGAGGCGCCACGCGGGGAGGGTGGCCCCAAACTGGCAGTGCCCGCCCCGCCCGGGGCTGCGCGGCCAGGGAGGACCCCGCAGGGCAGAGGCGAAGGCCGAGCAGCCCCAGGAGCCGCCCGCTCCCGAGCCCGGCCCAGCGCGCGGCCAGGGCGAGACGCAGATGGGCGGGGCCGGTGACGTCAGCGCGCAGCCGGGCGGGGCGGGTGACGTCAGCGCGGCTGTGGGCGGGGCGGGCGGACGCTACCACCGCCCGGGCTCCCCCCACCCGGCGCAGCCCCAGGCCCGGCCCTCGGCGGCCGCCACTCACCTTCCCGTCGTCGTGAAACGGGAGGCCGAGCTCGTCGGGGGCGGGCGCGGGGCAAGCGTCGTCCGCGTCCTCGGCCGCGGCGGAGGCAGCGGCGTCCGCGGCGGCGGCGGCCTCGTAGTCCGGGAAGCGGTTGGGGAACGCGCGCTCCTCCATCTCCGCCTCGGCGCCCAGGTGCAACCTGAGCCGCTTGGACATGGTCTCGCCCATCGCCGCGCGCCGGGCCCAGCGCCGGGGCCGCGCGGGACGGTGCGCGCGCGGGGACAAACCTCCGGCGCGGCGTTCGCCCGGGGGCCGCGCGGGCACCCCGCGGGGGCCGGGCTTCCTTTAGGCGGGCGGCGGGCCGCGGGGGCGGGCGCGGCGGGGGAGCGCGCGGGAGCCTGTGCGCGGGGCCGCGGGCCGGCACATCGGGCCGCAGCTGGCGCGCCCCACGGGGTGCCCGCCCGGCCGGACGCTGCCGGGGCCGCGGGGCCCCGCGGGAGCGCCGGGCGGCTCCGAGGCCGCTCCCTTCGCCGCCCGCCCGGCCCGCGCTCGGCAGGGCCGGGGCCCCCGGCTGGAAGCGCCTCCCGCGGCCGAGCCCGGCCCACGGTTCTCGAGAGAAGCGGGCGGCCGCGAGGGGCACGATCCCGCCGGGAAGCCTGGAGCGGGCTCGCCGTCATCCACGGCGCCCGCGGCCCCCGGGCGCGCCGTCACCCCCCTGCATGCCCTCCCGCCGGGGGGGGGGGGGCGCCGCCTGGGCCCCCGGAGCGCCCGCCGGCACCGGAGCCGCTCTCGGTTCCGATTCAGGGAAAAGATCCTCTAAGAAAAGGGCCAAACAGCCCCAAACGCCGGCGGATGGAGTCCGGGGGGAGCGGCGCGGCCCCTCCTATTCCTCACCGTGGGGAGGGGGGTCGGGGGAGGAGCCACCGGCCTTTTTTTTTTTTTTTTTTGATCTGTTTTATTTCAGTCCCTTTGTTTGGAATAAACGTATGTCTTTGTTAACCAGACAGAACGTGAAAGCATATTTAATCCAGATATTCAGGCGGCGCCAGGGGTTCCTCCGGCGTTAATTCCTCCGACAGCCCAGCAGCTGTCACGCGTGTCCGCAAAGGACACAGCCCTCGCCTTCCGTGGACAGTGCGGCTCCCTTCGCAGTCTGTGCTGCTGCTCTTGGTTCGTGTTTCTTTCATTATTTGGAACCACATCGATGCAGTGGTTTCTCCTCCTGGAGGGAAATAGTTCACTTTTTTTTTCTTCCCCTTTTAAACAACGATTGAGCGCCAGTGGGTACCCGGCGATGACAAAACAGATGGAGAGGAAGGTCCTGCCCTCGGACTCCCATGTGAGTGGGTGAGAGGGAAGGGTTACGGGAACACACCATGTGGGTCCTTCTCTGGAGCCCAGCAAGGGGGACATGGACATACACAGGGACAGCATGGCGGAAACCGGGTCCCAGCACCGGGAAGGCGGCAGGAGGCCTGGCTCCCCACGCAGGAGGCTGGCCCAGGGGGATGACAGTGTCGGGGACTCATCTCACAGGGGTTACTGACACCATGTCCCCGGAGCTAAAGGGAGCAGCTGGTACCCCAGGGGACCTGCTAAGGAGGCACCCTGAGGGCCCGCCCACGTCCCTGCCTCTCCCTCTTTCTAAAAGCCGGAAAAACATACCCTTGGGTGAGGATTCATCAAAAAACACACCTTGGGACAAATGAAAACGGAAATATAACATCACAGCTTAAGGGATGCAACACCAGAGCTTTCAGAGCAGTGGTTCTCAACCTTCCTAATGCCGCGACCCTTTAACACAGCTCCTCATGTTGGGGTGACCCCCAGCCATAAAATTATTTTCGTCGTTACTTCATAACTGTAATTTTGCTACTGTTATGAATCATAATGTAAATATCTCTGTTTTCCAATGGTCTTAGGGGACCCTGCTAGGTTGAGAACCGCTGCTGTAGAGCCGAAGACCATCGGAAAGCACAGATATTTATATTACGATTCATAACAGTAGCAAAATCACAGTTATGAAGTAGCAACGGAAATAATGTTATAGCTGGGGGTCACCACAACGTGAGGAACTGTACTAAAGGGTCGCGGCATTAGGAAGGTTGAGAACCACTGCTTTAGAGGGAAGTTCATAGTGATAAATGCTTATGTTCAGGAAGATCTCAGATAAACAGTTAACTTTACACGCCAAGAGAAAGAACGGCTGAAGGCAGAGTTAGGAGGTGAAGGCAGTCGCAGGGCGTGGGCCACGGGCTGCCCAGGCCTGGCCAGTGTGGGGAGCACCCCTGTCTCACTTTCCTCGAGAGGCGAGAGGAACCAGAGGCCTCCGCGTGAAGTGCTTGCCCGAGCTGAGGACACAAACCTCCAGGGCTGCCGCCTCTGCGTCCACGCTGAACAGGGACCTCCGCGGCCGGCAGGCCCTGTGAGGGGACGGGAGCGGAGCTAGGGCTTTGAGCCCTGCCGGTTTCTCTGCAGTAAAGAGACGCCCTCCTAACCCGTGAGAAACTGTGGGCCAACCTGGGGGCCGCGGAGGAGGCCCACACCGTGGGGGGACCTACGAGGCTAGGGACATGTCCGTTCTGGGCGCAGACCCCGAGGGGTGTACTGTCTCGGGAGAACTGGCAGACAATAATAAAAACGATGCGTCCGTCTGTTATCCCTGGACCCTGGGCGTTCACCCTGTGGCAATGGCAGCATCCGGTTATACTGGACGGGGCAGGAAGAACGGGGAAGAGGCTGTGTTACCGGATCACAGAAACGTCTGAGTGTTTATTTAGGTGTGTTTCTCCTCCCTGAGCCCACAGCACCATGTATCGGTTATTACTTTACCATGGCCTCACATAGTGCGGGCATGTCATCGGCATGTAAAATATTTCATGAATGAATGCATGGATGGGTGGGTGGGTGGGTGGGTGGGTGGATGGATGGATGGATGGGTGAATGAGGAAATGAATGGCATAGTTTCGTCTGAAAGGCCTTGGAGAATGAGATTGAGCTGACTTATCATTTGTACAGGACTTTTCCGTTTTTAAAGGACTTTAACATTCCTGTTCTCGTTTGAGCAAACTGAGCGGTTGCTAATGCTTGTGTGACTGAGGGTGACGGCCATTCAGAGCGGCACCGGCTGTGCCCACACACGCAGGAGGTCACTGGCAGGACTGGGATCGGAAGCAGTCTCCGACGTGTCCCATCTCGTCCGCTTCCTACTTTCCCCGATGGAGACACGGAGGCCACGGCGGTAAAAGAACGCTCACAGGGTTATACAACAGGTCACACGAAGACAGAATCGTGGTGGAAACCTGTCTGGTAAAAACAGCTGTTGCCCCAGCCGGTTTGGCTCAGTGAATAGAGCATCGGCCTGCAGAGTGAAAGGTCCTGGGTTTGATTCGGGTCAAGGGCAATGCCTGGGTTGCAGGCTCGATCCCCAGTAGGGGGCGTGCAGGAGGCAACCGATCAAAGATTCTCATCATTGATGTTTCTATCTCTTTCTCCTCCCTTCCTCTCTGAAATCAATATATATATATATCGTATTTTCCGACATATAAGACGACTTTTTAACCCAGGAAAATCTTATACGCCCAGTTGTCTTATACGCTGGAAAATACGGTATGTGTGTGTATATATATATATATATATATATATATATATCTCCTATCTAATAAAATGGTAATATGCAAATTGACCATCACTCCAACACAGATGGCCGCCACAAGATGGCCCACAGGGGAGGGCAGTTGTGGGCAATCAGGCCAGCAGGGGAGGGCAGTTGGGAGGGACCAGGCCTGCAGGGAAGGGCAATTAGGGGTGACCAGGCTGGCAAGGGAGGGCAGTTAGGGGTGACCAAGCTGGCAGGGGAGGGCAGTTAGGGGTGACCAAGGCAGCAGGGGAGGGCAATTTGGGGCAATCGGGCTGGCAGGGGAGCAGTTAGGCATCAATCAGGCTGGCAGGGGAGTGGTTAGGGGGTGATCAGGCTGGTAGGCATAAGGGATTAGGGGCAATCAGGCAGGCAGGCGAGCGGTTGGGAGTCAGCAGTCCTAGATTGTGAGAGGGATGTCTGACTGCCTGTTGGACATCCCTTGAGGGTTCCCAGATTGGAGAGGGTGCAGGCTGGGCTGAGGGACACATACACGCCCCCACTGTGCACAAATTTCATGCACCAGCCCTCTAGTATATATCTTACCTAATAATAGACAAATATGTAAATTGACTGTACCTCTGCTACACCCACAGCCAATCAGAGTGAGTATGCAAATTAGAAGGTCAAAGATGGCAGCCGCCTAGCTGCTCCAGGTGTGGAGTGGCCAGGTGGGGCAGGATGCCTGCTATGAGAGGGAGGGCCGGGGCAAGGGGCGAAGGGATCTACAGGAGCGGAGTGCCGCAGTGACGACAAGACTGCAGACTCCAGCCTGAGTCTGCAGCAAAGACAAAGAAGGCAGACTCTGGCCGGAGCGAAGGCCTGGGTCCCGGGTGCCGGAGGATAACCGGTGCTGGAAGCCAAGGGAAGGAAGTCCTATTGCATGAATCTCTTCGTGCAACAGCGCTCTAGTATGTATGTATGTATTTATACACACACACACACTGAGTGGCCAGATTATTATGATCTCTGAATGCATAATAATCTGGCCACTCAGTGTGTGTGTGTATAAATTGAAAAACAAAAAAAAAACCCAGCCGTATTCCCTTCAATTATTCTCCTGCGGTCTTTCACTCTGACCCAAGGCAGTTTCCTCAGCGGCTGTTGAAACATATCTTCCCGCCCGGCCAGCCGGACTGGCTGTGGTTGAGCGTCCACCTATGAACCAGAAGGTCACCGTTTGATTCCGTCAGGGCACATGCCTGGTTTGCGGGCTCCATCCCCAGTAGGGGGTGTGCAGGAGGCAGCAGATCGGTGATTCTCTCCCTCTCTCGCCCTTCCTCTCTGAGACCCCTTATTTTTCAGCAACATGGAAACGGGGACCCAGGACACAGCTGGGATGTGGCGGAAGCAGAGCTTGCACCTGGCTGTGGCCCAGGGCCCACTGGGGACTAACCCCGTGGGTCCACAGAACAGCTTGACCGTGGCCCTCACCAGCAGTAAGAGTCTCATGCTTTAGCCCGGCCGGCGTGACTCAGGTGTTGAGCATCGACCTAGGAACCAGGAGGTCACAGTTCAATCCCCAGTCAGGGCACCTGCTGGGATTGTGGGCTCGATCCCCAGTGGGGGGCGTGCAGGAGGCAGCCGATCCAGGATTCTCTCTCATCGTTGATGTTTCTATCTTTCTCTCCCTCCTCCTTCCTCTCTGAAATCAATAAAAATATATATTAAAAAAGTCTCATGCTTTAGAATCTAAAGTATAGACAATATACAACCTGTATACCTACACTGAAAAAATTAAAGAGAGTGGCAATGGATAGCCACAGCGGGGGGCGTGTGTGTGTGTGTGTGTGTGTGTGTGTGTGTGTGTGTAGGGCAGTGGTCGGCAAACTCATTAGTCACAGAGCCAAATATCAACAGGACAACGATTGAAATTTCTTTGGAGAGCCACATTTTTTAAACTTAAACTTCTAACGCCACTTCTTCAAAATAGACTCGCCCAGGCCGTGGTGTTTTGTGGAAGAGCCACACTCAAGGGGCCAAAGGGCCGCATGTGGCTCGCGAGCCGCCGTTTGCCGACCACGGGTGTAGGGGGTTGCTCTGCTGTCTGGGGCTTGTTGCCGCGAGGATTCAGGCCACGGGAAAGACCGTCATGGCTGTCACGCGCTCGGAAATCCCAGCTGCTGCCTCCCTCGTCCCAGGTGTCCCCCAGTCTCCCAGGAAGTCGAAGCGCCGGGATGAAGTAGGCGGGCCAGGGTTTCATTGCTTCTGCGCTGGGTGTGACGGGGTCCCGGTCCCAAACCTTGGCAAGAACGTGCGATTGATCTCCACGCTCTCGGGAACAGACCCTTGGCAGGCACTGCGGCCCCTCTGCTCAGATGCATCCTGGAACGCACCACAGAGGCTGGGGGAGGAGGGCGAGGGGGGACACCTAGAGGATGTCAGGAAGTCACTCGGCGGCGGGAGAGCTGGGGCTGGCGTTTAGCTCCTTCACGTCTGAGTGAGGCTAACGCCCCACTCTGCCATTTCTGAGTCCTGCCTACCTACCAGGAGACAAGGCCTGATCCTTTGTGTTGTACTTGCCCCAGCCCACCAGCAGGGGGCACCATCGACCTGTTGGCGTTTTCAGGACCGCTGGGGTGGGGCCCAGGCTTTGGTCGGCTGGCATTCATATCTGATAAATACATGATGGGATCTTGCATCCACGGGATGTGCGGACAGACGGGGCTCTGGCTTCGTGAGGTCGATGCACCGGGGACAGGGCGCACGCTGGGAAGCCGGACTTGGGCCGGAGTCGGCGCTGGGCTCGCACAGGGAACGTCCGAAGTCTCTGTCCCTGTGTCACTTCCAGGCACAGAAACGCCTGGGGAGCACCGAGAGAGGAACAGGAGGCAAACATCGGACTCATCCTCTCTTTTATTTATTTTACTTTTTAAATTTTTTGTAAATCTTCCCCTGAGGATACCTTTCCATTGATTTTTAGAGAGAGTAGAAGGGAGAGAGACACAGAGAGAGAAACACTGATGCGAGAGGGACACATCGATTAGCCCCGACCTGGGGCTGGGGATCGAGCCTGCAACCGATTCCCTGGACCGGATTTGAACCTGGGCCCCTGCTCTACCCACTGAACCACACCGGCCAAGGGAAACGGGGACTTGGGGCACAGCTGGGACGGGGCGGAAGCAGAGCTGCACCTGGCTGTGGCCCAGGGTGGTGCTTGCCTTCATGCCCATGGGAGGGAGGCCAGGGGGACTCACACCGCCCTCTGCAGGCGGCTCTGGGCAGTGCGTCTGGCCTGGGAACTGCACATCCAACCGGAGTGAATCCCCGACACCACGGGGCACTGAGGGCTGGAGACCGGCCCCAGCCTGTGTTCAAGCCTCGCTGTGGCTTGGCCTAGAGCCCTCTCTCCCGGCGAGCGCGAAGGGATGGACCTTCCCTGGACCTGTCAGTTACCTGCTGCAAGGAACACGCACACACACACACACACACACTCACACACACACACATACACACACTCAACACAATACAACCACACACACACATACACACACACTCACACACGTACACACATATACACAGACATACACACACTCAA
This sequence comes from Eptesicus fuscus, assembly GCF_027574615.1. Lineage (NCBI taxonomy): Eukaryota > Metazoa > Chordata > Mammalia > Chiroptera > Vespertilionidae > Eptesicus > Eptesicus fuscus. Next base: position 3,155,000 of record NC_072486.1, on the reverse strand, counting down.
CACACATACACTTACACACACATACACAGACATACACACACACACTCATTCATACACACACACACACACACACACACACGCAGGTGCTCCAGCAGCTGTGCCTCCCACGTGACAGATGCAGTAACTCCAGTGCCCACCCTGTGCGGGCCCAGCCCCACCGCGGTGACGGCGTGGAGGCGCATGCAGGAGCGGTGGGTGTTCGTGGAGAGGGTTTCCGTTGCAAACTCCTCATCACCAGCTCCTCAGCATTCCCCTCCGCCCCGAATTCCTCCCTGGAGCCAGCAGACCCTAACTCCCCCTGCCAGTCTGCGCGTCCAGGCCTCGGTGGCTGCGCCGTGTCTCCCCGCACCTCCCCACCTTCTGTCGAGCGATCTCCCACTTGCATCTTCCCCTCCAGCCCTGTGCGGACCCCACTCGTATTCTCTGTGGCACTGACGCCCTGACCCGGGCTGTGGGCGGTAGAGAGGCCTGCTCTCCCGTTTCTCTGCAATAAACAACCTCTGGTTTTAGCCGGTCGCGTGGCCACCCAGACCCGAGTCCCTCCCCAGCGCCCGTCACGGCGAGGCGTGGCCATGGGTGAGCCGGGCCCACGGGAGGGAAGCGAGCGTGGACGCGGCTTCCGAGAAATGTTCTGTTTGCCAGCGGCGCACGCCTTTCCTGCCTTTGTCTCCCCTCGGCCCGGAATGCGGATGCCCGAGCGGCCGCCACACCCCTCTGGGTGCAGCGTGGAAGCTGAGTGCTGAGCAGGGCAGGCGCCCCGAGGAGAGGCAGGGCCCCTGGTGGGTGATGCCAACGTCTCTCCATGAAAAGAAAAGCTCTGCTTTCTTCGTTGTGTTTTTTTCTGCATGCAGCATTTTATTTTTTAATTTAATGTAATTTTTAAAAATCCTCACCCAAGGATATTTTTTTCATTGATTTTTAGAGAGAGTGGAAGAGAGAGGGAAAGACAGAGAGAAACATCGATGTGAGAGAAACACTGAGGGGCCCAGGCCGGGGAGGAGCCTGCAACCAAAGTTCGTGCCCTTGACCGGAATCCAACCCAGGACCCTTTGGTCTGCAGGCCGACGCTCTATCCACTGAGCCACACTGGCTAGGGCTACGTGCACTATTTCTATAATCAGAAAAAAAGCCCCATAAAATCCCACCAGTTGAGGCCTATTTAAAATTTCACTTTCTCTTTTAAGAGTTCCGTTCTTTCCTCCTATCAAAGAAAATAAATAGTCCACTGTTCTGGACTATTTAAAAAGGTATGGCAGTGCTGGCGGCAGAATTTTCTCTCTGTGACCTTGCCAAGGTCACTGTGCTTCCCTGGCCCTGGTTTCATCACTGGAACGGATGCTCACTCCATCTCCGCCCTCCTCCCGGGCCCCGCGGCGCCCGCCCCCCCCCCCGCCTGGCGGCAGGACCCGGGCTCCTCCCTGCTTCCCTCCCGAGTTCCTGCTGAGCAGGGGGCAGAGGGCCCAGCCAGGCCTCCCCGACCTCCCAGTGGCCGGGCCCTCGCAGGCACTTGAGCCGACGCAGCGGCGTGGCCGTCCCCAGCATAGCTCCTGTCCCAGGCTCGGCACCTGTCTGTCCTCACGCTGCCCCTCTGCCTCAGACGCTCCCACCACCTTTCCTCAGCGAGCAAGTCCCGGTCCTCAGCCGCCCGCCTGGCCGCCCGGTCCCGACAGACAGGTGTGCAGCGCTCCAGCTGTGATTGTGGGCCCATCGCTTCCCTGGCAGGCCTGTGGGGCTCCGTGGTTGGGCGCATCCACCTGAGGAGTGGATGCCCCTCTCCCATCCAAGTACTAACCAGGCCCGACCCTGCTTAGCTTCCGAGATCAGACGAGATCGGGCGCGTTCAGGGTGGTATGGCCGTAGACCCCTTTCACCCTTGATCCTGTCCCTTGCTTTGAGCTCACTCTCTCTGAGATCGGCCTCTCCTGCGTTCTGGTGTTAGTGCCAGTGCCTTGGTCTTCCTCCTTCCCTTGGCTTGGGTTAGGGCTAGGGTTAGGGTTAGGGTTAGGGTTAGGGCTAGGGTTAGGGTTAGGGTTAGGGTTAGGGCTAGGGCTAGGGTTAGGGCTAGCGTTAGGGTTAGGGTTAGGGTTAGGGTTAGGGTTAGGGCTAGGGCTAGGGTTAGGGTTAGGGTTAGGGTTAGGTTAGGGTTAGGGCTAGGGCTAGGGTTAGGGTTAGGGTTAGGGTTAGGGCGAGGGCTAGGGTTAGGGTTAGGGTTAGGGTTAGGTTTAGGACTAGGGCTAGGGCTAGGTTTAGGGTTAGGGTTAGGCTTAGGGTTTGCCTTAAGATTAGGGTTAGGGCTAAGGTTAGGGTTAGGTTTAGGCCTAGGGTTAGGGTTAGTTCTAGGGTTAGGGTTAGTTTTAGGGCTAGTTTTAGGCTTCGGGTGAGGCTCAAGGTTAGGATTAGGGCTAGGGTTAGGCTTAGGGTTAGTGTTTGGGCACGGCTAGGGCTAAGGTTTCATACTAGGCTTATGGTTAAAATTATGGCTAGGGTAGGGTTAGGATTAGCGATATGGTTAAGGTACATGGAGCTCAGTCTCTTAGCAGAGGTGCTCAAAGTTTGTCTGGCATGAGGCATTCTGGAAGAGAGTGAAAGCTATGAATATTTTGACGGGGTGCAGGACTGAAATCAGCTGAGCTTGACTTGGGGATCTGGTCCCCACCTGATGGGTGGGCTCTATGCTGACCTCCAGAATATCAGAGGTGGTGCCCTAGAAAGTTTGATTCATTATTATTTTTAAATATATATTTTTATTGATTTCAGAGAGGAAGGGAGAGGGAGAGAGAGAAACATCCATGATGAGAGAGAATCATTGTATGGCTGCCTTCTGCATACCTCACACAGGGGTAGAGCCTGAAACCTGGGCATGTGCCCTGAACAGGAATCGAACTGGTGAGTTCATAGCTCGAGGTTCAACCACTGAGCCACTGTGGCCGGGCAGTGTGCCTTCTAAATGCACACGCTCATCAGTAGAGGTGAGACGCACAGACAGCTGGTTCTCGGGAACAAAGCCCTGTGGACACTCCGGGCTGTTCCCTGGGTGTGTGGGCTTCGGCGTGCGCAGGGCTCCGTCCTGCCCCAGGTGGGCTGGGGATGGGGACAGGGACAGGGTCGCAGCTCTCTCAGCCTCCAGGCCCTTAGGCCTGCCGCTCCTGCTCTCAACCGCTACACCCCACCTGCGCCCCTGGGAATCCCTCTGGCCCTCACCATCACCCAGGAACGCCGCCCCCCACCCGTGGCCTGTCTCCCCAGTGGGGGGCCCACCTGTTGGGAGCATTGAGCGGCTGCATGATTGAGGTACCAACTCTTAGCTGGGCCTAGAGGAAGGCAAATGACACCAGAGGGTTACAGCATCGAAAGGCACCTCTCCGGCCCGGCCGGTGTGGCTCAGTGATCGTGGCAGCGGATCCATGATTCTCTCTCATCATTGATCTCTCTCTCTCTCTCCCTTCCTCGCTGAAATCAATAAAAATATATTTTAAAAAAATATCTGATCCCAGATTCCCTTTGCACGAAGCTTTTGCGGAGCAAAGGAGACAAAGATTAGGGGGCACGCAAAGGCAGGGCTGTAGGGGGAGAAAAATACTCCTGCTTTTCGGAAGCTGATGAAATGCATTTGTCGAGAGAAGGTGGTTGGTTGCTGGGTCTTTTACTCACTCCCCATCCAACTTGGACCACAACAGCGAGAGCATGAAATGCTTGGCCATCTCCTCATCCTCGGACCCAGCCCGGACGTGGCTCTGAGCCCAGGCAGGCGCTCCTCGCCTCGGGGAGGGCGTGGGTTGGGGAGCCTGACTACCCGCTGGCCCCGAGTTCCGAGGCGCAGCCATTTGGAATCACCTGGGGAGCCCTGGCCAGGATCTTGGCCGGTGCGGGCGGCCTCCTGCTTTTGCAATCTGAGCGGGACGGGAGAGGCCACTTGCTGGTCCTCCTCCGTTCCCCTTACACTTGGATCTGGTTCCGAAAGGGGGCGGCGTTGCCGTCACTTGATGGTAAAACCAGAGCGAAGAGGGTCTGGTTCTCCCAGAATCTAGATTTCCCTCTTCCGGTTCTCTGAGATTCAGAGAGGCAAGTCTCAGCAAACTCCGAATGGAGCCACGCCTCCGCTGTGGACAGTACGAGGGAGCCTGGCGTCCTGGCTCTCCCGACCTTTCCCCGCCGAGGTACCATTCACAGGCAGTCTCTCTCTCCACTGTCACACGACCCGTGTTGTGTCATGTACGGTGACACGAGGGGCCCGGGGACAAAGGGACACAAGCAGCAGTCGGTGGGAGTGTGGCTCAGGAAGAGTCAGTGAGGCTGTGGGGGAGGGTTAGGGTTAGGGTTAGGGTTAGGGCTAGGGCTAGGATTAGGGTTAGGGCTATGGTTAGGGTTAGGGCTAGGATTACCGTTAGGTTTAGGGTTAGGGCTAGTGTTAAGTTTAGGGCTAAGGTTAGGGGTAGGATCAGGGTTAGGGTTAGGGGTAGGATTAGGGTTAGTGTTAGGGTTAGGGTTAGGGTTAGGGTTAGATCTAGCACTAGGGTTATGTTACTAGTAAGTTAGCTTTGGGGTTGGATGTCTCCTTAAGGTCCAAGGAGCTCAGCCTCTGGCGGAAGAGCTCAGAGTTTGTGTGTTTTGGAGGTGCTGGAGAAGAGGGTTGAGGGTGGCGCTGTTTGAAGGGGCAGGTGGCGACCAGCTGGGCTGTCCCTGGGTTGGGGGGCACAGGTGTGTCCGCAGAGGCTGTAAAACACAAAACCCCTCAGGAATGAAAGGCCCCACGTCATGTCGGGGACGTGAGGGAGCCGAGGAGGGGCGCACAGGGAGTCAGGGAGGCCTGTGCTGACCCCGGGAGGTGGGGTCAGGAGCCCACTCTCTGCCTCATTGTGCGCTGTGTTTTCTGGAAGGGACCGGGAGTCAGTGAACTTGGCAGTGTCGGGCACACTCCCTAAGGAAGGAATTTATAATCTATCTGTCACAGGCTGGACGTGCGTCAAACCAGAGCGAGCCTTCCCGGAAGAGGGGGGGTGACTCCAGGCAGGGGCAGCAGAGTGGGAGCTGAATGGCTCCTCTGAGCCACTTTAAAAAGTCCTCACCCAAGGGTCTGTTTTCGTTGATTTTTACAGAGAAAGGAAGGGAGGGAGGGAGGAGAGGAGAGAGAGAGAGAGAGAGAGAGAGAGAGAGAGCCATGGATGTGAGAGAGATACACCCATTGGTTGCCTCCTGCCTGCACCCCAACTGGGATTGAACCCACAACCTTTTGGCGCCCAGGACGGCGCTCCAACCGCCTGAAACACACCAGCCAGGGCTTGTCTGAGCCGCTTTAGTGTGAAATTGCAGACCTCATGGGACCAAAGAAAATGCCAACGGCTCCCAGACAAAGTAAACAGAACTAAGGAAAGCCACCGAGTCCCCCACCCGGCAGCGTCCCAAACACGCGAGGCGTGGCGGGCCGGCTCCGGAGAGAGGTTCGGAGCAGCCTCCCTGGTCCCGCTCCCCGTGGTCCTGTGGTCCCGCACCCCGTGGTCCCGTGGTCCCGTGGTCCCGCCGCGCTCAGCCCTGCGGGGACTGGCTCCCCAGGGGGCAGCGGCCCCAGCGCGCTGCTTGGACAGTCAGGGAAGGGTCTGCACGGGCAGGCCCGTCTGTTCTGTGTTCGTCAGGGTTCGTTCTAAAGAGCCGCTCTGCTTTAGGTGTTCGCCTGGTATTGGGACGGACCAGGAGCTCCTGTTCGCGTCGTGGCCAGAGGCCTCTGCAGGGACCACCCCGGCACCATCTCCTCCTCATAAGCGAGGAAAGCTGGGCCCTGCCTGCGCCCTCAATGGCCCCGGTCACCAGCTCGTGTGGGTGAGTTGGGGTTCTAACCCGTTGGTGTCCACGCCCTTGGTCCCCTCCCCAAGGCAGGAGTTTCTAACGCAGAGACCACGGACAGGTGCGGTGAGAGGCCTGAGGCGGGCACAGGGGGACGGGGGTCAGCTGGAGAAGGCAGGGAAGATGAAAACCGGAGCCACGTGGGTGGCAAAATCCTGCCAGAGCCCGTCTTTCCTCCTCGTGAAACGGCGTCTCCATCGGCAGACATGGGTGTGCGGCTGTGGGGCCTCCAGTGCCAGTCTGCACCCGGGCCTGGCGCCCAGACTCGCCGGCCGTGGGGTCACAAACTCTCCGCCTGTGGGTGTTGTGGGGGACGTTGCGTTCCTGAGGGCACCAAGGGCCTGGCCTGGGCGGGACTCCAGCGAGGCCCCATCTCTGCGGACAGAGCCCCTGGCTCTCCTGGTCCTCACCTAGAGGCTCAGCCGTCAGAAAAGCAGCTCAGCCCGTGCCCGAGGCCAGCTGGGCCCTGGGGTGCCTGCCTCTCCCTCCGCTCCAGCCCCCTCTCTTTCCTGGCAGAGCTGGGAGAAGGCGGGGAGGCAGCTGTGCTGTGGGTGTCCTCCGCGGCTCCCTGTGCTCTGACACCCCTGGGCTATCACTTTCCACCGGAATCTCAGTGGCCCCGACATCCATTTCCCCAAACTGAATCCAAGTGGCCGTCTCCTCTTTGAACGTGTGCTTCTCCGGGAGCTGTGGGAGTCCCTGCACCCTTGGGGGTCCCCACGTGGCTCGTGGCTTTCCTGATGGTAGGGACCAGGCTGGGCATGTGGGCGGCTATGAACTATTTACTCTGAATGGACAGAACGCTGTGCTTGCCTGTTAAAGAGTCTGTTTCCTCACGATGTGCCTTCAAAAATGGCAAAGCAGCCCGGCCGGCGTGGCTCAGTGGTTGAGCATCGACCTACGGACCAGGAGGTCACGGTTAGGTTCCCGGTCAGGGCACATGCCGGGGTTGCGGGCTCCATCCCCAGTGTGGGGCGTGCAGGAGGCAGCCGATCCATGATTCTCTCTCATCATGGATGTTTCTCTCTCCCTCTCCCTTCCTCTCTGAAATCAATCTATATATATAAAAGGCTAATATGCAAAGTTCCACCAGGAGACCAGGAGTTCGATTGCTTGCTATTACGTGCGCTGACCACCAGGGGGCGGTGCAGGATGAAGGAACGAAGGAAGGAAGGCCCAGGCTGGCAGCCAGCAGCTGGGGAAGGGAGGCCCGAGCCAGCAGCTGGAAGGCCCCGATCGGCCCTGATCTCCAGCCAGGCCTAGGGACCCTCCCGCTGCACCGATTTTGTGCAGCAGGCCTCTAGTGAACATATATTCAAGAAAGAAGAAAGCCTGCCAGGCTCCGCAGGGGTGTGCAACCCACGGGAACCCACCGCCCTTCCGGGGTGGGAGGGAGCTTCGCCCGGTCCCGGGAGGAAGAGGGGCTTGGTTGTGGGGTTGGTTCTTCAGGGTGGAGGTGGCTGACTACCTCCCCGCAACCAGCAGTGCCCACCAGCCCTCTTGGAAGGCCATCCGGGCTGGGACGTCGGCTGCCAGGGTGGCCAACCCCTCCCGCGCCCCCTCCTGCCGACGACTCTGCCAGGGAACAGTGGAGAGGCGATTCCCAGATTGTCCAGGCGTCCCACGGGGCTGGTCCCCGGTCTGGGGCTCCGTGGGTGGCTGAGGCAGGACTGGCAAGCTGAGAGCCGGAGCCCCTCGGGATGTAAGAGCCAGGACGTGGGAGCGCGAGGAGGCTGTGGGGCGGATGTGAGCAGCTGGAGTGAGGGCTGCGGGCCCAGCGGGAGGGGTCGAGGCGGGGAAGGGCCGATGGGGCGCCAGCCGGGACAGCAGCCACTCCCGTCAGCGGGGTGTGTGGGCCGGCACTGAGGCTCTGAGCGCAAGATGGGCGTGGAGCGCCCCCGCGGCAGAGAACACGGCCAACACGGCAGCGTCCTCGGGGGAAGGGCCTTCTCAGCCAAGACGCCTGAGCAAATTCCATGGAAAGTGCATTTAATATAAAAAACGTTAGGACTGCGTTTCCCCGATGATAGCGTTTGCAGTGCCTGATGTACATGACGCGGACACGGGGCACGAGAGTCCCAGACACAGAGCGAGCTTCTGTGAGTCAACACGAGGAGGCGGGCGGCCCAGCAGGAAAAGGTCAAACGACGGTGGGACGGGAGGTAAAACACGGGAAGCAAACACGCCTCCTGCCCGGTTCTGCATGTACCCACGCTCCTCGTGCTTTCTGTAAAATAAGCGTATTTTATGGGCGAATACAAAAACGAGAAAGACGCCCGCTGTCACGAGGAAAGGCCCAAACCCCGAACAAAGAAAGCCAAAGCAAGCACAGGCAGCCGCCGGCTCCGTGCAATGAGCGCACGTCCTGAGAGCTGGTAGCGCGGGGAGTTGGCAGGGATGTGAAGAAATGGGTCCCGCATGTGGTTCTGGCGATTGGACGGTATCCATTTAAATAGAAATGCCCGACCATCTGACAAAGCGATTTCCTGTTGCAGAGAGAGAGGGGGAGAGGGGGAGAGAAGGAGAGAGAGAGAGAGGGAGAGAGAGAGAGGGAGAGAGGGAGAGGGAGAGAGAGAGAGAGAGAGGGAGAGAGAGAGAGGGGGGGGGAGAGGGGGCAGAAGGAGGGAGGGAGAGAGAAAAAGAGAGAGAGAAAGAGGGAGAGAGAGAGAGAGAGAGAGAGAGAGAGAGAGAGAGAGAGGGGGAGAGAGAGAGAAAGAGGGAGAGGGAGAGAGAGAGAGAGGGAGAGAGGGAGAGGGAGGGCGCCTTGCAGGGGTACACAGCAGGGCACATGCAGCATCATGGCCATTGCCAAAGGCCTGTCGGCAGGCACACAGCGCCTCACAGAGGAGCTGCGGTCACACGTGGAGGACGGTCCGGTAGAGGGAGCTCGGTTTCTCCGTCACGACAGAGGGCGGGCGGGCTCCTAACGCACCGCTGGGCGGAGAGCAGCGCCGAAGTGTAACGAGTAACCGCCTCCCCGCCCACAACCCCCTTACCATCCGCTCCACTTTTAGTTTCTAAAAAGGAGGACCAGTCCACATATAACACATACCACATGGATATCACATGTTAATTACATGGACATTACACACAAGTGCCGCACCCTGATTAAAGGACGGGGGGAGAGACAGGAGTCCCCGCTGTGGGCCGGGGTGGGGGAGGGACGAGGGGTCCCTGATGCAGGTGCTGAGAGCTGAGTGACGGGAACCCCAGCACGGCCGTCACTCCCTCCCGCGGGCCGGCCTGTGGCTCCTGAGCCGCCGTGTGGCTGAGCGGAGCCTGCCGCTCTGTCTGCCTCCGTGAGGGACCGGAGGGTAAGAGGCGAGGGCGGTTCAGTGAAGGCGGGCCCTGTGCTAGGGCCTTTCCCGACGCCTCCTGAGCGCTGATGCGGGCGGTGCCTGCCCTGGGCTTGCCGGGAGCCTGGACTCTGTGAGACAATAAATACGAGACCTGCGGCGGGTGGAGGAGCGACGGGCCCTGAGGGGACGCTGCCAGACCTCGAGCTCGATGAGCCAGTGGGACCAGGACAGGGACGGCTTCCCATCCCCACGCCCCCAGAGAGCGTCCGACGGCGCCCACACGTGCCCGGACGGCTGGACCCTGCAGGGCCGTTGCCCCTCAATCCCCCCTCTACCCCTGGGGCGAGCACGGGAGGCGTTCTCTCTGCTACGGCGCTGAGACTGGCTTCGGGATGTGCTGCTTGAAGTGAGTCTACGGAAACTCTTCCCACTCCCCTCCCGCTCCAACTCACGTTCACAAACACACGCCAAACCCTCCTGTCGCTGGTGCCGGCCGCCGGTCCGCTGAAACATACCCCTCCCACCGTTGTGTGCTGAAACTTCCATCTAGAATGGCCAAGGCGTGGACCGACACCCCCTTTAAAGAACCAAGATCCAGACAGGAATGCCAGGCGCTGGTTGGAGCTCGCTGCACGGTGGAGCTCGCGACTCCCGCGCCTTAAAGTGAAGCAGCCTTCCTGAGTACGGGTGCCCTCTGCTCGGGCATCCAAGCCCGGCCCCCAGCGCGGTGGTGTTTGGAGAGAGATGTGGGCTTTGGGAGGGGTTAGAGCGGGGTGGGGCCACGAGGGTGGGGCCCTGGCAGTGGGATTAGCGCCCTTAGAAGAAGAGACACCAGAAAGCCCTCTCTCTGCCTCTCCGTCCGGTGAGGCGGACGCGCCCGGAGGTGGCTCTCGGCATCTGGCAGGAGGGTCTCCCTGACCCCGAGGCAGCCGCACCTTGACCGTGGAGCTCGCCGCCCCCAGAACGGTGGGAAAGAAGCGTCTGATGTGTTAGCCATGCAGCCGGCGGTATTTTCTCACGGCAGCCCAAGCTGACTAGACGCTCTCCCTCCGAGGGCTCTGTTATCCTAGGCCCGTGGCTCCGTCACCCAAGAACCTGTGCCCTCAGCCCAGAACGTCCCTGCCCACCACATCCTCCCGCCACCCGGGGGGCCTGACCACAACCTCCTGCCACCGGCACTTTCCCCCAAAGGAGCCACAGAAAACTAAACAGGACGCGGCAAAATGCTGGGCTGTGGGGGGCCCGAGGGAGAAGCTGTGCACTGACGTCCATGAAATGGTTCCAATAGATTTACCAGAGATACGTACTCCTTCCAAACACCCGAACAGCATGGGAAGTAAAAGGAAACGGATAAAAGGAAAAACTCCCCCCTTGCCACTTCATCGCCTCACTCTCCTCACCACAGGCCTCCAGCATCGATGAGCTAACATGTCCAGCTCCAGAGCATTGTCAGGCTGTGTGTGTGTGTACACATGGCTATACACACATGTAGGCTTTTTTTCTTTTTTAAACAAAAGCGTTATTCAGCAACTTGCTTGATTTTATTTAAAACTACGCCATGGGGACATACCTCCGCAATATTGCTCATGGATTTCTCCCGTCCTTTCTAACAACGGTATGAAGTTCCATAGCCTGATGCTCCGACATGTATTTAATAATTTCCCTTTGGCCCGGCCGGCCTGGCTCGGTGGTTGAGCGTTGACCTATGAACCAGGAGGTCACGGTTTGATTCCCGGTCAGGGCACATGCCCGGGTTTCGGGTTTGATTCCCAGTAGGGGGCGTGCAGGAGGCAGCCGATCCAGGATTCTCTCTCATCATTGATGTTTCTAGCTCTCTCTCCCTCTCCCTTCCTCTCTGAAATCAATAAAAAAACATTTTTAAAGAAATAATTTCCCTTTGCATGAACATGACACATTTCCCACTTGGTTTCTGTAGTACGAATAATGCTGTAGGGAATATTCTCACTCCTGGTGTTTGTCTGGTTGTTTGAATATCGGCTTAGTCAGCTCAGGCTGCCCAGACAAAGCGGCGTAGAGCGGGTGGCTTACCCAGCAACACCGACTTCCCACAGATGTGGGGCTGGGAGTCCGAGCCCCGGGCCCGGCTTGGTCGGGTCCTGGTGAGAGCTCTCGTCCGGCGGGCAGGGGGCTGCCCTCTGCCTGTGTCCTCCCCGTGGAGAGAGAGGGGGGTCTGGTCTCTCCCTCTTCTTATAAGGACTCTAACCCCCCCCGGGGTCCCAGCTCAGGAGCCCATGGAACCCTAATTCCTTCCGAAGCCCCCCCTCCCAACACCATCACAGGGGGGTTCGGGCTTCGACAAATACATTTAAGGGGAGACGCGTTCGGTCCATGACAGTATTGTATTAGGTGACTAGGAGCCCAGTGTGTGAAATCGCGCAGCCCCGCCCACCCACCCGCCACCCTGCCTTGACACCCAACCTGTCCACGCAGAGCTCCAGCACGCCTGGCCCCGCCCCTGCCGCTCTGGCCTTCTCTGGCCGCTTCAAGCCCCGCCCTCAGTCCCTCGAGTCGCCTTGGGCTGGTCCCACCTTCTCCGGGCGCCTCCCCGCTTCCACCCCATCTCCGGAGCATCACGGCGGCTCCGCCCCATCATGGCGCCAGAGGAGAGCGTGGAAACCTCCTGCCCGCTGCGCTGTGCTCCTTCCCCTGGCAGGTGGGCGGCGGGGTGCTCTGAGTGCGAGCGGTGGGTGGTGAAGGACTGGTGAGGGGGCAATACGGGCTCTCATCCCCACCCTCCCCAGCACGGGATGGTCCTGCCTCCTCCAGGCGCCTCCCTCCTTCAGCCCCATCTCCGAGCAATGCCCCGCCGCACACGTGCAGGCAGCCCCCTGCGATTGGTCTTTACGTGTTACGGTGTCCTGACCATTAGCATATCATCTCTTTATTATGATGACTAGAGGTCTGTTGAACGAAGATTCGTGCATTAGGCCTTCCTTCCTCTGGCTGCCGGTGCTGGTTTTCCTCTGGCACCCGGGACCCAGGCCTTCGCTCTGGCCACTGCCTTCCATCTTGGCTCCGGCTGGAGCGCCACTCCTGTAGCTCCCTCTGCCCCCCACTCTCCCCCTCATAGCAGGGGTCCCAACCCGCCCGTCTGCTCCACGCCTTCATATGCAAATTAACCTACCCTCTTTGTTGGGTTAATTTGCACACTCACTCCTGGTTGGCTGGTGGGCGTCCCAGAGGTACAGTCAATTTGCATATTTCTCTTTTATTAGTGTAGATGTGTCCCAGGGGAACTGCCATGTCAGAGGGTACACATGTTAACATTTTGATTGTCACACAAAAAGTCTGTGACTCTTCCTCGTCCCCCTGAGTGTGTGGCGGGAAGGGATTCTCGTTCAGGGTCACTGGCCTTTTCTTGATTTGAGTGAGGTTGAACACATAGGTTCATAAGTGTGATTAGCCATTTGCATTTTCCACAATTTGTCCACTTACATGCTTATAAGGTGTTCAACTTCTTTTATGGATCCAATGGAATTCTTCATATTTTAGGACATTAATCCTTGATGTATCTCAAAGTTTATCTCCTAACATGAATTTGGACTTAAAAAAACCCCACACCTGTTTAATTATTTTTTCTTGTAATCCCCCCAAAATAATTTTGGTGGCCACAGTGCCAGTCTTCTCCTCTGAGCCTCTGGAATGTTGTCATCATTAGCATAGCCTTCCCATCCTACGATCCAAAAAAGTTCACATCCATTTCCCCCGAGACGGGGATGGTTTTGGTTTTTAAGTGAGATCTTCGGCGCACCTGCGCTTTGTGCTGGGGTGAGGTGTGAGACAGAGCTCTCACCCGTGTGCAAATGCGTAGATGTTTCCTCCAAATCATGTATCGGAGAGCCTCACCTCCCCCGCTTCCCGGGAACGCCATCATTACCGTTCGCTGCATTTCCACACACACACACACACACACACACACACACACACACACACGTGTCTGGTCCCACCTTCCCCGCTCTCCCGTGAGCGGCTCTCCAGGCCGCAGCGTGCTGCGCAGCTCTCACTACATCACGGTTTACCGAGCGCTTCACATCCTCGACGCCATCCGAGCAGAAGGCGGCGGCTGCCCATGCTCTCTCCGACCTCTGTGCGCCTCCTGCGATCCGAGTTCTAAGCCTCCCGCTTCCCTGAAACAATGCGTCGGCGTTCTCATGGGAATCACCGTGACTTTAAATCATAATTAAGGGGGAACTGGTGTTTTTACCAGGCCTCGGTTTCCTGCCTGTTTGCCTCTTAAGTCTTCTCCACGCCTCTGCCAAGTGCTAGTCTCTCTCTTCATTTAAGTGGATCCCTCGCTGCTTTGTAGTCTCGGTTGCTATTATAAATGGGGTTCTTTTTCACGACACCATCTAGTTAACCGTCGGTGGTACGCAGGAGAGCGACGGACTGCATTGACACCCGGCTACCCTGCAGCGTTCTGTTGTCACGCTTTTCTAACCGGCTGTGTCAGCGTCGGCACCGCCCTGGGAAGGACCAGAGAGGGACTGTTTGTGGCTCTGCAGGCCCCGGGGTCCCTGCGGCAACCACTCGGCTCCCCACTGGGCTGGGAGAGCTTCCTCCCCGCACACAGGGGAGGAGAAGGCGGGTGCTCGCCGAGGCGGCCCTGTCCCAAAGCCAGCTGCCGGCTGGGCGTGACGCGGGCACGGGGCAGGGGCTGCGGACCGTGTTCCAAAGCTGCAGATCCGGACCAAGTACACGTGTTCCCTCGTCCCCGAAGGAGTGGGCTTCGGAGTGCGGGGAGTGGTACCAGGGCCTCGGGGGAGAGACCAGCGGGGTGGGTGGGGGCCCCGGAAGCTCCTTGCTCGGGCACAGAAGGCTCAGCTCCCAGGGATGGGGTACAGGGCATAATGCTGTTTCCTTTCGCACCCGGTTTCCAGGATTTCTGGCTCAGTCCCGGGCAGGGAGAGGTCCAAGGCAGAACCTGCAGGATGCCAGCGTGTGGACATGGCTGTATGGCGCCCCCCTCTCCCCCGCCGCCCTCCCCGACTGCTGGGAGCAGAGGGCGAGGCCCCCAGGCACCCCTTTATGATGATAGATAAAGAGCCGTGTTTTGTTTACTGATTCCGAGACCAGGGCGCCATTCAGATGGGATTGTTTGGCTTTTCTACCCAAGTGTTTAAACGTCGTTTTCGGGGTGTGGAGGGAGGACCCGTGGCCTGGAGAGGGAGCCGGGACCCCACGGAACCTGAAGTGCCTGAGCCCGGCACCGGGGAGCCCAGGCCCAGGCAGGAGGAACCCCGTCTCCGTCCAGACCCTCTGCTCTCGGGAACCTGTCTCCTCACAGTTAGAGTTACTTGGACAAGATGTGGCCCCGAAGCAACATTTCTTCCGGCCTCGGCCCCTCACACGGAGCTGCAGCTGGAGAGAGGGGGCAGGGGGAGGGGAGTGGGGCTGGAGAGAGGGGGCAGGGGGAGGGGAGTGGGGCTGGAGAGAGGGGGCAGGGGGAGGGGAGCTGCAGCTGGAGAGAGGGGGCAGGGGGAGGGGAGCTGCAGCTGGAGAGAGGGGGCAGGGGGAGGGGAATGGGGCTGGAGAGAGGGGGCAGGGGAAGGGGAGCTGCAGCTGGAGAGAGGGGGCAAGGGGAGGGGAGCTGCAGCTGGAGAGAGGGGGCAAGGGGAGGGGAGCTGCAGCTGGAGAGAGGGGGCAGGGGGAGGGGAGCTGCAGCTGGAGAGAGGGGGCAGGGGGAGGGGAGCTGCAGCTGGAGAGAGGGGGCAGGGGGAGGGGAGCTGCAGCTGGAGAGAGGGGGCAAGGGGAGGGGAGTGGGGCTGGTGCGTTTGCCTTGAGGTTGGGATCTTTGTTTTTTAGAATAAAGTTTTATTGATTTCAGAGAGGAAGGGGGAGGGAGAGAGAGAGAGAGAAACATCAATGATGAGAGAGAATCATGGATTGGCTGCCTCCTGCACGCCCCCTATTGGGGATGGAGCCCATAACCCGGGCCTGTGCCCTTGGCGGGAATCGAACCCGGCCGGCGCTCTGTCCACTGAGCCACACCAGCCAGGGCTCCTTCGGCACTTTGGTGGGTCAGTAGTGAAGTGTCTGAAATGAGGCACGCTACGGAAGAGTTCCCCCCACAGGAGTCCCTGGTGGGGTGGGGAAGGGGGAGCCGTCCAGAAGTGCGGGGGAGGTGGTGACAGGGCCTCAGCGAGTCTGCGCACCTGCACACAGGGCCGAGGGCATTAGTCACCCGGAGCAGCATGGGGGGATCTCAACGACACCCCCCTCGCTTGGGGGTCTCAGGAAGCAGACCGGTGGCCACGGCACCCCTTGGGGCTCGGCGGAGCCGGAGCCACTCGGAGGGAATCTGGGAAGGAGAGCATTCAGGAGGGGTGAACGGCGTGAAATGACCGTAGAATCCAAGCGCTTGTGTCAGAGGGCACCGCCCACAGCACGGCGCCCAGAGGGACCCCAGCTGAGGGACGCGGTCCTGATCCCACTCCCACACGGGACCTCCGGGCAGGCAGCTGCGACCAGGCCGCTGGGGTGCGGGCGGCGATAGGGAGGGAGGGTGGGTTGGGAACTTCCTACTTTCTGCCCCATTTTGCAGTGTCCCAACCCGACAGCGCTCTGAAAATAAAGTTTATTAATGAACTTTAAGAAGTCATCAGGAAAGAACACCTACAGGAGGTCAGACAGGATCAATAACGAGGATGGACGTGGTTAGCCAAGAATGCAGGGTTATTCGTACAGGGAACTAGAGAACATGGACAACAATGGACGGCGTACACCTGGCTGCTAAGCACTCGTCGCACAGCCCACGAGTCCTGCTCGCACGTGAAAACGTGGCCCCGGAGGCGGGCGTCGCCCTGGTACGGAGGCCGCCCTCCCCTCTCCCCGCGCGCAGGCTGAAAGCGTACGGGCCTGCGCGGCGGCGGCTGCTGGTTTCGGAAGGAAGTTCCTGCCCTGGCCCAGCGACTCCGTTGTCACCTCTAACCCGAGGGTCCCCGTTTGTGGGAGATTCTATTACACAGCGAGATTATTTCGTAGCCAAATTAGGTGGAAAGGCTTTCTATAAAAAAAAGTAAATGCATGTAAAGGTACCGCCAGGCGATGGGGGCGGGGGGGGGGGGGGGTGGGGGAGGTCAGAGGCCTTCAGAGCGGACAGCCCGGTTCGCTGTGCCTGCCCCAGCGGGGCGAGAAGCCACGCGCACTGCTCGTGTTCATCCCAGACGGTGTGTGGACAGGATGTCCGTGTTCCTGAAGCACGGACCCTCGTTTCGATAAAAGCCATCCAGCGGCTCGGGCGGTCCTCCTGCCGCCTGCCCCCTGCAGGTCGGTTTCCTCTCGCCCCAGACGGGAAGATGTGGTGGCCGAGGGCGGCTGCCTCCCGCACGCCCCTCCTGCACGCCGCCGGCGGCCACACGGCGGCAGGAGGGCCCGCTACCCCTCGGGAGAGACAGCGACTTGTTCCACTTCTTCTGCATTCATGGTGAGTCTCCCATGGGCCCTGACCCGGGATCACACCCGAAACCCTGGTGTGGAGGGACGGCACTCCCACCCATGAGCCGCGGCCAGGGCTCCGGGGCTCCGCCTGGGCCGGGCGGTGAGAACGCGTGTTGTCTAACAGGCCTGGCAGCCCGGCCGGCGCTCCATTCCCCGTCAGGGCACACGCCGGGCTGCGGGCGCCATCCCCACTGTGGGGCGTGCAGGAGGCAGCCGGTCCATGGTTCTCCCTCATCATGGATGTTTCTCTCTCTCTCTCTCCCCCTCCCCCTTCCTCTCTGACATCAATAACAATTTATTTTAAAAAAACATGCCTTACAAAGTTCAGTGCTACATAAGAGGCTAATAGTCCTCAAAAAAGTTACAAAAATAGACATCCATGGAAAGTCCTGTGTGCGTGTGTCTGAGTACAGAGGTGTATGCCCCCCCTGCAGGCGTGCGGGGGTGGGGAGGCTTCCTGACGGGTTGGGTTGGCAGCCCCCGGCGAGGGAACACATGGAGAATCACTTCCGGAAAAACGCAGCCTTAATTGAGCGAACCCGGCCGCTAGGGTGCACGCAGGAGGGTGGAAACCCCGAGGAGCGAGCGCTCGAGCCTCTGCGGGTTGGTTACGTTACAGAGTAAACTCTGCCCGTGACAAAAACACGGGGAGCTCACGGCTGCACGTGACGGCCGCCGCCCCTCCCCCAGTCACCGTGACCTTGGACTATGACTGTGGCTGCCGGGGGGAGTGAAGTCCCACTGAGTCACTCCCGTTCTGAGGCGAATGGACCACCAAGGTGGCTCCGTGGCAATGGCTTCACACGCAGATCTTAGCAATGCGGTGCGGCCGTCTCCCCGTCACTCTCTGATTTCTGGGGGGACGCCTCCTCCCCAGTGGGGAGCCCGGGGCGATGCCGGGGACTCCCAGGCTTAAAGGGGCAGCGGGGGGGGGGGGGAGGGCCTGGCTCAGCGGGCCCGCTGGCAGGTGCAGGTGGGGCTCCCTCTGCCCGGAGCACACTCTCCACCTGGTGCCTCCCTCGGGCCTCCGCCCGCTCACCTTCAGCCTCCGGCCTCCTGGGGGCACCCCCCCCCCCAGTGCCGCGTCTCGCCTAGCGTTTGCCCCCTTGCTCTGAGTCGGTGTCTGTGGGACCATTTCCTTTGCTCGGTTGTGAATTTCTTGGAACCAGGGATTCTGTTTATGGCTTTTTGCACCGTCAGCACCTTTGCTGGGCTGGCCGAGGCCTCAGTGATGGCACTAACTTGAATGGAGCTTCTATTTCCATGGAAACAAATGTTTTTGGTAACAAAACGGCGGGGCCCTGACCCACCTGAGAGTCACTGAATCTTTCAAAAGCGAGAGGACAGCTTTGCACGTGTGTGTGTGTGTGTGTGTGAGTGTGTGTGTGTGTGTGTGTGTGAGTGTGTGTGAGTGCATGTGTGTGTGAGTGTGTGTGTATGTGTGTATATGTGTGTGTGTGTGTGAGTGTGTATGTGTGTGTGAGTGTGTGTGTGTGTGTGTGAGTGTGAGAGTGTGAGTGTGTGTGTGTGTGAGTGTGTATGTGTGTGTGAGTGTGTGTATGTGTGTGAGTGTGTGTGTGTGAGTGTGTGTGTGTGTGTGAGTGTGTGTGTGTGTGTGTGTGAGTGTGTGTGTGTGTGAGTGTGTGTGTGAGTGTGTGTGTGTGTGTGTGAGTGTGTGTGTGAGTGTGTGAGTGTGTGTGTGTGTGTGAGTGTGTGTGTGTGTGAGTGTGTGTGTGTGTGTGTGGCTGAGCACAGCCCGGGGCCAGGGAGGCGGGGATGCTTCTCCCGGGCTGGGTGGGCGGTGGGTGTGGCTACGAGTGTGCACCGCACTGGGGGGCCCACCTCGAACAGTCGGGGTGCAGGGGCGCCCCACCTAGCTGGGCCCTCCGTTGACAGAGACTTTCTTTTAAGAAGGGAAAACATTTCTCCTCCTCGTCCACCTCAAACGCACGCCTTCACATTTACCACCTGAATCCCCCCTCCACCCCACGTCCCTCCCAGCCGGGCGGCGGCAGTGCGAGCTGTGAGGGGGCTGCGTCCTCTGTTCACGGGGGGCGGGGCTTCCCCAGACAGGAGAGCAAAGTACCTTCGAGTACAAGGAGAGGGGAAGGAAGGAGGAAGGGTTTTCTGTGGGAGCCTGAGCGGATCTTTTTTGGGGAGACTCAGCGAGTCTCCAGCCCAGCTTCCTCTCCGCAGCCTCCGGACCTGCGCTCTCCCCGACCCCCCAAGGCCGGCCGGACTTCCTCTGGGCCTGGGACCCGGGGGACACGCACTTGTCCGAAGGGAATGTTTGCCTCTTCGTTAAAGGCTTCTGGTCCGAAGGCTGCCGACGCGACGGGGAGCCAGTCTGGCCTGCTGGCTGTGCCGTCTCCCCTCGCTGACGGGGAACCGTCCCGGGTTCCGGCAGGAATGGAATGGAAAACGAACGAGGAAGTCTTAAGGCTTGTCACGGGAAGACACCGGTCAAGGGATGGAGAGGGAGGACCGCGGACACTCGGACAGAAAAGCGAGTCCGAGGAGGAATCTGCCTCGGGTTCTTCCTGCCCAGGAAGGGCTCAAAGTGGCTCATCTCTCGTACCTGCCACGCCGGGTCGCCGGGACGCCGGACCGAGTACCGTCAGCTGCTGGGGTCAGGGAGGGCGCATGTGACCCTGGGGCGGGGGAGGGCCCGGGGCAGAGCCGATGGTCCATGGTCCGTGTCAGCTGCCGGCTGGCCTTGCTCGTGGCCCCAGGGGGGCCCCATCTACTAGGGCAGCGCGAGCTACGGACGATCAGGCCTCCTCCTCATCAGAGAAGCCCATTCGGAACCGAACCAGTACCGACCATGGAAACGGCCCGGGTCCCCGAGCGGTACCCGCCTCACGTGGGGCAGCTCTCTTCTTTCCGAAGAGGCCTCACTGCCAGGCGCGCGTCGGCCCCGGGACAACGCTCCTTCCTGGGTGCCTATAGCGGAGCCTCAGGGTGTGAGGACGGAGGACGCCCCGCAACTTGCCAGCGCACATCGGAGCAGGGGCGCTGCCTGGCCGAGGGGGGGCCGATCAGACGATCTGAGAAGATCCTTGGACCCGGCCAAACCAGTCCGGGCGGGGGCAGGAGTGGTGGGGCGCTGCGTGGCCGGTCCCGGGGGCGGCAGGCTGGCCTTGCGGCTGTGGCCCCCTCCTCGGTCACGCGCCGATGGACTCGCTGCTCGGCAGCCCCACCCGCAGGGCATCTGCGTGCTGGGCCGGGGGCCCCGGGAAGAGGCCGTTGGCCTTGGCCTCCTTGGGCAGGAAGTCCTGCTGGTAGTCGGGGTTGTCCAGGCTGATTTGGTGGCTGCCGTTCTGCGCCCAGCGGGCAGGGCCGTCGGGGGCCCCGTGGACGCCGGAGGGGCGGGCGGTGTTGAGATACTCGGGGTTGCCCACGGCGCTGCTGGGCGGGTTCTGGTAGTGCGGGTCCCGGCCGGGAGCGGGGGTCAGGGGCTGGTTGTGGTAGACGGGGTTCTGCACCGAGCCCGCCGGCCTCTTGGGGACCGACTGGTTCATGTATTCTGAACGGGAAGAAAGCAGAGGCCGTCAGCAGCCCGTGCGGGCGGGCGGGCGGGCGGGCGGGCGGGCTCCCTGGCCTCCTCTGACCCCGTGAGCATCCCCAGGGGGCGGGTGACGGGGCAGGTGACGGGGCGGGGGGGTGACGGGGCGGTCTTCCTGCCGCTCCAACAGGCTGTGCCCGTTCTGTGCCCCTAGAGCAGCGGGCACCCCTGCCTCCCGCCCCTGAGAGCTCCCGGAGGACACCTGCCTCCGGGGGGTGCAGGCAGGTGGGGGTGTCTGGGGATAAAGCTTAGATCAGAAAAGTACATGTTCACAGGCTGAGCATGGAGCCAGGAGAGAAAAAGGGGATTGAATCTGTCACCCTCCCCCCCCCCCCGCCGCACACACACATGCACACACATGCAATGCTCACACTCTCTCTTACACACTTTCACACACACAATGCTCATACATACACTCACATACATACACATTCACTCACACACATAATGCTCACACTTACACATGCATACACTCACACACAATGCTCACACACACTCACATACATACACACTCACACATACAATGCTCACACTCTTACACATGCACATATGCACACACACTTACATACACACTCACACACAATGCTCACACACATTCACATATATAAACACTCACACATACAATGCTCACACTCTTACACATGCACACACACATACACACACACACAATGGTCTCTCTTACACACCTTCACACACACAATGCTCACACTCACACACATCCCCTCACAAACTCACACACTCTCTCACATATACACACACAAACACACTCACACTCTCACATATATTCACTCTCTCACATACTCACTCACACACACTCACACTCACATACACACATCCTCGCACTCTCGCACACACGTATGTGTGAGCTGTTAGCTCCACAGCCTGGAACACCTGCAGATTCATTCTAAACACTGAGCTCCGACACCCCCTGCCCACGCCCCGGGCTCGGGGGAGACGGCGGGCCACGCTGGGTCTGGCTGTGCGCATCTGCCTCTCATTCCCCCGCTATGCCTGCCCATTTGCCCCCGTGTCTGCCCCTGGGTCCGCCCGAAGGAAGCCCCGGCCGGGGCTGGGGCTGGGGCTGCCGAGCGTGCGTGCCCAGGACGGCCACTCACCTGGCGCAGGCAGGAAGGCGTCGCTGAGGTTGTCCTCGGTCAGGGCGCCGGTGGGGTCCGAGCTGTACCGCTGCAGGAAGCTGTCTTCCTTGAGGGGGCAGCTCTGCGGGGGGAGGGGGAGGAGGCGGGGTCACGGGAGCCATGCAGACCTCTGGGCAGCCCGAGAGTCTGCATTCCTAACACGCTCCAGGGTCCCCACGCTGCTGGCCCAGACCCGGGCGGGCGGCAGGCCCGGCACCGCCGTCCAGCAAGCAACCCACCCAGCGGGCCGTCCGCAAGGGCAGCCACGGCCTCTGACCTGCGCTCCTCCATGCGCGGCCTCTAGCCACGTGTGTGAGCAACTGAGCCTTAAACTGCATTTGGTCTTAATGGACATTTACATGTAAGCAGTCACACGGGGCTAGTGGCTCCCCATTGGCAAGTGGGGTCCAGATCCAGGCTGCATGCCACCGAGCCTCGGCACCCCCAGGGGGCTGGGTGCTCCCCGAGGGATCCGCTTCCTCGGTCCGGGCAGGGCCCCCGCTTTGCGTCTGTCACCAGCTGCCCGGTGATGCTGAGGCTGCTGGTCTGGCAGCCACGACGGAACAGCACTGCAGTGACAGCTCACGCGGGCGTCGGGGCAGGGGGCAGGGGCCGAGCGGAGAAGCGTGGGGCAGGAGGACCAGGGATGTCCGGGTTAACCTGGGCATTTCCCGGGTTTCCTAGCGCAGTGCCCAGGGTGCCACTGAGCCCCGTTCACTAGGGCGCCATACGTACCCCGTTTCTATCGATGCAAGTCACGGCGGAGTTGTTGCTGGTGGCACTCTGGAAGAGAATGGAGGAGTTTATGGGACGCTCGTACGTTCTCCCCCACCTCCCCGAATGCACCCGGTGCGCCCTCTCCTCTTGACCCCTGAGCTGCAGGAACACGAGGCCTGCTTCTGGCTTAGTTCTGTTCCCCAGCGAACCTGAGAAAACTACCATCCCGGGGTCCCGACGCCATCAAAAGCGTGAACACGCTGAACTCATTCTCTCTGACTTGGGCTGTGTCCCTTGGCTAAATGCACTTCTTCGTCTCTCGGTGAGTTCCACCAGATGGGCATCCAGCCACTCCGCCCGGGAGAGAGCGCGAGGAGCGGCGGCTCTTACCAGGGAGCTGAGCAGGGGCGTGCGGGAGGTGGCGGGGCTGTGGAAGAAGCCCTGCTGGGGGATCAGGTACTCGTCCGCGTCCACCACGTCCTCCATGTCCTCTTCGTCCATCAGCGCGCGGTAGAAGTTGGAGTCCGTGGGGCTGGGCAAGTTCATCCTCTCGTCGCCCTGGGGAGGGGGGAGGGGGGGGCAGGCGGATTGGAGGCCGTGAGGAAGGCCCAGGGGGAGAGCATCCCTTTGTTGGCTCCCGGGGTCTAGGAGTCCATTGCTGGCAGGCAATGTGCTTGCCGGGTGAGTCACAGTAAAATCGCCCTGGTTCTCTTCCATGGGGCGGCTTTCTCCCTCCCCAGGCCGGGAATTAAAACATCAGTGGTGGCTCAGTGGTTGAGCATCGACCTGTGAACCAGGTCACAGTTCAATTCCCAGTCAGGGCGCATGCCTGGGTTGCGGGCTCGATCCCCAGTGAGGAGCGTGCAGGAGGCAGCCGATCAATGATTCTCTCTCATTATTGATGTTCCTATCTCTCTCTCTCCCTTCGTCTCTGAAATCACTAAAAGAGAAACATGCAAATTGACCATCACTTCACAACATCCACCAGCCAATTAGGACCGAGTAGGCAAATTAACCTGACAAAGATGGGGGCAAGCCCCGCCCCCCGGCCGCTCTGGGCCTCTGGGCAGCACGCATGCAGGCACAGAGTGGCTGGGCGGGGCGGGACACATGCTATGAGGGGGAGGGTGGGGGGCGGAGGGAGGTACAGGAGCGGCGCTCTGGCTGCCAGCAGCCAGCCCTGCCCCCTGCCACCACCTACCCCCAGTTCCCCATTCACCATCGAAACCTGGGCCCGAGAGGTTGGCCGTTTCGCCCGCTCGCCGGCCTGGGGGACGGGGCTGGCACAGGGCGGAGCCTCGGACACGGATGCGCGTTATAGGGACTGAGGTCCGGTACCTGGATGACGAGGTAGCGCTGGGGGTCTCGGGCCATTTTGGAGAATTCGTTGATCAACTCGCGGAACTTGGGGCGACTGTCCGCATCTATCATCCAGCCTGGAGGAGGGAGGAGGGAACGGGGCCCAGTGAGAGCCCCAACAACAACCCCCAGGACGGCATCGCTCAGGGGAAGGTTTAGGGGAGCCCTCCCGACAAGGAAGTGCTGCGGAAACCTACTCCCGTGATGGACCTTCCCGTCTTGGCAAACCGGTGCTGACGCGGTCCAAGTCAGACACGTGTGTGCATTGTGTCCTCAGACATGTATGTATAGTGTGTCCCCGGTAACAGACACGTATGAATCGGAGCGACGTGACATCTCTGATGGGCCCACCTGCTCCTTCGAGGCCAGCCCTGCGGCGTGACCCTGGGGGGACCCTGGGAGCCGCTCTGACTGTGGGCGCCCCGTGGCCCAGCCCCCGGGTCCTCACTCCACGTGCCCCTCGCCTACAGCCACTCGGCAGTCTTGCCAACTGGAAAGCAGAGCCCGTGCAGGGGAACCTGGGGGCTTTCTGTAAGAACCCGGGGGTCTGGGAAGTCTCATGTGCCCGTGGGCGGGGCGGGGGCAGAGGACACCCGTTCCCCGTTCCCAGGCCGGTGGCCTTGCTTCTAGGACCCTGGCCGATCCGGGTCGACGAGCTGCAGGAGCAGCCGGGACTGGCCGCCCTCCTGCCTCCGGGCCGCACATTTACTTCCTGCCAGCGGGACGTCAGGCTATTTTTAGGCCAGACTGCCGGTGACCTCAGATCCCAGCTTCCTCGGCCCCCAAACAAGGAGGTTAAAAATAGATGACCCCGCGGCTGGAGTTCAAGAGGCATCAATGTTTACATCGATGCTGCTCCCTGGCCCCCGCCCCCCCCCCCCCGCCGTTTCTTTCTGGGTAAATGCTCAGCACTCGGCCACGTCGCCCTCGGGGCCGCTGAGCCTGGGATTCTGCAGCCGTAACAGTGGGAACCGGGCACTCACACCACCCTGGCCCGGGCTCAGGTGTTTACTTGCCACCTGGCCGTCAGACCGCACGTAAATCCACGCCTGGGAAGATCGGAATCCGGGCAGGCATGCTGACTCTACCAGCCTCGTGCGGTTCTCGTGACCGGTCACTCACTCCCAAACGGGGCGGGCCTGTCCCTGGAGCCACTCAGGACAGGGGGCGTGGGTGTCGTGGCTCACGGGCGACTTTGGTTTTGTTTATTTGCTCGCGGCCATGGGCAGAAGCCGGGCCCCAGGGCTCGGTGAGTCAGGCTCGGCTTCCGGAGGAATGTCCGAGGGGCTGACTGACGGGTGTCCCTGGACTTGACTGCCCACTGCCAAGACCGGGGCGGCATGTCTCTGGGGAGCTGAGGGCTCCGCTGTTTGGCTACGGCAGCAACGCCCTCCCAGGAGCAGCTGTGCGAGGGCGGGCCCCGGCGGTCACTCACACTTGACCATGATCATGTAGACGTCGATGGTGCATATGGGCGGCTGCGGGAGGCGCTCCCCTTTCTCCAGGATGGTCGAGATCTCACTGGCCGGGATCCCGTCGTAGGGCTTGGACCCAAAGGTCATCAACTCCCACACGGTGACCCCTGCGAGGACGAAGTTGCCGCTTTATGAGTCAGTGACCCCAACGCCTTGTCCTTGGTCATCACTATCGATACCGTTTCTTATGCTTCGAAACCTGTGTGTCTGTGGTCCTGGGCACTGGACTCGTGCTGGGAGCCTCAGTGTACCACTCTGTAAAGTGGGGTGATGACAGTGTCTGTCTAGGCCAGGGGTCCTCAAACTTTTTAAACAGGGGGCCAGTTCACTGTCCCTCAGACCGTTGGAGGGCCGGACTATAGTTTAAAAAAAAACTATGAACAAATTCCTATGCACACGGCACATATCTTATTTTGAAGTAAAAAAACAAAACAGCAAAAACACCCGCATGTGGCCCGCGGGCGGCAGTGTGAGGACACCTGGTCTAGGATGTTACGAGGGGCCAATAACATAACATAACTGAAATGTTCAGACAGCGCCAGGCAAAGAGCAAGCGACCAATAAATGTTAAACTTTAGTGACAACTGCCGAGACCCCCGGCCACGTGAGTAAATGTCAGTCTGTTCTCGGGCAGGAGGGGCCGTGCAGACGGCGCCCCGAGCAGCTTGGAGGAGGACATATGGGCTTGCGACAAGGTTACACGCTGGGAGTTTTAATAAAAGAAAAACTAGAGGGTAAGAGGTCAACCAAAGGACTTGTAAGCATGCATATTAGCATAACCGATGGAGACACTGGGTGGTGGGGCTTGACCTGGGGGGCGGGAGTGGCAGGGGGGTCAATCGGGGGAAAAAGGAGACATATGTAATACTTTAAATAATAAAAAGAATATAATATATATATATATATATACACACACACACACACCATATTTTTAGGCGTATAAGATGACTTTTTAACCCAAGAAAATCTTCTCAAAAGTTGGGGGTCGTCTTATATGCCGGAAAATATGGTATATCTTATATAATAAAGAGTTAATATGCAAATTGACTCTCACGCCCTCGCACAAGATGGCCGCCCCCATGTGGTCAAAGATGGCTGCCACAAGATGGCCGGCAGGGGAGGGTAGTTGTGGGCGACAGGCCAGCAGGGGAGGGCAGTTTGGGGGGGACCAGGCCAGCAGGGGAGGGCAGTTGGGGGGGACCAGGCCTGCAGGGAGGGTAGTTGGGGACAACCGGGCCAGCAGGGGAGCAGTTAGGCATCGATCAGGTTGGCAGGGGAGTGGTTAGGGGTGATCAGGCAGGCAGGCAGGCAGCTGAGCGGTTGGGAGCCAGCAGTCCCGGATTGTGAAAGGGATCCCAGATTGGAGAGGGTGCAGGCTGGGTTGAGGGACACCCCCCCACCCAGTGCATGAATTTCATGCACTGGGCCTCTAGTCCTTGCCTGCACAGTGAGCTGCCCGCTGCTTCCACAGCTGGGGACAGGTGACAAGTCACAAGTCCTGCCCCCCCCAGTAGTGTGTAGCCCTTCAGCAGCTAGCTGGGTGGCAGGGGAGGCGGGGGGGGGGTGGGGTCACTGCGGTGAGCGCCGCAGCACAGCCCTCTGGGAAAATGCCTGAGTGACACTCTGCTCAGGCAGCCCTTGGTGCAAAGGCAAGGCGGCCAGAAGGTGGAAGGCGAGATAGGACTGCTGGGGGGGGGGGGGGGAGCAAGCCTGGGGTCCTGATGACTCTGGAAGCAAAAGCGAGCCCCCTCTTCTTACTGCCTCCCAAAGACACCTCCTCACGGTGCCTGTCTGCCGAGCCACGCTCCCCGAGACCACGCCCCCGAGACCACGCTCGCCACCATTCCCTCCCCAGCCCCAGCCCCTGGGTGAGTCCCTCACCAAACCTCCTTTCTCTACGGAAACTCTGCCCCGGGGAAACCTCACTTTCGACCTCCCTTCAGTTCACTTCAAATGCACGCAAGAGGTCGAGTTCAGTCTGATTTTGCAGATGCAGGCATTTCCCAAGTTCAAGTTCTCCCCCCCCCCGCCCCTCCGCCTGTTACCCCCTGGACAAGCTCCCTGGCAGCGGTGGCATTCAGTGTGGGTGTGGACTCCACTGCCCGCGTCACACTTTCTTAGTGTCACTGACAGCAGGGGCGGCGGGACTGCGTCAGCCCCTGTCCCGGGAGGAAATGCCCGGATGGTGAGCACACAATGCGGCTCAGGAGCGACCGGAGCGGCTCAGCCCGGGACAAGGTCGCCGACGGCCTCGGGATTCCGGCCGGACTCACCGTAGCTCCAGACGTCGCTCTGGTGGGTGTAAATCCGGTGCAAGATGGATTCCAGGGCCATCCACTTGATGGGCACCTGCGGACACCAGAGATAGGGCGATGAGACAACCCCGGCCTCCCCCGCTGAAGCCAGGCCGTCACGCCGGGACGGGTGACGGGGGAGGAGCGTGGGGAGGCCAGCCCCCATCCCGCCCCACCCCCAGGCCCACGGCTCTGCCAGAAGGAGGGGCAGGTTGCCCATCGGCTAGAGGAGGGCTGCTCTGGGTCTGGGCCCCGTGGTCCTATCCACCCCGTGCCGATGGGGTTTGCTGGGGCCATGCAGGCCGGAGAGAGACGTACGAGGGTCCCGCTGACCCAGAGCATTCTGAAGGCCTCCCTGCTGGGGAGAGCCTCCTGGGGAGCCCCCCAACCTGTCAGAGGAGGGCGCCCAGCGTGTGTCAGAGAGACCTTGGGGCTCTGACATGTTCTCACAGCCGCATGCCACCAGCCCAGCGGTGACCCTGCCCAGCTGCCTGCTGAGGGAGCTCTCTCCTGCAGGGGCCGGGACCTGACCTCGGCGGACCCGGACTCACGTGACTGCTTTCCGTTCTCCACCAGAAACATCCTTGCTCACCCCCCCCCAGCAAATCCTGCCCCCGAGACCCCGGCTGGCACGGGCAGAAGACCCCAGCCAGACCCAGGTGTCGGCGGCAGCCGCTGTCCGTCCCCCCGCACGGCCCGAGAACGCCCCACGTCCGACAGTCAGTGGACGGAGGGCCGTGGCCGCGGCCCCCAGCGGCTCCGCACCTTGCCGCCCTCCGCGTGGTACTCCTTCTCCTCGGCGCCCAGCAGCTTGGCCAGCCCGAAGTCCGTGATCTTGACGTGCTGCGGCGTCTTCACCAGCACGTTCCTGGCGGCCAGGTCCCGGTGCACCAGGCGCCGCTCCTCCAGGTAGTTCATGCCCTGAGACAGGCACGCGGTGAGTGACGCGGGGGACTCAGTGACCCCTCCCCGCCCGGCTGGCGTCTCATTCCCACGCGGACCACGTGGAGGACAGCCCCGAGCAGGAGCTGGCCAGCTGGCCCAGACCTGGCTGCTGGGCAGGGGGCCGGCCAGCAGGATGCGCTCCCAGCGCCGGGCACCTCCCAGACTCACCGCCAACGCAGATCTGTCCATCTGCCCCCCTCTCCGTCATTTCATGTATTTTTTTTTACAGAATAGCTTATTTAGTTATTTGTTGAGAGAGAGGAAGGGAGGAGAGAGAAACATGGATGTGAGAGCCCAACATGGATGGGCCATCTCCTGCACGCCCCCTACTGGGGACCAAGCCCACAATACAGGCCTGTGCCCTGACCGGGAATCGAACCCCAAACCTCCTGGTGCACCGGGCGACGCCCAACCAACTGAGCCACCAGCCAGGGCTCTCTCACGTGTGTTTTTTTTCTCAAATATATTTTACTGATTTTTTTACAGAAAGGAAGGGAGAGGGATAGAGAGTTAGAAACATCGATGAGAAAGAAACATCGATCAGCTGCCTCTTGCACACCCCCCTACTGGGGATGTGCCCGCAACCAAGGTACATGCCCTTGACTGGAATCGAACCCGGGACCCTTCAGTCTGCAGGCTGACGCTCCATCCACTGAGCCAAACCGGTCAGGGCTCTCACGTGCTTTACATGAAAACCACGTGGCTATTGAATTTGCTTCTACAAGCTCTCCCTGCCCCAGTCCCCCGCGCCCCCCCCCCCGCCCCCACCGCCTCTGGAACCCTGTGGTGGTCAAATCCCTGTTGTAAGAGAGTAAGAAACAGCTGAGGAACACCTGGTCCCTGTCACTGTGAAACCCAGTACATGAACTGAGCTCGGCCGCCCCGCTCCGCCCCGCCCCACTCCGCGGCCTTTAAAGGGGGTGAGCTGAGCTGTGTTCTCGGGAGCGGGAGCCGGCCGGGGGAGGGAGGGAAGGGCGGCTCCCCTGTTCCGGAGCCCGCGGCTCTTCGGCGGAGGAGTCTGACTCCCAGATAATTCTGGGACCAGGAGATTAGACCCGTTTGAACTTCGATCACACGCTACCCCTCGGTCTGGGCCCCACACTCTGAGGCTCGGGGGAGGCCACTCCGAGCCCAGCAGGGCTACGGTTTAACCAGCCACCCACAACGATAAGAGCCGCGGCCTGGCTGGCGAGCTCAGAACTGCGTGGAGACGCCCGCCCGGAGGGACCTCAGGGCCGCGGGGCCTCTGGGGACCTCGCTTCCTGCCTCGGGAGCCTCGCCTCCGTGCCGTCAGCGTGTTTGTTTTGTGAATGACTGCCGGCCGGCTGGGCTGCGCTCTGCCATACGGAGGTTCCAGGGGCTCTGCCGGGCGGCCGAGACCTCACACAGGAGGGGCCCTGGGCCAGGGCCCGCGAGGGGAAGGTTTTCCTGGCGGGGTGGCTGCGGGGGACATTTACAGGCTGCGTTCCCACGGCTGCCGCCTCCCACAGCCCCGGGGAGGGGCCCAGAGGGAGATGCCCCCCACGTGGAAATCCGGGCACGCACTGACGTGTGGACACGGATGTGGCGGGAGGAGGACGTGGACGGCTCAGCAGATCCTCTGGGGGAGCGGGGCCCATCGTGCGGCCTCCCCCCACCGCTGACCCGGCCCTGGAGGAGGCGGGACGCTGTAGGACGTCTGACTCCAGAGTGAGGTCGTGTGGCACTGCCATCGACGGTGGGGACACGGACGCTTGCTCGCTGGCCTGTGGGCTCTGCCCTGAGCCGAGGGGCCCGTGCGGGCGACAAGCACGGGTCTGGGAGCAAGGCCGCCTGGCGTCCCATCCCCAGTTTGCTTCTTGCTAGCTTGAGCCTTGGCAAGTTCAACACCCCCTGCCTCAGTTTCCCCACAGTGAAGGGCGCATGGCAAATGAATCCTTTGAACTAAGTTACTTTTTGGAAGCTGGTGCTCAATCAGTTTTATCTCACAGCCGGAGCTAAGCAGGCTGCTGCGTACGAAGCTGTGGTCAGAGGATGGTGGCCGGACGGAAGCCGATTCCTGAGGCCCTCACCCCCGCCCCCGCCCCCGCCCTCGCCCTCCCGAGCACTCTCCTCACGTCTCAGGCTGCTCCCGGCGACCTACGCTTCTCTCATTTGTCTGAAAACTCAACTCTCTGAGCTCTTTTCTTAAAAACTGATTTTTAGAGAGAGACAGAGAGAGAGAGAGACACGGCCCTGCTGTTTGCTTGCTGATGCACTATCGGCTGATTCTCGTCTGTGCCCTGACCAGGGGTCAGACCCGCAGCCTCGGTGCATTGGGGTGGCGCTCTAACCGACGGAGCCACCCGGCCGGGCTGTGAGGTCTCAGGCTGGGTCAGGTGATGAGCACGCGCTGCTGTCTAAAAGGCTTAGGAGCCCGGCCCGCGTGGCTCAGTGGTTGAGCATCGACCTAGGAACCAGGAGGTCACGGTCCGATTCCCGGTCAGGGCACATGCCCGGGTTGGGGGCTCCATCCCCAGTGGGGCCCATGCAGGAGGCAGCCGATCAGTGATTCTCTCTCATCATGGATGTTTCTATCTCTCTCTCCCTCTCCCTTCCTCTCTGACATCAATAAAAATCTATTTAAAAACATGGAAGGCTTGGGAAAAGGCTAGTTTCACCACAGCCCGGACGGCTCCTCTCCTGCCCGGCTCTGCAGGGACGGACGCTTTGGGATGAGAAGGCTGTAGAGGTGACGGTGTCACGCGGTACATGTCGGGGTTCACCAGCTGGCTCACAGAGCCAGACAGAGTGGGCGCGCTCTCCGAAGCCACCACGTGACCGCCCGTCAGAGACAGCCACCCGCGGCCTCGTGGGCCAGGCGTTCAGGAAACGCTGGCCTCCCGGACGGGGGAGGGGGGGCGGGGGGGGGGGGGAGGCGGGGAGGTGAGGTCTGCGAGTCCTGAGCCCGAGACTTTGGTCTGGAGAACAGAAGCCATTTCCATGCCTGCAGCAAGTGGGGGGGGGCTTCCTTCTGCACCCCCCGCCCCCCCCCCCCGCCCTCGCCATTCCTATTATTGTGAAATGATTACTTTTCCTTTCGCCCGGGCGATACAATTTTATCTGCCGTCTTGGCAGTTTAGCCGGGACAATAAACCGCCTTCCCGGCAGCATGGAGACAGTTTCCCAGGCCAGCCCAGCCCGGTGCCGCCCGGGCGCGCACGGCTCAGCCAATCCCGCCGCGCCCGGGCCGTGGGTTTAGGCTCTGAGATTTGTACAAAGAAAACGGTTTGATCCTTAGATAAATAGTCCCTAACCCCGAGCAAATGGCTCTCTTCTCGGCCGAGGAAACCATTTCCTCCCCCTCCCCCGCGCCCCCCTCCCCCGCCACGCCCCCGACAGACGCGGGTCCCGCCGGCTCCTGGAACACAGCGTCCCCTGTGAATTGGAAAGCGAATGTGTCACAGGCGGACAGCTCACAGCCGCTGGTGGAAGGACTTCAACACCAAGTACAGCCAGACAGCGCAGGAGGCAGGGCGGCGGGCTTAGATGCGGTGGATGCCCTGCTGGTGTGGCTCAGTGGATAGAGCGTCAGCCGTGAACTGCAGGGTCCCGGGTTCCAGCCCCGGTCAGGGCACAGGCCCGGGTTGCGGGCTGGACCCCCAGTAGGGGGCGTGCAGGAGGCAGCGGGGCAATGACTCTCTCTCATCATCGATGTTTCTCTCTCCCCCGTCCCTTCCTCTCGGAAATCACTAGAAATCTATTGAAGAAAAGGCAGCCGGGTGACCCGATGCCCAGCGTGCAGTGGGACAAGCAGGACTGGAGGCGGAAGACCGTTCGGTTTCATCCCAAAGAACGTGGGGCTCCCACTCGTGGCCGCAGGTCCCAGGAGAGGAGGGGCGGGCCGCGGGACTGCCGCCTGCCCCGCGCCCCCTCCCGGGCGCGTGCCCTCCGACTGACCTTGGCGATCTGCACACACCAGTTGAGCAGGTACTGGGAGCCGATGTTGTCCTTGTGCTCGCGCACGTAGTCCAGGAGGCAGCCGAAGGGCATGAGCTGCGTGACGAGCTGGACCGTGGAGGTCAGGCAGATGCCCAGCAGGCGGCACACGTGAGGGTTGTCCACGCTGGCCATCACGTAGGCTTCCTGCGTGGACGAGGGGCGAGGAGGGCGTCAGGCGTGCTCCGGCGGGGGCGGAGGGAGAGGCGGGCAGGCCCTCCCCGGGCCAAAGAGCAGACACGGCGTGGCGGGGACGAGCTAGCCCGTGAGGGGGACATCTCTGCAGGGTCTCGGATGGATCGGGCTGTGAGTGACTAGGCGCGTCGCGAGGCTGGCGCCCCCCCTGGGGGCACGGAGGGATCCCCCTTTGCAGGGCGCCCCAGGTGGCAGAGACCTGATGTCCCCAGCCTGGCACTGCCAAGCTCTTCATGAAAGACCTCTGCCTCGACGCTAAGGAGGCTGCCGTCTAAGATGTCAGCGGGCGGAGGGGCCCGGAGAGCGTCATGCGGGGCGAAATAAGCCACTCAGAGAAGGACGAGGACCCGTGGTCTCGCTCATGTGTGAGTCTCAGGGGCCAAATGAACTGATGAACAAAATAGACCCAGAGACACAGACGCGTGGACAGACTGCGGAACCTCAGAGGGAAGGCGGGGAGGGTGGGGGGGAAGAGATCAGCCGATGAACTTGTGCGCAAATATGCGTAACCCAGGACACAGACAGTGGGCGGGGGGGGGGGGCAGGGCCTGGGGGGTGATGGGAGTGGCTGGGAGAGGTCAGTGGGGAAAAGGGGGCCATATGTAATACTTTCAAGAGTAAAGATAAAAAATTAAAAAATAAAATGTTGTCAGGGTTCCCACCCCCGGATAGGGACTCGCCCACGGAAGCTGAGCCCTTGCTGCAGGTGGCCGGGGAGGGGGGCCCTGAGTCCCCGCTGTGGTCCCGGGGCCACCTCTGCGGAGGGGAGCCAGAGACCCCTGCCAGGGGGCCCATCAGAGGCTGTGAAAGGCACGGCGGGCGTGAAATCTACAGCGAGGCCGCCACGCCGGCCGCCGGGGCTCACTGTAAGCAGGGCGGTCTGCGCTGCCCTCGCCGGAGTCTCGGACGGGAAACCGCGCTGCTCTGCACTGGCTCTGCACCCGCGGCCGTGCCCCCTCAGCCGCCGGGTGCCAGGCAGGGGCCTTTGTGGGCACAGACGGGAGCAGAGACGCTGTGAACCGCTGCTTCCTCGGACGGAGGGGATGTTTATTTACGACCCTGCACACAACGGGCCCTCTCTCTGTCTGCGTGATTTCCACCATAAATCCTTCCTCCTTTCCTCTAACATACAAAGCGGGGGGCTCTTCACTGGGGACCACAGGGCCTGCGGGGGAAGCTCAGCGGCGCCTTTGTCCCTCTCAGCTGCTCCCGGGGGAGGAGGGGCAGCCGGGCGCTCCCTGCAGAAGTGAAGGCACCTGGGCTGCTGGGCGTGGGAGGTGGAGACAGGAGACGGAGGTGGGGGGCCTGCCCCTCCCCCGGCCTCACCTTCCAGCCCCGCCTCCCACGCCCCTCTGGTCCCCCTGCCCTGTTCTGTCAGCCCTCCCTCAGCACCCCCCTGCCAGGCCCTCACCCCCCGTCCCCCAGCTGACTCCTCCCCAGACCCCCAATCCGAGTTCGCTTCTCCTGGATCTCACCACTGGTCCCGGGGGGACGGCTGGGCACAGCCTGGGAACTTTATGTGAGAGATGCAGGGAGGCGGGCCCAGCCGTCGGCCTGTCTGTTGGAACAAGAGCTTCAGGCACTCGTGGTGATAGGCACTTGGGTATTCTTGTGATTTTGAAAAATCTTCCCCACTAGGCTCTCTGAGGAAAGGGCTGCAGGTCAGCTCTGGTACACGCCAGAGCCTCCAGTACACACCAGAGCCCGCGGTACACACCATAACTCCCTGTACACGCCCAGAGCTCCCTGTACACGCCCAGAGCTCCCTGTACACGCCCAGAGCTCCCTGTACATGCCCAGAGCTCCCTGTACACGCCCAGAGCTCCCTGTACACGCCCAGAGCTCCTGATACACGCCCAGAGCTCCCTGTACACGCCCAGAGCTCCCTGTACACGCCCAGAGCTCCTGATACACGCCCAGAGCTCCCTGTACACGCCCAGAGCTCCCTGTACACGCCCAGAGCTCCCTGTACACGCCCAGAGCTCCAGATACACGCCCAGAGCTCCCTGTACACGCCCAGAACTCCCTGTACACGCCCAGAGCTCCCTGTACACGCCCAGAGCTCCCTGTACATTCCCAGAGCTCCCTGTACACGCCCAGAGCTCCCTGTACACGCCGAGCTCTCTGTACACGCCCAGAGCTCCCTGTACACGCCCAGAGCTCCCTGTACACGCCCAGAGCTCCCTGTACATGCCGAGCTCCCTGTACATTCCCAGAGCTCCCTGTACACGCCCAGAGCTCCCTGTACACGCCCAGAGCTCCCTGTACACGCCCAGAGCTCCCTGTACATGCCCAGAGCTCCCTGTACACGCCCAGAGCTCCCTGTACATTCCCAGAGCTCCCTGTACACGCCCAGAGCTCCCTGTACACGCCCAGAGCTCCCTGTACACGCCCAGAGCTCCCTGTACATGCCCAGAGCTCCTGATACACGCCCAGAGCTCCCTGTACACGCCCAGAGCTCCCTGTACACGCCCAGAGCTCCCTGTACACGCCCAGAGCTCCCTGTACACGCCCAGAGCTCCCTGTACACGCCCAGAGCTCCTGATACATGCCCAGAGCTCCCTGTACACGCCCAGAGCTCCTGATACATGCCCAGAGCTCCCTGTACACGCCCAGAGCTCTCTGTACATGCCCAGAGCTCCTGATACACTCCCAGAGCTCCTGATACACGCCCAGAGCTCCCTGTACACGCTCAGAGCTCCTGTACACGCCCAGAACTCCCTGTACACGCCCAGAGCTCCCTGTACACGCTCAGAGCTCCTGTACACGCCCAGAACTCCCTGTACACGCCCAGAGCTCCTGATACACGCCCAGAGCTCCCTGTACACGCCCAGAGCTCCCTGTACATTCCCAGAGCTCCCTGTACACGCCCAGAGCTCCCTGTACATGCCGAGCTCCCTGTACACGCCCAGAGCTCCCTGTACACGCCCAGAGCTCCCTGTACACGCCCAGAGCTCCTGATACACGCCCAGAGCTCCCTGTACACGCCCAGAGCTCCCCGCACTGGACCCACTGCCAAGCGCTGATTATTTATTGCTCCCCTGCCCCCTCCCCCGGCCCATGTGCTCCTGCTGACTCAGCAGTGTGGTCAGCACTTGGCGGGTGTGCCCGGATCTTTCCTCCTTCCTTCATTCCAGCGCAGCCGGCCCTACATGCAGGCTCAGAGCTGCCTCGGAAATGCCAGGGCTGCACGGCACCGAAATCACTCGAAGCCGAAACGCAAAGCAGAGCAGCGACCCCCGACGTCTCTGAACCACAGGACTCTCGCTGGGAGGCCTTCCCGGCGGCGAGGCGCGGCCGCTCCTTTAAGGAGCGCTTGCGGGTCTCTTTCCGCACCTCCTACCCCGGCAGGCCGCGTGCACATGCGGACCCGGCCCATCCCCAGCCCTCACCTCGGGGAGGCCAGCCACAGGGAGCCAGAGCTGTGGAGCCTGAGCCCCTCCTTCCCAGGCCATTTGTGTCTAAAAGGGAACCGAGGCGCCGGGAGGCGGACAGCCCACCCGAGACCACTGTCCACGGGCGCGAGCGGCCCACGGCGGGCGGGGCTCGGGCCCGGGCGGCTGCAGGCCCACCGGAGAGCCCCGGGCGCGGCGCACACGCCGCACGTCCGCAGATCTGCTCTGCATTCCCTTTCCCGGCCCGCCCTCCGCTCAGGCTGGAAAGTCCTCGGAAAAATGAACGGGCCCGCGGCTGCCAAAGCACAGATCACTCTCCCCCGCGTCTGGGAACCGGTACAACCACAACACGGAGGCAGGCCGGCCCCCGGCGGCCCCTGCGCTCGGGCTCGGGGGGATCTGGACACATGTTGTCCTCATTTCGAGGAGAAAAACCCGCGCCCAGCACTGGAGCGGCCGCCTGGGGCGGGGCCAGGAGGACCTGACCGACCCCGGTGCGGATCGGGGAGCAGCTCGGCGGGGGTGTCGGCCACACAGAGCCTGGAGCCCCGCCAGGTTCCGGTCCCATTACAATCGGATGGACAACAGAACCAGGTCACCCCTCCCGCCCCCCCCCCGCCGCCCCCCCCCCCCCAGGCACAATGGGGACGCTGTCGGGTCACGTGTCCTTCTCAGAGTGCGCACAAGCGAGTGAGCTTTGTTCTGTGCTGTTTTGGAGTCTCAGAGGCACAGGGTGACCCGCGGCGAGCACGCCTGGCATTCCACAACCACCCCGTTTCCGCCCCGCCCCGCCCGGCCCGGCCCGGCAGGCAGAGCCCGCACCCGGAGCCCCCAGGACAGGGGCCCGGTCACGTGGCCGGGGTGTCTCCGAGGCCTGGGGTCCTTGAAAGCCTGTTACTTTGTCCAGTTGCCAAATGCTTTTTTGGATCCTCCCTTCCTGCCTGCATTCCCATTGGAGAACTATTCCACGCTAAGAGTCCACCCCCTCAACCTCCTGCCGCAGAGCCGTCTCCCCTGAGGAGTAAGGAGTAGGTGCCCGCACCTGGCGGCGTGGTGCAGGGGTGGAGCGCCGACCTAGGAACCAGGAGGTCAGGGTTCAATTCCTGGTCGGGGCACAGGCCCGGGTGGTGGGCTCCATCCCCACTGTGGGGTGTGCAGGAGGCAGCCGATCAGTGATTCTCTCTCATCACGCATGTTTCTCTCTCTCGTTCCCTCTCCCGTCCTCTCTGACATCAATACAAACATATTAAAAACAAAACAAGACGAAGAGTAGGTGCCCTGCGTGCGGCCCGCCGGCCGAGTTGGACATGCTCGATGTACACGCTCCCACGAGCGTTCGCAAGAAGGTGCTCGGCCCCAGGGGGCTCTATCTGCTATTTCTCTGTCCCCCAAAAGCACATTTCCTCCAATTTCAGGGGCTCTGGGGGCCCTTTCCAGTGAACCCTGCTTCCTTCCCAAAGCAGCGCTCCTGGCTCCCAGCGCCCTCCCTCTGCCTGGGAGATCCGGCTGAAATTCGCGCTTCAGCGTCGTTTTGTGGACCCACGAGGACGCCCTGAAGGAGCGGGTGATGAGCGAAGGGCATGCTGCGGGGAGGTCTCCTCGGCGGCAGAGGCGCCGGGTGGCGGGGGGAGCCGTCACGAACGCCTCGTCCCCTCCGTTCCTCCTGGTCCCGCTAACGGGAGCGGACACCCTGCTAATGGGACTTCACGCTGATCGGTGAACCGTGACGGCGAGAGGGAATGTCTCTGACGAGCATGTCCTCCATGTGGGGCGGTCACGGCGCCTTCGCTGAGGGGGCGCCTGAACCAGTGGAGGGAGGGGGACCCTGGAGAACTGACGTGGAAGGACTGCCCCGGGGGGGGGGGGGTCGCGGCGTCCAAGCCCATTTTAAAGGGTCCCCGTTGGCCTGGCTCACTGTGGGGATAATCTGTGGGTCAGAGGCCCGAGCGGGGATGTCCCATCGGACCGTTGTCCTCCTCGGCCGAAAGGCGAGCTACATCCCAGAGACGTCGCTTTCCCTTCCCGTTAACTGCGTCCCTCTCCCGCGGCCAGGCCTCTCCTCCGCCGTGGGGACAAGAGCGGAGGTGCCATCGACACACGGCAGGCAGAAGCCCGGCCGTGAGCCCCGGCCCGAGGGCTGTGCGACGGCCACCTGAGCCTCTACCTGAGGAGGCCCCGCCCCACCCCAGGACGCCCCCTGAGCCCCTACTGCTAGTCAGGGGTCGGAGACGGCGGAGAAGGTCCAACAGGATCGAAAGGGCCACAGGCTAACCTGACGAGCTCCAAGGCCGGCGTGGCGGGCCCTACAGCCTCGGGGACGCTCTGGCCATAAAGATCCCCACTGAGAGCAGCCGGGGCCGCAGTCCCGGCCCGGCCGTGGCTTCCTTGGCAAAGGCCAGCCTCCCGCTCCAGGGGGCTGTCCCTCGTCTCTGGTCTGAGATAGCGCCCCCGGCGACGGAGAGCGATCCTTCCTCCCGGGCCTCCCGGCACCGTCGCCCCCGGAGCACGAGCTCAGAGGAGCCCTCACGGCTCTCTGGTTCCCCGAATACCATCTCCGGGCTGTACACGTCAATTATTAACCCCCCCCCCCCCGAGCCCACAGGAGACAAGAGGTATGTGTCTCCTCATCCGCTCTTGGCTCCAACCCCAGAGATTCCCCGCCCCCTTCGCCCACCGCCCACGGATGCCACGCCACCCTCCTCGCGCCTCTCCTCCGATCCCAGTCTATAAAATAAGCTGCAAAACTGCCACTGTCCGGGGCGTCTTCCCAGTCCCCGGAGATTCTGCTTCCCGGCAATGGTCGTCAGTTTGGCTCAAATAAACTCGTAACGATTCTCGGGGGTGGGGAGGGAGGAGAGGTCTGAACGTTTCTTACGTCCACCAAAGCAAAAACATCATAACCTGCGGAACACTCCGGAGACTCCCCCAGAAAGGAACAGTCCGGAGGTGCCGAGGAACACTGCAGCTGTTTGGGGAGCAAGCACAGCAGGCGGGCGACCGTTTCTAGAGTCGCTGGCGCATCGTAGTGTACCTTCTAGGCGTCTTTCCAACGGCATTTCAAAGAGAAGAGAGCTCGAGGGAGCAGAGGGACCGTGAATTTCAGAGTCAGAGGGACAGTGGGCTGGATCCCTGCCCCGCCCCGGGAACCGGACCACGTCTCGCTGGGCCTCCATTTTCTCATCGACACGGTGCTGGGCATCACCCCTACCCCCGAGTTTGCGAGGGGCGACCTTGTGCGTAAACCTCGCGAGAGTGAGGTCCCACCCCTGGAGGGAGAGCAGAATGGCAGAGCCTAGTCTTCCCTGCAGGAGAAGGCCTGGGAGGGACGCATGCCAACTAGAGGCCGAAGGAAGAAGACACGGAAAGTGACCCTTCGCATGTGGCGATGAAGAAAGTGCAATACGCCAGCATGCCGCCCGCCCCGGGAAGGGCGGCCCCGGACGGCCAGGCCCGGGGGCGGCGAGAGGACAAAGCAGCGACTCACGTCGAGGATTTCCTTGTTGGCCTTCGGAGACGTGGCTTCCCGCAGTTCCTTGATGGCCACGGGGATTTTAACCTTCTCGCCCTCCGGGATCCAGAGTCCCTGTGACCGAGAGAGAGGGCAGGCGTGAGCGGGCAGGCCTTACCCCACGCCGCGGGGGACTTGGGGAGCGACGCCGTCCGGGAGGGCCAGGGACAAGGCGCTCAGCCCTGCACGGCAAGGCCACCGGTGCCGGGAGTCCCCAAGTCTCAGCGGCTCTTCAGCGGTCACGGTCCACGGATCCGAGCCGTCGGATAAACACCCTACGTTCGTGCCCACGACAGAGCCGGGGTGCGCCGTGGCTCCCACAGCTCTGAGGCGCCCGGTCCCGGTCTGACGGAGAGCCGGCTTCGTGCGAAGAGGACAGAGGAAAGGATGGAGAGGAGGCTGCCCTGACCGGGGCTTGATTCGGAAGCTGTCCCGGAGACGCCTCGAAGGCCCATGCCATCGTCTACAGAATGTGTCTGTGGACACGTCTCACGGGACCACGTATCCGGCGCCGTGATTATAAAAGAATTCCCCTCGACAACTTGGCAAACACGTTGGAATTGCCCAAACCCTCCGCAACACCGAGAGTAAATGGCACACGCAGACGACAGCCCAGGACTCTGGCTCCGCTCCCCCGGAAGGCGGGGCTGCCGGCCCGGGCCCCCCGAGCGCCCGCCGTGCCTGGCGCCTCACCTTGTACACGGTGCCGAAGGCGCCGGAGCCCAGCACCTTGATCTTCTTGAACTCGGTCTCCTTTAGGATCCGCAGGAGGGCCTGGTTGGGCGCCTCCCCGCTGGGGGTCAGGGGCTCCACGAGCTGTGGAGACAAGGGTGAGTGACACGTGACGGGCTGCTGGCTCCGCCGCCACGTGGCCCGGGCGAGGTCCTGCCTCGGCACAGAGACCCTGCCGCTCGCTCTGAGGGGCCTCGGGAGGACGCGGGTGTCCCTGACCGGGACCGGTTCCGCTCCATAAATGTCACTTCCAGTTCTGTTCCCAGGCCCTTCAGCGGACCTGGGAAGTGTGGGCGAGGAACCTTTTATGGTGGTGGTGGGGGGGGGGTCATTCTGGTTGCCTGCCGGGCCCCCGGACACCCAAGTGCCAGGATGCTACCAGCTGCCATGGGGACTCCCCCTGGGGACTCTGGCTTCCGCCTCCGCTGGGCACAGGTGCCGGGCGCGGACCGTCCTGGGGGATGGCAGTGCCAGGAGCACACGGCGGAAAGCAGAGCTCAGAGAGGGACAGGCACCTTCCAGTCCCGTCTCCCGCCCCCGGCGCTGCTCAAAGGCTTGCTCCTGCACACGCACACACGCACTGTCCTCTTTTAAAAAAATATTAAAAAAAATATCATCCGAGGGTGTTTTCCCGTCGATTTTTAGCGAGAGTGGGAGGGAGGAGGAGGAAGACACGCAGAGAGAAGCGTCGATAGATTGGTTGCTTCCCACATGGGCCCACCAGGGCCGGGAATCAGCCTGCAACCGAGGTGCGTGCCCTTGACCTGAATCGAACTGGGGACCCTTCAGGCCGACGCTCTCTGTGCTGAGCCACCCCGGCGGGGCCCCGGGTCCTGTCCCTGTGCCGTGCGCTGACCCTAGGAACACGTGTGCTCCCGGGCAGACGCCCCGCGGGTCACTAACGGTAACGGCTTTGGCATCACAGGGAAGGAAGCGGAATGACGCAGGGACATACTTAAACACGGCCTCAGGGGTCCACGTCGAGGGGCCCTGCCTCCCTCCTGGGTGTGGGGGCCCCGGGGCGGCGCAGGGGCGCACTCACCTCCCGCTCCTGCAGCAGCCGGCGCAGCGTGCGCTTGCGGACGATGTGGCGCCGGCGCAGAAACAGGCCCACCCCGAGCGCCGCCATCAGCAGCAGGAAGAGGCCGCCCACGATCCCCATGGCGATGGACGGGATCCTGGGCCTGAAGGAGGCGCAGACACGGGGAAGGTCAGGTTGTTGCCAGATGTCATGGCCTTTGCCCTTCACCCATTTCCTGCCTGTGCTGAACGCCCCAGAGAGGCCCTGGAGCAGCCGCTGAAGGCGGGGAGCAGCCGAGGGTCAGGGCAGCGTCCGCACCTCGGTCCCCACCCACCACCTGGCTGCGTTGCGTTTTTCAAATTGAGGAGGTGTCATCTGGATCTCCCCATATAGTGGTTATACTAGCACATAATTATTTTATTTTATAGAGAGAGAAAGGGAGAAAGAGAGAGAGGGAGGGAGAGGGGGAGAGAGAGAGGGAGAGAGAGTGAGAGAGAGAGAGAGAGAGAGAGAGAGAGAGACACTGATTGGCTGCCTCCTGCATGATCCCCACTGGGAATTGAGCCCACAACCTGGGCATGTGTCCTGCCTGGGAATTGAACCGGCAACCCAGCAACCTTTGGTGCATAGCACAAGGCCCAACCAACTGAGCCACACTGGGCCAGGGCAATGGTTCTATTTTAATCTGTTGATGAAGAAAAGTCATTAATTAAAAAAGTCACTGAGTTCTGGTTTCCATGTGAATGTGTGTCTCCCTGGAGTATCTCTGTGCGTCGGAAGCAGCGCCTCCCGCAGGAAAAACTTCATCTTTCCCGGTGTAAACAAACAGCGAAGATTGGCCAGTGGCAGCGTTTGCACGTACAGTAATGGGACATCGTCCTTACGAATTTCTCGTAAGTGGGTCAAATGCACTTCGTGAAAGTGACCGTTACACAGGTTCTGCTTAGGAGTACAAGAGCCTTCTCCTGCGCCAGACCATCTGCCAGCACTGCCGTCGGAGTTCATGGGTTTTCACTGTCTTGGAGGGAACATGAGAGACACATAGGAACTCATCTGTTACAGAGCACGTGTTCCACGTCGAGCCGTAATGAGGGCGAGCGAATGGCAAGTGAACGGAAAAACTTAGAAGAGTAAATGTAACCAAGAACGGTGACTGGCTGGTGCCGGTGGGCGTGAGGGAGCCTCGCTGTGGAGGTGCTGACCGGGGAGGAGCAGCAGCAGGAGCTGGCTGTGCCCGGCTCGGGGAGAGGTGGGGCCGAAGGGATCTGGATCCCTGCAGCTGCCTCCTGCGTGCCCTGACGTCCCCGGAGAGTAGGAAGGATCCGTTACCACAGCTGATTCTGGGGGAGGAGTCGGCGGCACTGAGAGGGATCCGAGGACAGGACAGGAACCGCAGGGGTTCCTAGCCCGGCTGGGGTGCTCAGCTGGTCGGGCGTCGACCACGACGTCACCCGTTCGATCCCCAGTCAGGGCACATGCCCGGGCTGCAGCTTGCTCCCCAGCAGGGGGCATGCAGGAGGCAGCCGATGGATGTTTCTCTCCCATCGATGTTTCAACAGGTGGCTGGTGTATAAATCTGATTCCTCCCTAGACCCTGCTCTTTCCTGCTAAGTCCGAACAGGAACCCCAGCTCTGCTTGTCCCAGTGCCCGCGTCAGCCGCGATGGCAAATGGACCAGAACCGAAATGCTGAGGAGGTCGCGTTGAGAAAGATCAGGGGAAAAATCCCATGTAGGAGCTCTGTCACCGAGCAGAAAGGCCATTCAAATACAGAATGTGGCAGGGCCAGCTGGGACAGGGTCAGGGAGGAAGGAGGAGAGGCTAGGAGAAGAGGAGCCAGCCACACAGGTGTGACCACAGACAGCAGAGGAAGGACGGAGGAAGGAGGGCTGGGCCTCGAGCGCGCACATCCTGCGCCCCCTCTCCAGAGCCTCGGAGATGGCAGGGGGGCCGGCAGGTAGGAACCTGGCCAGGCAGAGGGGAGCCAGCAGTGCCGCCACGCGTGGTCGCTGCCCATGTTGTGTTTGTGTCGTTAGACACACGCGGTCACACTCACCCGAGCGGGCAGCCTTCGAGGCCTGGCCCCGTACAGCTGTGGGGATAAAGGAGACATGCATTTGATCGTTCTCTTCTTCAGCGTGCTTTCTTGAAGAGCTGTTATTCAGTCACAAGCCAGCCTCTTCATTCAATCCTAAAGCAATCCTCTCTCTTATCTCAGGGAACCGTGGCACAGGGGGGTTACGTAAGATGCCCAAGGTCCTGATAGCTTCAGTGGCAGAGACGGAGTGTCTGGGACTCATACCTCTGCCCCCTGCCTCTCCTCCCCTCTGACTCAGCACAATGAGCGTTCACTAACAGTTCCAAGTGGAGAAGGGTTAAGCTCCTCTCAAAGCGTTAAAACCACGATGCACCTCAGTTTGGGGGCGGCGGTTAACCGTTTATTTCTTACGCGTTGATTCACTCAGCAAATATTTGTGAGTGTCTACTCTGCGACAGGGACTGTTAGCGCTGGACAAAGCAGAGAGTTTCCGGTCTTGTCACTGAAGTGTTTCCACGTATTATTTTGGGCGGGCACAGCTGTCTCACAGCTGGCTCCAGGGCACCGAGAGGGCCGGACAGAGCCAGGTCCTGGGCCGTGCTGATCAGGGGGGAGCAGGTGAGTGAGGACAGGGGCCTCAGAGGCAGGGGAATGGTGGCGATGAGGACTGCAGGCCCCGAACGCGGGGGCCGGGGGGCTGGCTTCCTCCAGGGCCACACGGCTGAGTCACATGACGCAGAGACAGCGTTTGCCTTCATGTGACTCTCGAGCAGCCGGGCAACGGGCAGCAATGTGAATGTCAACAGGAAGACAGACATGCCAATTAAATGGGCAAGACCGGCACTTGACGGCCCGGGGAGAGATGGAGTACATTTCAAGTATGGGAAGAGGGCTGGGGGCGCTTGTGTGACACCCCCCGCTGATGACAGACATTTCCTGTCTCCTCCTAGGGCTCTGGGCTCTGGGGACCTGGCAGGACTATGCGCTCATTCCACGGGTCCTGTCTCTGTCTGGTTAGGAGCTGCAGGTATCCCAGCACAGATCCTTCAGGATGGACCACTGGGGACCGAGTGGCCACCCACCACAAGCCCCGCCCACCGCACCCTCCCACTGCGCTCCTCCCACCAAGCCCCGCCCACCGCACTCCTCCCACCAAGCCCCGCCCACCGCGCCCTCCCACTGCGCTCCTCCCACCAAGCCCCGCCCACCGCGCCCTCCCACTGCGCTCCTCCCACCACAAGCCCCGCCCACCGCACCCTCCCACCAAGCCTCGTCCACCAAGCCCCGCCCACTGCGCCCTCCCACTGTGCTTTTCCCACCAAGCCCCGCCCACCGTTCTCCTCCCACCACAAGCCCCGCCCACCACACCCTCCCACCGTGCTCCTCCCACCAAGCCCCGCCCACCGCGCCCTCCCACTGCGCTCCTCCCACCAAGCCCCGCCCACCGCACCCTCCCACTGC
Organism: Eptesicus fuscus; assembly: GCF_027574615.1. Lineage (NCBI taxonomy): Eukaryota > Metazoa > Chordata > Mammalia > Chiroptera > Vespertilionidae > Eptesicus > Eptesicus fuscus. The sequence continues at coordinate 3,110,608 of NC_072486.1, read as the reverse complement.
GCTCCTCCCACCACAAGCCCCGCCCACCGCACCCTCCCACCAAGCCTCGTCCACCAAGCCCCGCCCACTGCGCCCTCCCACTGTGCTTTTCCCACCAAGCCCCGCCACCGTTCTCCTCCCACCACAAGCCCTGCCCACCACACCCTCCCACCGTGCTCCTCCCACCAAGCCCCGCCCACCGCGCCCTCCCACTGCGCTCCTCCCACCAAGCCCCGCCCACCGCGCCCTCCCACTGCGCTCCTCCTACCACAAGCCCCGCCCACCGCACCCTCCCACCAAGCCTCGTCCACCAAGCCCCGCCCACTGCGCCCTCCCACTGTGCTTTTCCCACCAAGCCCCGCCCACCGTTCTCCTCCCACCATGCCCCACCCATCGCAGCCCTCCCACTGCGCTCCTCCTACCATAGCCCCGCCCACCACGCTCCGCCCACCATAAGCCCCGCCCACTGTTCTCCTCCCACCCAGCCCTGCCCACCACGCTCCTCCCAACGCCCCCTCCCACTGCGCTCCTCCTACCATAAGCCCCGCCCACCACGCTCCTCCCACCGCGCTCCGCCCACCATGTCCCGCCCACTGTGCCCCGCCCAACAGCCTGTCCTCGCTGCTGCCTTGCCCTTGGGGACCCCCTGAACCCCTGACTCACTACACACCTCTTGGAATGCCGCCTGGAAATTCTGAAGATGTTTCCAACCTGCCAACTTGCAAGCTAGGAGACCTTTTGTTCCGGGCATTTCCTTGCCCAGGGCCCGCCGGGCACTCACCCGTAGGTGCAGTTGGGGTGGCACAGGCGGCAGACGTGACTGGCGTCCGCGAACTTCCAGACCAGCGTGTTGTTCTCGCCCATGACCCCGGCCGGGCAGGTCTGGACGCAGTGAGGGCCATCAATGTAGTGGGCACACTGCACGCAGCTGTCGGGTCCCTGCAGCGGGGGAGGGGGCGGTCACCAGGAGGGCTCCCCTTTGCCAGATGGGAGTGGCCTTTCACTTAAATGCGTGTCTTGGGGAAAAGCCCAGCGGTGCAGAAGTGGTTAGCGTGGAAGGTGAGTTCGTCTGTGGCTGTGCTTGAGCCCTGGGCCCTGTTCTCAGTGGAGCACAAAGCCTTTCTGACCGACCGCACACACATGTACGACAGAACACAGGAGAGACCTGCTATTCAGCTCATTACACGTCACTATCAGGCTGTGAGCGCCTCTCCTTGTCAGCACAGCCCCGATGGGCCCTCTTGTACGTCCCCCCCGCCGGGCTGGTCGGGCGGACCTCCTTACACGTGGTGTCTGTGGTTCAGGGAGGCTCGCGGCCGCCAGACCTGCCCAGCAAGTGGCCGGGAACCCACGTCCAGCCAGGCCTGAGCAGGAGGCGGCGGCTGAGGGCAGTGCCACTGCCCAGTTAACCGAGCAACGGGCTACATTCCGCTCTGGGGTGCTGCGTTCTCACCGGTATTCCTGACAACATCGTTAGCTAGGAAACTGGATTTTAAATAGTTTTCTAGGGCTTTCTTGAAGAATTCTCCAAAAATGCTACAGTGATATTGCGTAAGAACCTGATGATGTCTGAGTAAAACTAAAGCAGTGATGACCGACGTCAGAAGGGGGGGGGCATGGGCTGACCCCACACCGGGCCCCGCAGGCTTCCTGCTTTGTGGGGACACGGCTGGGTGCGAGGGCCTGGGCAGGAGAGGGGGCTGCCTGGCCGGCGGGTGTGAGGACTCGGCTCTGTCGGAGCCCCGCCCCAGCCCGAGGTCGCATGGCCTCTCGTCTGGGGCGTGGGCTGGGTGCTGTCCTCAGCAGCCGTGCGACAGGGGCCACGGTGGGGGCGACCCCTGTGAGGCGTTGCCCTGTGGCGTGCGGGGGAATGGCATGGAGCGAGGTCCTTACGCGTCCCGTGCAGGTCACGTTCATGGGCTGGGGCAGGCACTCCGGGTGGCACTGGATGCACTCGGCGTTCTCCACGAACTCCCTGGGCTCGCTGCGGGGGTGGGGTGAGGGGGAAGGACAGTGGTCAGCGCCCCCCTGGGGACCCGCGGCAGGACGCTGGCGGCTGCGGCTGCGAGCCGGTCTGAAAAGCCGGGTGACACGAACCACCTCTCTCAGCAGCGCCCAGCGGTTCTAGGGAAAAGCCACATGGCCAGGGGCGGGGCGACCCTGTCATATAATAACCAGACTCTGACCGCACCCCCATGACCCTCACTCAGCACCCACACATCTGCCGAGCTTCTCCTAGAGGCGCCGCCAGCAAGGGAAGAGAAAGAGCCCCCAAGGACTCCCGGGGTGAGGGGGGCCGGAGAGAAACGGCCGCAGAGCCCCACAGGGGACGGAGGAAGGCCCCTTCCCACCGGCCATGGTTAGGCCCAAACAGCAAGAACAAAGCTGGGGGGGGGGGGGTTGAGGATTTTGCTGGTCATATCGTCACCACTCCTCAAAGATGCGCCATCAACGCGGAGCAAGAGGCTGGGGCCCATGGAGAAGACCGGGGGGGGGGGGGTGCTGAGAAGACTGACATCTGCCTGGGGACGCCCTACGGCCTCACTGGGCGTGAACAGGAGCAGTGACACCTGAGAGTCCCCCCTCAGGCGCTTGGCATCTGTTAAACCCGACGTGCCACCTTCGCTGGTTTCTGGGCTTCTGCCCGGGGCTGCCACACCCCTGGAAGGGGCCCGTCTTGCAAAGGGGCCGGTGCGGCTGGGCCCCGGGCGCTGCACCCCCACGCGCTTGTTTTCATTACTTTGCCTTAAAATTTTTTAATTTTAGCCCTGGCTGGCGTGGCCCAGTGGTTAGAGCGTCAGCCTGTACACCAGAGGCTCACAGGTTCGATTCCCGGTCAAGGGCATGTACCTGGGTTGCAGGTCCGATCCCCTCTGATCCCCGGCCCAGGTGGGTACATGTGGGAGGCAACCAACCCAGGTGTCTGTCACATGGATGTGTGTTTTTTCTCTCTCTCTCCCTCTGCTCTCTCTAAAAATCAATGGAAAAAATACCCTCACTCCTCAAGTGAGGATTAAGACTTTTTATTTTATATTTTTATTGACTTTTAGAGAGAGAGGAAGGGAGAGGAAGAGAGGAACATGGATGTGAGGGCAAACCACGAATCGGCTGCCTCCTGCACGCCCTGGACTGGGGATCAAGTCCACAACCCAGACATGTGCCCTGACCGGGGATTGAACCGGCGACCTTTCCGTGCCGGGGACGATGCCCGACCCACTGAGCCACACCAGCCAGGGCGATGACCTTGTCTTGTTAAAGAGAAGTGAACACTGAAAACAGGAGCTGAGGGTCTCCTGTGGCATTAAGGAGTGCGCCAACAGTTCCCGCTACTTCGCATGCCGGTTACTCCGTTGGGGGGAGGGACTGTCAGCCAACGGCTCCTACAGAAATGACCCTGACCTTGCCATCCTGCTCCGGAATATCTCTGGGTCCACGCTGTGGTCCCGGCAGTGAAATAAGAAGGGTGATTTCCCTCTTACAAAATTTCCCTTTTTCTTTAAATTTTTAAAAAATTGCCCCTGCCGCCCGGCCAGCATGGCTCAGGAGTTGAGTGTTGGCCTATGAACTAGGAGGTCATGGTTCGATTCCCGGTCAGGGCACATGCCTGGGTTGTGGGCTCAATCCCCAGTAGGGGGCGTGCAGGAGGCAGCTGATCCATGCTTCTCTCTCATCGTTGATGTTTCTCTCTCTCTCCCTTTCCCTTCCTCTCGGAAATCAATAAAATATATATTTAAAAAATGGCCCCTGCTGAGCTCTGTTCTTCAATTTTACTTTCTCATCTAAAGATTCGCATCAATGTCAAGATTCCCATAGAATCGAGGGGCTGTGATTGTATTGAGGGTAAGTAAACGCAGCAGCCGTTAAACGGCTGTCTATTTCTTTGGCCACGGTTCTCTGTAAAGCTACGTGCACCGCTCAGTGTTTCTTGAACAGAACACACGCACGAACCAGGGGATGGCATTTGCGTTGACACAGTCTGACACACCAGGAATGGTGCACCGAGGGACAGACCGCGCGGCCACGGTCTCGGCCAGATGAACCGCTGGTGAGCGATCTGTCTTGGGAACTTGGTGCGGCTTAGACCCGTGGTCGGCAAACTGCAGCTCGCGAGCCACATGCGGCTCTTTGGCCCCTTGAGTGTGGCTCTTCCACAAAATACCACGGCCTGGGCGAGTCTATGTTGAAGTGGCGTTAGAAGAAGTTTAAGTTTAAAAAATTAGGCTCTCAAAAGAAATGTCAATCGTTGTGCTGTTGATATTTGGCTCTGTTGACTGATGAGTTTGCCGACCACTGGCTTAGACAAATGTAAGGTATGTCCAGAAAAAGAGATGCTATAAATTATTCGGCTGGATTAAGCCAGGAAAAGTGTTTGTCCATTTCCGTCCGGGATGAACAGTTGCTAACGAACAAACAACAAAACGAAGGAAAAGGGACGGAGGGACAGGTCCACAGGGAGTGGCGCCGGCCCTGGACGCGCCCTCCCGCGGTCGCAGCGCTCACCCCTCCAGCAGGTGGCACTGCTCCACGCACTCCCGCTCGCGGCTGACATTCAGGCAGGCCACGCAGTCCCTGGGCGCGGGGCCCCAGCAGCCCTCGGGCGAGCACAGCGGGTGGCAGACGCGGCCTCGGGCCTCTGGGGAGACAGGGCACCACAGTCAGGGGGAGAGGGACCGAGGGACGACTGGGACAGCGCCCAGTGCGCGGCCGGGGTCTCCCGCTGACGGACACGCCGGGGCCCCCGGAAGAAGCCGTGACCCACCACAGCCCCCGGAGGCCGACTGCGAGGGGCCTTTTCCCTTCGGGGTGCCCAGGGCGCCACGCTGGGCCTGGGTGGGCTTTGTGGTTAATGTCACAGCGGAGGGACGGTGGGACGGTGCCGTGGGCGCCCAGCGTCTACACGGGGATTTCCCTTTGTTCTCGCCAGAGCGTGACGGTCTCCATGGCGTGGGTGAGGGGGCCAGAGCCCAGAGATGGGGGAAATGGGTGACCATCTCGAGCCTGGAAGGACCGGGGCCAGGATGGGGGGCAGGTCTGCTTCCCCAGCGGCCGGGTCTGGGCACGGGGCTGCCACCTGCCCAGCTTCACAGGCGCAATGGCCCTGGCGCAGGGAGGAGACACCACGGTGACAGGCTCACTCCCCGGCGTGCACATGGGCATGTGCGTGCGTGCATGTGAGCGCGCGTGTATGCACATGTGTGCATGTGCGCGTGTGCATGTACGTGTGTGCATTAGCTAGAGCCATCGGAGACTGAAGTGAGCAGGGGGATCGATAGCTAAAATGCGATCCCATCAACACTGAACGGACTGCCGTGCATTGCAAACAGCGGGTAGCAGGACCTCGAGGCCCCCTCGTCCTGGGAAAGGAGAGCGCTCCAGAGCGACCCTGCGGAGCGCCACACGGACGCCCCAAGTAGGAGCACGTGGCCTGCTTCTCGCTGGCTGCTCAGGGAGAGGAAAGGCTTCCCGTGTTTGGGAACGGCCCTCGGGGTGTTCTACGTCAACACGCACGGAGCCCGGACCCGCCCTCCAGCCGGAGGCCACTCACTGCACTCCCTCCCGTCCTTGTTGCTCTGGATCTTGGTTTTCTGGCTCGTGGTCCCGAAGAGCTTCCTCCAGGCGATGGTGTCCGCGTAGCACAGGTTGCGGTTGTTGGAGATGATCACGTCCCCGTCACTGATCTCCCTCAGGGAGCGCAGCCCCAGGGACGTGATGTCCAGCCCCACGACGGCGAGGGAGAAGCGGCCGCTGCGTCGGAGAGAGGAAACGGGCACCGTGAGACGCCACCGAGCAGGGCGTCGCTGCGCGGTGACTGGGCTCCCGGGCCCTTCAGATTCACTGCGTCCCGTGACCGCCGGCCCCAGCGCCAGGCATGTATTGTAACTGGAAATCTGCAGGTGGCCCGGCTGCGGGGCGCAGGGGCTAAGCGTCAACCAGGGTTGTGGGCTCCATCCCCAGTGGGGGGCGTGCAAGAGGCAGCCGACCCACGATTCTCTCCCATCATGGATGTTTCTCTCCCTCTCCCTCTCCCTCTCCCTTCCTCCCTGGAATCAATAAAAACATATTAATAGAAAAAACCTGCAAGTGTTTCCTGGAGAGACCCTCCAGGGGAAAGCTAGTTTCCTGGCCCTGAGTCTCCTCAATCCCGGGGGCGAGCCAGGGGCTGAAGGCAGGTCTCAATGCATTACCCACCTGCTGCCCGTTTACTTTGCTGGGCACTGAGGTGTTCTAACCTCTCAAACATCCCAATAGGCCTCCAAAGCACAGGTTCACCTCCCCACCCGTCTATCCGGCCCCCCAGCCGCTGAACAAACATTTGAGGTGGCGTGTGACTAATCGGATGTGGGCTGTGTGTGTATTTCCTACTCTCAGGGAGCCCCCCTTCTCCCCAGTGGGGGTGCAATCACAGAGCAGATTGTTTTACCCAGCACCGTGAGTCTGGTGAGGGGGGTGAGGGGGGTGGGGGCACAGGGCAGGCCATCGGAGCACGCCCGGGGAAGCCTGTGCGGGGGGAGGGGGGGGATTCCTGGAAGAGCTGTGGGCGGATGGGGCGGACCGGGGAGCAGTGCCCCCCGATGGTGCTGTCGCTCAGGGCGATGAAGACAGCCATCAGGGGCTGGTGACGTGACGCAGGCGAAGGGGCGGGAAGCCAGGGCCAGCGGGAGAAGCGGGAGGCCAGCAGGCGCGTGGCAGGTGCCGAGGGCCCCACGCTGCTCCGGGGGCAGCAAGGGGGCGGCAGGGAGGCCGGGGACGGGCCTGGGGAGGGGGCGGGGCTGGAGCACAGAAACCTGACGCACGGAGGAGCTCGGGGTGTCGTGGTGACGGGGAACCGCAGGAAGGAGGCGGGTCTGCGATCCCTGTCGCGATGGCCCGAACTTGCAACCCTTCCTCTGTCCCCCGTCCCTGGTGACCGGCGCCTCCAGGGGCCCGAGGTTCCCACTGTCACGGTGTCCGAGGACGGCTGACACGCAGTGTCACGTTGTGCTGGTTCCAGGCGCCCAGCACGCGGTTAGTCACACACTTCATGACAGTGCTCCCCGGGATGGGCCGCGCCCCCTGCCACCACCCACCGTCCCACAACACGCTGACACGTTCCCTGTGCGGCACGCTACACCCCCGTCGCTCCCGTCACGGGAACACGCCAGCCCTCCACACAGAGCCCGCGTCCTTCTCCAGCGTGCCCAGGCCGCGGCCGGGAAGGAGACGGGGCCTGTGACAGACACCGAGCAGGGGCCACGGGGACATGGCAGCCAAACGCAAGGTGGGCCCTGGCTGGCGTGCCCAGTGCTAAAGCGTGGGCCATGCACCGAAGGGTCATGGGTTCGATGCCCGGTCAAGGGCGCGCGCCTGGGCTGTAGGTCCCCCCTGGGCCAGGTGGGGGCGCATGTGAGAGGCAACCAGCTGCTGTGTCTCCCTCACATTAATGTTTCTCTCTCTCCCCCCTCCTTCCCTTCCACTCTCTTTAAAAAAATCAAAGGGAGAGATATCACTGGGCGAGGATTAACAACTGAGGCAGATGGAGCCCGGCTCACACAGGAGACAGAGGAGGCGTTCGCGCAGCAGCCGGCGAGCCCTGAACAAGGCGTCCTTCCGCTGACGGCCGGGGCACCGGCACCAGCACCCGTCCGCTCGGTGCCGGCCCAGGAGCCGGGGTGGAGGGCACGGCCAGGCCCTGCGGCATGGGCAGTGCTGACGCGCATCTTATTTCACACACACACACACACACACACACACACACACACACACACACACACGGGCCGGCAGGGCTCGGCACTCACTGCTGCTTGGTCCGGCCCCGGATGATCTCCAGGTTCTCGAAGGCGTGCAGGTCCGTCCGGTTCTCCGGCCAGGCCTGGATCAGCAGGAAGCCTGCGGGCGGGTGGGTGGGCGGGCGCGCTCAGAACGCCTTCCTGGCCCGGACGCCAGGCAGGGCGCTCCGCCGCGGCGCGAGCAGGACCCGGGGCGCTGGATCGATTCCCCCTCCCGTCCTCCCGGAGCTGTGCCTCCCGTGCGGGTGCCAGCCTAGGCGCCTGCCTCCCCCGGCCCCCGCGGCCCCCCGCCCCCGCGCTGCCCCTGGACGCGGCCCCACCTGTTATCTCCTTCACGGTCTTCAGGATGTCCAGCTCCCTCGGGTCCAGGGGCGGCGTGTGGGTGAAGGAGTCCCTGAAACAGGCGGACAAAGGTCACTCCTCGCCCCTCGCTGCCTGTGGGGAGCGGGGCTACGGCCAGCGGCTCCCCCGGGACTCACAACTCAGAGGCGATACCCGCCCCCCCGACTCACCCCTCAGAGGTCCCCCTCCCGATTCACCCCTCAGAGACGATACCCCCCACCCCCCTGGGACTCACCCCTTGAAGGCGGCTCCCCGCCCCCTGTCTCACCCCTCAGAGACAATACCCCCCCAACTCACCCCTCAGAAGCGATACCCGCCCCCAGATTCACCCCTCAGAGACAATACCTCCTACCCCCCGGGACTCACCCTCAGAGGCAGCCCCTCCCTGGGACTCACCCCTCAGAGGCGATACCCCCCACCCCACCAGGACTCACCCTCAGAGGCCCCACCCCCAGGCTCACCCCTCAGAGGCAGCCCCTCCCCGGGACTCACCCTCAGAGGCAGCCCCTCCCTGGGACTCACCCCTCAGAGGCGATACCCCCCACCCCACCAGGACTCACCCCTTGAAGGCCACGGGCAGGATGTGCAGGTCCCCGCTGATGGTGGTGCAGTTGCGGAAGTGCCTGATGTTGGTGGCGTTGATGGACAGGGTGTCTTTAAACTCCCCGATCCCTATCCCGTTACACACTGTGGAGAGAGGGACACGTCACCCCGTTCGTGCCTGAGCACCTGAGCAGGGCGGGGCCCGGTGGAGGGGCGGGAGCGAAGCCGTGAGACGGTCACTGCCCGACCATCGCTCGTTCACTCAGCAAACGCTGGTGGAGGTCCCGGAGCCGCGGCGGGTTCCGGGGACAGAGGTTGGAGGACACGCGGTCACTGGACGGTGTCCCCTCCTCGCTGTCTCCCCCGGGACCAGGGACTAACGGCAGGGGGATCCCCGCCCTCCTTCGTCAGCGCCAGCCTGTGCGGGGCTCCCGCCGGTACCCTGGCACACCTCCCCCTTCCTACCCCCTGCGCTGGCTGTGGCCTTGTCTTCCATCTTAGAGAGAACACACACACGTTTTTTAATCAAAAAGCAACATGTAGTCCAGCTGGTGTGGCTCAGTGGTTGAGCATTGACCTAGGAACCAGGAGGTCAGGGTTCGATTCCCGGTCAGGGCACATGCCCTGGGTTGCGGGCTCCATCCCCAGTGGGGAGCATGCAGGAGGCAGCCGATTAACGGTTCTCTCTCATCATGGATGCTTCTTTCTCTCTCTCCCCCCTTCCTCTCTGACATCAATTTAAAAAATAATAAAAGATCAGTGAATTTGTGTGCAGGGCCCGTGGAGGCTGCTGTACAATGATCGCACTGTTTCCGGGGAATTGCGTGAAAATGGACAGAATAAAAGATGAAGTAGGGGGTCGGCAGGGATAGACTGGCCTGGAGGGTACTCCAGGGACAGGGCACGGAATAAAGGAAGGAAGGCCTGCTGAGCCGGAGAGAGAGGCTCTGGAATCTCTCCCAGGGCCGCGAGGAGCTGGTGGGGCCGAGCACCCGCCCGGCCCGGGACGCCGTGGCCCCACGCTCCGCCCACGCGGCGCCCACCTTTGCGACACGGCCCTTCGCACTTCTTGCACTTGCGGACGCCGTCTTCCTCCACCTCGCGGCTGTCGGAGCTGCAGGCCCGCACGCAGGAGCCGTGGTCCGTCACCACGTAGTTCCCTGGGGGGCAGAGGGGCAGGTGTGAACGCAGCGCCAGGTGTCTCAGGGTTGTGTCCTCCCGAATCGCGGCCGATGCAAGGGCCATCGCCCTCTCGTGTTGTGTATTTTAAGGACAAAGCAGGGCAGGCTGCAGCCTGAACACGGATCGCGCTCAAGAGCTCCCATCGCTTCCCGGACCCGATGGCAAACAGACCCTCCTCCCAGGCGGGGACGTGTGGGAGCAAACCACACCGCCCCCTCCCCCCCCCCCTCGCCCCTCTCTGGCTTAGAGCACTCTTCCTGCTTTTTTCTTTCTTTTTTAGGCTTTACCTCCAGGACTTATGATCGAAGCGTGAATCTTTATTAAAAATACGTGAGCCCAGCCGGTGTGGCTCAGAGGTTGAGCGTGGACCTAGGAGTTAGGTCAGGGTTCGATTCCCCGCCAGGGCACACGCCTGGGTTGTGGGCTCGATCCCCAATAGGGGGCGTGCAGGAGGCAGCCGATCCATGATTCTCTCTCATCATGTTTCTGTCCCTCTCTCCCTCTCTCTTCCTCTCTGACATCAAGAAAAATATATTAAAAAAAACACGCAAGCCTGAACAATGACTCCTCTCCTCTCGACGCGCTGCGCTGAGGCTGGGTCACTCCCGGCTGTGGCCACCGCACAGCCCTGTGCCCGGCGGGGCCTCGGGCAGCTGGCCCAGTACTCCGTCCCCTCCTGCCCCCCCCTCCCCCCCCACCGCCAGTGCATACGGGGCTCAGCCACACAGACATCATTCTCTCCGGAGCCTCTGCCCGCTCGGGCCCAGGCAGACCCCCGGTCACCCTCCTGGGCGTCTGCTGCGCCCTGGGCTCTGCGTGTCCTCTGCTTGTCCCCCCTCGTCAGCCCTCTCTCAGGACCGTGCCCGGGACATCGGGACGAACACGTCCTCCTCGTCGCCATCCCCGACCACGGCCAGCACTCCCCCCCCCCCCCCCCCGTGTGTTTTCTTCTGCCCAGGAGGTGAGCACTTTCACCTCCGCCCCCTGCGGAGTGCTCTCCCACTGCCGCCGCTTCTAGACGCTTCTCCTCACGGCCTCTCCCCTCTGAGACGTCAGGGTCGGTCCCAGGCGCGTTAATTAGACAACCCTGTGCTTTCTATGCGGCCGGGCTGATGTCACCACTTCCGGAGACGCTACCCATCACCTGTGGCAGCCACCTACCCCGTCACCTGTGGCAGCCACCTACCCCGTCACCTGTGGCAGCCACCTACCCGTCACCTGTGGCAGCCACCTACCCGTCACCTGTGGCAGCCACCTACCCGTCACCTGTGATAGCCACCTACCCCGTCACCTGTGGCAGCCACCTACCCGTCACCTGTCACCCATGGCAGCCACCTACCCATCACCTGTGGCAGCCACCTACCCGTCACCTGTGGCAGCCACCTACCCCGTCACCTGTGGCAGCCACCTACCCGTCACCTGCATTCGGATGGGCCCTGGTCCCACGCCTGACGATGAGGCCACCCCGACCAGGGCTGTCTGAACTGGGGGTTTCGGGTTCCCGTAGGAGGCCCAGGGGAAACGGATGCTGAACTGAAAGGGCGTCGCGGGAGGACTCACGGGGACATTTCTTCACGCAGGTGGCGCCGAAGCTGTATTTGCCGTCCGGGTTGACGTCCATCTGGTAGGTGGTGGGGTTGTACAGCATGAGCGGCGGGCACGTGTCCTTGCAGGTGGCGCCGTCCCGGAACCTGCGGCAGACCTGCGCCGAGAGCCATGAAGACGGAATCCGGTGAAACGGAGCTGAGCGGCCTCCCAGAGCAGCCGCCTGCTTGTCCCGAACCTGGACCTCGGACCTCAGACCTCGGACCTCGGACCTCGGACCTCGGACCTCGGACCTCGGACCTCGGACCTCGGACCTCGGACCTCGGACCTCGGACCTCGGAAATGTTAAACGGGCGCAACAACCTTTGGGCCTAAAGCAACATTGTTTCCCGGAGCGCTGGGAGCGGGGACATCGGGGAAGTAGAGGCCGACAATGAGAAACATTGAGTTCATGTCACTGTGTCAGCCAACAGCACGCCCTCCTGCTCTGGATGGAGCTGTTCCCTCTCTAAAACCCATGGCTGGCTCTCCTCCTGGGGCACTGTCTGGGCTCCTGCCGGAATCAGTGCTTCCCAAATCAACCTCTCTCTCTCTCTCTCTCTCTCTCTCTCTCTCCCCGTCTCTCGTTTCCTCTCTCTTTGAGACCGTTCATTTCTGCCGACCTGCGCAGGTGAGCGGAGCAGGGACCGTGTGCGTTCTGTGCAGAAGCCGCGAGTTCTGTTCAGGGGCTCGATTAGAGCAGGACGATCCGGCAGTGCTGGCGGCCCAGCCGGAAAGACCTTTCTAGAAGCATGGCCTTCCTTAAGCACACGTCCCGACTAGGACGCTGTGTGAACTGTGGCGAGAGGAAACACCTCTCTCTCTCCATCAATGGACAGAACGACCGAGAGCCGCACACAGGGCGGGACCACGAGGGGGTTCTGCTCACAGACCGTCCATTCACCCCGCCGCCTTCACAGAGGACACTGGGGGGTGCTGCCCGCGGCCGGGGCCCTCGCCAGGACCAGGCGGGACTCACACCGGCCACCCGGCTCTCAGGACTTCCGAGGCGCTCGCCATCGGGGCAGCTGCACGGGCTCCATCCCCCCGGGCAGCACGGATTTCACCAGAGCTTCCTGCAGTCCCAGGGGCAGACGTGAGCACCCCAAGACGCCCTGCGTGGGGGCGCGGGCAACCTCCGAGCCCCCGGCCCACCCCGAGTCTGCGGCTCATCCCCTTAAGGGTAGATGGCACGCGTTGAGTATTCGGTGCTCAGCCTGCGCCCGGGCCTCTGGGTCACGTGGGCCATTCAGCAGGAGACGCTCTTCGTCCACCCCGTCCGATGAGGAGCCGGGCACAGGGGTCACAGGGGTCACAGCGCTGCCCAAGGGCACAGGGCGCGGGGAGGCAGGACGCCGACAGAGGCCCCGGTCCCGGGGAGGGCGGCGTCCCGCCCACGACCCCACGGCCCTCCGCACACCTCGGCCACGGAAGCGCCCTCGGGGCGGGTGGGGGGCGGGAGGGGGCCGTGCCCGGCGGGGCCCGGGGGGAGGGCGGGTCTTACCAGGCAGTCGCTCTCGCGGGGCCCGGTGCAGCCGGCGGCACACTGGTTGTGGCAGCAGTCGCTCGGGGATTTGCCCCGGCAGCGGCCGGAGCACTGCTGGGCGCAGATGGTCTTGGTCACTGAGGAGGAGCACAGGCCACGTGAGCCGGGGTGGGGGGGCGCCTCCCAGGGAGCCCCGAGCATTCGCACACGGAGGGGGGTAGGTGGGGGGGTGGGGAGTGATCAGGGACCCCCGAGCACTCGCACACGGGGGGGGGGGGGGGGGGGGGGGGGAGTGATCAGGGACCCCCGAGCACTCGCACACGGGGGGTGGGGGGGGGGGGTGGGAGGGGGAGTGATCAGGGACCCCCGAGCACTCGCACACGGTGGGGGGGGGGTGGGGGGGAGTGATCAGGGACCCCTGAGCACTCACACACGGGGGGTGGGGGTGGGGGATGGGAGGGGGAGTGATCAGGGACCCCCGAGCACTCACACACGGGGGGTGGGGGTGGGGGATGGGAGGGGGAGTGATCAGGGACCCCCGAGCACTCACACACGGGGGGTGGGGGTGGGGGATGGGAGGGGGAGTGATCAGGGACCCCCGAGCACTCGCACACGGTGGGGGGGGGGTGGGGGGGAGTGATCAGGGACCCCCGAGCACTCACACACGGGGGGTGGGGGTGGGGGATGGGAGGGGGAGTGATCAGGGACCCCCGAGCACTCACACACGGGGGGTGGGGGGGGGGGGAATGGGGGGGGAGTGATCAGGGACCCCCGAGCACTCGCACACAGGGGTGGGGATGGGGGTGGGGAGTGATCAGGGACCCCCGAGCACTCGCACACGGGGGGGGGGGGGGGAGTGATCAGGGAGGGACCTAGTTCAAGCTCCCAGGCTCTCCCGTTCTGCCAGACTAAATCCAGTCATGACTGTTCTGACAGCGCCTCAATCTCCCTTATTATTATTAAATGTATTTTTATTGATCTCAGAGAGGAAGGGAGAGGGAGAGAATCAATACTCCCTTACTATTTTCTGTTCCTCCTCACCCAGGATAGTTTCCCATTGCTTTTTAGAGAGAGTGGAAGGGAGAGACAGAGAGAGAAACATCGATTGGTTGCCTCCTGCACGCCCCTGACCACGGCTGGGGAGCGAGCCTGCAATGGAGGTACGAGGTGCCCTTGACTGGAATCGAACCCGGGATCCTTCAGTGCATGGACCGAAGCTCTAGCCACTGAGCCACACCAGCCAGGGCTTCGTGTGGGCGTGCACTCACTTAGGAGAACTGACCAGGTGAGTCTAGTCCTCCAGACCCGCTAAGCCGTTAGCTCCTAGTTAGGACCGGGCTCCCGGTGGTGGGAAAACACATACAAATGACCCAAAGACAGCCAGGGAGCCGTGGTGGGAACACGTGAGAGTCACGTGACGGTCAGATGCTCTGTTACGGACGGACGGCCAGCTGGTCGGTGACAGGTCCCCCCGTCCCTGGCCGCCGGTGCGCCTACACTCGGGCCCCCCAGAACCCCCCCTGAAAGACTCGCTCGGACTTCTCGGCAGGTGGTCCCAGAGCCGGGGGGAGGGGAGGGGAGGGCGGGCCGAGCAGCCTCCGTTCCCAGGGAGCTCCGCCGGGCTCTGTCGGGGGTGACGGCGCCGGCGCTGGCTTTCACTCGCTTATGGCCGCCTGGCTCACGTGCCCACAGGAGCCGGCCGGCTTCCTGCGGGGCCGGCAGCACTGGCATTCACTGGGCTGCTCCCGGCTGGCCTTCCGACCAGGAGTGACTTTTAGGCCCGGCTCGTGGGCTCCGCGGCTGAGCATCAGCCCCTGAACCGGGAGGTCACGGTTCGATGCCCGGTCGGGGCACAGGCCCGGGTTGTGGGCTCGATCCCCAGTGCGGGGCGTGCGGGAGGCAGCCCATCCATGATCCTCTCTCATCATGGATGTTTCTGCCTCTCCCTCCCTCTCCCTTCCGCTCTGAACTCAATAAAAACGTATTAAAAATTGTCAGAGGCACTATTAAAACACCACGGACTGTGGCCCGCACACACGTGGGGGAGGAGGCGGCCCACACTCGCCGACCCTCCGCTCGCTCGGGACTCACGTTGCTGGCAGTTCTCCTTGCCCGCAGCCCAGCAGCTTCCGTTGGGGCAGCTCGGGTCGCACGTCCGGCCTACGACACAAACTGGGAGTCAGACGCCATCTCGGCCAGGGGAGCGACGAGAAGAGAGCGATGGCGCCTTCCCGGCCCAGAGCAAAGCCGCGGCCTCACGCGAGGAGTGGCCTCCGCTTCCGATGCTCCGCCGGCCGGTCGGGCTGGTCTGTGCGCAGTGACTCCCAGGAAAATAAGAGCCGCACCGGCTCGGCCTCGAGGCACACCCCGGCCTTGGACACGGGCAGAGCGGGCCGCACGCAGGCCCGGACACTGGGCTCAGTGAGCCCCGGGTCCCATTTCCCTCGGGCTCAGGCCCGGAGAAGCCCCAGCGTCCCCGCGAGGTTAGGGTCATCTGCCCGGGGGCGCTGGGGGTGTCGGCAGGCGCTGGCTGCAGCCTCGCCCTGTCCCTCGTGGGTGACGGACGGTCAGCTGCCGGGGAGCTGGATTTGTAAGTAAAAGCTCGGACTCTTAGCCAGAGAGGGGCACGGAGTCCTCTCCACGGCGAGGTGTCCGCGGGTGCATCGCTCTGTCCACAGCCCCAACCTCAGCTGCTCCTCGCCCGCTGCAGGCGGAAACCTTCCAGCTGGCCAGTCAGCGCCTGCGGCTTCACCCGCGACGGCCAAGCATCCCCCCGTGAGAGGCCCGCGTGGGGGTCAGCACCCAGGGCCCGAGGACCCCGCGTTCCAGCTGCGGCGAGAGCAGGCTGCCCACCGGCTCTGGTCATAGGAGGTCGGCCCTGCCGCCGTCTGTCCCTGCAAACCCCCCCCCCCGCCTCCCCGAGGGCTCAGGGGTGCCTTGTCCCCCGCAGTCAGCAGCAGCAGCTTTGTCTCTGGAAGAACTCAGATCTCAGACAGAAGCTGGTGAGCACCACGTGACCATTGGCCCAGGACCTGCTCCTGTGACTGAGTTTTCACAGCCGCCCCCAAGGCATGAACGCAGTGCGCGTGCCGCTTACAATCAGGAGAGATGGCGAGGCTGCACCTGAACGCACAGGCGGCACACGGAGGAGAGAGAGGGACTGAGGCAGCCAGACGGAGGCCGAGAGACCCGGACAGACAGACGGAGGCAGAGAGACCCAGACAGACAGACGGAGGCAGAGAGACCCGGACAGACAGACGGAGGCCGAGAGACCCGGACAGACAGACGGAGGCCGAGAGACCTGGACAGACAGACAGAGGCCAAGACCCAGATAGACAGACAGAGGCCAAGAGACCCGGACAGACAGACGGAGGCCGAGAGACCCAGACAGACAGACGGAGGCAGAGAGACCCGGACAGACAGACGGAGGCCGAGAGACCCGGACAGACAGACGGAGGCAGAGAGACCCGGACAGACAGACGGAGGCAGAGCGACCCGGACAGACAGACGGAGGCTGAGAGACCCGGACAGACAGACCCGGACAGACAGACGGAGGCTGAGAGACCCGGACAGACAGACGGAGGCAGAGAGACCCGGACAGACAGACGGGGGACGAGAGACCCGGACAGACGGAGGCAGAGAGGCCCGGACAGACAGACAGAGGCTGAGAGACCCGGACAGACAGACGGAGGCAGAGAGACCCGGACAGACAGACAGAGGACGAGAGACCCGGACAGACAGACGGAGGCAGAGAGACCCGGACAGACAGACGGAGGCTGAGAGACCTGGACAGACAGACAGACGGAGGCAGAGAGACCCGGACAGACAGACAGACGGAGGCAGAGAGACCCGGACAGACAGACGGAGGCAGAGACCTGGACAGACAGACAGACGGAGGCAGAGAGACCCGGACAGACAGACAGACGGAGGCAGAGAGCCTGAGAGGGAGGGCACCAGAGAGGAGAAAGAGCCAGAGGAACACACACCAATGTCAAGGGTGACCGTCGGTGTAGAACTCTCACGTTATTTTTACTTTTGTCTCTACTTCACCTTCTTTTTCAAGTTTCTATTATAAGCACGCAGCAGGTTCATGAAAGAAAAATACATTGACGATGCTTAAAGGCATCTTTCTTTCTTTCTCTTTGTTAACCCTCACCCATTGATATTTTCCCATTGATTTTTAGAGAGAGTGGAAGAGAGAGGGAAAGACAGAGAGAGACATCCATGTGAGAGACACATTGATTGGCTGCTTCCTGCACACGCCCTGGCCAGGACCAGGGCTGGGGAGGAGCCTGCAACCGAGGTACGTGCCCCTGACCGGAATCGAACCCAGGACCCTTCAGTCCGCAGGCCGGGGCTCTATCCACTGAGCCACACCGGCCAGGGCTGAGGGCATCTTCCTGTGCCAGAGGAGACAGTGCGGACCGGTGAGCTCGCCGCCTGCCTGCAGGGCCGGTCTGCCCGAGCAGCCCCCCGACGGCGGGTCGGTGCTTACTGCCGCTCATAGGTGAAGGGAGCTGCGCCTTAGCCGGCCTCCCCCGCCACCACCCGCCCCGCGGCCCCGCCCCGCCCCGGGCGGAGGCCCACGCGCCCGGCACACTCACAGCTGCCGTGCGGGCTCTGGAAGTCCAGCGACATGTTGCTCAGGAAGCTGCTGTCCACGATGTCGCGCCACTGGATGGTCTCCATGTTGCAGAGGGCGGGGTTGTTGTTGAAGCGCACGGCGCCCTGCAGGATTTCTGCGGGAGAGAGGACCGGTGAGCCGCCGCCTCATCTCACCTGAGCTCTCAGGCTGTGCACGAATTTCCTTCTTCTTTGTTAATCCTCACCTGAGGGTATTTTTCCATTGATTTTTTAGAGAGAGTGGAAGAGAGAGGGAAAGACAGAGAGAGGGAAAGACAGAGAGAAACACCGATGTGAGAGAAACACATTGATTGGTTGCCTCCTGCACGAGCCCCGATCAGGGCCCCGGCCTGGGAGGAGCCTGCAACCAAGGTACATGCCCTCGACCGAATCGAACCCGGGACTGTTTGGTCCACAGGCCGAAGCTCTTTCCACGCTGCATCCTGCTGGACAGACGCCAGCACGCCAAGGAGACGCCCCGCAGAATTCCATGGCAGCGGGTGGAGAATGAGTTGAGGCCCTGTCCGTGTGGCTCAGCGGTTAGAACTGTCATTCCGTAAATGCTGCATTTCATGTCCCTGCCACAGAGTGAGGGCACGATCATTGTTATCTTCAGTTTTAAAAAAATCAACGTCCCATCTCCTATCACCTTCCAGCTTCCTGTCCGAGGACCCTCAGCGTGACCCAGCCACAGAAATTCATCTTCCCCTGTAACACCTTCATTCCTCCGCCTGGCTTAGACAACGTGGCCCAGAAAACTGTCTCAAATACGCGTTGATTTTGTTGTTGTTGTTGTTAATCCTCTTCCGAGGATATTTTTTCCCATTGATTTTTAGAGAGTGAAAGGGGGGAGGGAGGGGAGAGAGAGAGAGGGGAGAGAGAGAAACACTGATGTGAGAGAGACACACTGATTGGTTGCCTCCTGCACACATCCCGACCGACTGGGGTGGGGATCGAACCCACAATCCAGGTAGGTTCCCTTGACCGGGAATCACACCTGCGACCCCCCGGTGTGCGGGTCCACGCTCTGACCTCTGTGCACACCAGCCAGGCACTAGGGGTTGATTTAATGCGTTCCCTTACACCTGAGGCCCAGGTCACAGGACTGGCAGCGTATTCACTCCCTGGGCACAAAGTCTGCTACACGCTCCTTCTCCAGAGCCCTCACCATTTCCCACTAACTCTCGGATGCTTTTCCGAGAGCACGGGATAACCTGGCTTACATCTCCCCTTCCCATTGCACTGTGTAGCCCCTTTTCAGTAACCTCCACCAGCTGTATCTTGCACATGAGTGGCATGGGATACAAGAGAAAAGCAGTTAGTTACCTACAAGGGAGCACCTATACGACTGTCAGCTGATTTCTCAACAGAAACTATGCAGGGCAGAAGGGAGTGGCAAGAAATACTCAAGGTGATGAATGGCAAGAACCTACAACTAAGATTACTCTACCCAGCAAAGCTATCATTCAGAATTGAAGGTCAGATAAAGAGCTTCCCAGATAAGAAAAAGCTAAAGGAGCTCATCACCACCAAACCAGTATTAAATGAAATGCTGAAAGGTATTCTTTAAGAAGAGGAAGAAGAAGAAGAAGAAGAAGAAGAAGAAGAAGAAGAAGAAGAAACATTTGAACAATAAAGTGGGAATAAATACGTATCTATCAACAACTGAATCTAAAAGTCAAAACAAACGAACAAGAAATCTAATAAACAAAGTAAACTGATGAATAAAATAGAATCAGAGGCATGGAAGCATGGAACAGACTGATGAATCTCAGAGGGAAGGGGGGAGGCGTGTGTGAAGAGATTAACCAAAGAAATTATATGCATATATGCGTTAACTATGGACACAGACAACAGGGTGGCAAAAGTCTGGGGTGGGCAGGACCAGGTGCAGAGAGGCAATGGGGGGAAAAAGGGAGACGTCTGTAATACTCTCAATAACAAGGATTAAAAACACACATTTGTTTTGATGAGTCAAGTCTTCCCTGAGTGAATGAACCTAAGAAAGGGCCCGGTGGGCTGTGTGCCACGTCTGCCCCAGGGCCTCCGGCCGCTCTCACCCTGCAGGTTCCGCATGGGCAGCTCCTGCAGGCCCGTCCTGTTGCCGCCGTAGTTGGACAGGACGGACAGGGCGTGGGTGTTCTCGAAGAGCACGTTCCCCCGGATGATCTGCAGGTTCTCCAGCGGGATCTTCTCCACCACGTTGAGGGCGATGAGGACGTAGCCGGCCACCTCCTGGATGGTCTGAGGAGACAAAGCGTGAAGCTGGCCTCTCTCCTTTGAGGAGCTCAAGCACGTGAGGTCGAACACGGGCCTGGGGAACCGGGACACCTCCCTGAACGACGCACACGTGTGGTGACAGCCCTAGAGCATGTGGGTGGCCACACGGAGGGAGTGGCAGGTGACAGGGCACAGTCATTCCCATGCCGTGCCCCCCTGAGCCCGATGGCGGCCGTCAAGGGCAACGTGATGACTCAGCAAAATGGTGCCTCCTTCCCTTGGCCTTCGACACACTCAGGTGAAGAGGGGAACGGTTTTATTAACTTATCTCGTATCTGTCCTGCCTGCTTTCTCATGGAAAGAAGAAAACAGCAGCCCAGAAGGAGGCCCATCACATCCCACGTTCAACTGCTGGCTCTCGGGAGCTGACTGAGAAATAGGGGGGCACTTGTGAAACGGCGGCTAAACTCTTGGCGGCTGGAAAGCAACCGTGGTGGGAGTATTTACACCAAGGCAACGGGCAGATGCTACAAAGCAACGCTCTTTAAAAATGAAGAGCCAGTTACCAGGGTGCCACGGCGGGAGCCACGGCGACAAGATACCTCTCGGTGTCTACGCTGACCGTGGGGCACCGGCCGGGCCTGCTCCTCTGGGCCGGCCTTCTAGGACCTGGCACTAGCTGGGAGAGGGGCCGCCTCAGGCAACATGCACCTCAAGTTCTCTAGGACTCGGAACTGCCGTGGCCGAAGCCAGCACGCGCCCAGGAGGGTTCCGCCCAGGCCTCGACCTGCCTCCCTTACTCGTGCGGAGTCCGGGCGAGGCACCCAACTCGTGGAACCCACCTTCAGGAAGGACAGGTCGTAGCCCCTCTGCATGTAGGTGATCTCCAGGTTCCCCAGGACCACCTCGCAGTTGTTGAGCATCCGCTGCAGGCTCAGGAAGTGGTCGTCGAACGTGCCCAGCTGGGTGAGCTTGTTGTTGGTGCCCTGGCAAACTGGAAAAAAAAAAAAAAAGGCATCTCGTGAAACGCCCAGGAAGGCACGGAACTAAAACAAAACCGCATTCACTATCGCCAACAGACTGTGTGCTCCGGCGACTCAGGGTGTTCATTCTGACCGAGGCCGGCGTGACAGCACGGGGCGGGCTTTACAGGGCGCGGGCCCGCGGGAGGCCGAGCTCACCCCGGCCGCGCAGGGACGCGTTCACACGTGTTCAGAAGCCACGGGGACACAGAAAGGCTCTGTGAAAACCTTTCGGATGAGACCGTCGGTAAGGACTTCAGCAGGCCAAACAACACGCATCAGAACGCACGTGAATGATGTAACCACAACGTCGACGTAGTAACGGCGTCGTGAACTTTGCCAACAGAGAGCACGCCGCCCTCTGTGTGTCCAAAGGGCATTTACAGATATAACGCACGCCAGGCGACGTGTGCGGCCACCGCGGGGCACAGCGAGAGTCGACGACGAGCGCGGCCACGGAAGCCCAGGGCGGGGGGCTGAGGACAGTCTTCTAAGCGAAGGCCTCGGAGACGAGCGAGGCCCACGGTCCAATGCGACACGAGTTAGAGAACAACAGCATGGAAACGCACGTCAGAACAGCCAGGAAGACACCAACCGCGCTGTGAGCCGCTCCCGGGAGCCCCGCCCGCACAGGTGCGCGCCCGGCCGGCCGGCACGGCCTCGGCGCACGCAGCGCCTCCGTGTGGTGTGCGCAGGTGACTTCACACAAGAAAACACTCCCAGTTAGGGGGGACCCACTGGGCAGTCTGCATTTCAAAGCAAAGGAGAGGACGGGAATGGCATCCTGCTCACAAGCCCGGCTCTCTAAAGGACACGTCCAGGCAAGCGGAACAGAACACAGGGGTTCGCGTTGGAAGCTGGGAGCGTTGAACCACAAGCCCTCTAAGAGCGAAGACACAGGGCCCCGGGCCCCGAGGGAGACCGGGACCAGCCGGGGCCGCCCGGGTCCGCAGAGACGGCACCCCCATCAGCAACCGGGGGCCGAGCCCCGAGACGAGGCCAGTCCCCCGGCGGGACTTCCTCGGGGTCCCCTCCGGAACCCGCGCTGCTCAGCCTAGGCCTCTGCACACTGCCCGTGGGCACCGCCCGCCAGCATCACCTGACGTCGGCCTTGCTCCTCGGGGTCGGGGCAGAGAGCTCAAGCTGAGGCGCCAGCACCCTCCCTCCTCGTTCCTCCCGGGGGGTTTCCCTCCGCTCCCCGCCGGGGCTCGCCCACACTCCGAGGCAGAGGGGAGGTCACACGGGAACGCGGATGGAGCCCCGGCGACTGGCTTCCAACCACGGCGCTGGGTGGGCCCGATGGCCGCCGCCTTCGCCCCGGAGCCCGGCCGCTGGCTTTCAGCCTCGCGGGAACCCGGCGCACAGATGGCTGCGTGGCACACGGACGGGGCCCGACCCGCTGCCCAGCGCCAGGTCCTGCGTGCGGGCGCCGCCACGATGTAGGCACAGGGTTGAGGGGTGACGCGGGCTCCCCGCCGGCACACCGGGAGGCCAGCACTGCTCCCGGGCGACAGGCCGGCCCTCCACCGTTCAGCCGACCTGCCGGGCGGCGGGCCAGGTGGCCACAGGTGTTGGTCGTGCCTCGTGCCAGCCAGGGGAGCGGTGTCGGCGGGGACTGGGGGGGGGGGCACCTCTCAGGGGTTTCTCAGCCACAGAGGGAGGCACGTGGCTGCTGCCCCCGTAAAGGAGGAAGGACATTCGCGTGCAAGCGTCTCTACGCGGAACCACAGGGTGTTACCGTCAGTCACATCGAGGGGCCCCGTTACCGGCAGAAAAGGACCACGTGCCCCGGAAGTTCGGCCGGTTTTCTTCTAGAACCAGACGGCTCCACGGAGACGGCACTCGGGCCTTCCCTCCTCCCTCCACTCGCTCGTGCGGAAAGCGACCACGAGCACCCGAGAGTCCGCGTGATGCGCCCCCCTCACGCGGCTTCGTGGTTTCGTGGGAGTCACTCCGATCGTCAGAGACAAGCCCCTCTGTTGGGAAGAGAACAGCAACGCTGCTCGTTGCTGATGCGAACGTGAATCCATGAGACGTGCCGGAGCCACTGGGCGGCTTGTGTGATGAGCCATGTGCTGAAACCCCACGTCAGGAGGACCCCGCTTTGGAAAATGTATCGGAGGAAAGAGACCCAAATATATATATATAAAAGAAAAGCTTCATGCAAAGTGTTGGCCATTATTGATTTATCTTTTTTTTTAAATATATATATATATATATTTTTTTTTTAATTGATTTTTTACAGAGAGGAAGGGAGAGGGATACAGAGCTAGAAACATCGATGAGAGAGAAACATCGATCAGCTGCCTCCTGCACACCCCCTGCTGGGGATGTGCCCGCAACCAAGGTACATGCCCTTGACCGGAATCGAACCTGGGAACCTTGAGTCCGCAGACCGACGCTCTATCCACTGAGCCAAACCAGTTAGGGCTGATTTATTTTTTAATAATGTCCCCCCATCGCAAAGAACCCGAGAAGCCAACTGGCCAACCTGTCTGTTCTGGGGAGAAGAAGGCCGCTGCGTTTATTTGATTCGGTTTAAGGCAGGCCCCCCTGGAACCCTGTCCCCGGGTGAGGGAGAGAGAGAGAAACATCAATGGTGAGAGAGAATCGTGGATCGGCTGCCTCCTGCATGCCCCGCACCGGGAATCGAACCCTGACCTCCTGGTTCATAGGTCGACGCTCACCAACTGACCACGCCGGCCGGGGCCGTCCTACTTCGGACGCGTTCTAAAGGACGGGCAGGCATCAGCACGCATCACCCCGCAGGCCGCCGCCCTGGTTCAGTGTCAGCGTCCCCTGCTGCTGACGGAACGTGCAGGGGACGGTGTGCCCTAACCCCTCTGCAGTGGAGCACCTGGCGAGCTTCCACCAATGCACACGTGCGCACACGCGTGTAACCCACGCTCCTCCCACACGGGAGGACGCCACCATCGCCCTCGGGAGCCCTGCACGCCCCTCCCGCGGCCCCCCGCCCCCACAGCTTGTGGGCTTCGGGCTCCGCGCTGGCGGGATGGCGCCACGCTGTCCCCGTGGGCGAGGCGCCTCCGAGCCAGGCGTCTGGGAGTCCCCACGTGAGGACTGGCATCTGCTCAGCTCGGAGTGACAGGCTCAGGCCGGGGCTTGTGGGAAAGGTCCGCGTATTACGCTTGGACACCCAGGCTGGCCCACAGCCTGGCCACGCTTTTCTCGAGCCCCGCACCTCACCTTAACTGAGAGTAAAACCAGCTGCCTCCCCGAAGTCTCAAAACGCCCCTTTCTGTGTGTGTGTGCGTGTGTGTGCGTGTGTGTGTGCGTGCGTGTGTGTGTGTATGTGTGTGTGTGTATGTGTGTGTGTGGGCAGAGCCTGTCCCTCCCCTGCCGTTAGGGGGTCGGCACCCCTCTTTGCCCACAAGCCCGGGCAAAACCTTCAAACCAGTTCCTCCACGTTTCCCTCAACCCCCCAGACGCCTGGCAGTGCCTGAGTAACCGTGTAATTGTTTTAATTGGCTGTTTTCTCGGCTCCGCGTTAACGGCTGCCCGGCGGCGGAGCCCTCGTAAACCCCTCCCTCGGCCTCCTGAGCTGTCTCGGCCCGTTTTCCACGGAGCGCCTCATTCGGAAGCAGAAACCACGTTTTTCTTATTTCCTCCACATTTTCTTCATTTCTCCAATTTTCTAGAGTGACCAGGTATGACTTTATAGTAACAAGTAACGGAGGATACGATTTACAGAAATCTGTGGTGTACAAGAGAAGAAGACGGGTATGTTAATAAAATACATTTTTTTAAAGAAAAAAAAGAACACACGGAGAAGCCGCCACGCGCACGCACAGCTATCGAGATCCTCCACGTTTCCGTGATCACGAGAGGCGGCGCTGTGCCCTGGCTTTAAAGTGAGAAATGACCGGCGGACAGGGCGGGTGCCACACGCAGGCTGCGGGCAAGGCCAGCGCCGACGCCGGGCCGCTCCGCGCGTCCTGTCCAGCGGCGCCGCGCAGGGTGGCTCTCGGGAGACGGCGGCACGGCACAGCGACGCGTCCCACATCCATAAACACATCCTTAACCTTCGGGGACACGGAGTCCATCACCCACAGAGAGATGTCCTAAAGCGCGATTACAGGACCAGACTGGCCTGGAAAACCCACGCGGGATTGGTAATAACGGGAAAGCAGAAGAACGATGGCTGACTCACAATGCAGTAACAACGAGGAAAACGGTAAAAGCAAGTACAGAGCGGCATCGACATTTTCACTGGGCGCGGAGTCAAAAGCTCGGGCACGTGGGGAAAGTCTCGGTAGAGTGGTGACGATTTTTCTTCATTTCCCCAAACCTTCTACTTCGTCCACAGCCCCTCACTTGTCGTATGCGAGTTCACGACGAATGGATAACTCTCGGCTTGTAGGCGTCCAACGAGAGTTGGCTCTGAATCTGCCTGGCAACCGGCCCCTTCCCCAGCCCGCGTCCCGCTGCGCACCCTCGGGAGAGGATGAGTCCTTGTCCTCTGTGATTGCCCATCTCTTAGAAAGTCCCTCTCTCTAATGCACACTTGTGTTTGCTCCTTTTTGTTGTTATTTCTCACCCAAGGAGTCTTTCCCCGTTGAGTTTTAGAGAGAGTGGAAGGGGGGGGGGGGAGACTGAGAGAGAAACATCGATGGGAGAGAGACGTCATGCGCCCCGACCGGGGCTGGGGATGGAGCCTGCACTCGGGGTACGTGCCCTCGACCGGAATCGAACCTGCGACCCTTCAGTCCGAGGGCCAGTGCTCTAACCACTGAGCACACTGCTGGGCACCCTCAGCTTTTCTGACTCTAGAACCATCAGCAAACGCTGAGTGGCACCGGCCGGTGCCCAGTGGGCTCAGGGGCTGGAGGAGAACGTGGCTCCACCGCCACCGCGGCACGGTCTGCACCACGGGGTCTCTGCCCGCTCTGTCCGTGCCGCAGGGGCTCGCGGGTCCGAGGGGGGACCCGGGGGTGGAGACTCTGGTTAAGGCAGCTGGCACGTGGCCGACCCCCAGTAAGTGCCACGTGACTGCAGCCTGCGCTGAGCCTGGCCGGGTTCCCGGGAGGAGCCGCTTCCTTCCCCGGGCGCCCGAGGCCGCCCTCTGCCCTCCGCTCCCACCGCCGTGTGCGGCCTGGCGGGCGGCCCCGCGCTCGGGCCCCGCGGGAGGGCAGCTGGAGCCGGCCACAGCCACCTGGCCGCCGCGGTCACAGGCAGGGCCCGGGGCTCCAGGAAGGCGTGGGGGCCGTGTCCTGGGGGCAGCCGCTGGGCACGGGAGGGGGAGCCGCACCCACGGGGCCTTTCCGGAGTGTTCTGGCAGAAGCCGCTCCCAGGCCCCGCGACCCTGACCCCTGCGGGGGTTCCTCAGCGGCCGGACCTGCGGGCTGTGTCCCCACGTGTTTGTGTTTAATGCTCGGTTTGAAATGAACATGGGGTTTCCACTGACTCCTCCTTAAGTTAACGACCTTCTCAAGCCGCCTTCCAACGGGGAAAGGAAGCGGCCGCTCCCGGTCAGCTCTGCAACCAGCGCCCGCCTCCCGGGCTCGCCGAGCAGGAAGCCGGGGCTCGAAAACCACCAGCCGCCGCCAGGGGAGCGCGGGGCGCCCAAGCCCAGCCCTGCCCCCGGACCCTTCCTTTAGGCTCAGACACGACCGTCTCCACAACACACGAGCCCCTCCCGGGAGCGCCAGCCACTGAGAGCAACAGTTCTCCCCGGCCTCGTGGCTCAGTGGCTGAGCGTCGACCTATGAACCAAGAGGTCACAGTTCGATTCCCGGAACATGCAAGGGTTGCAGGCTCGGTGCCCAGTGTGGGCTGTGCAGGAGGCAGCCGATCAGTGTTGCACTCACACATCAATGTTTCTCTTTCTCTCTCTCTCTCCCTGTTCCTTCCTCTTAAGTCAATGATAATGATAATAATAAAAGAGTAATATGCTAATGAGACTGGACAACCTTCCGGAGGACGAAGCCGGGTCTGGGAGGGAAGCCCGGGTCCCGGGTGCCAGAGGGAAGCCGATGCCAGCAGCCGGGGGAAGGAGGGCCTGCTCTTGCACGAATTTCGTGCACCGGGCCTCTCTCTCTATAAAAGCAACCGTCCTCACGGGCAGCCACTTGCTGTCAGGCGGGTCCCCTTCCTGGAGGAAGAAGAGACGGTGCTGCCAGCCAGCGCGGCCTCTCGGCGCCACAGGTCTCTGTCCAGGAAACAGAGCCCGCAGCCTCGTTTCCGACGACCCAGGGCAGGCCTGGCAAACTTCTGGAAAGAGCAGGGACTGGCCCTGGCCAGTGCGGCTCAGGGGGTGGAGTGCCGTCCCATGCACCACCAGGTCCCTGGTGCCATTCCCGGTTAGGCAGGTAGGGCCTTGTGTCCGGGTGCAGCCGCCCTGTGCTAGGCATCTTTACTGTGAGGATGGGACACACAGCTCCCCGTGTCCCACTGCATCCCGGCTTCCCACGCCCGGGAGATGGCTGCCAGGCCGGCTTGTCCGTCCCGAGGGGCTGGGAGTTTTGATCTTGCTCAGAGTGCCTGGCCCGGTCCACGCTGTGCTGACGGCTCCGTCACGGAACCCTTCCTTGCCTTGATCTGAAGCCGGCCCGCGGCTTGTGTCTGTGGCTGCGCAAGGCATCCCACGTCTCCTCCCCTCACAGCCCTGCAGGCCCCTGCCCCCCAGGCTGTCCTCCAGCCCCCCTCCCCTCTGCTCTGGGGAAGACCATGCCGTGGCCTCCCTCCCAGCCACGCCCCCAGAAAGGCCCTGCGCAGCCCCTCTCCCCGCCTTCCTCGCCCGCAGCCGCCTCTCAGGGTGCGCCTGGCTCACGCTGGGGCGCTAAGAGCATTCTGTCCCCTCACAGCGCTTTCTGTCTCTTTCGTAAACAGATGTCATCCTGAGAACAGCAGCAAACATTCTGTTTTCCTTCGAGGCCCCTTTCGTTTATGACCCCGAGGCGGGCGGCGAGCAATAAGAGATGAATAAGTATCAGCGAAGTCCTTGCATAAACATCACGTATACGTTTTCGGCGGCCTCGGCTCAACCACTTTCTTTTTTTAAGGTTTAATAACTCACACGCCAGTTGAGCAATGGAAATGGAATCCCCACGGCGTCTATTAATAGCCGGGCTGCCGGTAAATTCCTCCCCAGCTGGATGAGACGGTGTTTTTCCTCGCTCGCTCGGGCTTCGGTTTCTATAGCGCCCCACGGACCCCGCGGATCGGGCGGCCTCGGCTGCACAGGCAGAGCTGGTGCTGGCGGTCCGCTTCCCGATGGAACGTGTTTGGGATCAAACCTCGGGATGCCTTCCCCGAGCCAGGAACCCGTGAGAACATGCGAGAAGACGTAGCACAATCACCCTGGCTTTGTTCTCACTCACTACCCCAGAGGACACGCAAAGATAAGTCACACGGTGACTCGAAAAACACGTTTCCTATTTTCCTCTCTTCCTTTAAGAATGGCAACCCCCCACTTTTCTCCTTAGGTGTGTATCCTGCTTCCGGAAAGACTCGGTCTCTCTTCTTCGCTAACCTTTCTGTTACAGCTTTCATGCTGAAGTGCGACAGTGACGGGGGACGGCTCCATCATCACAGTAATTCGAGGCCAAAGACTCCGGGAGTGGATTCCCTCATCACTTAGCAAAAAACTCCACCCCCACCCCCTTGCCGGAGACACTTAGAGATAATCCCCAGAAACCTCCTCGGCTGCTTTGGGTGGTCAGAAGTGTCTTTCAAAACACAGCTGCTCCATTGTGTAGTTGCTCCGTAGTTCTTTTAATCCACTCATCTGCTGACGGGCACCTAGGCTGTTTCCAGATCTTAGCTATGGTACATTGTGCTGCTATGAACATAGGGGTGCATATATCCTTTCTGATTGGTGTTTCTAGTTTATTGGGATATATTCCTAGAAGTGGGACGACTGGGTCAAACCATGGTACATTTACACCATGGAATACTACGAGGCAATAAAAAAGAAAGAACTCTTACCATTTGCAACAGCACGGAGGGACCTGGAGAGCGTTATGCGGAGCGAAATGAGCCAGACAGAGAAGGACAAGGACCCGTGGTCTCGCTCATCTGTGGAGCCTCATGAACCAAATGAACTGATGATCAAAATTAGACCCGGAGACACAGACGCGTGGACAGAATGCGGAACCTCAGAGGGAAGGCAGGGAGGCGGGGGGGGGGGGGGGGGTGGGGGGGAAGAGATCAACCGACGAACTTGTCTACATATATGCATCAGCCATGGACACAGACAATGGGGTGGTGAGGGCCTGGGGGTGGGGGAGGGGAGCGGGCTGGAAGAAGTCCATGGGGGAAAAGGAGGACCTATGTAATACTTTCAGCAATAAAGAGGAAAACACACACACAGGTGCTGTGACACGGACCTCCAGTGCCTTCCCCAAGATGCTCTACCGCGAGGCCAACCTCCATGTCTGGAGACCCCGGTGTTCAGGCGAGGGGTGAAGTGACGGGGCTGGAGCTGCGTCACGGGGTCTGGAAAACCGCTCCCCACGAGAGCCCCTGACCCCACCCCAGGCCTGAGGACCGAGCCCAGGCTCAGCCGTGCTCCGGAGGTGGGAACGGTTTGCCTTCGCCCCTGAGCCTGCCCTGGCTCCACCGCTGCCCCTCGATCGGACCGAACATGTCGAGGGAGATAAAGTCATTCCTGGCAGCCCGGCCCTGCGTGCCCCTGCAGGCCGGAGCTGTGCTGCGCGGGGTGCTGGCCAAAGGCCTTCCGATGGCTGGGGGGCCGGGGCCCGGGGCCGTGGACATAGTTCAACAGGCCGGTAATCTGTCATCTAAAGCACTCCCCTGGTTTGTTTGTCTTCTGGCTTTTTAAGCTGACGAGCTGGTTACGGAGGCCAGGAAGGAGAGGAGTGAAAGAGCGGTAATGTGCGCCTAATGCCTTAACTGAACTCATCCTTAAGCTGTTTGTGCTGGCCCGCCGCCAGGCCTTCGAAGCGTGGGGTGGGAGCAGAGGGGTGCCTCCCGGGGAGCGGATTCCTACTCTGTTGAACGACCCCTCAAACCAGATCCCCCCTCCCCGCCCCCCGCCCGGAAGCTGAGAAAGTTTTCTACACAAGCACGTCTTTGTAAGCTCAATTGACTTTTACAATAACTAGTGCTCTGAGTTTAAGAAATACAGATGTTGTGTGGGTGGTGGCGAGGGCGAGGGGGTGGGGAGGGGAGGGGAGGGGAGGGGAGGGGAGGATCGAGTGGAGTAAGGTTAGAGATGTCTCCTCCTTCGGAAAATGTGGTAACACTTTCATGGAAAAAGCACGTCGATGTGAAGGATTACTAAAACATGGACATCGTGTGTGGAAGAGAGAGAGAGAGAGAGAGAGAGAGAGAGAGAGAGAGAGAGAGCGCGCGCCATGGCTGCTGGGCGCAGGGAGGCCAGACTGGGCCATCTCCTTCCCAGGTCCTTGTGACAGGGCCTCTGGAATTGGAATTTTATGCTCAAAAATAGTCCGAAAGCCGGGAGCAGAACCAGGCCATTCACCCAAATGCTAGCTCAATTTTCCAAACAAACACAAAACCCCAAAGATTAAGGAACAATGAGGAGTCAGTATTGTAAGTACCAGCCAAGGAATAAGGGAGCTCCGGTGAACTAGATAATACATTAACTTTCATTGGGGAGTGGTTGTTACCATTAGAAATACACCTGCCCTCCCTCCCCAAGTCTCCTCACTCAGCATTCAGTACTGATTTGAGGTTAAATGGGGGTGTTTGGGCTTGGCTGAATGTTTGTGGCTGTTTCATAGGACAATTTCAAAAGTAAATTTTAAGCCCCAAATCCCACAATAGTTTTCAGATAATGAGTGCTACATTCATGACACACCCATCCACTCACAAACAAAACGACGCTGACGAAAGGCTTCATGGTCTAGACTCGCTGGTAATCTAGGCTTTCTAGTTCGTGTCGACCTATTGCTTCAGCTGTTTACAAAAATCAACCTGACCGGGAACCTCCTGAGGATGAGGCCCATTGGAATGCAGCCCTCTGTCACTTTGCACACGTGTGGCTCCATGCTGGCGGTTCATCGGAGCCAGCCCAGGGAACATGTCCCTCTGTCCTTCTTGTAGAGCACCTTCCCAGTGTGCGTGGTGGCCAAGTGCGCAGGGGCGGGCAGGGGCGGGCGGAGGTGGGCCGCTGGAGCAGGACGCTGCCTGTGTAAGCTCAGGGGTTCCAGCTCCGGAGGCTCACCTTTGCACCTGCTCCACTGGTACAGGCGGTGTCACCTGGGGCAAAGCACTCCTCCTCCCTGAGCCTCCCTATCCTCCTCTGTAACATGAGGCTACAAAGGGCCCCACAAAGGGTCATCGTAAGGATTAAATGGGTAATATCTGTAAGAGTGTCAGGCTCATTAAGCTACTGCTATCATCATTACCACCACCACCATCACCACCATGATCATCCTTATCTCCATCATCATCATCATCATCATCTTCTCCATCATCACCATCATGATCATCACCATCTCCATCACTATCATCTTCACCATCATCATCTCCATCACTATCATCATCACCATGATCATCTCCATCATCACCACCATCATCACCATGATCATCTCCATCATCATCACCATCACCACCATAACCACCATCATCATCATCACCATCTCCATCACCATCACTATCATCATCACCATCATCATCTCCATCATCATCTCCATCACCACCATCATCTCCATCACCATGATCATCACCATCATCATTACTGGTGTCATTTTGGTGTCCAGGGTCCAGGGACATGGCACGGATGGGACTCACACTATTCCTGCCTCATGAAGCTTACAGTCCATGTCTCCATGTGGGCATGAGTCAACCAAGTGCACTGCTCACGAGGGGCCCATCCTTTGAGCTGGTTATCTCCGGCCCAAACCAGTGTATAACGATGATGGAGATTTCATAAAACCCCCAAGATCCATGGCATCCACACAGGGTCCCCTCCAGTTTCCAACCGTAGGTTGTACCCCAAGATCCTAAACAACACCGTAACTGTAGAGCTTGAATGTGCGATTTTGAAAAATCTGAACACTTAACAAGAGCCAAGTGACCTTCCAGAGCCTTCTCGGTCCACACCTGTGCCCTGCACAGCCTCCGCATTGAAGATTCCGTCCACGTCAAGCCTCGCGGGCATCCGGAACGTACCGACACCAATAAAACATGTCGAAACGAAGCTTTCGGTGCGATGGACGTGGCACGGATGGCACAGGAGCACTGCCAGTGGCACAGGGGGAACAGCTACAAGCCTGGACATGTAAAGCCGTGACTGAGCTACACAGCAGAATCCTTTCCTGTCGCTGAAGTTACAGCGTTCTGGTTCCCAGCTCCATTTCCTCACGTGCTCTCGCTCCCTAACGAGGCTTTTTACAACCACACACGCACACACACGTGCACACGCATGCTTGAGCTGGGCGAGGCCAGCGGCTCCTGCTTTTCCTGATGTTTCCTCTCATTCTGCTCCGTCTGTGTCCTCCCCTGCAGGCCTCCTTCCCCAGCGCTGCGGCGCGGGCCTGAGCTGACATGCGTGCTGGTGAGGCGTGCAGCTCCGGAGTTCCCCCGACAAAGCCTCGTGGGACGCAGCCCGTGGAGGCGAGAGGAAGCCCGAGGGCGCCGCGGGGCGAGTGTCACACGCAGACTCTGCAGCCCCGGGCAAGGGCATTTCCCACGGACTCGCTGCCGAAGGGGAAGTGAAGGCCGAACGCTCGTGCGGAAAATGCATCCTCTCTGGGCCCTGCCATCCCGAGCGGAAACGTGCGTGGTTCGGTGTTCTTTATGTAAATTGAAGGTGAAGGGGTGATTATGCTGATGACTAAGTGAACGGTAAACACAATCATTTCAGTTGCTTCAACAGATACCCACGTGCCAGAGAAAGCCTCTCGGATTCCCCGGCGCTCACCAGCACATCACCATCCTTCCAGGAGCTTACCAGGCCCCACCGGTCAGCGTCGGCAGCCACACTTCACACCTGTTTTTTCCAGGGAACACATTTAAGACACAAGCTGGTGACATGCAGAAACCAGGGGTCACTTTCAGGATCTTCTACAGGCAGCCGGTGACGGGGGTTCGGGACCTACTCTTGTGAGACTGGCTGAGCACGGGGCAGCCTGGCCACTGTTCCAAACCCCCCGGCTGGCGCATTACCGGAACGAGAGCCCGGCCTCGCCGGGTGCTGCCCGAGCTCCTGCCTGGCAACCGGGCACCCACCCGTCAGCACTTCCTGCCACGGTGTGCACCGGCCCGTGCCGGAAGGAACACGGGCGACGGCCGAGGCAGGCGGGCATGCTGAAAGGCACCTACGGCCACGGCTCACGCTGCTCATTCCAGAGACGAGGGGCACTAAAACACCCCCAAAACGCCTCCCAAAGGAGCTGACGCTCGAAGAAGTCTGGGAGGAGGAAGGGGTAGAAAGGGACAGACGGCGAGACGACACAAGCGCAGGCAGTAGGCGGGCACGGGTGCATTTGCTGAGGACCGACGCCAGATGCCAGTCGGAATGGCTGCTCACCGGGCACCGATCCGAGGGCGGGGCCGCACGGAGGGCTGGAGCGGCCGCCAGCTGGGGCAGGAGGCTCTGCGGGCGGGCGGGGCGGGGAGGGGTGGGGGGGCCGCCCGTGCCGGGAGGCGGTGGCGGGCAGGCTGGGGGAGACAGACAGGTGAGAGTTCAGGTTATCCAAGGGCAGGGGTGGCTGAGGCCCGGGCCCGCCAGGAGGGAGGCTGAGAGCCCGGAGGAAGGACGGGGGGGGTGGGGAGAAATGCGGGTGTTTGAGGGTTCAGCCGAGAAGCCTTCCGGTTTATGGGCAGCTCTTGAGGAGCCCCCTTTGCGGGTTCCAGGCTTGCTCCACACAGAACACGGACCTGGTGTCCTCCCTCCGGAACGCGGGCTCAGAGCCACCCTCCGAGTCCTTCTTGGGTGGTGAGGAGCCTCTCGTGGGAAGGAAAGGGCCTCTCGTGGCCTGCACCGAGATGAAACAACTTCACAGGGGTCCTCACACTTTTAAACAGGGGGCCAGTGCACTGTCCCTCAGACCGTGGGAGGGCCGGACTATAGTTTAAAAAAAAACTATGAACAAATTCCCATGCACACTGCACATATCTTATTTAGAAGTAAAAAAACAAAACGGCAAAGGCACCCACATGTGGCCCGCGGGCCGTAGTTTGAGGACGCCAGGTGTCTATCGAAGCTTAAAACCCTCCCTGTGCGGAGACACCTGCCGTGAGGTCTGGACTCCCAGCCCTTTTCAGCGCAGCACCCAGCACGACTCCAGGGAGCCGGGCAGCCAAGAGCCACCGGCACAGGCAGATCCTGGCCGGACGCGCCCACCCCCAGCCAAGGCCGCCGTCCCCCCAGGAGCGCCTCCCCCTGTCGGAGAACGTGGTCGCTGACAGCAAGCGCTCGACGGCGCCGCCCACATGCTGTCCGGTCCCCCAGGGGGGCTGCCTCTCAGAGCTCTGAGCCCGGGAGCGGAAGCCATCGGGAGAGCGTGGCATCGAACCCGGAAGACAAACCGCCATCGAGGGCGGAGCGCGGTGTCTGTCCTGTTTCTCGTGGGAATTCTCGGGAGGGAGAGAAGGAAGTGATGGGCTGGCGGTGGGGCGGTGGGCGGGGAGGTGGGGACAGTCGGAGGAGGCATGGCTCCAGCCGGCGGGTTATGGGGACAAGTGAACTCTCTAGAACCAGGGGGACTTCTTGCTTCTTCCCGTCATGAGCGGAGGGAGGAGGCCGAGGCGCAGCCGTCGAGTGGCGCTCCTCGGTCTGCGTGTCCCGGGAAGGGCAGCCCCTGCTGGGACCCCCTCCGCCGGAACGGACGCCTCCTTCCGGGGCAGGAGCACGGGGAGGGGGCGGCCGACCCCGCCGACCCCGCCGGACAAGGCCCCCCTGGCCCTCACACTGTATCCCCAAATCGCCTCCGCTGCGTCCGCCCTAGCGCTCGGAGGCTGCGGCCGGAGGGGTTTGCCAAGAGGACAGCGAGGAGGATGCCTGTCTCCCCGCCCGCCCCGCCCGCCGCGGACACCGCCCGCCCCGTGTTGTAACACTTGGATCTCGCTCATGGAATCTTCCCGCTTTCAACACACATGACCTCTCCCTAGAGACTCGTTATCACTCCCCCCGGCCCCGCAACCCGTCCAGCAAAGCCCCAACTTGCAACAAACAGGCGATTCACGGCCCAGCAAACAGTTAGCTCATCTCCCAGCAACGACACCTGGCAGGGCCCCGATGCCCCTGGACTCAGTCCCGCCACGCTGCTCCCGCCCAGCAGGGTAAATATGCCTTTTAAGTCTCACGGCGCCGGGACCCGTGGAAAATAAACTAATAAAACGCAGCCCGGGCAGCGGCCTCCAGTCCCAGGGTGTGTCTGAGGATGTGCAGGCAACCCAAGGAGAACGAGGGAGCTCCCGCCTCGTCCACTGGTCACGGGCCTGAGCTGAGTGCTGGAGGGGGAGGCAGGTCTGGGCTCATGGAGCTGGCCGCCCAGGAAGGAGGGAGGGAGGGAGGAAGGAAGGAGGAAGGAAGGAGGGAGGGCGGGAGGCGGGCCTTGGCCGCATGGAGCTGGCAGCCCAGGAAGGAGGAGGGAGGGAGGGAGGAAGGAAGGAGGAAGGAAGGGGGAGGGAGGGCGGAAGGGAGGCGGGCCTGGGCCACATGGAGCTGGCTGCTCAGGAAGGAGGGAGGGAGAGAGGGAGGGAGGGAGGGAGGAAAACAGGGAGGGAGGGAGGAAGTCAGGAAGGAAGAAGGGAGGGAGGGAGGGTCTGGGCCTCATGGAGCTGGCCGCCCAGGAAGGAGGGAGGGAGGAAGTCAGAAGGAAGGAGGAGGGAGGGAGGGAGGAGGAAGGAGGGAGGAAGGGAGGGAGGGAGGGTCTGGGCCTCATGGAGCTGGCCGCCCAGGAAGGAGGGAGGGAGGAAGTCAGGAAGGAAGGAGGGAGGGAGGGAGGGAGGAGGGAGGAAGGAAGGAAGGAGGAAGGAGGGAGGAGGGTCTGGGCCGCATGGAGCTGGCCGCCCAGGAAGGAGGGAGGGAGGGAGGGATGAAGTCAGAAGGAAGGAGGGAGGGAGGGAGGAGGAAGGAGGGAGGAAGGGAGGGATGGAGGGTCTGGGCCGCATGGAGCTGGCCGCCCAGGAAGGAGGGAGGAAGTCAGGAAGGAAGGAGGGAGGGAGGGAGGGAGGGAGGAGGAAGAGGAAGGAAGGACGGAGGAAGGAGGGAGGAGGGTCTGGGCCGCATGGAGCTGGCCGCCCAGGAAGGAGGGAGGAAGTCAGGAAGGAAGGAGGGAGGGAGGGAGGGAGGGAGGAGGGAGGAAGGAAGGAGGGAGGGAGGAGGGTCTGGGCCGCGTGGAGCTGGCCGCCCAGGAAGGGGCAGGCAGACACTGATGGGGTCTCGGTGCCCGCGCTGAGGACAGGCCGGCAGAGGGAGGTGAGCAGCTGCCTCCTCCGCGGCGGTCTCCGCACCGCGCCCGCGTGCTCTGAGGTTCTTTTCTCACGAAGCGAACACCCTTCCGGAGAAGAAGGGGGGGCGTCTGTCCAGCCAAGAACGGCTTCCCTGGCGCGGCTCTGCGGCTCCCTCAGCGAGGGGGGCGATGCCCGCGGCCCAGGAGCGGGCCCGGTGGTCACCACGGCCCCTCTGGCCTCCTCGGTGGAGCGGGCGGCCGAGCAGGCGGGGGCCCAGCGTGGAGGGCGGGCGGGTGGCAGTCCCGGCCCAGGTCCTGTTTCTGTCTTTCCTCTTTCTCTACGCCCCAGGCTGCCGGGCATCTGGTCCCCCACCCCACCCCTCCCCCGCCTCCCCGCCTCCTGGGCATGGGGCATCGCACGGAGGCCCTCAGGGCGCCGCCTCCTGGATGTCCTGCCCGGAACCCCACCCCGCGAAGCCCTGAGCCTCCCCCGTGCAGTCACCTTCGCACGGACAGACGGAGGCCGTGGGAGACGCAGACTTCCCGCTGTGGCCAGGGCAGCGGCGGAACGCCCGGGCTGCGTCTGCCAACAGGGCGTGCGGGTCGCTCTCCGATGCCCGTGCCGCCGCCTGGCCGTCCCTGCACAGCGCTCCGAGGGGGCGGCCAGGGCCGAGCTGGGAGCGTTCGCCCTCATTCCGAGCCCGGCTCCGGGCTGCCACCGCCCTCCCGGGACCCAACGTCCCCGGGACAGCCCCTCGGCCACGCCCGTCCGTCTGGACACGCTGCCCCGCGTGGGCTCTGCAGCTGGACCGCGACCCGCTGCCCCGCGTGGGAGTCAGACAGCGCGGGTTTCCCAGGGCAACGCCCCCCTTGGGGCTGCGCCACGGTCGCTGGGCACCGGGATGGCACACCACCCACGCGCTCACTCAGTCCACGCCTGCCGATCGGAAAAGGAGGCCAGGGCCTCTCACCACAGCCCTGTCCCGCCGGGTGAACCATCCGATCCCAGAGAGCAGACCCGTGTCCCTCCGACCCGGCTGAGGGCTCAGTTCCCGGCAGGCGGTGTGGCCGGTGACCTCCGGGCTCTGGGGACCGTCTGGAAGGGAGAGTGACCGCATGCCAGAGGTTACGTTCACGCTCCTCACTGCTCGGCGGCAGGCGTACGTCTGCCTGTTAGAGGCGCGAGGGCTGTGCACCTAGCATCGGGCCTGGGAGCGGAGGGAGGCGTGTGGTCCAGGCCGCCTGGGGGGCCGGGGGACTCGGCTTCTCCGAGGCTCAGCCACGGTCTCAGCGAATTGTTGGGCTGGGTGAGGTCCAAGCTCTCTTCCGGCCGCCCTCTGTGATCTTAGGACTGGCTGTGGGGAAACTATGAAAGTTCCTATGATCCAGGAAGAGAACAAAGCGAGAGACCATGTGTGGGCTCCTCCTCCTGCTCACAGCCTCGACTGCGGCCCACGGCCACGCCCAGGCCCACGGCCACATCCAGGCCCCACAGCCATGGCCACGCCCAGGCCCATGGCCACGCCCAGCCCACAGCCACACCCAGCCCATGGCCACGCCCAGGCCCATGCCCATGCTCACTCCCAGACCTCATGGCCATGCCCAGGCCCACAACCACGCCCAGGCCCCACGTCCACGTCCAGGCCCATGGCCACGCCCAGCCCACAGCCACACCCACCCCATGGCCACGCCCAGGCCCCACGGCCACGCCCAGCCCATGGCCACGCCCAGGCCCCACGGCCACTCCCAGGCCCCACACTTCACTGGAGGAGGCAAGCTCTTCTGTATAAACAACAAACCATGCCCGAACCCCCTGTACCTCCGGGCTTTGCTGTTTTCAGACAGCGTGCCATTTAACCTTCACCCAATCCCGGCCTCCTTCCCATTTTACAGAAGGAGAAACCGAGGTCTGGAGATAAGCTACGCATTCGACCAGGGGCAGCGCCACAGTCGAGCCCTCATTCTGAGCCCCGGCTCCGGGCCGCCCGCCTCCTGCACGGCCCCTGCTGGGGATTGAGTCGGGGCCTGTGCCCTGACCGGGAATCGAACCGTGACCTCCTGGTTCATAGGTCGACGCTCAACCAGAGCCATGCCGGCCGGGCTGTTAATTTTCTCCATTAGATTTCCAGGGAGCACACGCATCAGAGCAGCTGAGATGAAACAGACAGGCGACCGATGCCTTCACACACACTTCAGGACTTCGAACCAGCTCTCCAAACACTTACATGGGACCAAAAAGGACCCCGAAGAGCCGCAGTGATCGCGAGGAAGGAGAAGGAAGCTGGAGGGATCACAAGACCAGACATCACGTTATTCTACGAAGCCAGGGCCCCCGGGTGCTGGTCCGCGCTCCCCGGCCCAGGGCCGCTGCGGCAGGTAAGGCCCGTTCCTACTTCCAGGTCGGAGGGCACCTGGATGGGACTTGACCTCCTACAGAGAAATTCCAGAGCCGAACACAGCCCTGCTTCTTATCCCTCCGCCTGGGGTCAGGGTCACAGCCACGGCGCAGGGACCTTCGTGACGGCGGGGCGTCTGCAGCCTCTCCGAGCTGTGTCTCCCCCCGCCCCCCACGGTGCGTGTGGATGGACGGGGGACATAGTGAAGTTCTCGGTGAACTTCCCCTCAGGGGAGGAGGCCACTGGGATTCTACGGGGAACGTGGGCGGGATTTTCTTGTCTCCTTGTCTCCTGGGCAGACACTCAATGTGTATACACAACCCAGGACTTTTCACACACAGAGGAAGCGCCAAAGTGAACCCTCCCCTCCCCCGCCCCCGACACGGGAGACCAGGCTAAGGGGCCCAGGCTGCACTGGGGAAGGAGAGGAGACCACCCGTGCATGGGGGGACGGGGGGCTGGGGCTGTGTGATGAAGTGAACGGGGTTACCGAATGCCTGCCGGGTGCAGGCACGCACGGGCCTCACGTGTCACCGCCCTGCTGGTCAGACGCTCCGGGAGGGAGTGTAATGGTTGCTGAGCTCGCTGTTTAACTGCAGGCCAAGTAACAAGGTCTCTGAAGTGTGGGCATCCCTCCTGCCTGTCCCGTTATCTCCCTCTTTTCACTCTCAAAAGTGTCCTGGCCTCAGCCCCGTGGGGTGGCTCAGTGGTGGAGCGTTGACCTATGAACCTGAAGGCCAGGGTTCGATTCCCGGTCAAGGCACAGGCCCAGGTTGTGGCTCCATCCCCAGGGTGGGGCGTGCAGGAGGCCGCCGGTCCATGGTTCTCTCATCACGGATGTTTCTCTTTCTCCCCCCCTCCCTTCCCCTCTGAAATAAAATAAGAAAACGTGTCCTGGTTTGGAGGGAAAATTATAGGGACACCGAGTCTAAGGGCAACCCCGATCTTCCTTCGATGAGTATCTCAGGGTCCTCAGGATAAAGTGGCCGCCCAGTGTGCCCGGTGTGCCCGGCCGTGAGGTGCCCTGGACAGTGTCCGGGCTGCGGTGAGGAGACAGAGTCCGGGCCGGGACAGCCCTCTTGGCGCCGGGAGCTCTCAGCGGGTTCCGGGCCCCGGGGCCAGCACTCAGCCTGAGCGAGGCTTGTCACGGCACCGCGCTTCAAACCGAGCTCCCGGCCATTGTCTCTGCTCTTCCACCCGAACGGGCTCCTCTCCTGCGAGGCTGGGCATGCCCGGACGCGGGGCCGGGCCCCTCCCGGTCTGGAAGGCAGGCGGCCCCCCCATGCTGCCGTCTGCCCGGGGCCTGCCAGGGAGCCCGCCGCCGCTCTGAGGCCACGTCTAGCCGACACTAAAGGCCTTGATTGGAAGTGACAGCCCCCAGCTAATCATCTGTTTGTTCAGACCCCAAATTACCGGGCTGAGCCGGAGCCCTCCCACCAGCTGCCCGTCGCCGGGTTGGGGGCAGGGAGGGGGGCTGCCCGCAGGTTGGCCCGGATCCTGTCACCTGCCAGGCCAGGCGCTTTGCTGGCTGCCCGGACACAGACACGCCGGGACCAGGGAAGGGCCCTGGGCTGCAGCCATCGAGGCCAGAGCAGAGCTCCCGAGAGCAGCGCCGGTGCGACAGGCCCGGCCTCCACGTGGGGGGACGGAGCTCACCTTGTGGGGTGCTCACAGGGTCCGGGCCGCGGCGGAGTGCGGGGTGCCCGCTCCTGGTCATGGCGGAGTCTGTAAAGGCGGCCTTTCTGCACCAGGCAGAAGGGGCTTTGCCGCCTGGCTGCCTGCGAATCTGTGCCCCGGGCGGCTGTGGTGGGGGGGGGCTGTGGTGGGGGGTTGGCTGGGGTGGTGGCTGTGGTGGGGGGGGGTGGCTGTGGTGGGGGGGTGGCTGTGGTGGGGGGGTGCTGTGGTGGGGGTGGGGGGCGGCAGGGGTAGCATCAGTCCCCAGGAGTCCCAGCTCTGGTCTGCTTGTGTTAAGGTCACATCTCCACTGACCCTCACCCCTCCCAGCTCCCGCCTCCCCGTCCCAACCCCAGCCCGGGCCTCGGATCAACGGCAGAATGCGGACAAGGGCCTTCAGCACAACGCTGGGCGCAGGCCGTGCCCGCCCGCCGCCGGCCTCACACGCGCCCCTTGCCTGGCACCACCCCGGCCCTGAGTGGGTGCGGGCGTGGCCTGTGGGAGAGCCCTCAACACAGGGCGCCGCCGTTCACCGAGTAACCAGCTCCTCACGCTCAGTCAAGGGCTCGCTTCTAAGAGGGGGTTCCGTCCGTCCGAGAGCCACCGTCCTTCCCTCCCTGCAGACCCAGGCCGGGCTGTACCCTGCATACACGCCCCTGCCTCTCGCTCCGGGGCGGGCGTCCTGCCGAGGGCTGCCTGCCTCAGCGGTAACCGCAGGCTCGGGAAACTGAAACCCAAGGCTAATTAAGAAGAAAAAGGAAAAAAAGGTGGAGAGGAAAGAGAGGTGCGAGGGTAGAAAAACCCCAGCCAGCCCGCGGCAGCTGCTCCCAAACCGGTTCCTGCGGTTGCAAATCCCGGGAGCGCAGCCGCAGCCTCTGCGGACCGGGGACATGCTGTCCTCCCAGCGGGGAGCGGAGGGGGGGTCCCCCGCCCAGAGTGGCCACCACGTGGTCCCTGGCTGGCAGGGCCGCCGGGGAAGAGAGCAGCCAGCTGCCGCGCATTCAGCGGGTCCAGATCGGATTTCTATGCTTCTGACTCAGTTCCTGGGCCGTCAATGGAGGGGAAGCCACAATGCTGCCTCCGAGAACAAGAGCGCGGGGCGTCTGGAAGCCCCCCAACACCCCGCCCCGGGAGGAAGCTTTCCTGGAGGCGCTGAGCCCCGCGAATCTGCAGCCAGCCCGGGGATGTGAGCACCCCTTCTTGGCCTGGAAACGCTCTCCAGCGCCTCACACCTGGGCCGCGGGCTGCCAGGCCAGCTGGGCACGGCGCGGGCCCGGGGCTGGGGGCCAGCGAGGGGCAGGGGAGGGGAAAGCAGGCGGAAACGCGTCCCCCATGAGGTCTGAAAAGCAGGATTTGGAATTCCACTTCCGGACGTGAGCACACGGCAGCGTGGACACCCAGGGACCCGAGGCAGGAGCGGCTGGCCCTGACGGCCGGGACGACGTGGCCTGTCATGAGTTTCCTCTCCTGGGTACACTTTGAGTTGAGCTACAACTAAGTGAATCCTCTTGAAACAGCTACAAAGGCCTGTCGGTCAGTGAGGAGGGCGCCCCCGGGGCTGTGCCCAGCCTCTGCCCGCCTGGCCTGGGGGCGGGGGTGGGGGTGGGGCCCGCAGAGGGCCCGGCCGGGAAGGCCGCGGGCTCGGCGGCTGAGAGCAGGTGCACCCGGCTGTCTCATCATCTGCTGGGGTTACTGGGGAGCAGTTCACAGAGACCCTCTCCGCCCACTTTGGCTACATCCCTATGAAGGTTTAAAATTCTCCTAAGATTCATCTGCACCTTCTTCCTTCTCCAACAGAGTCTTATCACGACAACGTCACGCCGCTCAGCCATCCATGTGTGTGTCACGGCACCTCAGAGCTTTCTCTCCTTCTGGGCCCAGCCCGCCTCCCGTCTGGCTGGCTCGAGAACCGAGTTCGAAAGCTGTGCGTTGCGAAAACACAGCCAACCTCGGAGCGGGACCCGGCGGGACCCCTGCGGAGCTGCACGGAGGAACGATTTTGGTGCCACTCCAATAGAGGATGGCTTGCCCTGGCCGGTGTGGCTCAGTGGATAGAGCGTCGGCCTGCGGGCTGAAGAGTCCCAGGTTCCATTCTGGTCAGGGCACATGCCTGGGTTGCAGGCTCGATCCCCGTAGGGGGCGTGCAGGAGGCAGCCGATCCATGATTCTCTCTCATCATTGATGTTTCTCTCTCTCTCCCTCTCCCTTCCTCTCTAAAATCAATAAAAATGAAAAAAAAAATAAAATCAATAAAAATGTATTTTTTTTAAAAGAAGGATGGCTTCAGGGCTGTTTTTGCTTTTGTTTTTGAAATGCTAAACAGGCTCTTTAAACAATTTTTTTTCGTTATTATTCACTTCAGAGAGGAAGGGAGAGGGAAAGAGAGAGATAGAAACA
Source organism: Eptesicus fuscus (assembly GCF_027574615.1). Classification (NCBI taxonomy): domain Eukaryota; kingdom Metazoa; phylum Chordata; class Mammalia; order Chiroptera; family Vespertilionidae; genus Eptesicus; species Eptesicus fuscus. Next base: position 3,068,044 of record NC_072486.1, on the reverse strand, counting down.
TCCATGATGAGAGAGAATCATGGATCAGCTGCATCCTACATGCCCCACACTGGGGATGGAGCCCGCAACCTGGGCATGTGCCCTGACCGGGCATCAAACCGTGACCTCCTGGTTCATAGGTCGACACTCAACCACTGAGCCACGCCGGCCGGCCCCTAACAGGCTCTTTGTCAGGCGAATAGACCCAGGCCCACAGTCCTGGGCCCAAACGGTCCTTCGGTCTGTCCTTCGAGGCACCGGTTGCACCTGAAGGAGGAGGCGGCCCCTCGAGGCTCAGGGGGGACGCCGCCGCCGGCAGAGGTGCTGCGCTGACTCACAGTGACTCATGGGAAAGAGGCGGCTGGTCGCCGCCTCCCGACCTGCCTCGTCTTGCTTTCTGCTGGGTCTCTGGCGAGAGGGTCCCCGCCCGTCCAGCCAGCACGCTGCTCCGAGCCGTGATTTTCGTTTCTTCTGAAGATGGCCATGGGGCTGCACCTCCGGGCCGACGCAGCCGGAGTCCGCCCCGGGGAACACTCCCAGCCCCCGTCTCTGCACCCCCGGGACCCCTCACAGAGCTTCTGACGGCAACAGCCCAGGTCGTCGGCAGGAGCGTGTGACCCTCGGAAAGAATGAGCCGTCCTCGACGGCCTGTGCTTGGATCGCATCCATGTTTTATGTGGAAAGGGACTTTAAGTAACTTCGCAGACGCCGCCGCTTAATCCCCTGCACAGTTCCAGCATCCAGGCTGCGGGCCCGCTGCCCAATAAGGCAGCCTGCTCTTCGTTCGGGTTTTTGCACTCACCCTGCTCCACGCCACCCCTCTCCCACCTCCCCTCCAGGCTCCCCCATCACGTTACCCTGTCCCTTTTTCACGAGCACTGAGCGTCGTCGAAAATTTCCTTGTTTTTTAAAACTATATTTCTATTGACTTCAGACAGGAAGAGAGAGGGAGAGAGAGAGACACACATCCGTGATGAGAGAGAATCATCTATACGCTGCCTCCTGCACGCCCCACACTGCGGATCGAGCCTGCAACCCGGGCTTGTGCCCTGACCGGGAATCGAACCGCGACCTCCTGGTTCATAGGTCGAAGCTCAACCACTGAGCCACACGGGCCGGACTTGAGGGAATCCTGTTATTCTACTGATCAGCTGCTTCCCCTGTGCTGCCCATGGAAATGGGAGAAAATACAGGCCGAGTATCAGACAGAAACGGATGGAGAGGAAGAGCGGGTAATGGACGGGAAAGAAAAACATCTGTTGCCACCACACGAACTGTTCTGTGCACACGGTGAGATATGTGAGTTTCAATAAAGCAGGCCCTGTCGAGGGATGCTTACTATTCCCCTCCCCCCCCAGACAAAACGGGCGGACTTCTGGGCTGTACTTCTGCTGGGAAAGGAAGGAAGCTGGAAATACGTGCATGTGTCTACTTGTACATTTATTTTCAACGCGACGGCCATGGAAACGAATTCCCTTCGTGGCACGAGCTTCACTTGAGTTGGGAGAGCTGAAGGCAGCTCTGGGGGTAAAAGGGTAATGTCTTCACCCCCCATTTTCAACATCCGCCACCAGCGGGGTATGTGTGTGCGTGACACCCGATGCACCCAGACTGACACATCACCCCCACCCAAAGTCCACAGTGTACGTCGGGGTTCTCCCTGGCACGGACACGGCTGTGGGTCTGCACAGATGTGGGACGCATCCATCCACCACGGCGGTACCACACGGATCGGTCCAGGGCCCCGAACGCCCGCTGTGCTCCGCCTCGTCACCCCCCACAGCCCCGCCCTGTCCCCATGTCAGCTTCACCCAGCACTCGGCCTCCTCTAACTGGCTCCTTCCACGTAGCCACATGCATTTAGGGTCCCTCGTGTCCGTTCATGGCATGACAGCTCACGTCAGCACTGACTAATAGTCCACCGTCCGGATGGACCCCAGTTTATCTATCCGTCACCTCCTGAAGGGCGTCTCCGTTGCTCCCAAGTTTTGGTGACAGTGAATAAAGCTGCTGTAACATCCTTGTGCAAGTTTTCGTGTGGACATATGTGTTTTTAAAAAAATATTTGTATTGATTTCAGAGAGGAAGGGAGGGAGGGGGAGAGAGAGAAACATCAATGAGAGAGAATCTTGGATCGGCTGCCTCCTGCACGCCCCACACGGGATCGAGTCCATAACCCAGGCATGTGCCCTGACTGGGAATCGAACCGTAACCTCCTGGTTCACAGGTCGATGCTCAACCACTGAGCCACGCCGGCCGGGCGTTTTTAAGTCCTTTGGGTAAATACCAAGGAGCACAAGGGAATTTCTTGAATGCATTTTTGAAGTCTTAGTTTAAGACACGGAAACGAAACGGAAAGGCGATGAGGCGAACGGGAGCCAGCCGTGCTGGCCCGCCGTGCTCCGGCCTCAGTGGACCTGGAAACCGCGGCAGGCCGGGCCGTGCACACGGTGGGCAGGCAAACGTGCTCTAACTTTTGAAAACGGGGAAGATGAGGGTCAATACCCACATCAAGGGAGCGCAGGACACACAGATCCACGGGCTAACGTGTTACATGTGGGCGGCAAAGCAGAGTCAGCAGCTCACAGCAGCCAGCCTGGCTGCACAGATACCACGCACCAGGCAGGGTTCCCTCCGAGGGAAGGCCACGGCAGGCGGGACCTCCCTCCGGGGTTCCCGCGGGGCCAACCCGGCCGGGTGACAGTGCGCGGCTTTCCACGCAGATGCGGGGCCCAGGAGCCAATGCGGGGGCTCAGCCCTGTTCAACGTGTCCACCAAGACGCGGGACCCAGAGCCACAGACAGCGCGATGCAGCCACGCCACGCGGAACTGTGTGCGCCGAGGGCCAGCGTCGGAGCGCGGGGACCCAGGAGCTGGGACGGAGACGTGCTGCGAACGGCACTGACTGCGGAAGGGACACGTGGCACGGGCTTCACGGAGGTCCCGAACCCAGGTCCCCGGGGGCGAGGGCGGGTCCCAGGACCTGCGCACACCTGCCCCTCGGGCGGCGGGCTCAGGAGGCACCGGTCCCCTGCCAGGCAGCCCAGCTGACTTGTCCCTTCGTCAAAGTGACGCAACGGCCAGCTGGCTGCTCGGCCTGGGAGGGGGCATCGCTGGCTTTCCACGGAGCTGAACACGTTCGCACGTGGCTCCGAGGGCCCAGCTGAAGGGGAGGCGGGGACCAGATCTGGTATCAACAACAAGTTAGAAAACACTGTGAGAGCAATAAAAAAAAATAAAAAAATAGGGATGCAGATTGTCCCGTGGTGGGAAGCTCCACGTCACTGGGCGTGCCCACGTGGCTTCAGCGGCCCCAGCCCTGGGTGCCACGGTGGCCGCCGGCTTCAGCCGCGCATCCCCGCGAGGGGGACGGGAGGTGCCCACACGCGATGGTGAAAGCCTCACGCCGCCCCAGCGGAGACGGGGAAGCAGCCACCGGAGGGAGAATCCCGCACACGTCCTCTCCGAGGACCCGCCGCCCGCCTCCAACTCGGCCCGAACCCGGGGCCTGGCCAGGACGCTGCGTGCGAGATGCAGCTCCCACAGCCGTTCACACGGACACCTGCGGCCACCGGGGCGTGTGCGGCCGCAGCTGGGCCGCCCCTCGGCGGGGGCGCAGGCTGTGCCCAGGGCGCGCTGTCCTGAGGGGCTCTCGGCATCACCGAGGCACGCAAAGCCGGCCCGGCGGAGGGGAAGCTCGGCCGTCTTCCAGAAAGCTCCACGGCACGGCCAGGCGTCCGGGAGCGGCAGGCCGCTCGGGGGGGCCCTGGAGACGCCGCCTGCCCTGAGCTGGCCCCCAGCCCACCACGAACGCCGACCTGTTTCGGACACACCCGGCCGGCACGGGGCTCCCAGCCCGCGTCTTAGAAACAACGGGGAAGGCAGGACCCGCGGTGAGGCTCCGCACGGCGCCCGGTCCCGCATCCGCTCCAGCTCCGGAGTCAACGCGCACGTCCACCCTCCCCCAGAAACGCCCGGGCGACCAGGCGAGGGAGGACGGAGCGCCTCGTCCTCCGTATTTGTTTACTTTGTACTTTTCGGTTCCACGTCTGTTCACGGAAGTTGGCAGAAGCCTTGGGAGCGGCTGTGAAATCCACACCCGCTTCCTCCCGGGTCAGACCCGGGGACAGGGCCCAGCACTGCAGCAGAGGGTGCCTGCCCCCCCCACCCTCCCCGACCTCCCAGCCCGGCACCCCTCAGGCAGGAGGGTGCCTGCCCCCCCCCCCCCAGCCCGGGGAGGCTGCAGCCGGGCACTGCTCAGCAGGGGGCCCTGCGGGGTCTGACCAGCTGCCAGGCTCCCGGTACCGAGTGCTCCCTCAGTGAGAGTCAGTGGGTTTGTGTGACCACGAGTCTCGGTGCTCACGGTCCAGCGTGCTTCTGCTCCCTCGGCCGGCCGCTCCAGTGTTTCACAGATCTGCTCCCGTGCGGGGCCGGCTGCCCAGCGCCTGTGGCACGAGCACACGGAGCGCTCGCCGCGTTCACGTCTCCTCTCTCCTCCCCGGCTCCCCCACAGCCCTGGGACCGCGGCATCGATGCGACGCCCCGGCAGCGTGTCAGCGGGAAGCGAGTCGGGGAGGGACCCGCTGGGACGCGCTGGATCCGCGCCTCCTCCCTGTGCTTTATGGGTTCTTAGCGGAAAACTATGAGCAGATACCGGCCTCCAGCCTAAGGGTGCTCCAAACACGGGTCCGTCGACGGCCCGAAGCGACACCGTGCACCCTCTCCGGGCCTGGGCCTCCGACGGGCAGGCCGCCTGTCCTCGGACGGTCGCCGGGGCCATAGGAGGGTGCCCACCTCCGAGGCCCACGGTGCTGTGTCGACCCGCGGCCTGGGCCCTCGGCCGGGACCCGCTCCCCCAGGACAAGGGCCCATTCCTTCTCTCCTCCCCTCCATGGAAAGGCGCCTCTAAGACGAGCTTCTTCCAAACGGATGAACGTTATCAGCAGGTGTGGGGCGTCGGGGGGCACGCTGTCCCCTGCAGTGGGGACAACACGCCGCCCGGGGCCCCGGGACAGCCAAGAAGTCCCCCTTCCGTGCCCCACACGCCCCCCACGGCCGTGCCGGGAGTTGTGGGTGCACGTCCGTCCGGGACGGTTTGCCATCATCAGCCCTGAGCCGAGGCTTGATGAAGCGGCTGCTCCGCGTGCGCCCGCACCTTCTGGTCCGCCGGCCGCGCCTCCGCTCCTGCTTCCTCCCGGGAGCCGACCGCTGGCTCGGCCGGACCCGCGTGAAGCGGACACGGCGCCGGCTGGGAGAGCCTGGGCCAGGCAGTGCTCGGAGCAGACACGGGTGCCTCCGTGCCCCGGCACCAGGCCACCCCCCAGATGCCAAACCCAAACCACACCGAGCAGGCGGCGCGCCAGGCGGAGCGGCGAGTTCCCGGGAGGCGCCTGCACCCCGGCTCGCTGGGTGGACGGCGACCGCCCCCCGCAGGCCCCGGGCCCGGCTCAGCCACACCACCGGCCGCTCGGCGCTCTCGCCCCCGGAGAGCTCGCAGGGAAAATGAAGGTTAAAAAAAAATGGTGGAACACGGGCCTCACGCGCACGCCTCTGTATAAAAACATACACGAAGCCTTCACGCCCTAGTTCTACTGGTTCCTGCATGTGCCTGTCAAACGCAGGAGCAAGTTCTGGAAGCTTCTCGCCCAAACTCCCGCCCGTGCCCGTGGGACACGACCCGTGGCCCTTCCTTCCCCTCACTCTCTGCGTCCCTTCCGATGTCTCACAGAGGCGGCATTTGCGTATCATGTCAGTAAAGCCAGCCCAGCAAACAAACAAACAAACAAACAAATAAACAAGTGAAGGGAGGCAGAGAGGAGTGATGGATGGGCAGGTGGTGAGGGTAAGGCGGCGGGAGGGAGGAAGGGAGGAGCAGTGCCGCGTGAGCCAGAGCCGGGTGTTTTTCTCTCTTTTCTTTAAAAACGAGAGGCCCGGTGCATGAAATTCATGCACTGGAGGTGGCGGGGTCCCTCAGCCTGGCCTGTGACCTCTCACAGTCCAGGAGCCCTCGGGGGATGTCTGACTGACTGCTTAGGCCCGCTCCCCTGGGCAGCTCCTGCATTGAGCGTCTGCCCCCTGGTGGTCAGTGCGCATCATAGCGACCGGTTGTTCCACCGTTTGGTCGATTTGCATATTAGCCTTTTATTATATCGGATAAAGTATTTTTATTGATTTCAGAGAGGAAGGGAGCGGGAGGGAGAGATAGAAACAGCAATGATGAGAGAGAATCATGGATCGGCTGCCTCCTGCACGTCCCCCTGCTGGGGATCAAGCCCGCAACCCAGGCATGTGCCCTGACCGAACCCGGGACCCTTCAGTCTGCAGGCTGATGCGCTATCCACTGAGCCAAACCAGCCAGGGCCAGAGCACAACCTTTTCAAATGCCACCGAGAACCTTCCTGGAATGAGCTCAGGGTGCGGGCACGGGGGCCGCGGCACCGGGCAGCTCTGTGGACGGAGCTGGCGGGGGAGCGGCCCGGCTCCGAGCCAGTTTCCCCGCTTCAAGTGGGCAGTGGGAGCGGGGAGCTGAGTAAACACGGCCGCAGATAATGGGCCATTATGACCCGGACGACTTCCTGAATGGCCCACAGCTCGCTGCTCGCTTCCTGCCGGAGAGAGAAACGTGAGGAGAGCGTCCGGGCACAGAATGCCGCGCGGGGACGTGGGCAGAGCGGGACGGGACGACTTAGAAGGTGGAGCAAAGGAAGAGGAAAATGTCCTGGTCTCTTGGGGGTCGTCCGACCCACACCCCATGCGTCTCTCCCGCCGGGGCTGCCGGCTGCCCGATCCCCGCCGTCCCCAGTGGAGCAGAAGCCGGTGGCCTGGGGAGCCGGGACGCGGTGGCCCGAGCAGCAGAGTCGGGCCGTGAGGGCAGAGTTAACGCGGCAAAGGGAAGGCAGAGAGACGGCCTGAGAGAGAGAGGGCTCCCTGCCGCTCCTCTCCACGGGGAGCCCGGCGGTGGTGGGCCGGTGGTGGGCCCGGCCCTGGACGCGGCCAGGAAACCACGGCTCGGGGACCGCAGCTCCCTCGCCCGCCCCGTCCCACCCGCAGCGTCTTCCCAGCCTCTGCCCTCCGAGGCCGCGGAACCGTGTCGCTCTGCCGGGCAACCACAGGCTGCCTGTGTGTGTGAGTCTGACAACCTGTAATCACCGGTTTTAAAACAAACAGAACGAAAACAGACTCGCAGACACAGGGAACAGACTGACAGCTGTCAGAGGCCGGGATGGGGGTGGGGAGGAGGGTGAGGGACTGACCCTCTCCAGGGAGGATGGAGAAAAGCCATGGCACAGACAAGAGCAGGTGGTGACCGGAGGGAGGGGTGGGTGTGGGAGGGGGCGAAGGGGGGAGGAATGGGGACGGGAGGAGACGGGGGGGGGGGTGAAGGGGGGAGGAAGGGGGACGGGAGGAGACGAGACCCGGGGGGTGAACACAGCACAATATCCAGATGAGGTATCAGAGGGTCGTGCACCTGCAGCCGCTCTCCTCTATTAGCGAGCGTCACCCCAATAAATTCAATGAGAAAGACGAGGCATGTGAGCACGGGGTTCCGTGAGTTAGCAGGCGGCCTCCTTAGCTGCTCTCCTTCCAGCAAGCGCTGGAGAACTGTGCGCACGGCCGCTCCTGCTCCCGGTCAGGGGCGACCGGGTCCCCGCCTGCGTGTCCAGGGAAGCACCCCTGCACCCCTGGGGCCCCGAGGCGCCCAGCCGCCGGAGGCTGTCCCCCCTCCGCAGGGCAGGAGGTGGCCGAGGGCAGGTGCGCTCAGGGCAGGGCCTCCGTTCCTCCCAGACCACAGCTACGAGGACCTGGCCTTTGTCGGGTCCGCAACCCACGCCCGGGAGACGGCTGGGCGCGGAGGACACACGGCCGCTGCGAGCGGCAGCAGGAACGACCAGGACGAGTGTGCGTGCCCGCTCAGCCCTGCGTCCCCACGCCCCTGCGCGACGAGGAAGGAGACCGTGCACAGGCTGAGCATGGGGGGCGAAGGGGGGGGGGCCCGCACTGCGTGCGTCCGAGGGCGTGCTCCCGGGGCTGCCGAGTCCCCGCGGAGCCCTGGTTAATCATTCACCCGCTCCCTCTCCGCGGGCCCCACCAGAAGCAGGTTTCGCAACGCTTCGATCGGTTTACTGCGGGCAAGCTCTGCCTGCACCTGCGGACACACGGGCCGTCGGGGCGGGAACCTGGCTGTTCAGCGCGAACCCGCACCACTGAGCTCCGCCTTCACCGCGCACCTTCTCAGCGCGTTTATCGGAGCAGCGGTGGCTGGAGATGGGGCCGGGAGCTTCGCGCTCCCCCCCTCCCCCCGCAGACACACGTTCACTCAGGACGCCGCAGCCTGGCGTCGGAGACACAGCCGCTGAGCCTCAGGAGGGACAGGGAGCTGCGGGGTTCCGGCTGCGGGGTTCCGGCTGCGGCGCGAGTTCTCGGACGAGACGCCGAGGGCCCGGCCGTGGAAGGACGACGTGCGATAAGCGCCATCGTACAGGCTGTGCTGGGCCAAGGGTCATGTCACGGTCAGGGGCACAGAGATAAGCTGCCCGGAGTACGTGTTTGCGAAGCCCGGGTGTGACGGAGGCCCGGCACGCCGACGGCATTCTCCACGTGGGAGCGCTCGCGCCGGCCAGGGCCGCTGCGTCCGGCTCTGCTGAGACCCCTGGCGGGGGGCGGGGGGGGGCGCTGCGTCCGGCTCTGCTGAGACCCCTGGTGGGGGGGGCGGGGAGGGGCGGGGGGGGGATGCTCTCTTCCCCACCGGCCTGTCCTCCGGGCCGCTCCGCCGCGCTCTCCCCCGCTCGGCCCTGGATGCCGGGCCCCGTCTCCCACCCCGGCTGTCCCTGGGTCACCGGCACGGAGGGTCCCAGCTCGGCTGACGGGGTTCCTGAGGCGCCCGCTCCCCACTTCCAGGCCGAGAGCCCTGCACCCACCCGCTGTGCCCCCGAAGCCCCCGCGAGGTTTCCTTTCAGGAGCGCAGCCATCTCTGGCACCCGAGGGTGCCTGCGGCCTCCGGGGTCCCCATCATTCCCGAGGGACCCCAGTCCCTGCTCCGCCTGCTTTCTGGCTCCACACACGCCCTCGCCTGCGTCGCCCGGGTCAGCTCCCCGGGAGGTCAGCATCCCTGTCATTTAATGGCGTCATAATCTCCAGGGAGGATGGAGACGAGAGAGAGAGAGAGAGAGAGAGAGAGAGAGAGAGAGAGAGGAGGGGGGGGCGCACCCACGTGCATCTTCACGGTCCCGGAAACCACACCGAGGACCCGGCTTCACTTTCTGCGCGAAGGACGAGCCCGAGCCCGGAACACGCCGCGAGGACGCAGCCTGCGCCCCTGCCGCGCCCATCACGTGGGTCGTGAGTTACCGCGAACCCCCAGCAACGGGACTTCACGGTCGCCACGCGCCTCCCGGGCAGTGGGGGCTCCCGGTCTCCCCTAAAGCGCCCGTTTACTGGGATACCGCGTCTCGGTGATGGAACCGTCCCGGGCCAGTGCCCCCTCGGCTACAGAGACTCCGTGTTCCCGGGTTCGAGGGCACTGAACGTCGGTTACCACGCCCGCCGATCCGTCCAGTGGTGAGAATTACACTTCAGCGTAGAACGTCAGCCCGGTGGGCCCCGAGGAGCGAGCACACACACACGTGCTGGGGCCTGAGTACACGTTGGCGGACGAACGGTGCTGCGGGCTGTCACCGTGAGCGGGGCGGGCCTGGCGGGAGACGTGTTCGTGCCAAACGTCCCCTCCATCACTCACTACGGAGGCCCAAGCGCGAGGCCGGACAATGAGCCGCGGCACCCAGGGCGGCCGCCCCCGGCGAATGGACCCGGTCACGCCACGGGCTTGTCTGTCTCCTTTGTAAAGACCTGCTCTCCGACGGCCCGCCCCCGAGAGCCAGCCCATTGAGCTACGGTCTTTTCAGCGCAGCCGATTCTGACGCCGAGTCGATTTGCATGGCTTTCTGCACAATCCTATTGACAAGCGGCTGACAGGGAGCGAGAGCTCCAGGCCGAGTACGCCGTGCAGCCCGGCGCTTGCCAGGGAAGGCAGCTGTGGCCGCTGACAGCCGGCGTCCTCCCGGCCGCTCCGCCCCGGCCCCGGGCGGCCACGGCCCAGGGCCCGGAGCCTCAGGTCGCCAGCCCCTGCGACCAAGGTCAAGAAGACCCGTTCCCAAGATCCGGGAGGGACACAGCTGCGTGTCAGCGGGGACCACGTCTGGGGAAAACTTCAGACGGACAAACGTGTTCCAAACGACGGCGGGGCTTTCGTTGTTTGCGTGTGCGTGCGTGTGCGTGTGTGCGCGCGTGTGTGTGTGTGTGTGCGTGTGCGTGTGTGTGCGTGTGCGTGCCCGGCGTTGCTCAGGGCCCGGCTCGGTGAGCGGTTCTGAAATTCCACAAGAACCGTTTCTCTCTAAAAGCCCAAGACGAGCACCTCCGTCTTCGTGTCTGCGCCGCAGTGGATAACACGACCCCACGGGAAGCGCGGAGCCCAGGCGACGTGGCTGCGGGTGAGGGAGCGGGGCCGCGGCCCCCGAGACAGGGAGAGGCGCTCAGGCCGGGGGCCCAGCCGGGCAGAGGCGGCCTCGGCCGGGGAAACTGCTCAGCGCCCTGTTTCTCTCAGCTCGGTCGCTGCCGCACCAGCCGCCCCCCGAGAAGACAGAAGACCGACCCCGGTGACCTGCCTGACCCAATGACGGTCCCGCTACCGACCGGCCCCACCTTCTGTGTGCCCACAACGGCTCTTTAACCACATCTGAGGGTGTGAGCCTCCCCACCACGCGGGCACGACCCTCCCCACCAGGCGGGCACTGCCACCTGGAGTCCGAGCTCCAGCACGATGAGAAACACATTTTTGTTGTTTATAAGCTAAAAAACAAGCTTTAAGAAGGTGAATAAGTGATTTTATGATATTGTGAGATGTTTTCCTATTTTAAAAAAATTTTAATTGATTTTGAGAGAGAGAAAACGGAAGCGATAGAGAGAGAACAGCCATCCCCTGCTCGCCCCCTATTGGGGATCCAGCCTGCAGCCCGGGCATGTGCCCTGACCGGGAATCGAACCGGCGACCTCCTGGGCTCCTCAGGGAAAAGTGGGGCACGCAGACAGACATGCTCCCGACAGCAGCTAAGGACGATGCCACGATGCAAACTCAAAACTGAGCTCAGCCCGGCCGGCGTGGCTCCGTGGCCGGCGTGGCTCCGTGGCTGAGCGTCCACCTAGGAACCAGGAGGTCACAGTTCGATTCCGGTCAAGGGCACAGGCCCGGGGTGCAGCTCGATCCCCAGTGCGGGGCTGCAGGAGGCGGCCGATCCATGAGTCTCCCTCCTCATGGATGTTTCTCTCTCTCTCTCTCTCTCTCTCGCCCCCTTCCCCTTCGAAATCAATAAAAATATATTGAAGAAATAAATAACAGCATCTGTCAGTGTTTCTCCAAACAGGACTGAGCGATGGATGGCGGTGCGGCCGGCAGTCAGGAGGTGACTGGAGAACCGTTCCTGAAATAGCGATACGTGAGCTGCCGTGAACGGGTCCGAGACGGCAGTGCCTTCGCAGGGAGAGTCCTTCCTGAAACGGGAGACGGCGCCCCATCCCCGGCGACAGCAGCCCAAGGCCCCGTGCGGCCCACGGCTCCGCTCCCCACGCCCCGCCGGGCAGGGACGCGGTCACCAGCTCCGTGGCCCCCACAGCAGAGGGCAGGCGCAGTCACCGACGGCTTAGGAACCTACCATCCCCCCTCGGCTGGCAAGCGGGAGAGCTGGGATTTGCACCTCGTTCGCCCGACCCCGACCGACGTGCTTTTCCCACGGGACACGCACCCCAAAGGAAGCTGGAAACCCCACTGTGGCTCAGTCCCGGGCGCCCAGGCCGGCGACGCTCCTTGAGGAAGAAGCCAGTCCCCGGTGGCTGTGCTAGTGACCGCTCTGACACGCGCAGGGACGGCTGTAACGGCAGGAAGCTGGACACGTGGCGTCAGCGCTTGGACTTTCTGATAGAAGTCCACGCTCTCCAGCCGCCTGCAGGCCACCTGCAGAATGCGAGCCGCCTGCGCCGTCCAGGCGGGGCCGGTAATGCGTGTGCATTTGGGGGTGACCCTGCTGGGAACCCCACAGACCGGGCCGACTGCGCAAGTCTGGGGCTTGGCCTCCGCCGTGTCCTCCGGGCCCTCGAATCCCCGGCGAGACGGGCAGGTGCTGAGAACGGCTCTGCTCGTGCGTGTTGCTAAGAGCCTGCGCCCTCCCCGGGGCCGGCCCGGGGAGGTGTCCATCTCTTCACAGAGGTACGCCACGCTCCGCGGCGTCTTCGTAGACGAGACCTACGTGGGCTGAGCCCGTTTCCGTCAGATAAACGCTGTGGGTGTTGTTCTCTCCTTCACATCTGTCGGGAGAGAGTCGTGTGATTCTGCACCGACGTGAAGGGAAGATTCCAAACCTGCCGGTATCTTAGTGCAACTAGAGCTATGGGAGTCCCTGCGAGCCTCGCACGTGCGCGCGCACACACACACACACACACGTTGGTAAACCTGTTTAGAAAGAACGTCCCCTCTCTGAAGACATGATGAGGCTGAGCAGCGCGTGTGCATTCCCGTGACTCCGCCGATGCACGCAGGACGGGCTGAGAGCACACAGGCTGGCCCTGCGGTTTACTGCGTTTTAAATATTTATTCACTTATTCCCCATCCGCATCCATCCCCTCGGTGCCCTCTTGGCCCGGTGTCTTAACAGGCTCAGGCTATCTGCTGTCAACTCTCTTTTTTTAAAAAAAAAAAAATCTGAGAAAACGTTTCCTTTATTTTTGGATGACTCTGAATTTTAAAAAGTTAAAAAGAAAGGTAAGACACAGTGATACGTCAGGGGAGGCCGTGGAGCCCCGATTCCGGGCGCTGCTCCTTCCGCCGGCCCGGGAGCCTTCGCACAAGCACCAGCGCGGCCCGTTTTGGGAGCAAGCCCGTGATTTGTATCTGCGTTTTCCATGATCGCACGAATCAACGGCCTTCTTCCTGCTTTTGAACATAACACAGATGCTCCGAATTCCTTCCTGCTTCCTTCCTAGCAGCGCGGGGAGCGGCCTGCAGGGTCAGCCGGCCGCAGGGCTGAGGGGCGGCGAGCTCCTCTCGTCCCGAAGCCGCGGCCCAGACCCCACGAAGGACAGGCGGTGGCCCTGGGCTAGGGGCCGGGCCCCCACGGCCTCCTGCTGGGGGGCTCGCACGGCCCTCACCTGCCCCAGCGGTGGGCGGCAGCGGCCGGTGCACAGCCAGGTCGCTGAGGAATGAGGCGCGACTTTACAAAGCTGGGGTTAGGAGACTCTTCGCTCACGTCTTCTCCTTGTCTTCCCGCCGAACGGGTGAGGGCAATGAGAGGCCCGGCCCGGCCCATCACGTAGCCCGCCCAGGGACCGGAACAGCGAGCGAGGAGACACACAGCCCGGTGTGTGAGCTTCCTTCTTGCACACGCTGGTGCACGCGCTTCTGAACCCCGCACTAGCGGGAACCGTGACAGAACGGGGCGTAACTGGGTCATCTGCACACTGACGTCTGCAGGGCCGCCCTTCTCTCGTCCGCAACGGGGACCACCGGGCTGGAGACGCAGGTCCCGTGCCCACACAGCCCGCAGCGGGTTTGGTTTGTCTGTGTATTTCTGCGTGTGTGTATGCGTGTGTGTGTGTGTGTGTGTGTGTGTGTGCACGCGCACGTGCACATGCACTTAAATCCCAGAACTCCACAGGGAAATCTGATAACAAGTTGGACACTTGGGTCTTTTCCTGCTCTGGCTCCGGCGATCACCCAGGAAAGGGCCCTGCTCACGAAGCCGGCGGCTGGGGATGCTTAGGAACGCCCAGCCGCAGGAGAGCAAGTCGATGGGGTCAGGGGACCCAGCAGAGAACCCTGTCAGTTGTCAAAACCTGCGCTGTCCCCAGAAATAAGGAAGGCGCGTGCAGGGAGCGGCAGGGAGACCGGAGCTGAACAGCCTTCTCCAAAGAGGACACGTGAGAAGATGCTCAGCATCCCTGGTCATCGGAGAGGTGCACGTCAGAACCACAGGGAGGGACCCCCCGCCCGTCAGAACGGCCGCCATCACCACGTCAACAAACACGCGCTGGGAGGATGCGGGGCAGAGGGAGCCCTCGTGCCCTGCGGCGGGAAGGCAGACGGGCGCAGCCGCTGTGGAACACAGTGTGACGGTTCCTCAAAACAATGGAAGATGGAACCGCCTTAGGACCCAGCGACCCCACTTCTGGGGATTTATCCCGAGAAACCCGAGACACTGATGCGGGAGAACGGAGGCGCCCGAGGTCGCGGCAGCGTTACGTACAGCAGCTGAGATGGGGGAGCAGCCCCAGGGCCCATCCGCAGACGAGGGGGTGGAGAAGCGGCGGGACGTGTACCCCAGGGAGCACGACTCAGCAGGAAGAGGAAGGAACGCGTGCCTTTGGGACGGCACGGAGGGACCTGGAGAGCGTCACGCCGAGTGAAATGAGCCTCTCAGAGGAAGACGAGTCCCATGTGACCTCACTCACGGGTGGAATCCAATGACCAAAATGAACTAACAGAATAGAGACAGACTCACAGACACAGAGCAGGCTGACAGCGGTCAGAGGGGAGGGGCTGGGAGCTGGCTGAGGAAAGTGAGAGGACGAAGCAGAAAAAGAACAAAAACCTCACGGACACAGACAGCAGCCTGGGGGTTCCCGCGGGGGAGGGGGCGGGCGGGTAAAGGGGGGCCAGTGGGGCCGGAAGGAGACTGGACGGGGCGGTGACCACACAGTATAACACCCGGATGCTGTGTTACAGGACTGTACCCCTCAACCCCGTGTCATTCTACTAACCCGTGTCACCCCAATGAGCGCAATAACAGTAAACGTATCCGCCACGCCAGAACAACGGCAGGTGAGCGGAGAGCAGCGGCCGAGGAACGCGGTCCCGCCCCCCCTCCCGACCCCTCCCGGGGGAGTCACGGCCGCTCCCTGCCGGGCCCACGTGCGGGTGCCCGGTCCGCGAGCCCCGCTCCCAGGTGCGGCTCGGCCCTTCCCGGCAGGAGCCTCTCAGCAAACACCCGGCCCCGGCCCCGGGCTGCGGTGCTTCCTGGCGCCCCTGCGCCCGCTCGGCGCTCTCATCCCCCAGCAGCCGCGCGTGTTCGTAATTCAGGCCGCAAACATGCGGGGCGTCACCCCGATACGCCCGCGATGAACGCCACTTCCGGAACCCCCGTCCCGGGCTCACCCAGCACAGCGCCTGTGAACAGGGCGCGGCCGGGGCTCCGGGTGACTCAGCGGCAGGCGAGCCGTCCCCCGGCCTCCCGGGGAGCCCTCACTCAGAGCACCTGCTGTCAGACGGGAAAAGCCCCGAATGCAGCGAGAGCCTCCGGAAGGCGGAGGGAGCCCAGGAGTGCACGGCCGAGAAAGCGGGGGGATCCTCACCTGCACCCCCCCGCCCCAAGCCGGCAGGCTCCCCCCCAAGAGATGTCACGTCCAGGTCGCTCAGGCGGGCATCTGCAAGCCTCCAAACGCTCCTTCGGATGCTTTTGGAGAAATAGTTCCACGACGATGGTGGCCTGCCCCCGCTGTTGTGCGTGGCGTGTGCGGTACGGCGGGGGTGACCCTGCTCACGGGGGTCAGCGGACCAGGGGCTGCCGGGGTGTGGCTGTGGCTGGGACACGGCTGACCTGGCCCACGAGGTTGGTGCGCACCCTGCTCTCCCTCCACCCCCACTTCCCCTGGTTTGGGGTTTGAGGTGAGACGAGGTCGGAGGGCAGGGCTGCCCGTGGCTGGGAAGCAGCCTTCACCCCGTGCTCTGCGAGTCCCTGTGGACAGGCCAGAGCTTCCAGCTCCTCCCGAGGCTTAACCGGTC
Organism: Eptesicus fuscus; assembly: GCF_027574615.1. Taxonomy (NCBI): domain Eukaryota; kingdom Metazoa; phylum Chordata; class Mammalia; order Chiroptera; family Vespertilionidae; genus Eptesicus; species Eptesicus fuscus. Next base: position 3,052,242 of record NC_072486.1, on the reverse strand, counting down.
CCCACAACGGCAAAATGAGCCCGAGAGTCTGGACGACCCCGCGGGAGAGAGAAAGCACGCGGACGTCACGCGGGCACTTTTAAGTCTGTTCGGTCTGCATCCGTCTGTCTCGGTTTGTACTTCAAAAACGGGAGAACGGCCCTGGACGGTTTGGCTCCGTGGATAAAGCTTCAGCCCATGACTGAAGGGTCCTGGGTTCGATTCCGGACAAGGGCACGGACCTCCGTGGCAGATTCGACCCTGGCCAGGTCGGCGCACGTGCAGGAGGTAACGGAGCAGCGTGTCTCTCTCACATCGACGTCTCTCTCTCTCTCTGTTCCCCTCCCTTCCACTCTCTCTAAAAGTCGACGGGGAGAAACCCTCGGGGGAGGATTAACGAAGGGAAAGAAAGGGACGCGGGCTCTGAAAGGTGGGGGCCCTTTTGGGGCGTCTGCGGGCTGATCCGGCCTCCTTCACAAAGCACCCGGCTGCGCGGCGAAGCATCCCGCGCTGGGTCTGAAGCTGCGAGGAGCGGCCGCCCCGTCATTTCCCGGGCCGGGCGGCCACGCCTGCAGCCGGCCTCCCGGCGGGAAAGGCGTGGCACGTGAGTACGAACCCCGAATTCCTCTGTGTGACAGCCACACGTGGCCGAGGACCATGAGACTATATATACGGAGGTTTGCGTGGAAACCTGCATGCCATTCTCACCATTAAAACCTAAGCGTTAAGGACGTAGTTTAAGGAGATACACACTGCTGCACATCGCACGGACGTTTCCTTGGGTTTGGGCGTTCCCTCCGTGCAGGGAAGACGCGTCATCCTGGTCGTGAAGGAGAAAATCCGTCTCCTATCGCCCTCAGGCGAGTCAACCCTGAGCCCCGGACACGGTTTGTTTCCTGCCCCTGTGCCCGAGGCACGGCCGGGAAGAAGGTGTGAGGGCCGCCCTCCCTCGCAGCCGGGCAGTGAAGGCAGCCGACGAGGATTCATTCAAACCTGCATTGCTCCTGTGCTCACTTTTTCCCGGCGAGAGAGAGAGAGGGCTGCCTGGGGAGGCGGAAAGCCAAGAAAACCAGGGTCACATCGCCGTGTCTCTCTGTCCTCCCTCCCTCCCTCCCACTCTCCCCAGAATCCACGGGACCATGTCCTCGGGGAGGAAGGACCGAAAACCAAAGGAACAGCCTCTGGGATGCCGACAGCCGAACCTCCGAGCGGCGTCCCGGGAGAGGACATCCTAAGTGGAGGCCTAGTCTTCACGCACACACGGCCTCACGCCGCGGAGTGCCATGCGGCCCTGGAAAGGGGGTCTTCGCCTTGGGGACGGCCTGGAGGGGCCTGGGAGACACACCGCTGAGTGAAATAAGCCGAACCGAGAAAGACAAATGTCCCACGACCTCACTGACATGAGGAATCTCATGGACAAGAGGAACTGACCCACAAAATCCGACCCGAAGCAGGGAGGCAGGGAACACACTGACAGACGGCCATGCGGGGTGGGGGGGACGGGAGGAGAGAAACCAAAGACGGTCTATACGTCCAGGCACAGCCCCTGGCCACGGGCGATGGGGGTGCTGGGAGGAGGGGAAAGAGGGGAAATAGATTTCTGTAAAAAAACAACAACGATGTTTTCTTCATCCTCTTTCCGCCCCCACACCTGGTCTTTTCATCTTAGACACACACACTCAGCCCCTCCGCCATCCTCCCGCCGCCCCGAGGATTCCGGAATGTTCCGACCGCCTCGGCACACGGGGTTCCGGCTAAGTGGAGGACCAGAATGAAATAAAAGCCGGGGCCTTGATGACTTCGCCAGGAAGAAGGGGTTCAGGCGAGACCGAGGAGGAAATGAGGGGCAGGGGAGCGCGGCCAGAGGCAGAAAAGGATGGAGACGCGGGAGGTGGGAGGCCGTTTCCGGGCACCGCGTCCTTCATTCATCGCCGCGCTGGAAACCGGACCCCCATCTGCTCTTCCCATCAGACCCGACTGGGGAGTGGGGGTGCGGTGGGGGCCGTGGAGCAGACGGCGGGGGCAGCACACGGCGCGGGGAGCTTGGGGACATCGCTGTGCCTCTCTGTCCTGTCTCCCCACAGTGAGGAGGACTCGGGGTGTCGCTCTCACAGGCTCATGTGAGCACTAGAAGGAGGGGGCGGGGGCGGAGCAGGGGGCTGGCCCGGAGCAAGCACCCAGGACGTGGGAGAGTCTCTCGTCCGAGCCGCGAGGGCCCCGCACACGGTGGAGAGCACAGCCCCAAGCCCGGAGCAGAGCCCCGCTGAGGCAGCTTTCCCAGGTGCGGCCGTCAGGGATCTCCCGGCGCTCAGATCCTGGCGAGGAAGGCAGGCGATGGGATTCAGAACAATCCCCCCCCCCGCCCCCCCGTGGTGAGACAGGACGTGAGCCACAGGGACACGGGGCCGTGGGCCTGCCCCTCAGACACCTCCGAGTGGCCATGCATCCTGGGAAGGAACAGCACCAACGTAGACTCGGAAGCCACGCCCACGCGTCCACGCTCAGGAGCAGACGATGGAGAAAACACGTGTCCACACAGCAAGCAGGGACCCGGCCAGCACGCCCACAGCCATGTGTCAGTGACATCCCGGCCGTGACGGCTCTGATCCGCGTCCCAGGGTTAAGAGGAGGGTCCCCGGGGTGTGGGCCCTCCACGTTCCCGTCTCCCTCTCCTTCCCTCATCTCACTCCAGCTCTTACTCCTCCGCCCTGGAGCCAGGACTCCGCCTCTCACGCAGGGATCGCACGCGGGAGACGGTGTGACCAGCACCCCGCCATGCCTGTGCAGACTGATCTTCATTCAGAAACGGGGTTTCCTTCTCCACATGTCCAGGGAGCGGTGATGCTGGGCCCGGGCCGGGCTCTGGAGCGGCCCTCCCACCCTCCCACCCTCCCCCATCACGGCACCCCTCGCTGCTGGCCTCCGGGGTCTCCTGCTCTAAGTCTGGATTTCTGACTTTCCACGGACCCCCCAGCGTGTTTCCTCTCCCGGCTAATGGGGTCACTCAGCTCCTCCTCCGGGCCCCCAAACTCCCCCGGAGCCGAGAGTAGCGTTTGTAGTGCTGGCCAGTCAGACGCCGCCCCCCCAGGGCAGCCTGGAAGGACCATGCTCTTCTGAGGATCCGTCACCCCGGCCGTTCCTCTCCAACAACCGGACCCACATAACGACTCGGGTGTTTGCGAAGCTTCATTCTTTGGGGGCCGCATAAACTGTGTCCATCAGGGGATGAACTGCCTGGTGGGCCAAGGAGTGAGCTCAGAGCTGGGCTAACTCGTTCAGTCTCCTGGCGAAGTGCCAACTGTCTCGTGTCCAAAATCCCACACATGGAAACGCAGTTCCACACGGAGAGACGCTCACACTCACGCCGTGATCTATGTCTGACACCCTTCCAGGCCTGCGTCCGCGGCGGCAGGGTTTGTCTCACGGTCACGCTGGCCCAGGACGCCCGCATCTGACCCGCGCCACGCAGGGGGGCTGTGCTGGGGAACACGGCCCGTGCCCGGCCCCGTGGCTGACGCTGCCCGCACGGCCATGGAGGATGGTCCTGAGGAAGACGCGGCCGGTCTAATCGGAAGCAGCTGCGGACGGTGGGAAGCCGCGCTCTCTCCACTGGGACGGCTCTCCTTCCTGGGGCGGGGGTGGCAGTGGGAGGGGCCGGGCCCGAGGGCCACACCACCCCTCTACAGAAGAGACAGCATCCCACCCGCACGAGCCCGCCACGTCCCCCTCACGTGGCCTGTGCAAGACCACGAACAAGGCCCACTGGTTCACTTCACGTGACTCACGGAGGGACCGGCATGTTCTCAACTCCAACATCGCTGGTGGGAGTGCCAGTCCGCAGCACCCGCAGGGCGCCTGGGCTGGAGGCTGCACCCCGATTAGCAGCCAGGGAGCGCCTCCCAGCACACAGCGCATCTTCTGGAGGGTCACTCAGAAGACAGGTGTGAGCAGGGGACAGGTGTGAGCAGGGGACAGGTGTGAGCAGGGGACAGGTGTGAGGCAGGGGACAGGTGGGTGACAGGGAACAGGTGGGAGGCAGGGGACAGGTGTGAGCAGGGGACAGGTGGGTGAAAGGGGACAGGTGTGAGGCAGAGGACAGGTGTGAGGCAGGGGACAGGTGTGAGGCAGAGGACAGGTGTGAGGCAGAGGACAGGTGTGAGGCAGGGGACAGGTGTGAGGCAGAGGACAGGTGTGAGGCAGAGGACAGGTGTGAGGCAGGGGACAGGTGTGAGGCAGAGGACAGGTGTGAGGCAGAGGACAGGTGTGAGGCAGGGGACAGGTGTGAGGCAGAGGACAGGTGTGAGGCAGAGGACAGGTGTGAGGCAGGGGACAGGTGTGAGGCAGAGGACAGGTGTGAGCAGGGGACAGGTGTGAGGCAGGGGACAGGTGGGTGACAGGGAACAGGTGGGAGGCAGGGGACAGGTGTGAGCAGGGGACAGGTGTGAGCAGGGGACAGGTGTGAGCAGGGGACAGGTGTGGGCAGGGGACAGGTGGGAGGCAGGGGACAGGTGTGAGGCAGGGGACAGGTGGGTGACAGGGGACAGGTGTGAGCAGGGGACAGGTGTGAGCAGGGGACAGGTGTGGGCAGGGGACAGGTGGGAGGCAGGGGACAGGTGTGAGCAGGGGACAGGTGGGTGAAAGGGGACAGGTGTGAGGCAGGGGTCAGGGCGTGTACAAGAATCAACCAATGAACGCATCAATACGTGGAACAACAAACCAGTGTTTCGCTCTCTCCTTCCCTCTCTTTCTAAAGTCAGCAAATTACAATGTTCAGAAAAGTTTTCCGAGCCTCATGACACCCTCCTTGCAGAATGCGGGCCTTTGGAAAACCCGCTTTCCTGCGAAGCTCCCGTGAAAACGGAAACCTCAGGGAACCCCGCAGGCCGCCCGGAGGAGTGCTCACACCAACCGGGTCCGTTCAGTTAAAGAAGGCCAGTCCTGGGACTCTAACGACAAAAACACTCCTGGGACAGAGGGCGCCTCGGACAGCTCCCTGGGGAAGGCGAGGACACTTCAAACAAGAACAGGAAGCCAGAAGGTGCTGTTCTTGCTCAGAACCACCTCGGGGCGGACACGGGTGAGCCGGCTGCCCCTGCTCCCGGCCCTCTCTGCTGCCCAGGCCCAGCCGTGCCTGCCACTGGGCGCCGGCCTCTGTCCCAGCCCCCCCTCCACCTCCACCTCCACCTCCACCTCCACCTCCACCTCCACCCCCACCCCCACCTCCACCCCCACCCCACCCCCACCCCCACCCCCACCTCCACCCCCACCCCCACCCCCACCTCCACCTCCACCCCCACCCCCACCCCCACCCCCACCTCCACCTCCGCCCAGACGTTATCTGGGTCAAGCACACGGCCAGTGTCCACTCAGCACATCGCGGCGAGATCACTGTTTTCTCACCACGATGATGTCATGGGGAAGCGATCCTGCGCAGCTCTGATTACCCATGCAAATGTTTTCTCAACGAACGCGGACGGAGCGCCTACTGCACACTCAGGAGTTTCCCGTCCCCAGGTGGGGAGGCGCAGGGATGCAGGGCGTCAGAGCGCACAGGCCGGCGAGGGGCGGGTGCGGCACAGGGAGGCGGGGTGAGCAGGCGGACACCCCTCTGTGTGATACTGCGGGGGGCGGGGGACACGGACTTCATTCCTTTATCAAAACCCATGCAACTGACGCCCAACGCTCAAGTGGGTGTCTGCCTGGCACGTGGCTGGGGTTAGCACGTCAGCACGGGAAGCGGAAATGGGCGTTTTCCGTGCGGGAAGCGATGTGGGGAGTGCTCACAGCCCTTCTCACACTCCCTCCCCGCCTGCCGTTCAGGGAGACGGTGAAACAGTCGCTGACGGAGCCGCTCCCGCCGCTGCTCAAGCCCCGAAGACAGGAGTCGGCTCCCGTCGCACAACGCGAGGGGCGGGATAAGATCTGGGGGAAGGTCGTGCTGCCGTCACACACGTGTCTCGTATGTTTCGTGTCGTTACCTTACATGCTACACCTCTCTCTCTGGTTTCCCCACGTTTGGTATTTAGACCTCGAAAACAAAAGAAAGTGATCTGCTAGTTGTTCAGGGAGCTTGAGTTTAGTAAGAACCCATCGGGCCACCTAAAAAAATAAAATAAAATAAACACCCCCTCTCCCCCCCAAACGACGGTGGGAACTGTGGCCTTCGGCTGATAATAACCATCAACACGGGCTCCTCAGCTGCAACACACGCACACGTTAACCGCATGTCACTGCGGGGAAGCCTGGGGGCGGGGGCGGAGCAGGGGGTCGGGAACTCGACTTGCTGCTCCATCTTTCCGTGAACCTGAAAGTGCTAAACAGCCAAGTCTCCTGCGTCTACAGGAAGGCCCTTTCGCTCTCCACCCGACGCTGCCCTGGGGACGCCCCGCCTGGCCCGCAGGAGGCAGACAGCTGAGCGGGCCTGGCTTCGTGGTCTGTGGCTGGAAGGCGGGACCCCAGCATTTCACAGGCGACACGCAATCCTTGGTCTCGGGTGTCTCCTGTGAGTGCGCCCGTGACTCCCGTGTCCCCCCACAAATCAGACCCTCAGGCGGCCCCAGCCGGCCGGGCAGGGAAAGGCCGGTAGCAACGCCCTCCCTCCCTCCTCATGTATCCCGGCCTTCCCATCCCGGACGCCGTTCGTTCGGGTTTGTATTGTTTTGCCCTCCAGACGTATTTCTGGCCGACGACATCGCCGTGCACCGAGTTACATGCTTCGCTGAGGGGTTACGTTACATGCTTAACTGTCCTGCTTCCCAGGATTCGGTTCACAACAAAACGGCCGCTTGCTTCTGGGCGGCTTCGGTCACGTGTTTGAAAAGGACACATTGGTTTAGGGCAGTGGTCGGCAAACCGCGGCTCGCGAGCCACATGCGGCTCTTTGGCCCCTCGAGTGTGGCTCTTCCACAAAATACCACGTGCGGGCGCGCACGTACAGTGCGACTGAAACTTCGTGGCCCGTGCGCAGAAGTCGGTTTTCGGCTCTCAAAAGAAATGTCAATCGTTGCACTGTTGATATTTGGCTCTGTTGACTAATGAGTTTGCCGACCACTGGTTTAGTGGAAGGGACGTCAGAGCTCCGGGTCCTGGATCCCCACAAAACACAGTCCTGACGGGGGGCTAGGGGGCACCTCCTCACTTCTCGGGGACCCCCCAGCCCTCCTCAGCCACTGATTGGGCATCGAACCGTGACCTCCTGGTTCCTGGGTCGATGCTCAACCACTGAGCCATTTGCCTGTCTCTGACTCATACCATGTGTCTTGGTTCTGACTAGGCAGCCAGAAGAATAAGTCAACCTCCCTGTCCGCCTCGCAGATGTGCGGCCAGCTGGCCGAGCCCTGCCCACACCTGAGCCTCCAACGGCCCCTGCATGGATCCTCATTCCCTCCCTGTCGGCTCCAGCTCACGGCGGTCCCTTTAACATGTGCCCTGGACGGCACCCCCCGCCCACACGCCTCCCGACGGGCACCGGGCACGGCCAGACCATTACCTCCCGGGCTCGGGACACTGCGCTCTTACGGACCAGCCCGGCCGGCCGGGCCACGTGCTTGCTGGCTCATGCGGAACCTGCCGCCAACGAAAACACCCGGATCCTTTCTCACACTTAGGCAACGGGTGTGCTCTCGCATTCCGTCAGCCGCTCGACACATACTGCCTTCAAGAAAATTGTTTCCACACCCACGGCTGACGGTTTCCCATCGAGGGCCGGGAGGGACGGAGGGAGCACGGACCGCTGACCTGCGGCTGAACCCGAGGCTGAAATCTCCCCCGTGAGTCTGAACGTGAACCGCGGTCGGCAGCAGTGAGGCGTTCCAGACACGCAACCACGCAGAGGCCCAGGGACCCGTGAAGGGGCACCTGGACAGACGATCGAGGTAGAACTCCATCACGCCCACCTCCCGTGTTCCAGGGAGCTGGTTCAGAGCGGCCTGGAGGCGTGTTCTGAGAAAGAGGCCGGTCAGGACTGTGCCCAGTGTGAAATCAGTGCGAACCCAATCTTTAGGTCGAACACGTTATTCTTAGGAATCATGGAAAAGTACTGGGAGCCACTCCCCCGACGCAGCACACAAGTCCCTTCATGCCCCAGGTGCCAGCTTCCTCACAAACACAGATGCTTCACTGAAAGATGGAAAATACTCGGGAGTTTTCCAGAAAACTCTGAAGCCGCCCACACTGCTCTAGAATCGCGAGAATCCGTGACTGCACCTGCCCTGGCCCAGTAGGTTCGCCACATGCTGGGAACTACCTGCTGCGGCAGAGGACCTGGCCCACCTGCCGACGTGGCTGCCAGGCGCTGCCGAATCCAGTCATTACCGAGAGCAAGCGCAAGCTCAGAGCCCTGTGTCTGTCTAACAGCCTGGCGCACCCCAGTGGCCGCCCCACCCAGAGCCGGGGGAGCTCCCCCGCTCCGAGCGGGTCCCACAGGGGAGCCCGGGAAGCGCGGGCCCTCCAGGACCGCCCTGCATGCCCCGGCCCGCGCCACTCCTGTCGGGACAAACACGGCTTTTCCTGCCGCCTTCAAACTGGTTACCAACCGCCCGGCGACGCGGCTCACTGGTCGAGCATCGACCTACGAACCAGGTTTGATGCCCGGTCGGGCACATGCCCGGGTTGCCGGCTCAATCCCCAGCACGGGGCGTGCAGGAGGCCGCCGACCTACGATTCTCTCTTATCATTGATGCTTCTATCTCTCCCTCCCTCTCCTTTCTTCTCTGAAATCAATAAAAATATATATTTAAAAAAACACACCAAAAAATGGTTTCCAACCCTCAAGCGGAGCCTCCCACCCAATGCTACGCAGTCCCACACCACCAGAGGGAGGGCCACGTGGGGGCGGGATTCCGAGAACCCGCTCAAGGGCACCCAAGGTCGGGCTGGGGTGGAACTAGGTCCAGGTTCTGGCTGCTGTCGGGGCGGGGCGCTCGATCCTTTCACAGAGAGAGCGGGGCCCGGGACCGAGGGCCGTGGGCCGGGCGCCCGAGGGAGAGCAGCGCCCGGGACCAGGCGTGACCGGCCAGGCTTAGTCCTTCCAGAACAGGGCGGGCTGGGGTTCCGGGGGAGGGGAGCGTGAACAGGCCCGGCCCCCTGGGGGGCGGCCCTTCCCAAACCTGGGGCTGAGCGGCCCCAGACAGCCGCCCTGGGAGGGAGGAGCCGCAGATCGCAGATCGGGGAAAGACAGCTTTCTGAGGCCCAGGCCCCGCGGTGCTGGGGGATCTGGTTTGTCTGCTTCAGACAAAACTGGTTCATTGTGAAGCAGATCAGTTAAGAGCTTCAAAAAAAAAAAAAAAAAAGTGAGCTCCTGTGAATGAGGTGGAGGGAAGGCTGGGGATCCAATGTCCTCCTAGAAATGTGCCCCCGGCAGAGGTGGCCGGGGCCGGGCGAGCTGGGGACAGGAGGGCGGCCTGCAGCCACCCCCCTCTCTGTTTCAATTGTAACCGAAACCGTGGCTTTCAGGCGCGGGGCAGCCGACAAGGATTACATACGCCACGTCCTCCCAGGCCCACCGCCCGGGACAGGGGCCGCCCGGGACAGGGACCGCCCGGGACAGGGGCCGCCGGGACAGGGACGGCTGGGGATGCCTCCCGAGGACTCCCACCGCGCTTGTCCCCGCCCGGCCCCGCTCGCCACTGTCGCCTCTGCATGGAAAGCGTGTGAGACCAGAGGGAACCGGGGCAGCTCAGGAGTCGCTCTGCGAACCTCCTGGCACAGGAGACCGGCCCGAGGCAGCGGCGGCAGGGACACTCGCTCAGGCCTGGAAACTTTCAGCGACGCCACGAGACACCCCCTCGCAGCGGGGTCCAGACGAGAGGCCGAGAGCCAACACAGTCGGCGGAGCACACCCAGCCGGCCAGGGCCGCCTCGCAGACACGCGCGGCGTCCACCCGCGGCGGCTTCCCTGCGGGCGCGTCTGCTTCCAGGCCGCCCCCTCCGCCCCGGGCCCAGGAGGCTCAGACTCCACCTGGGAAGCGAGTGCGCGGGCTCCTGGGCTCACGAGGTCTCGCCGACTCAGGCGGCCCGAGGCGTGCACGCCGCCTCTCCTCTGACCCGACGGCGAGCGAGCCCGCGAGGCAGCGCGAACGCGTCTTTCCCGCCAGCAGTGACCCTCCGAGGTCTGACCTCCGTGTCTGTGACGCCGCCGGGAGGAAGGGGGGACCCAGACAAAGACCACAGAGCCGCCGAGCCTGGTCTTCACGTGGCCGCCTGGCCAGGTCCCCTCGGGACACCAGCGCCCGTTCCTGGTCCCGAAGAGCCGCCGGGCGCCTGGACCAACGGCTTCCAGCACCGTTCTGCTCTGGAACCGCTGACACAATTCCTTCCATCTGACGAGCAGAGAATTCCCGACCGCTCTCCAGGCTTGCTATTCTTGCCCAAGTGTGAGTGTGAGTGCGAATGAGTGTGTAAGCGTGAGTGTGAGCACGTGTGTGTGTGTGTGTGTGTGAGTGTGTGTGTGTGTGTGTGTGTGTGTGTGTGTGTGTGTGTGTGTGTGTGTGTGTGTGTGTGTGATGAATCTCTCATATCGCAAACGTAGCCACGACGGATTACTTTAAAAACCGTGGGGGACGAGGTGGACACGGCGTAGACACAACACACGTTCCTCACAGAGTGGTTTCTTCTTTTAAAAGAAATACTGGAGTTTAAGGTTTACAGACAGGCCTGCCGCTTAGAGCCGAGGACACGGCAAGCGCTTGGGAACACGCACCCCGACGCCTGTGCAGTGTAAACGCGGGAGACACGTCAGCGTCGGAGGAGCGCAAGCCTGGCAGGGCCCTCACCCCGACCGTCCCACGGAGGTGCCTTGGCAGGCGAGCAGGACGTGCGGGGATTTCTAACGCGGCGGCGTGTGGCCCAGGCCGGCTCTGGCAGCCGGGCGACAGCCGACAGCGGCGGCGGCAGGGAACGTGCGGAAAAGGCCTGACCGCAGCGGCTCCAAGTGCCGGCAACTGGGACGATTTTACTTCTGCTTCATACGGTGATCCAACCCCCGGCCCCCGGACGCCCCGCCTGGCCGGGGAGTTAGAAAGGGCACTCCCGCAGCGGCACACCCCGGGCCACCGGGCCTGCACCGAGGACCGAGCGGGGTGGGCACTGCGGCTCACGGCACAGGAGCCGCCGACTGGCGCACAAAGGGCTCGCTCACAGCCTGGCTTTCCTCCGAGAAGGGACAGCGAGTGTGATGGACAGCTTCTCCCCGGGAACCGCCGGCTGCGAGGCCAGTGGAATGCTTAGTCACTCGGAAGAAGAAACTCCGTCCCGGGTCATTCAGTTTATTTTTCTGTCTGATTTCGGAGTCTGCTGCCACGAACTGTGCCGGGGACGGGGCCAGGTCATCTGTCCTGAGCCATCCAGTGCGACCCTCCTTCCCGAGCCGGGGAATCTGACCTTGGATCCCGCCCAAGGTCACACGCCAGGGAGAGCCTCGGCCCCAGTGTGAACCCAGCCTGTCCCGGAGGCGCCTTAGCCTCTCGGTTCTATTGGCTCCATGAAAATCTGTGAACGAGAAGAGACGGACACAGCCACGGCAAGGCGCCGTGGCAGGTTCCACCACGTGACGGGCCTTGGCCCGCTCCACGGGTGAATGACAGCCACGGTCAAGGTCACCCGCGGGCCACGGGCAGTCCAGCTGTGTTTACCTAAACTCTGCCGACGTCATCGGTGCTTACAGTTCACAGTCCACGCAGGGCCCGGCACCAGCTCACACAGCGGGTCACCCACGGGCCCCAGAGCACCCAGCACCCGGCATGTGCCCTCCCTGCGGACTGAGAGCTGGTGACTAGACTAGGACGGCAGGAGCTAAATAGTGTTGACCACCATCCCTGCTAGAAAAAGACATTTTATTTTACCTGAAAGGTTTTTAAATTGATTTTTAGAGAGGGGAGATGGGAGGGAGAGAGAGAAACATCGATCGGCTGCCTCCTGCATGTCCCCCCACCGGGAATCGAACCGGCAGCCTTTCGGTGCATGGGACGATGCCCAACCAGCTGAGCCACACCAGCCAGGGCGGCAGTAGACATTTTAAAAACACCCCCCGCCCCCGGAGCTGATCTGTTACTTAATTATAACGTACGCAGAGAGTCTGCTGCTCGCTCCATGCTGTGCATTTAGAAACAGAAAACGACGAGCTAGAAGTCTCTGCTCCCCAATGGAGCGTTTTCCGAGATAACAAACATGTTAATAACCTTTTGCTTGACTTACGACTTCCTAGCCGTGTCGTCACATGTGTTTAGGTGATAACGGCACACAGATCTTTTTTAAAACCCACCTGTCACCTTTGATTGTGTGAGTGTGCACACACGTGTGTGTGTGTTGAGAACTACGACCTCCTCTCTTAGCAAATGCCACGCCTGCGTACCGACAGCGTTATCAGCGCGTCCCCGTGCTGCACACTGGACCACCAGGAATCGCTCGGCCTCCACCCGGGAGTCTGTGCCCTTTGACCCTCTCCCCGCTCCCCTCTCCTCTGGCTCCATCACTCCACTCTGTGTCTACAAGCTCAACTTTACGTATTTTTTGTCGTTTCCACACATAAGTGAGGTCGTACAGTGCTTGTCCTTCTCTGTCTGGCTTATTTCACTGAGAATAACGTCCTCCAGGTCCGTCCACGTTGCTGCAACGGCAGGAATTCCTCCCGATCTCACAGCTGGGCGATCCTAGTACCCACCGCCTCTCCCCTCCCCCTCCATTCACCCGCGGCGGGCACGCGGCGTTCCCACGTCCTGGCTGCTGGGAGCCACGATGCCCGGGGCGTGAAGGGCGGCTATCGCAGGGGATACCGGGTTCGCTCCTCCGGGTCCCCCGCGTCAGCACGTGGCTCTCGGGCCACGCACACCACACGCACAGGCTTGCTCTGGGCCCCAGCAGGACCTCGAGTCTCCTCCTGTGCGAAATGAGAGCTGGGCCAAGGTCCCGCCGGCTCTGAACTCCCTCCCTCCCTCGACACGTGCTCGTGGGGCACCAGCTGCACCCGGCTCTGTCAGGTGTGACTCCTGTGCAGGAAATCGCCGCATTTCATGATGCACGCTCCTCACGGGGGAACATGGTCCTGGACCCGGTGCCGCCACCTTGTTTCCCAACCGGGCCTCGAACCCCAGCAGGCCCCACCCCGTCACCGCCTGCCCGAGCACCACGGGACGCCCCCGGGTGTGCGCTGCCCCTCCCCTCCCCCCGGGTGTGCGCTGCCCCCAGGTGTGCGATGTCCCCCCCCCGGGTGTGCGCTGTCCCTCCCCTCCCCCCGGGTGTGCGCTGCCCCCCTGGGAGCTTGCGGGCTGCGGGTGGGAGGGCGCCACTCCGGGGCGGTGACGGTGACACAGGCAGCTGCCCTCGGCCGGGCCATCAGGTGGAACCATGTGGACCTGAGCACAACACCACGTCCCGGAGAGCCACGGGGCAGGCCCGGCACCGCTCGCGGCCGCTCTGCCATTCCAGCTCCGGCACAGTGCGGCCTGCCCGCGGGCGGGGGAGGTTTCCGAACGGAGCGGACGCCTCCTGTCCCCCCCAAGCCCGCTCGGGCAGCGGGGCTCCCTGCCGGCTCGCCGGGAGCAGAGGGTGAGGGAGGTCTCAGCTCAGCGCCGGCACCACCGGGAGGGGAGAGGGCGAGGAGACGCGGTGTTTCACGTGGAACCCGGTGCTTCCCCAGCAGCGAGGGAGCCGTTCCCACCGGCCCGAGGCTCCCTGGGCAGCCGCCAGGGGGGCGGCGAGGGCGCCTCCGTGCCTCCTGCTTTCACTGGGGCGCGCTCCGGGCGGACAGGCTGGGGCAGGTGAGCCTGGAATGCGGGCCCAGCGCACCCCGGGAACAGGAACGCCGCCTCCCTGCCGGCGCCCGCGCACAGCCGACCCCGGGCAGGCGGTGAGCTCAGAGCGGAGGATGCAGGACCCGCGTGCACGCGGCGTGGCCCCGGGACGGCAGACCCCGGGTGTCTCCCCTTCAGCGCGGCGGACATGGGGGTGGGCTGTCCTGGCATGAACAATGTTTTGTGCCTCCCTCGCCCCTACCCACCCGATGCTGGTACCACACACTACAGTGTGAAAACCAAAACGACTCCAGACCTTGCCCAATGCCCTGGGGGGTCGAGGATGCACGCAAACGTGTCCCCCGGTGAGAGCTGCTGGCCTAGACCCCGCCTTCTGCTACTCTCACTGCACTGGCCACCCCGGTCCGAGGCCGTCCAAGTCCTGAGTTGGAAGGTAATGCCCGGCGTGTAGGTGACAGTCACTACACGTGAAGGACAGACGCCACTCAATTCGAAACGGGTGGAAACATACCAACAGAGGCTGTGCGTTCTCTTCCTAAAAGACGCCAGTTTACCGTCCGCACGTGAAATGCCACAGTCTCTTTAACAACAACGAAAGGGGGCTCACAGAGCTCTCCACCCCAATACAGTCACCGGCAACGCCAATTCCCACGTTCTAGGGCAGCGGTCGGCAAACTCATTAGTCAACAGAGCCAAATACCAACAGGACGACGATTGAAATTTCTTCTGAGAGCCACATTTTTAAAACTTAAACTTCTTCTAACGCCACTTCTTCAAAATAGACTCGCCCAGGCCGTGATATTTTGTGGAAGAGCCACACTCAAGGGGCCAAAGAGCCGCATGTGGCTCGCGAGCCTCGGTTTGCCGACCACGGGGGTAAAACGGAAAAGAAGCTTTTGTGAAACGTTTACAAGCAAAATCAAGACCACTTCTCTCCAGACCCCATCTGCCGCCACGGTGACCTGCTGACGTTGCCCTGTTTTGACTTCTTCCGATTCCCTCTATTTTATCTTCTGCTGGAAGGATTCAAAAATCACCTCATTGCTGCTTCAAAATGCTCCCCGTGCCCTTACGCAGAACGCACCGCATGAGCCCCCTACGCCAAGGAGACTGGCACCCACGTCCACGCCCCGCGGAAGGACGATGGGAAATGGGGGAGTCGTGCACGGAGTGTTAAAAAGCATGTGACACTTGAGACGTGGGTCAGGGGATTAAGTGAACGTTGCTTTCCCTGCCCTTGACGTTCAATTTCATTTCATTAACCGCCTCCCCTTCCCCCCTGGCCGTCTTCTCACCACGGTGCCAACTCTGGCAGATCCGGACACACGGACGGACGGACAGGACGCGGCTCTGCCTTCGGTCACTGACTGCCCAAGTCTCTGGGGTGAAGAGCTCGCCGGGCACAGCATCTCCTGAGGGTCCAGTCCCTGGTTACGTCCAGGCTAAATGAGAGCCCAACTTGTTTTTCTCTGATGTCATATCTAAGAGTTGCCATGGCTACGACCTTTATCACGGCCTTCATCCTGTGCCATGCAGGAGTAACTGGCTTTCTCTCCATCACTACGGGGTCTCCCACGAGCATCCAGGACTCTGGACCGCCGGCCAGTGTCTACGGATTTGAGTTTTTTAAAGAAAGTAGAAACCCAGGCCCCTGCGCGGTGGGATGAGGGCGGCCGCTGCGGAGAACTCTTAGGCCCTGTGCACGCAGACAGCGGGTCGTGGTTGTGTGAGGCCAGGCTATGCTCCTCCTTGATCATTCCCTGTCAATCCAACTCCTGATTCATCGAAAGGATCTGAAACCCAGGGTGTTTACTTTGGAGGGGAATTCCATGGAAAGTAAGGTAAGTACGAAAACACGCGTCACGCTCCTTTAGACGGGCCTGAGGCCTACGTGCCTCGATTCAGGAGAGCCAACGGGAAAATCTGTGAGTTAAGGTCACTCCAACCCAGTCCTCTGCTGGTTTCCACCAAGTCCTTTCCCCACTTTTTAATTTTTGTTTTAAATACACTCACGGCTGTCAGTGACTGAGACGCTAGGGTTTCAGGCGTCTGTATGGAACGCAAGCCCCTCGGTTAGCTTCGGCGCAGGCAGAAGGTGCTCACGCAGTGCCACTGAGTGCGTGGCTGAACGGGCCACGCGGCGTCTTGTCCCACAGCGCGTGTGCCTAGCGAGGTTCCGTGCCCGCACCTCCCCTCCCCCGCGCTCATGCCGTGTAGATGCCCCAGCAGAAGCCGGGCGCCTCGGCCCACCGCGCACTCGGGTGGCTCACATGATAACCATAAGCCATCCGTGCACAGGTGCCCCATTACCGCACCAGAGGCCCGGGGGACTGAGGCGGGGGTGCCCACTGCTGTGGACTCAGGGACGGCCTGGGAGTGGCCAGGGTCCCGGTCACTGCCCCAGAGATCTCCACGGAGAAGCAAACACCCTCCTTCTCGCCCAGAGAATGCAGCTCCTCGGTGAACACTAGCAGCGTCTTCTGCTGCGGGGCGGCCGCCCTCACCTGGCAAAGGCCGCTGTTTACCGGGGAATTCTCCACGTCCCAGTGACCCCTCACCCCGTGGGTGGCACAAAGCAGGCACAGAGGTCGCCGAGTCGCTCCTGCTCCCGTAAACAAGATCAGACAAACAGCCAGGCCCACGCTGGTTAACCCGGGGTTTTCGGGAAGAGGCCCGCTGTCCACAACGCGGCCGCTGGCACCCACCCTTCATCAGCCGGCACCGAAAAGCCGAACCAGGGACCGTCTCCCCCCACGATGCGCCGTGCGGCCTGGAATGCAGGGTGAACCCCGCTTAGGAGGCACTTTTCCAGGTCGCTCTGCAGCATTGCAAACCGGTTCTGACACGAGGAGCCGCGGGTGAGGTCATCGCCACGGGCTGCTCCTCCCGTTCTTTTATTTACCACAGCGCCGACCCAGGGGACGTTCCCGATTCTCTCAGGGGACTGACGTGATTACGCAAACCTGCCAAGCCCACCTTTTTCTTTAAAAAGTACAAGCCACGGGTAAGATTTTAAAGGAAGGAAAATGGGTGCCACATCAACTGAACGAAAGGCAAATGGAAAACCAAAAAGTCATCAGTAAAATGTTGCTTCAACCGCACGAAAGAAAGTCTTTTTTGCATCGAATTGTGACTGGCGATGAAAAGTGGATTTATTATGAGAATCCCAAACGCACAAACTCATGGATTGATCAACATCGACTGCAAGGCCAAATCACTTCAGAAAGAAGACAATGCTCTGCGTTTGGTGGGATCAGGAAGGTATGGTGTGTTATGAGCTTCTAAAACCAGGTGAAACTGTTAATACTGATCACTACCGACAACAAATAATCAATGTGAACCACGATCTGATCATGAAAGGACCAGAATGTGCCAGAAGACACGGCAAAGTAATTTTGCTTCGTGATGACGCACCATCACCCACTTCAAAACCAGTTAAAGACGCGTTAAAAGATCTTGCCTGGGAAGTATGAACCCACCCGCCGTATTCACCAGCCCTTGCTCCTTCAGATGACCACTTGTTCCAATCGATGGCACACGCACTTTCTGAGCAGCACTTCAACACATACGAAGAAGTGGAAAATGGGGTCTCTGAATGGTTTGCCTCAAAACAAGAAAAGTTCTATTGGGACGGTATCCACAAATTACCTGAAAGATGGGGATGTGTAGCTAGCGATGGACATTACTTTGAATAAAGCGCTTTGGATGTTTCTCTTGAAATTACCCTGTTTTCTTTGATGACAAAATCCGCAGTATTAACCGGTACATCCGCTTTTTGTGTTTTTCTGGGGCAAAGAGAAAACCTTCCTTCTGACCTCACGTGGCCGGATTCCGAGTCCGGTGCAGAGCACTCAGTCACTACGTGGGTAAACACAAAACAGCGGCGTCCCTTTCCCTCTTCATTCCTTTAAGGCCCCAGTGACTGTTTAAACCAGGCGTCCTCACACTACGGCCCGCGGGCCACGAGCGGGTGTTTTTGCCATTTTGTTTTTTTACTTCAAAATAAGATATGTGCAGGGTGCATAGGAATTTGTTCATAGTTTTTTTTAAAACTATAGTCCGGCCCTCCAACGGTCTGAGGGACAGTGAACTGGCCCCTGTTTAAAAAGTTTGAGGACCCCTGGTTTAAAATAATAACTGTTAGGTGGAACTTACAGTGATTGTTGCTTTTTGCTAGAAAATGGCTCAGTCTGTACCCAAATTCCAAAGAATTTAGCGTATCCTCCAAAAGGGTGAATAAAACTAAACTCTTACAATAAAAAGAAAAAAAAATCTTAGAAATTCTCCGGTAGAGCAGCATCATCATTGCTCCCCTCTGCCCAATGCCCCCCCCCCCTCCCAGTGGGGCTGGGGAGCCGCATGTGCCCTTGCATCCCAGAAGCCAGCTGGGGGGGGGCACCTAGTCCGTGCTCAGTCAAAGGTGGTTGCGCGAGGGTGCCCGTGGGGTGACGGCATCCCTCCGGCGGCGGCCCTGGGCGTGGGTTTTCATGCTGCCGACGGGTCCAAGGCTCCAGGCGGGTGTGTTTCCTCCAGGTTCCGGCCCCGCTGAGTCATGAGACTCAAGTTCTGAGTCTCGATGCCAGGCAGGTGTCCCCTGGGGTCCACAAGGACCCCCCGGGAGGGGGCACCACATGGCCTCGCAGGCAGTGTCCTTTCCTACAGCTGACCCCCCCACATGTGTCCTGGGCTCCGGGTCCTCCTCCCCACCCCCTCCCCCTGTCTGTCCCCCTTCTTGCCTCCCCTCAGGCCTCAGGGCAGACCCCTGCAGGGCCACACAGGGCCAGCAGGGTGCCTGGCTCAGGCGGGAGGGCCCAGCGCGGGGCACGCCTCCCTGCCTCACCCTCCCGTCCAGGCAGCCAAACGCCCACCTTAGAACCGGCATTTGGACCCGATGGGTCTTTTCGGGACAGTAGGAACCCCTTTCCTGACCGGAAAAGAGAAGCGCGGTGGGAGGTGGGCGTGAAATGCTCCTTCAGGGAGGGGCGGACGGAGCTGCGGAGAGTGCTGGCCGTTCAGGGCGGATCTGCCCCGTGAGCAGAGGCTCCGGGCTGGTTACCCACGGCCCCGCCCTGATCCGGAGAGAAAGGGAAGTGGGGCGATGCCCGCAGGATCATGCAAATGAGACGGGGAGCCGCCTCCCTCTCCGGGAAGCCGGGAGTGCCGGGAGTGCCAATGCCGAGCAGGCACACGGTGTCCCGGGCCCGTCCTGGCGGCCCGTGGGCCTGGCGCAGGCTCAAGTGCTCACTGCCACCTGGGCCGCAGCCTCCCCTCCCGCCACGTGCGGACCGAACGGGGCTCCGGCTCGGGCTCCCCTGGGCGGAGGCGGCGCCGTCCCGGCAGCCGGGGCCCGCAGCTTCCTGGGGCACGGACCGCAGTCAGCAATCGCGCTCGCCTGCGGGCTGAACGGAGCTCCGGAATGACAAAGGAAGACGCTCTCAGTGAGCCCAGCGTGTTAAAATGCACGTCCCCTCTGGTGCTGCCCGCCGAGTTCACGGCCGTGCGAGGTCGTCTGTGTGAGTCGGGATCCCAGGCTGAGCGCTGGCGGCTCCAGACCCCCCAAGAGGACCCGCGGAGTGAGGACGCACCTGCCCCGTGGATCGGGAGCCGGAGCACCGGGGGGCTGACTGCCTCTTCTCGGTCCCAGGGCCAGTGTGGGGAGCCTGACGCTGGATTCGGGGAGGTGACAGGGCAGGAGGCGTGGCTACCCCCAAGGGCACGGTCTTCCCGCAGGGTCTGCAGCTGCCTTTGGGGGGGGGGGGCGGGTTGTGTGGGTGGAAGGAGGAGGAAGCGGACTCCACCGCATTTCTACCCTTTTCAACCCTCCTCTAAAGACAATCTGTAATCACCGCCGGCCGGGCGCAGGGGCTGAGCGTCGACCTGTGAACCAGGAGGTCACAGTTCGATTCCTGGCCAGGGCACAGGCCGGGGTTGTGGGCTCGATCCCCAGTAGGGGGCATGCAGGAGGCAGCCGATCGATGAGTCTCTCTCTTCGTTGATGTTTCTCTCTCTCTCTCCCTTCCTCTCTGAAAGCAATACAAATATATTTTAAAAAAACAAAAACAAAAAACCATTTGTCATCGTTGTAGACTAAACTGAGGTAACAGCCATTGAGACCAGAGGAGAGAATCGATGGCGGCCTTGGAGCAGAAGCCTAGGCGTTTCCGAGATCCTGAAGCTACACTAATAAAAGAGAAAGATGCAAACTGACCGTACCTTCATGACACCCACCAGCCAATCAGGAGTGAGTATGCAAATTAACCTAACAAAGATGGCGGGTTAATTTGCATACACAGGTGCTGAGTGGCAGGGGGCCGGATGCTTGGTCGTCGCCATGGCGACGCAGGCGTTCCACACCGCCCCAGCTGCTCTGGGCCTCTGGGCAGCGTGGGAAGGTGGAAAGGCGGCTCCGGGCCGGAGTGAAGGCGGTGCCGGCAGCCAGGGGAAGGAAGGCCCATTCTTGCACGAAGCTTCGTGCACCGGGCCTCTAGTTTTCTAATAAAACCTTGGCTCTCCTTGTAGGTTTCTGTCATTTCTATCCCGTGACACAGCCCAGGATGTAATGCTTTTATTTTTATATTTAATTGATTTTTAACAGAGAGGAAGAGAGAGGGATAGAGAGTTAGAAACATCGATGAGAGAGAAACATCGATCAGCTGCCTCTTGCACACCCCCTACTGGGGATGTGCCCACAACCAAGATACATGCCCTTGACTGGAATCGAACCCTGGACCCTTCAGTCCGCAGGCCGACGCTCTATCCACTGAGCCAAACCGGTTTCGGCGGATGTAATGCTTTTATTGCAAGACAACCAACACAGAAAAGTGTGCAAAGGAAAACGCACAACTTCGTGGACTCTTCGCCAAATGCCTCCTCTGTGTCCTCGGCACCGACACCGAGAAACGCGGCGCGACCCGTGACGACAGCAGCTGTCCTCCCACCAGAGGCGGCGAAGGAGGCCAGAGAGACGAAGACGAACACGGAGAGGAAGTGGGACGTGAACAGGACGTAAGCAGCACGTGCACATGGATCTAAAGCCCACCGGAGGGTGCGGGCTCGTCTCCGTCAGCAACCCCTCTCTCCTCCGCTGTTTGTCTGTGTGTCCGTCTCCCTCCACCCTCTCTCCCTTTTCCTCCTCATGCCTTCGTGGCCCTCGGCTGTTAAGGACAAAAACATTTCATTTAGAAAGAAAAATTAACTTCCAAGCACGTCACACTCGCGGCCGGCGGGCCACGTGCTTGACATGCTTGTGAAGGCGACCATGTCTGCCCTGTCACCTCCCTGGCT
This sequence comes from Eptesicus fuscus, assembly GCF_027574615.1. Taxonomy (NCBI): domain Eukaryota; kingdom Metazoa; phylum Chordata; class Mammalia; order Chiroptera; family Vespertilionidae; genus Eptesicus; species Eptesicus fuscus. The sequence goes on along the minus strand of NC_072486.1, from coordinate 3,031,231 downwards.
GAGTACCATGGTGAGCGGTCACCCTAGGCGGACACTGGAGGGGACGTCAAACCAAGTACGGAGTGCTTTGTGCTAGGATGTGACCCTGGGAAGAGGGCTGCACCGCGGCGCCCGGAGCCTGTCTCACCACTTCCTGGGAATCTGCGATTCTTTAAAAATAAGAAGTTAGCGACAAAAAGCTTTGCTACCGCAGCAAACCACGGTGCATGCTTACCCACGGTGGCCAGGCTTTGTTTACAGTATGGTTTTTGTCTAGGAACTAGAATTTTTTTAAAAAAAGCCTTAACTTCTCTCTTAAGTAAAAGGATATTGTTGAAAGGAATGAGGTCAACATATTAAGTCCACACAAGTACCTACTCTACGACGTGTTCTGACAGTGAACTCAGTGCTTAAACACATTATCTAGAGGCCACACAACAGTTAACATCCTTAATCCTTCCTTCCTGACCATGTATTTTTTCTTCCCTTCTTAACATAAAAAAAAAAAAAAAAAAAGCTAACCGTAACGCTAACATTCAGAGAAAGTAAATGTTTGCCTTGCAAAGCCTTACGGGTCAGGAGCGACAGCCGCGGAGTCTCCCGCTTTCCAGCGGACCCCCTGCCCCGCCGCCCAGCCCCGCGGGGGGCTCCACGGCCTCCCAGGGGGGGACCAGCCGGAGGCGGGAACCACCTTCCCGCCGCCTGCGCGCGCCCCATAAATCCCCTGGTGTTTAAAGCAGCTACGCCATCGGCAATCCCGTCAGATAAATGATCATCTTTGAACTGTGAGCTTTTCCATTTTTGGTGTTTCTTGCAGCAAAAGCCATTTATTTTCGCTCACAGATTTAAAACAACTTTAAAAATAACTTTTATATGCTGCTGGAGGAACCGGCGTGTCTCTGGCACATGCTAATTCATGGCCGGCCTGCTTCTTTGCCAATGTGAAAACCAAGATAGGTGGAGAGATAGACACGGTGCTTTCATGGCCCCATAAGCCACCTGCAGGCCTTCGAGGACGAACGAGGTGAAGAGCCGGGAGCTACGGCGATCCGGGCTGGGTCCCAGGCGACATGCGGGCCCGTGCCCCAGAGCCACCACGAGGGCGCCCCACAGTCCCTGGAACCGCTCAGCTCCCTGCAGATCAGAAGCGCTAGAGGGGATGACACGTCGCTCCTCTTCTCTCTTACTGATTTTTATTTTTTTAGAGCGAGAGCGAGCAGGGTAGAAACATCAATGAGAGAGAAACATCATCGATGGGCTGCCTCCTACACCCCCGGCAGGGAACGGAGCCCACACCTGGCACGCCCTGACCAGGGATGGAACCGTGACCTTTGGTTCCTGGGTGCTGAGGGACAGCGGCTGCTGAAGGGCCCGGGCAGCGGGCAGGGGCGGACTTCCTGCTGGTGAGACGCCGGCACAGGGACCGGGAGGCCCTCGGCGCCTGGGCAGTGCGCGCCATCCCTGCTCCGTAGCTTCAGGGACAAGGGGAGGAAGGACGGCAGAGGAGGCCTGAGGACCGGGCCCTCCACCGCCGCCACAATAAAGTCCTAGCGGGCCGATGGCGGGGGGCGGGCGGGGGGAGAATCGGAGCTTCCCCGGGAAAGGAAGAGCGTGTAGAAGGAGGCGGGCTCCGCGGGAAGAACAGCGGCCAGTGAGGGAGAGGAAGGCCCGCGGTGGAGGGGCGGAGGGGCGGAGGGACCGGTCGGGGTCCTGCGTGGGGCCGAGGCGGCCGGGCTGGCCAGCGTCCGGGTCCGAGGCCCCCCGAGGCCCCGAGCGGGGTGGGCACCTGGACACGGCTTCTGAGTCAGAGGCCAGGACGCACCTTGACTAGGCGACACCCTCGGGCAGGTGGCACGAACATGCCAACCCCTAGGCTCTTCATGGACAACAGGGTTGTAAGGTCGTGGTGAGGGTGGAGGTCACAGTGTGAACGATTCTGGAATGTTCTCCGGGGACAGGCCCTGAGTTCCTCCTCCCAGCTGTCCCCTGGGATAAGCACTGGGGTTGTCTTCCTGCTGCAGGTGAGACTAGGGCCAAGCTCATGCGCTTACTCAGCCTGCCCAACACCCCCTGGGCCGAGGGGCGGGGACTCCACGCACGCGGGAGAGGGAAAAGCCCCCATAAATAACTGTAACCCCCAAAGCTCCTCACAGCGGGTCTTGAGAGTGTGGGGTACGGTTTTTTGTATTCACACGTTAGACTCCCGTACACATTTCCCCTACCTGTAAGGAATGTGACAGCAGATGGATGCTAGAGAGAAGAAGGTTATTGCCCTTCTAGAAGACAAAGGCCATCCGAGTAAGGCCGTGCTGGTAGGACTGGCGTCGCCGGTCTAATGCACTTTTTTTTTTTTAATCCTCACCCGAGGACATTTCTCCATTAATTTTTAGGGAGAGGGACAGGGAGAAGGAAAGACAGAGAGAAACATGGATGTGGGAGAAACACATCGACTGGTTGCCTCCTGCACGCGCCCCAACCAGGGCCTGGGCCAGGGAGGAGCCTGCAACCGAGGCATGTGCCTTTGACTGGAAATCGAACCCGGGACCCTTTGGTCTGCAGGCTGGCGCTCTATCCACTGAGCCGCACCGGCCAGGGCCTAACGCGCTCTTTAGCCCGCTGTCATAACACGCAGACTGGGGACATCATTCACGGACGCGGGTGTTTCGGACACGCACGCGACCAGTGGGAGCGCTCAGGCGTCCACCCGGTGGCGGCGACCTCGGTGCTGAGGGCAGCTGTTCCGAGAGCCCCGGACAGTCGCACCGGGGGCTTTCTGACCTCCGGCCCCGCGAGCCCCCAGCCCGCGAGCCCCCAGCCCGCGAGCCCTGCCGAGGAAGTATCACCTTTCCTTCTCTGAGTCAAGAATGCGGGGACATTTCCCGCATTTTTCATACATGACGCACACATTCCACTTCACGGCCAGAAAAACCCAGAGGCAGAGACGCTCGGGAGAACTGACCTCCACGGGGCGGCAGGCGTCTCCCAGCCCCGTGTTTAGGTTCGGGTCTCGCCTGCGTTTGTGTTCGCCCTCAATGGCGAGGACGGTCCGGATGCGAGGGGCCCTGCCACCGGCCGGTTTATCGTCTGGAAGCTACTAGCAAACCCAGAAGGGAGGTATCTCCTATCGTAACCGACCACGGATACAGGGAAACTGCCTCCAGCCGCGTCCCAGGAAAACGGCACTTCGCAGGGTATGAGACATGCATGTGCATGTTTGTATCAGAAATAGTCGTAGGGGAGGGCGGAGGGAGGGGGAGCAGACTGAGGCACTGCATTATTCTCCCTCATACACTGCTCCAGGCATAACGTCCATTCAAGTCCCAGGAAGTGGCAGCCGAGGTAAAGACACGAAGAGGTAACTACAAGGTCTCAGGTTACCCATTAACTTGGCAGTGAGGCCAAGGGCGAGTTCTCCCATTCGCCACATTTCTCAGCCCCTGGGAGTGAGCACTGTGGACGCGGGCAGGTGCCGGGACAGCTCAGCACCCACCGTGCGCGTAATCCAAGTGCAAGGGCGGGTGCTGTGTCCTGGTCTACCCCTCTGTTCAAATGCGCGAGTGAAGAAGAAAAAGCGTTTTGCAAAGCAGCACCCGAGCAAACCTGAAATCGTTTTCCTGGCGGATCTTGCTCAGGAGGCTGCGCACCTGCGGTGGGTTCTGAAGTGTGACAACCAGCGGGCGGTAGTGATGAGTGGCCACCAAGTCCTCAGCCATCAGACCGCGCTGCTGGCCACGCACTCCACAGCCTTCAGACCGCGCTGCTGGCCACCAACTCCACAGCCTTCAGACCGCGCTGCTGGCCACCAACTCCACAGCCTTCAGACCGCGCTGCTGGCCACGCACTCCACAGCCTTCAGACCGCGCTGCTGGCCACGCACTCCACAGCCTTCAGACCGCGCTGCTGGCCACGCACTCCACAGCCTTCAGACCGCGCTGCTGGCCACCAACTCCACAGCCTTCAGACCGCGCTGCTGGCCACCAACTCCACAGCCTTCAGACCACGCTGCTGGCCACGCACTCCACAGCCTTCAGACCGCGCTGCTGGCCACCAACTCCACAGCCTTCAGACCGCGCTGCTGGCCACCAACTCCACAGCCTTCAGACCGCGCTGCTGGCCACCAACTCCTCAGCCTTCAGACCGCGCTGCTGGCCACGCACTCCACAGCCTTCAGACCGCGCTGCTGGCCACGAACTCCACAGCCTTCAGACCGCGCTGCTGGCCACCAAGTCCTCACCCATCAGACCGCGCTGCTGGCCACCAACTCCACAGCCTTCAGACCGCGCTGCTGGCCACGCACTCCACAGCCTTCAGACCGCGCTGCTGGCCACGCACTCCACAGCCTTCAGACCGCGCTGCTGGCCACGCACTCCACAGCTCTCAGACCGCGCTGCTGGCCACGCACTCCACAGCCTTCAGACCGCGCTGCTGGCCACCAACTCCACAGCCTTCAGACCGCGCTGCTGGCCACGCACTCCACAGCTCTCAGACCGCGCTGCTGGCCACGCACTCCACAGCTCTCAGACCGCGCTGCTGGCCACGCACTCCACAGCCTTCAGACCGCGCTGCTGGCCACACACTCCACAGCTCTCAGACCGCGCTGCTGAGAGGGAAGCAGCCTAGGTTCTGACACTGAAAACCATCTTCTCGAGGAACTTTCTCAAATCCCGTCTGTGATGGGACCTTTTCCGGCACCCTTGCTGACTAAGGCCCTGCACAGCTTCAGTAAGTGACTGGTGTCTGTCCCAGCCACCACGACACGGATGCATTTGTAAAAACATGCAAATGTCAGCCTGTCACCTGGGAGACTAGGCGGCACATCTGTCCCCCCTAGAGCAGTGCTTTCCAGCATGGGGACCCCCCCCCACAAGGGGCAATTGGATGTGTAAGGGGGGGCAATTCGAGAATGAGTTAGTCACAGTGAAGTTTTTTGCATTTCTTATGGTTCCAAGGGCCTCATAAACAGTATATAAATATATACTGTGACACATTTATGCATTTCAGTTCTCTATTATATGTTTTGAAACTTTTTTTGCTATTTTTCCATATCACTTCATATTATTATTTTTTAAAACAATTTCTTAGTGATTTCTTCCTCGGGACTTCCACTGTCCTTTCCTTCTTCTATTTTTCTCTTTCATGGAGGCCGTGCTCTTTGGAAGCTTGTGTAGACCAAGTTCATGGCCTTTTAGGCTTCCTCCCCTGAACAGGCGCTCGCCTTTTGAATAATCTGTAATAATAAAAGGGTCATATGCAATGAGACCGGACATCCTTCCTTCCGGACAAAGCTGCAGTGGGCGGGGGCCGGGGCAGAGGCAGCAAGGGGCCCCCCAGGCTGCGGCCGCGATGGCGGGGGGGGGGGGGGGGGGGGAGGGGCGGGGCCAAGGCCCTTGCATGAATTTCGTGCATTGGGCCTCTAGGAAGAACTGTATGTCACGGGTGGGGGATCGGGATTTTAGAGATGCTCAGGTGGGCGTGGCCAAAAGGAGGTTGGGGAGCAGCGCCCTAGAGCCTGGAGCGAGAGGCAGGAACCTGAGCGAGCGGCCCCCGCGGCGTCACGCAGGAGGACACCCAGCCGCCGCCGCACGCACCGCCCCGCCCGGGCCGGACAACCGTCAGGTACCGCATTTCTGCCTCTGGAACGAAACCCGTCAAGAATGCTCCGCAAACAACGCTCCGTACACAGCGGTCCGGGGCTCCACGGCCGGCCGCGCCGGGAGCTCACAGCCCCGCCACGCGTGTCCTTCGTGTCCTTCGGCACAAAGCTACCTGCCTGCTGCCGGGCGCTCTCTGCGCCCACCCAGGTGGGGCCCTGGCCTCCCCACAGCGACGCCGGAAGGGGAGATCTCCGCGCTCACAGCGACCGGCCCGATCCTCCGGAAAAGCGTTTTCCGAGTTCAGCGTGACTCACGCCGTGAGTGGGGGGCGGTCCCTGAGGGTGTGAGGTCGCGTTTTGCTTAATCACAGCGAGTTTTAGGGGCAGCTCATGCGACGGGGGAGAGATGTTAACGCTATCCACTCTCACCCAGGCTCTAGTGCAAGTCTTCTCATCTGGTTGTTCCTTTAAACACACACACACCGAGAAGCCAAGTGACCATTTTGGTTTTTAGACGTAAAACGTGTCGCCTCGCGGGCATCTTCCTCTTGGCACTGTTTCCCCCCGTCGTGTAGAGAAACAAAGCAGGGAATGCTGGCGGGCTGGCCCCGGCCCACAGGTCTCTCCTCGTCCTTTCATTGTTTGAGGCCCAGCTAAGCGTTCTCCTTCGGAGACGCTCGCTCACCACAGAGATGGAGTTCGCCCCTCTGCTGGCTCCCGAGCCCCAGATCGCACCCGGGAGAAGGAATCGCACCTCAGAGAGCTGCGTAGGAGCGTCTCTCTCTGCTCGGCTCTTCCAGGAGGCGAGTCCTTCGGGAACCTTGTTCTTTTAGGATAAACTGAGAGCCCAGCAGGTCGGCTCCTCCGGCCCCAGCTGCACCCGCGTCTCCGGGCCGTCTGTGCTCACAGACCCGCCCCACAGGCCCCTCAGAGCCCAGGCTGGGGCCCCAGGAATGTGCGTTATTCTACTCTCAAGTTCAAGGCGCTCCCGCGGCTGTCCCGGGAACACTGAGCTGCCGGAGGAGACTGTTGATGGACGAATTCATGGAAATGAAAAGCAGCTTCGAGGCTGATGCACTGATGAGACCCAAAAGCTCCCTGGGCCGCGAGGAGGCCGTGCACCGAGTCAGACCCCCGGGGGAGCCGGGAACAAAGCCCATTTCTTCTCCGCCACAGCTGCGCACGCCACGCACCACCCCCCGCGGACTCGTCAGGAAGGTGTGCCGCTCCATCCCCAGGTTCACAGGGCCTGGGGTGCAGTGAGGCACCCCCTCTCAGAAGCACCCGGGTGGCCCTAAGGGACGTTCGGGGCTCGAGAGCTCCTGCTTGGCGGGAAGAAACCCCCCCCCCGTCCCCCCTCCAACGTCTTCTCCATTCAGTCTCTGATGCCTAAACCGAGGACTCGGTGCGTCTCAACTAGGAACGGGGCTCCTCCCTGAGGACTGGCAGCCGTGGACACACCTGGCCCGCAGCGCACTTACAGGCACTATTGATTATTGATCAGCTGCCGATCACCGCCATGAGCAGGCTGCTGACCACAGCTGCCCAGAACCCGGCCTCGCTCCATCGGGGTGCTGACATCGGGGTGCTGACAGGGCGTGGGGAGGGCTGGGGGGGCTGTTCCCCAGCCAAAGGCACTCCCTGCAAGGGGACTCTCCAGGGAACAATGGCTCCAGGCCACTGCTCTCCTGAGCTCCAGTCCTTCCTGTCTGAGCCCCTCGCATCCGCCCAGGGACTCCGGTCTAGCGCCCCCTGGACCTTCCCGTCCGAGCCCCTCGCATCCGCCCAGGGACTCAGGTCTAGCGCCCCCTGGACCTTCCCGTCTGAGCCCCTCGCATCCGCCCAGGGACTCCGGTCTAGCGCCCCCTGGACCTTCCCGTCTGAGCCCCTCGCATCCGCCCAGGGACTCAGGTCTAGCGCCCCCTGGACCTTCCCGTCTGAGCCCCTCGCATCCGCCCAGGGACTCGGTCGTCCTCAGAATGCACAGCGCCCAGGCTGGACTCAGTCTATCCAGGCTCCTGCCAGATGCCTGCGTGCCCCCTGGGTCTGCATCTCTCACTCGTCCCACACGCTTACCCAGCAGTTCAGCCTCCCACCGGCCTGAGCGAGTGGCTCCGTCTGCACTCCCATCGCTCCTGCATCTCCATCTCTGCTCTGCGCCTGCACTGCCCTCCCCGTCTCCACTGTCTCCCCACAGCCCACTCCCCACAGCTCATCCCCGTTCCTAGCTCAGAGCCCGGCGGCCACCCCCTCTCACACGAGGACTGAGCCTCGCCACCGGTCCGGTCAGTCTCCCCGTCCTGCACCGAGCTCTGGGCCTCGGCAGCGCTGGCTGCTCCTGGCGCCGCTCTGGGAATGGCCTTCACGTTGCCTTCCCGGGCGAACACCCAGCGCTCTGCAGGCTCCGGGGAGAGACGCTCCCATGCGGGGCTCTTCCTGGCCCCGGATCAGGCGGAACCAGAAGCAAAGACCAGCGCTGGCTGGTGTGGTTGGAGGGTCAGCCTACAGACCGAAGGGCCAGGGTTCGGTTCCTGGCCAAGCCACGTACCTGGGTTGCAGGTCCGATCCCCGGCCCCAGCTGGGGAGCATTTGGGAGGCAATCGATGTGTCCCTCTCACATCAATGTTTCTCTCTCTCCCTCTCCCTCCCTAAAAAAAAAAAGGGAAAAATATCCTCAGGTGAGGATTAACAAAAATAAAATAAAATAAAATAAAATAAAATAAAATAAAATAAAAGCAAAGGCTAATCCCAGAAGGCTTCCCTGTGCCGTCGGACCTGCCGCGGCTTCTGCCAGGGTTTCACGCGTGCTCCCTGCAGACCCCTCTCCCCCTAACGGCCTGCCGGGCGCTGAGAGCCAGGCCCCCGTGTGACTCAGCCCTGCAGCTCAGACCGAGGACGGAACGGCCCCAGTCACTCCCTGTGGTCCGAACACGAAGGAAAGAATGCAAACAAAAGCCCGCGGCGTCATAGGTAGCAATCCTTGTCCTTACACCGAAGGACAAACAGCCGCGGCGCCCTGACGTCACTGTTTACCCCAGCTCAGGGCCGTGTGCCGGCGCAGGAGGGCAGGGTGCGCCGTGGGAGTGTTTCGGGCTGTGGACACGGCCTCCCCATCCAACCACCGGGCCCGAAACTGCAATCCAAGGTCTCGTTCTGAGAAAGGACACCGTGTCTCTGGGGCTTCCTGGGAGAACCCGCCCGAACGGGACACAGCGTGGAACCCAGAGGGACCCTCTACCCTCCCGTGCTCGCCACACACACGGCCCTCGGAGGCGCGCTGCTGGCACCGGCGGGAGGGAAGTGGGTTGTAAGCACACGCGACGCACAGAGGCCTCGTCCGTAGCAGCCCGACGGCTGAGCTTCCCCCTCGGAGCCTCCGAGACCGCGTGCCAACGCCCGCCCTCCGCCTCCCACAGGCCTGGGCCACAGCTCCCGGCCCCGCCCCGCCCCCTCTCCTGCTCCCGGGGCTCAGGGAACTTTCTGGACACCCGGATGGAGTGTGTCTACCTAAACGCGTAGGAAGAACGTTGGGCTGAATGGCTCCGACGAAGAGAAAACCTCAAACTGGTTATCTGACAGGAGGGTGACGCCTGGATCCTGGCCCGAATCCCAGCTGACCTGCCCGCACCCGGACCAGAGGGCAGACCCTCCTCAGCTGCTGTCAACGAGCCGACGGCCGCAGTTTTCTGGAAAGGGCAGCCTTCTAGGGGGAAAGCGAGGACGGAGGTGTGAGCCGGCGCCCGTCCCAGGGCACGGCCTCCGCGAGCACGCCCATCCGCTCTCCCTGCGTGTTCATCGGTCAAGGATAAACCAGTCAGGACGCACGGACACCGAAACCGCTTCTCATCACCACGTCACCGTCCACACAGGACGGAGGGAAACGGAATCAAAAGCGTCTGCGGCGATCCGAGACGCCCACCCATTTTACTCGTATCGACATGGAAACCGGGCCCGGCAGCCAGATTCTAGAACCTTAAACGTTCCTCAGAGCCGGCTCCTGTGAGAAAAACCCAACTCCAAGGAGGCCCATTGCTCCTGTGCCAGGTCTCCGTTAAACAGAGCGCGAACGCGGCTCTCACTGCGAAGCGCGGGGCGGCGAAAGCCACGCGATTCCCCAGGCGGGGCCCGCGACCCGCCGAGTGTCCCCGCCACGCTGACCCCCTGCCCACTCCAGGGCCTGGGTCCCAGCGTGGGGCTCCCCTTCACCACCCACACTCCCCCAGGTAAGATGAGCTGGCGGGCGCCCCCCTCCCTCACCCCCAGACCCGCTCTGCTGGTCCCGGAGCTGAGGTCCAAACAAAACCAAAGCGTGTTTTCCTTTTAAACGGGGCGGGCCCTCCGTCCTCGCCGACGCGGCCTCTGCGGGCGTTTCAGAGCTCGTTCAGGAATAAAAGTGCGGCCCGCGGGCCCTGCCTCGGGAAGGGAGCGCGATGGAGCCGGCGGAGTGAGGCCGGGACACGGCGTGGACGCTGACACGAAATGTCTGAAGCCAGAGATATGTGAAGACCGTCGAAAGTCAGAATGTGTTGGGAGGAGTGCCGATTCCCGCCTCTCTCGGGACACCACCAGCTTCACCTCGCCGTTCTGCAAGAGCCGGGGCTCGCTCAGCGCTCTCCCCAAGGCCGGACCTCACAGGCCGCCCGAGGGATGCTGAGCGAGGCCCCCGTCGCTGCTGACTGGGCGGCTGTGATGCCCCCGGGGACAGGCGGCCACCGGACCGCGGAGTAACTGTGAGCGGGAGTCTAGACCACGGCCCCGGGGCCCGGGAGTCCTCCTCAGGGACCGCCCTGAGGGACCCCGTCCCTGGTCCTGGTCCTGCCCCTCCCTTTCCCAACACCTGGCATCCCATGCCCTCCTCAGACCAGAACTCACGGAGGGCGGCAGCGGCGGCAGGTGACCTAAGTGCCAGCCCTGGCCCCGCCTCTTTCCAGCTGCCGGGAACGCACGGACCTGTTTCCCCGGGCGTCCCCAGAGCACCCACTTCCTGCTCCTGCCGCAGGGTTAACAGGATCGGGAGGACGGGCGATCCCATCTCAGAACCAGGCCAGTCCCTCTAAAACAAGGACATCTCTTGAACAAAACTGACGGGATTTGTGTGACATGGGTCTTTCCCACTCTTCAGTCCGAAGTCACAGCTTGTATTTTTCAGACTTTGCCCCTGAAACGCTGGCCTCTTTCTGTGACTCCAACTGAACGACGCTGCCTCGCCTACTCCCACTGCTGTTCTTTTTGTGTGTCCTCCCCCCGCCCCCCGGCCAAGGAGCATCCTGTTTGAAGCGAATACAGAACTAACAGGCGAATTAAGTGGTATTTATATTTTTTCCCCAAAACAAATCCCCCGGCACTCACCGCCGTATTCGAAGGGCTAACAGGGAGGAGCCGGGCTGTTTCTGGAGAAGAGGGGTGCGTGAGGGTGCCGGAGAGTTTGATTGCACTCAGGACAGCGTCCCAGCAGCAGAATGGGAGACACCCCCGCCTCCCGGCCCCTGTGGCGGGGGATTCGGGAGCCGGAAGGACCAGGCCCTGGGGGTGGGGGGCGCACCAGGGAGGAGGCGCCCATCCCTCCTGGAGGAGGGCAGCTCTCCGTGGGCAGAGGAACCCACGGTTACGGAAATCACCCCCAGCTCCGGTTCCCACGTTTTGCAAGAGGCTTCCAGCCCCAGATGTTCCCCAAGAGCCCTTTACGTTGTCGCCAGCTAATCTTTCCGGAGCCTGTACCAGCCCCTCTCCGCCGTGCCAACGGCTGCCCGCCCTGGCAGCCGACGCCCGCACCTGGCAGCCGATGCCCACAGAACCACCTGAGGAGCTGAGCGGGCCCCCTCGGCCAGCCTCCCCCCAGACGGCGGAGACCGGGCCGTCTGGGGGTGGGAGGGAGGCAGGCTTCGGGGTTTGCTGGCTTTGCTTTGGTTTAAAAGCCCCAGGGACTCTCATTTGCAACCAAGTGCGCCGCCGCTCGCACCTCCCCCGCCCTCCGGGCCGGTGACCTCAGCAGCAAGCCGGGACCTGAGCCGGAGCCGGCGATGTCGAAACGCGCAGCTAGACCTCCCCAGGCCTGTTCTCACGTGGAGGGGCGCCGGCCGGGCCGCGGGCCGGACTCCCAGGTTCGCGGTGGACGCTCGGCCCTCGGGGCCACCGACACCCATCCGTTTGGGTCAAAAATTAACCCGAATATTTTCGGTTGGCTCCATGTCAAAATCTTCCGAAAGCGAAAAGAAACATCCCCGAGAGGAGCTCGCGGGATCCCCAGGAGGAAAGTTTGCTAAGAAATAAAAAAAAAAAGGCGGGGACCCGATCCCAGGAAATTGGGGTCCGCCCCGGCTGGTCGCACCCCTCCGGCTCCACCAGGAACCCAGAGCCGCGACCGAGGCCTGCAGGTGGGGGGGGGGGGTCCCCGGAAGCGACCACGGCACCAGACCCCACGGGCCCTGGGGACGCGGGAGATCTCGGGGGTCCGCGCTCCCCACTTTTGACGGACGTGGACAGCACGTCCCTCCCAGGCAGCCGCAGGAGTCAGCGACCCAGACCCGCACTCGGCCTCCGGGTCCGGCTGCAGCTGCGCCCCCGGGAGGGGACCCGCGACCCGGTTCCAGGGGGACGCGGTGCAGGGAGGCCCGGAGGTCCCCGAGGGGAGGCGCGCCCTCCCGCCGTCCTTCCCGGGGGGGGGGGACCCCGGGGACCTGGGACGCACGTGCCGGGACGCCCGCCGCCCCGCGCGCGAGGGCAGCAAAGTGAGAAAGTTGCGAGCGCTTCGGGGAGCCCCGATCCCCGCACCCCGCAGCCCGGTGCCCGGTGCCCGCGCCCGCAGTCCCCTCCTCCGGCCGCCGCGGGCTCGCCCGGCGCAGACACGCAGCCGCACGTCCCTCCCGCGGCCCCGGCCGAGGCGCCCGTCCCGGGGCAGCGCGGAGCGGCGGCGGGCACGCCCTTACCTCTCTTCTCCTCCAGCGCCGGGCGCGCCGGCAGCTGCGCCGCCAGCAGCACCAGGAGCGCGGCTCCCGCCGTCCGGGAGGGTCGCATCGCCGCCCGGAGCCCGCAGGGAGTCCGGGAAGGAATCGGCGGCCGTGCGCTCCGGCGGCGGCGGCGAGGCGAGGGCTCCGGGGGCGGCCTGTGGTCCGGCGGGGAGGCGGCGGCCGCCGGGCTGCTCGGGACTCGCCGGGGACTCGGTCCGCCCTGGCCGGGGTGTGCGCACCGAGCGGGGGGCGGAGGCTGCTGCGCCCGCGCCGCGCCGGGGCTGCCCGGACGTCTAGCGCGCGGGGCGGGGGCGCGGGGAGGCTGGGCCGGGAGGAGGAGGGACCAGCCGAGGAGGAGGGATCGCGGAGCCCAAGGCGAGGCGGAGGGAGGAGGAACCAGCGGCGGGGCCGGCGGCCCGCAGCGGCGCGGAGGTGGCCCCGCGGGACCGGGCGCTCGGAGAAGGGCGGGCGGGCGGGGGCCCAGCGGGCGCCCCTGGTTAGCCTCCGAGAGGGCGTTCCCCGCCCTGGGGCCGGGACTCGGCCTGAGAACTAGGTGACCCAGCCTGCGTCCAGCCGAATGGGTGCCAGGTCGCCAAGCCCCCCTCCTGCCACCTGCAGAGCAGACCGGTACCAGCGCCCTGTGAACGGGCCCGGCCAGAGGCCCCAGGCCGGGCAATGGCACGGATGGGGCAGCGCCCCTCTATCTCGCCCATCGCCTGCGCAGCGCCGGGAGCCCAGTGGGGACAGAGGACCGCCTGGCAGCCAGCTGCCCCGCGCCGGGCCGGGCCCCTGGAGTGCCCGGAGGCCGAGTTGTAGCTTTCAAGTCCCAAGGGCCCTTCACGGCCCGCCAAGCATCCTCGACATCCTCTGAAAAGGGACAGCGGCCTCCTGGCCCGGAGCCGGCGGGGGAAGTGTCCACTGAATGAACGCAGGAGGCCCGGGCCAGCCCACGGCCCCCAGAGGCCGGCACCAGCCACGGTGCTGGAGAGCAAATGCCTGTGGTCAGTTGTTGCGCAAAAGTCAAGCGCTGAGAATACAGGCTGGACACCAACCCAAGTGGGGTGCCTTTCCAGGGGAGCTGGGTGCCCCCCTTCCCATGCCTGGCCCGAGGCGGCCGCACGGGGCCGGGCAGGAGCGCCCACCTGGGCGGCCCCCTGAGGCTGGGCCAGAGGAGACGGGGCTCCCGGGCTGCGCCAAGGTGGGCTAAGCCACGTCTGCTCCACGCTCCTTCCCAAGGACAGGTGTCCTCGCGCCCATTGTACACCCAGATCCCCAGCCGCCCTCCCCAATGCCCTGCCTGCCCGCATGGCAGCTGGCCAGCCTGGTCTCCCCTGAAAGCAGGACTCACAGGAGCAAAGTAAGGGGAGTTCCAGGCCGCCCCCTCCTGTGTGGGGGTGGGGTGGGGAGAGGGACATCTGTCCTCCCTCCCGCAGAGCCGGCCCTGTCCTGTGAGCGGAGAGTCCGTGTGTCTGTTCCGGTGTTTGAACGAACAGGACCCTCTGCGCCTCTGAGCTCCGCGCCCCGGCAGGGAAGGCTGTGAAGGTCCAGCGTGGTCCCCGCCACGGGCTGCAGAGGAGGTCACATGCTACATGTCACACGTGACAAACCCAGAGCAGCGTGTGGAGAAACACAGCTATGCACGCCGCACAGAGGAGGGAAGGGCCACCCAGAAACACGACGTGGGACGCAGCCCGAAGCCAGGCGCGCGTCTGACAGCCCAGTCCTGTGGGCAGCCTCCACCGGCTCCAGAGCTGACTCCAGAGCCTTCTGCCCAGGAAATATGGTGGGTGGTGGCACAAATCATACTGTCCACGTGTTAAAACGCCGATCGATTGAAGCTACAGCTAATTGTTAGGATTGGGGCCCGGCCGGTGTGGCTCAGTGGTTGAGCATAGACCCAGGAACCAGGAGGTCACGGTTTGATTCCCAGTCAGGGCACATGCTCTGGTTGTGGGCTCGATCCCCAGCAGGGGGCATGCAGGAGGCAGCTGATCAAAGATTCTCTCTCAGCATGGATGTTTCAATCTCTCCCCCTCTCCCTCTTCCTCTCTCTGAAAAATCAATAAAAACAGAAAAAAAAAAAAAAAAAAAGACTGCGTGGGGATGTCTGCCATGACCCTCAGAGGAGACAATACTGCAGAGCGTCAAGTTATGAACCAGGAGGTCAGGGTTCGATTCCGGTCAAGGGCACACCCACCGCTCCGCAGCAGCAGCCTTCACGGCGCAGTGTGCTAACCACCGTTCCATAGGATCTGATACCTCCAGAAGCAAGGATTCCTCGGGGGCACCCCTGCACGGGGGGCCCAACCCGGGGATGGGGGAAGGGTGAGCCCCAAGGCCCCCTGGCCACTGATGTGAAGTGTGGTTCCTCCCTGAACTGGTGACGTGGAAGTGACCGCCAGGGTGACTTTGCTCTTCGGCGGCAGTGGGGTGGCGTGTCCGGGTTGGAGTGTCCGGTGACTGTGGAACTTGTTAAGAACAGAACTATGACAGCGGGCCTCCACATATTTTAGTTCCGTCGTCGGCGAGGGGCCTCTGACCACCTGTTCTCTCTGGCCTGGGAGGTCAAAGCGGGAAGGGACAAGGAAAAACATCAAAGCGTGCATTTCAGAACTTAAACACGGATCCTGGGTAAACTGGGAGCCTTCTCCAAGTGGGAGCTGCTGCCTCCGAGGGGGACGGGGCTCCCATCCTGAGCGAGGTGTGCCGGACCAGGGGAGGCGGAGTCAGGGATGGGACGAGGCCCCTTCCGACCCTACATTCCGTGGGAACACGCGTTTCTAAAACAGGCTTCCGCTTGGATGGACGTGCACCCGACGGCTCCTCTGAAGATGTGTGAGACGCAGAGCTGTGCTAACCGCCTTCCCAGCGGGACGGCGAGGGAGCTGGGCCGGGGCTGGAGGGAGACTTATTTCTTATCCCGTCTGAGCTCTCAGACCCCCGTGGGCAGCAGCACCGGCTTCCGTAAGGGAAGGGCCGTGGCTCCGGGCCCTTGCGGAGGCTCCTGGCCCTCCTGTGGGTCCTCCTTGGTTTCCTCGGCCCGGACTCTCTCCCTTGAGCCTGGTTGTCCGTGGAGCCCTGTGTCGGCCGAGCCCGGAGGAGGCCGTGTCTTTTCCGGGGACCGCGTGCCGTGGCGCAGCTGCTGACGCACCACCTGTCGCTACACCCTCGTTAGTGTGTGTGTCGTGGGGACTCTCGGTTACCTCCAGGGCTCGGGGTCAGGAAGTGCTAAGAAGCAGAGCCGCGCTTTTGAATGCTGGTTTCTGGCTCTGCCGTTTGTCCGTTGCTTTGCACGGGGGTCTTGTAGGAAGTTTCTGGACCCTGCACAGGGCTTTGCCCGTGTCGAAGGGTTAAGCTGAGATGAAGCCCGGCGGCGTGGCTCAGTGGTTGAGCGTCAAGTTATGAACCAGGAGGTCAGGGTTCGATTCCGGTCAAGGGCACGTGCCTGGGTTGCAGGCTCGATCCCCACTGTGGGGCATGCAGGAGGCAGCCGATCCATGGTTCCCTCTCATCATGGATGTTTCTATCTCCCTCTCCCTCTCCCTTCCTCCCTGAAATCAATAAGAATACATTAAAAAACAACAAAAAGAAGGGATGAACTTTGCTGGAGGTGTCACTGCCTGCCTCAGGGATAGTTCCAACCGCAGAGCGAGCTCAGGGTCCAGGTGTGGTTTTGTGGCCCTTCAATATTGATTTTAATTGAGTTTTTGGCCACATTTAAACAATCCAGAGATTTCCATATTTGAAATGTGGACTCTCTGTTTCTCTTGGAAAAAAGGGTGATGTGCTGGCCAGTGGGGTCTGCTGTTGTGGAGGGGGGATAACTGTCCCCTTCGGAAAGACTGAAGCTGGCAGCTCACTCAACCCGCCAAACCTGCTGCGCCAGTTCAGGCTGCGGCTGGCATTTCGGCCGGCGCCCCGCCCTTCCTGGTTCAGCCGAGCTGGGGCCTCTTTACAGCTCCCTTCCCTCCTGCCCTTATCGTCCCTTCTCTGTCCAGCTCCTCGGCTCCTCGCGCGCGCGCCCGCGTGTATGTGTGTGTGTGTGTGTGTGAGTGTCTATGTGTGTGACTGTGTGTGTGCGTCTGTGTGTGAGTGTGTGTGTCTGTGACTGTGTGTGTGTGTCTGTGTGTGTGACTGTGTGTCTGTGTGCGTGACTGTGTGTGTGTGAGTGTGTGTCTGTGTGACTGTGTGTGTGAGTGTGTGTGAGTGTGTGTGCACGCGCACATGCGTATCTGTATTTGTTGATTCATTTTTGTCCAGAGGTCAGCTCATAATACTTTACATACCACACGACCTCACTTTAAATTTGTATAATTCAAATATGGAATAATATAAAAATCACAGCTCATACTTGTACCGTATCTGTATAAATATGAATGTAGGTACATATGTAAATCAGGAGCAGGGAGTGGCGGGTTGGGGGCTGGCTGGACTAAGATCATCGTTTATCTTGCAGATCAGCCAGCTTTGCCTGGCGTAAGGGTGGATGTGAACTGTAACTGATGATAGGACGTGAGCTCTTAGGAAGCAACTGCGGAGGCCTTTGAGGCTTCTTAGCTACTTGAACACAATTGTTATAATTCTGTCTCACCGCTGTGATGGAGGTCATGCTGCGAAGGCCCACTGCCCAGCGTCTGTCCTTCAACCAGGGGCTCAGGCCCTTCGCCCCCTGAGAGGCCGCGGCCACGGCCACGGCAGCGTATCACAGAGGACACCGAGGCGGGAGCTGGTTCGGAAACCTTCAAGCCTTCTCTCTGTCTCAGCTGAGGCGTTTTCCCATCAAAAAATAAACCGACACTGTGTACAAAGAATTCACACACACACACACACACACACACACACACACACACACACACTGTCATACCCACACTCATACACACACACTCATACACACACACTCATACACACACATACACACTCATACACACACACTCATACACACTCACACTCACACACACACACACTCATACACACACTCATACACACACACTCACACTCACACACACTCATACACACACACACACACACACACACACTCATACACACATACACACTCATACACACACACTCATACACACACACACACTCACACACACACACACACACACTCATACACACACACACACACACACACACTCACACATTTAAAGGGACAGAAGCAACCACATGAACAGAGATCTGAAAACTGCCGTGAACTGGGTGACCTTGCGCCTGTTTTATAGTGTTCACCTTTCCACCTAAAGCCTGGCGTGTTCTCTGTGCCGTCAGGAGTGCGTGCCCCGAGGACGGCCGTAACCTGAACCCACGCAGGCAGGCACCCCGTGTGCTGTGCCTGGGACAGCATTCTCTCCCTCCCGGGAGGTTGTCTACGGAGTCAGAGCAGCAGCACAGCTCACGGCTCAGCCCTGGGCCCGCGGCGAGCCAGCCTCACGGTCACAGGAACCATCCAAACGTACAATGGACCACGCGCCAGTCAGAGAGAGGACCTCTTCGGCCCCCACCCACAGGTCCACAGCCATCCCCCCGGGGTCGGGTGAGGTGTCTAACCCTAAGCTCTGAGGCCCCCGTGGCTCCTCGCCTTCTCAGGAGCTGCTGGTTGCTGGGGCAGCTGCGAGAAGAAAGGGCAGTGAATGGCCACATGCCCATGGCCTGCAGATGCGCGGCGAATAGGGGCCCTGATGGCTGTCAACTGGCCCTTTGGGCTCCGCTAGGGGCTTTGCCAGCCGCCCCTCCCTCCGCACAATAGCTCCCCTGGCCTTTCTCCCAAGGCCGCTCTGAGCCCTGCCTCCCTGCCTGGGGCGGGGGGAGAAGGCGCTGATTTCAACAGATGCTGGGGTCTCCGAGGGGCTGGGGAGGTGCGCTCAGCGGTGTGGAGGCCAAGTGCAGAGCTGGGTGGGCGAAGGCCTCAGCGGGGGCTCGAGGCAGCGCTTGGACCCGGCCTTCAGATCCCGGCTTGGCTGTCCTTCCTCCGGAGCCTGCAGGGTGCTGGCACTGGGTCTGGGGGGGCCCCCAGCCGGGGACGCCGTGCTGGTGAGGTGCTTGCCCCTGGTTTTTCCAGCCCTTCTCCGGGATTTCGCTAAGAAGGACTTGTTTGCAACCGCTTCTTTTTACTCTTTTTGACCCCCCTCCCCCCCTCCCCGTCCCGCCTGAACTTTGTGGCTTGTGTGTGTGCTTTGTGATCTTCCACTTTTAAATGAGGACTTGGAGGCCGGCCAGACCTGGAGGACTGAGTTTCCGATGCCCGGGAGGAGGGAGGGGAGGTTGCCTTCTCTTGCCCCTCCTTCCTGGGGACCTGGAGGTGTTTCTAAAGCGTGCAAGATACAGGTCTTGTAACACATGAAACCTGTATGTTCATGATGGCCAGCGACACCCCAACCAATTTCATAAAAGGAAAAATGAAGGGCGTCTTTCAGATCATAGGGGGTTAGGTTTCCTGCAGTGTCTTTGCCCGGCACCTGCCCCAGAAAAGGGAGGTCCTCAACGTCTCCAGGGAAACTGGCGGGGTGGGGGTGGGGGTGGGGGTGGGGGTGGGAGGGGGGATCCTCTCTCCGTTGGAGCAGGGGTTGCAGCTCCCAGCCCCGCCAAGGGGATCCTGGCCCTCCGCCTTCAACGCCATGTCCTGAGGTGACAGGGGCTGCAATGGGTTCAGCCTCTGCTAGAAATTGGGGGGTGGGGGGAGGGGGATTACAAGACTGAACAGAGATATGATTGACCTTGTCCTTCGTGGGCCCCTCTCACAGCTGTGTCCACATTGGAATGAAGGCAGGCGAGAGGCCATTATAACAGGCCGGGGGAGACGTGGGCCCGGCTGGGAGCCCTGGAGGTGGGGGTCGGGGTTCGATTCCAGATGTACAAGGCATTGAACGTGGCATGTGAGAGAGAGAGAGACGAGAGCAAGGATGACCTTGATCAGCACGTTGGCTATGGCCGTCTTCACAGAGACCTATACAGGGGAGGGCGTATGGAAGGGAAAAGTCAAGAGTCTGGTTTGGACTCGCTGCGTTTCATATGAAGACTGTGCACAGCTCGTGGGACTGGAGTTTGACCTTCGGGAGAGAGGTCAGGCAGGAGATAACAGCTGGGATCATCAGTGTGCAGATGCTACTTGGAATTGAATGAGATCGCGAAGAGATTAGAAGAGTTGACAGAGAGAGAGAGAGACAATAAAGACGGAAAGACAGAAGATAGGAAACCTCACCTTGATCTTGAAAACCCTCACACTTATCCTCAAAGTGGAGGAGAATCAAATGGCAAATGTGACTGAGATGGAGCAGACAGACAGGTGAGAGGAAGACCAGGCAAGAGAGGAGGCGGGACGGGAGCCAAGGCTAAACAATG
This sequence comes from Eptesicus fuscus, assembly GCF_027574615.1. Classification (NCBI taxonomy): domain Eukaryota; kingdom Metazoa; phylum Chordata; class Mammalia; order Chiroptera; family Vespertilionidae; genus Eptesicus; species Eptesicus fuscus. The sequence continues at coordinate 3,011,374 of NC_072486.1, read as the reverse complement.
ACTCACCGAGGAGGAAGTGAACGGTCGGATGTCAAAGGCTGCTGAGGAGCCAGGCACCATACAGCATCCATGTTCCCCGCTGGACCTGCCCGAGTCCAAGTCACTGGTGACATTAGTGAGAGCTGTTTTGGGAAAGTTTGAGGGGGGTAGGGGGGCGGGGAGCCAGATTTAAGTGGGCTGGAGAATGACTCAGATCCTGTTTTCAAAGGACTCCTGGCTTCTGACTCCTTTATAATTCCAGGCCTGCCCTTTGAACCTGGTCTCCCCCGTCTTGATTCTCAGACTTGACTCAGCCCTAATCTGCATGACCTTCCCCGCTGCCTCATGAGTCCCTTTGGAACCTGGCTCCTGGTTCAGGCCCCTGCAGCACCCCGACAAGGCGTGAGCTACTCAGCAAGGGAAGACAATCGAAGCTGCACCCCTCTAAGCCACGAGGTGCGGGTCTCTGGCTGGCATCCACGCTTGGCCACTAATTGCACACGATTGGAAAGTTGCTTCACCTCAGTTTCCTCATCAGTGAAGGGAGGACTGATCATCTCCTGGGCTGTGTCATCGCGAGGATTACCCTTCCTGGTACAGGATGGTTTCCCCATAAGCGGTGCTTGCCAAACGCCCCGCCTTCTCCCAATAGAACATCCCTTCAGCCATCTTCCTAAGGTGGATTCCTAGGTCTAAGTACACGTTTCTAAGCGGATAGATATGTTCTCACCAAGGAATGGACCTGCTCCCCTGCCGACATTTCTTGACTCATCCACCATTTACGGACCCAGCACCTCTCCTGGGGCAGCGCAGAGCCGGGCTTCGGGCGGTCGGCGATGAGCAGGAAGAGCGTGGCTCGTTGCCACACGGCGCTCAGAATTCACCGCGGCAGGGAGACAACTGTGACAAAACAGTCCCGTCATGACTGCCGTGATGGTAACTTGCGGCCGGTGCTGGGCAGGAGACATACGGGGCGCCGAGAAGCAGAGCGAGGGGTTCGGGCTGCTGCGGGGGGAGTCAGGGGAGGAAGGCTTTCCTGAGATGCTGAGGTGTCACCTGAAGGGCGTGAAGGAACAAGGTCACCCATCCTTCCTGACAGTCACTGAGAGACCGGGCGGTCATGTGACCCCCGGCGAACTGAGGAGGCGTGTTGGTGTCTTAGCCTCTACCCGGAATCCATACCTAGGTGACGATGCACTTATTAACTTCGATTAACTCGTAGTATTTTTATTTCTCCTTCACCGTCTTCCAGTTGATCAAGCCAACCATCTTTACATATTTGCTGTTTCTAATCTGTGTGCGGGAGGAGAAACCGTACGACCGTGCAGGCTAGAGAAACATGACGACGAAAATGAATTGACTCTGGAGGAGGCCTCTCCCATGAGCCGAGTCCCTAAACGTCACACCAGCTCAGCAAGTTTCTCGGGGGCCACGTTTGCTCCCGGGTTCTTGGCGAGGTCCCAACAAGTGGGGGTGGGGGGAAGTGACCTCTGGACAAGAGGGGTGATGCTGTGCGAGCCTAAGCAGGTCTGACGGGTTATCTCGGTGAATCCGGGGACCAGCTGAATCTGCTCCGCGCCCTCGGAGCCAGAGGCTTAACTGTGAACCTGGGAGGGAGCCTAGACAAACAGACCAGCCTGACTGGTGCCCTCTCGGAGGTTGTGATTCTCCGTCTGTCTGCTGATGGCTGCCACCTGTGCCACAGAGTCCGCCGTCCCCTCACCAGGACCTCCATCGCTGCCCTCCGCTGCACAGACGGTTTCATGTGGGAGAACCGTGTTTGGAGGAAGAAGCAGGGCGGAGGATTGCCCATGTGGCCCGCTCCTGAGTCGGGTTTACGGCCGCTCTCTAAGGGTTGTTATTGGAACACAGAGCTGCCTTCTGTAGATTTGAATTTGAGGTTGACCAGGCCCACGGACGAGAGACCAGGAGGAGTGTGTGTACGGCCACCTCTCCTCCAGGGTCTCCACAGCCTCCCCGGGATTAACATCCTCTCCTGCGAGAGAGCTCGGCCAGGGGAGGCGAGTAAGAAGGGCAGCGCGTCCTTACCGGCTTCTCCATCTTCAAAGAGAGGCGGGTTAGTCTGCGCCGGGCCCCTTTGTTGCAATGTCTTGTTTGCAGGATAATTTCTTCTGATTCCTGGATTGTTTCCCCGACTCCAAGAAGAGCCGCCCTGATGCCGGTAACTCCACATCAGGGCCAACTGGACAGACAGGGGCAAAGGGTAGATTCGAGTTCGAGATGTTGTTTTGCTATTGAGATGCTCTCCTCAGTGAATAGAGGAATTGCAACACAGGTCTCCCTCTGCGGGAAATGAAGAGTTCGGGCCCAGCGGGGGCTCACGAGTCGTAGGGTGAATTTGTTGGGAGCATCCAAAAAGGTAGTATTTACACACGCTTTCCGTTCTTGCTTTCCAAACCGTCAGCGGCACCAAGAACCGAGAAAGAGGGGGAGGGGCTGGGAGAGCTCAGAGAGCCTCCCCCACTGGATACTAATTTTGGTGCCACATGATTGACAGGCAGTGGGTGTTGTGGAGAGCCCTAGAGAGCCACCCAGCGGCCCAGTGGCAATGGGTGACCCTGAGACTAATTCACTGCATGGCTCTGAGCAAATCACGTCATTTACTCTTGGTCCTGACTTCCTCATTTTAAAAAGGCAATTGCACTCTAATAACTGGTATGGACTCTCTCCCACCCTGGACATACTGCTTTGGGGGATAAATAGGGCATTTCTAGGACCAATGAAATCTACAGTGAACCGGCTGAAGTCCGAAAACTCCACTTAGGTTTTTTATAGGGGGATGCACGGAGCAGGTCGGAGAAGTTAATAAACGCATAGTCACCTAGGTATGTGGCCCCTGTCACTGCAGGTGTTATGTTTATGATCTAAATGATTATAATTGGAATGACAATGTTTCATATAAAATCACAGCAACTTATGCACCCAGGCGATGATGACTATGGAAACCCAACCCCTTTATAAGCAGGTAAGAGACTGGGGAGGGTGGGGTGCAGTCTTTTGAAAACGTAGTTGTGTATGGATGTTGGAATTAAGATGTGTTTTACCGATTCCTCTGCATTTTTATGTTTTTCTTCGAGTACTAACTATCTCATGACCGCCATAGTGAACGTTGCTTTATTTTGAACTATTTCGTACCTAAACACAAGGTGAACTTCTTTTATGCCCAACAATAATCGTGGTGGAATTATTACCGCGCATTGGCCAATCCAATGAATCTTGAGAAACGCTTCCCACTTATACATTCGATTTTTGAATTTCTTTGCAAAAACTTGCTTTTCCTGGAACAATCTGAGGCAAAGACACCACTCCGGTTCGCAGACATGTTTTCATTTCTTGTGTGAATTCCATCGGCCCCTGTGGTAACGGGGAGAGAAAGTAGGAAAAGTCTTCGACTTGGCAGGATTTCGGAAATATCAGCCTTTTGGAAAATAAATCCCTTACGCTCAGGAAACTCAGCAGTTAAGACAATTTGCTGGAATTTCGGTGTCAGGAGTTCCACACCCCAGTTTCTTCTGTAGGATGAGAAATTGGAAAAAGGACACAGCTCTTTCTAGCAATAAAAGGCCCACTAAACCCTCCTCTTGGTTTGAAATTCCTCGACTTTTTTTGTTATTTACATTGGTTCTTATTCAACACTTCTCTCACTCTATATTTCAAGTAGAGTCAGCTCTTTTATTCTATTTTTAGTTCAAACCCTTTTCCTGCCCGGCCCCCACCAAAATGGGAAGATCTGATTTCACGTCCAGGGGGCACTGCTGCGGAGGCCCACGGAGGTCTGCTCGCCGGGTTCCTGGTGGGAACATGCGTTTCCTCCTTCTCTCTCGGAGCTGGATGGAGTGGAAACCTTCTCCGCTGCCCCGGACGGGGAGGGCAGAGAAGGCGCCCGGGGAGGAGCGGGCCTGGCTCCCGGCGGCCCAGCTGGCCCTGCTCCGCCCGCTCCGCCCGCGCTCCTCATGGAAACTCGGTGATGCGAGCTGGCAGCGGCGCCTGTCACCAGCTCCCCCCACCCCCAGGGCAGGGCCTCGGGCACGTCTGACAGCGGCAGCTGCTGCCCAGCGAGTGCCATGTTTGCTTCTGCGTCCACAGCTCCCATTGGCTCCCCAGAGGCTCTGACTCCCGGTGCTCTGCGGGGCGCCCAGCGCGGTCCTCAGGGGGCCCGGCAGGGTCGCCGTGGCTCTTTGGCACTTGGACACGGGTCACGTGTGGGCTCCGGCTGCTCCGAAGGGCCCCTCACCCGTCCCTGTTGTCAGGCTCCTCTGATGAATATCATTCATTCATTCATTCATTCATTCATCCTACAGTTGTTCACCGAATGTCAGAAATGTGCCAGCCGCTGCCAGGCAGCAGGCTTTCCAAAGGAATCTGAGAACTGGCTGAGCCTCTGAGGGAAGACTAGGACGGAAGATCCAGCGTAAAAGCAAAGCGCAACAAACCGTGAAGTTGGTCAGGCAGCGCCAGGAAGGTGCTGAGAGCCGCAGAGTGCAGAGCAGCAGAGCTGAAGCCCTCCTCCGAGGTCCTCCCGGGTGCGCGGAGGGTGAGCCACCAGCCCCGCGCCCGGAACGGGCTGGGGAGAGCGGGGACAGCATGCTCCGAGGCCCAGAGGCATGGGGCGGCCGCGAGCTTCAGCACCGGTAGCGCCCAAGTTTCCAGGAACAGAGACATCGCGGAGCCCGAGCCGGAGAGGGAGACAAGGGTCGAGTCGTGATGGGCGTGGTGCGTCCTCGGCTAAGGAACCCGGATGCATTCTCTGAGTATTGTCTCTGCAAGCAAGAGAGAGAGATTCCGACTCTAACTCAAAAGTGTAATCCTGGAAGGTAACCGCCTGGCAGTGTGAGGGCGGCTGGAGAGGAAGGTGCCTGAGTGCGTGCAGAGGGCTGGGTGTGTGGAGCGTCTGCCGCTTTGGAAGTCCTGGGGGAATGTCCTGGGTTGGGCCACCTTCTTTCAGAGGGACAGGCCCTGAGGGCCAGTGGACCTGAGACACCCAGGGAGATGGGGCGTAAGGGAAGCCCAGGGCAACCGTGGAGGCGGCCCGGGGCATGGGAAGGCTGGCATCGAGGTGGCACGTGTTTGTTCGTGAGCGTTGGATGCCCTGGGGCCTCCCTGAGTTAATCAGGTGGAGGTGAGTGGGGATGTGTTGGTAGCTGAGCTACCACGTGAGACACTGGGCCATTGGACCTGGACTTGTAAGTCCTCTCTGCAGGCTGGTAAACACTTGGGGAACAGTTGGATTTGTGTTCGGAGGTCCAGACAGGGTGTCCCAGTAAGTGAACGTGTCTGTCACACGGGAGAGCGTTTGACTCTTTAGAGGGAACGTTTGTTTCTTCCTGACAAAGAGAGTAAAATCCGGAGAGGGGGAGCCACTTCCCCAACCTCACGCTCGCTGCTTGTCGGCGAGAGGACCTCGCATCTTGGGTGAGTCTCCCAGTCTGTCTCCTCCCTGAGAAGTTGTTGAATTTCTCCTGGGAGCACAGTAGTCACTTGTGATGATGAAATTCAAATATTGTCCCCATTGAACAAACACAGCAAGTTTCTGGAATAATATTTGTATAAAAATGTGGTTTTCAGCCGCCAGTCACTTCAGGGTGAGACAGGTCCCTGGTTCTGTTCCCACCCCACTCTATTTATTTTTCAAAACCATAAAAAAAAGCATATAAGTTCCATGACACACACACACACACACACACACACACACACACACACACACACCCTCACCAGGAAACAGCATGAGGTTTTCATAAACAGTCCTTGGCCACGGGGCGTGGCTTCTGGATGAGCACTCCACAAACACCACCCCGTATCGTCTTCAGAACGATATTTCTTTTATGTGGTGTGTGGGCAGTTTCACAATTATCTAATGCTCGTGTATTATTAACTTGTGAGAGTGGTTTAAACCGTATCTCATGGTCACAAAAAATGGCATTAAGTGCCCACATGGGTGGCGTGTCTTTGCAGACACTGGGGAAGAGCCATAGACCAGTGGTTCTCAACCTTTCTAATGCTGCGGCCCTTTAATACAGCTCCTCATGTTGTGGTGACCCCCACCATAAAATTATTTTCGTTGCTACTTCATAACTGTGATTTTGCTACTGTTATGAATCGTAATGTAAATATCTGTGTTTTCTGATGGTCTTAGGCAACCCTGCTATCGGTTCTCAACCTGTGGGTCGCACCATCAGAAAACACAGATATTTACATTATGATTCATAACAGTAGCAAAATTATAGTTATGAAGTAGCAATGAAAATAATTTTATGGTTTGGGGGTCACCACAACATGAGGAACTGTATTAAAGGGCCGCGGCATTAGAAAGGTGGAGAACCACTGCCATAGAACTATACAGGCATTGCCCGCGGGCAGCTCACAAGCAACCGCCGTGTCTGGCCACTAGTCCATGAGGCAACAGTGGGAAAAAGAAAAGTACTGGTAATTGAGTGAGCAAGATGGAAGGCCTCCCAATAGATACTCTAGTGCAGTGGTCGGCAAACTCATTAGTCAACAGAGCCAAATACCAACAGTACAACGATTGAAATTTCTTTTGAGAGCCAAATTTTTTAAACTTCAACTTCTTCTAACGCCACTTCTTCAAAATAGACTCGCCCAGGCCTGTGGTATTTTGTGGAAGAGCCACACTCAAGGGGCCAAAGAGCCGCATGTGGCTCGCAAGCTGCAGTTTGCCGACCACGGCTCTAGTGGAACTATGCTGAGGTATCCTTCCCACCCCTCTTCCCACGGAACTCCTACCTCTCACCGGGTACCCCTGTGCAACCATCAGCTTCCCAGAGGCTAGTGAACTCTTGAAAAATCTCCCCGTTTCATTTGAACTAGAACGAGAGAGAGGTGCAGTCGGGGGTTGATGGTTGTGCCGCAGAGAGGAAGATCCGTAAGTCCCTAATGTCGAGGGCCATGGAGCAGCAAAAACCCCAAGGACAATTTTGTGTTACTTGGCGGCGGCAGCATTTCCTGGGTTCTACGATTTATTTCGGCATCCCTCCCAAGAAGAGCCCCCAGGACTCCCTCTCCTTACACATGATCCAAATAGACTTGGTCATTCGCAACCTAACAAGCGATTTGAACACAAAGACGTGATTAGCATACCATATACACGGTATGCCTCCAGAGCAGCGAGATCAATCTGTAACCATCTGTTCAGATTGCAAAGAACCTGGCAATCACGGGGAATAGACCACCTGATGATGGAGACCTACTTGAAGCTGGAGGTGCCTCCCTGAAAACCCAGTGGCCACACGCCAGAACGGCTAGGACTGTGGGCAAGACTGGGCCGGTGGGTGCCAACGCCAGGACTCAATGATGGTCAGTTATGACATTACACGATTAAGCCATGCAAATAGATGGTGACACGCAGGTCAACTGTGCAAATATTAGACATAGATTCAACGGAAGATGTAGATTAGGAATCCCTGCTAATACAAGAGTCTTTGGTGTGGCGCCAAGTCCAGAGTGAAAATACATGAGTTGTATGCGCAGAGATTAAGATAAGGTGAGAAATTAATGTCTGCTTCTTCATGACTGGGAAAATTTCCAACTACTCATAGAAATTAAACATCTCAGCGCCCTTGTTTACTTGATATATAAGTGAAAACCTAGGTGACTAGCACCCTGCAGTGTTTGACTTCAATAGCATCTTCTACGAAGACGTAAAGAAAATGATTGTCGAAATGATGAAAATGAATTAAGTAAGGTTCTATTCATTAAAACCATTCTTCATTAAAATAAATACCATCTTGCTCACGGAGTCCATATTATTCCACTTTTCACCTTTAACAAAGGGGTTACACATCCTGGGCAATAACATTTATGTCTTTTCTATTAATCACTATTTATTACAATTATTTCTTCCCGTAGTTATATACTTAAAATAAATTGAATACTCAACACCAATGAATGCGATATTTAGATTGGTAGATTGATTTCATTAAGCACTCTTGTGTGCCTTTTGTTTAAAAATCTTATTGGTGAAATAGTCTCTAGATTCTTACATGGTTGAGACTAATTTTGGCCTTTTATTTGAAGGACCACTTGAGTGTGTAAAAGTTCTGATGGCCTTTGGTCCATTGTCTTTGGCATTTCTTGTTATCGTAGGTAACCTGACTCTCCACCCGCCACCCCCTCATAAAGGTAAGTTGTTTTTTCTGCCTGGATATTTCATGATTCCTTATCTGGAAGTCCAGCGATTTCACTGGCTGCATCTGGCTGTGCATTTTCTTGAATGTGTTTATTCTGGGTCAACCTGCACAATCAAGTATTTCTTTATTTCAGAAAAGCTTTGCTGAGCCATGAACATTGTCTGTTACTTCTTCATGTTCCGTGATTAAGAAACAACAATCCACTCCCCGCCCCTGGCAGGCTCTCTGTACTGGAGCCAATAGAGATGGCCAGTTGATAGTATTTCTCCCCCAATGGTCCCCTACGTCAAGGTGGGTCTTCCTGGGGACCCACATTTGAGTCCAGACTGTGTAGGACTCGGCAGGTATGTTTCACTGCTTCTCATATGGGCTTTGGAAATGACTTTGACGCATAAAATGGCTTTTCCCCTTTTCCCTTTCACCTTGTTGTGGTTGCTTTGGACGGGTCTGAGGCAGGAGACGTGAGCAAAATGCCAGGCACGCTCTTCTTTAGCAGAGAGTGCCCCTGACCTCGCCGTCGCCTTGCCCTCCTGCTCTGACAGCCCTTATCCAACCCTTATCGAATGGCTGAACAAACGAGCAAATGAACCAACAATGACGCCCTGTGCAAGGCGGAAGTCATCAGAAACAACTGGCCGCAATCAGCTGGGAGAAGTGACCGAGGCTGGCTCGGACCACCGTGATGGAGTGGCCGCGAAGGACTCATTGGATAGTTTCCACCGTTTCCTGAATTGCCCACACGCAACTCAGTGAGGGCATCAGAAACAACCATTCCCACCGGGAAGATTGCCGAAACAGAGGGGTCGGTCCGGTCCGGAGATTTGGGGTGTAAGAAGCTCGCTATTTGCATTAAGCTTCTGTCTGCCAGGTTTTCACTGTAATGACTATTACATCTCATGGGGGAAAGAAACAAGAGGACTTCCAGAATAATGTTGGGGTTTTTCTCACTGATCTTGTTCTTTGTATTCAACACAGAACTGGGCACCCACGGTAAGATATGTGGGCCCTTCTTTTCTGAGGATACTGATAAAATCACAGTAAGTTATTGTGAAGTTGGGAATTCTGAAATCCTTTGGTCTTAGGTACAACTATTCAAATAAGTCTCCATTGAACTTGACAAATGCTAACCAATAAATAGACAAACGCAACAGGGGACTGCTTTTGTGCGCGGCCGGTGGGAAAAGGACATTTCCCGTGAACCTGTAATTTAACTTCCCGAGTTAGACCTGACAGACTCTCCTGCCCACGTGCACAAGACACAAAGTAGTTGCAGCAACATTGCAATAGCTCCAAATTAGGAACAACCAAACGTCCGCCATCGAGAGCAGAACGGATGAACAAATCACGGTAATTCATGTGAGGGCGTGCGTGGGTAGGCCTGCTAGCCGGGACTGTTGCTGTGGCTGCCCTTCGGCGTTCTTTCCCACCGGCCCTGGCGGCGTTGGCTTTTGCTCACGGTAGCACCTCTCCCAGGGTAAGCTTCTTCAGGGACTGACAGGGCCCCGCCCCCCGTAATTTCCCGTAGATCCTGTTCCTTCTCTGCAGATTGTAGATTTGTCCTTCTGCAGTTCGAAACTGTCTCAGTTTTATTTCTCTGATGTTCCTCAAATTATCTGTCACATTATTCATTTCTCACTAGTTTTTTTTTTAAGGATTTTTCAAGGGTGGGAGTGCCAGCACCACTGACTCTCAAATCATGAGACTATCCTATATAATAAAAGGCTAATATGCAAATCGACCGAACGTCAGAACAACCAGTCACTATGACGTGCACTGACCACCAGGGGGCAGATGCTCAGCCAGAAGCTGGGCTCATGGCTGGCAAGCACAGCAGTGGTGGCGGGAACCTCTCCCAACTCCACGGCAGCGCTAGGGATGTCTGACTGACGGCTTGGGCCTGCTCCCCTAAGCCGGCAGTTGGACGTCCCCTGAGGGCTCCCAGATTGTGAGAGGGTGCAGGCTGGGCTGAGGGACTCCCCGCAGTGCACGAATGTCATGCACGGGGCCTCTAGTAAAACAATAATTAAACATACAAGCAAAATAATTGGCAAAAGAGTAAATAAATTGGAAAATGTTTTACCTTCGATGGGAAAATGTATTTGTTATTTAAACTAATGAGGGTCCAATGAGGTCTCCAAATTTAACTAGAAATTTTTCCCAGTAGAAAATATTTTTCCTATGCAAGCATTGGATGACGGTCAACATCGGTATTCCCAAGTAAAATTTCACCTAAAAGACCGATGAGATGCCTTTTATGCTTCATGGGATAGTACAACAGCTGGTGTGTTGGAGACCAAGGTGCCCCACTCACCCATATCGGGTCATGCACATTAATGCAGTGCTTCCTGCAATTAATTTGGCAGCATCGATCATGGCAGCAATAACAGACAGACATGCATACTGACAGACAAAGTTACATTCTGCTCAGAACTCTGCTTCTGGGAATTTAAACGGAGGCCTTTATTTGAAAATAAAAGGATGATTATTGTAGTATTTGTAGAATGGCAAAATTTTGGTATCAACCTCAGTATTTGCAAAAAAAAAAAAAAATTAAAATGGAAATAAGTTATAGGATGCAGAACTTAATAATTGTGGAGTTTATGCAACATGAAAGTTGACCTACAAGCAAACGCCATACTCATTTCTGTGTCAGGAATATAATTCTGTAGAAGTTATATTCTATTTTTGCAACAAAACAATGGAACTAGTTTGCCACATTGGGATAGTAGCATCAATTTAATTGAACAACGATGAAAGAAGCGTTAATTGTCAATGTACTGTTATGAAATGTTGCATATATAATATGGAAGTACTCTTAATTCCTTATGACGGATACAGGTGGTTTTAAAGTGCAAACGTCAGTCCAGTCTCTCCAACCTCGAACTGCCACCTGCCCTCCCAGCTCCTCTGAGCCCGTGAGACACACACCTGGGTGTCCGGGCAGCTCCCCCGCATTCTTCCTGTGTCTGGGGCCGAGTCTACTCTGTCACGTCCACTGGGTATGTGCAGGCTTTTGGAAATCATTGACCTCCTTATGAAGAGACCCAATTCCTGCCCCGTCTGCCATTTCTAAAAGCTCCATCCAGCCTGGACGCGGTGGCTTCTGGGTGTGGATTCCCCGATTTTCAGCCTTCGCCGACGCACCCTTGTGCGCAGGTGTTCGCCGCCCGACCCGAGACGGAGCAGGACGTCCTGAGAGCGGAGGTTCCCGGCGTGTCCCCGCCCCGGGGCGGGCTGTGCGGGTTCGGGCTGGCGAGGAGCCGTGTGCTGAGCTGTGGAGACATAGCTGGCATAGTTGGCATCTGCCTGTGGCCCGGCACATTCCAGGGACACGCTCAGGTGTGCAGTCACCCGGGCCGTCGCAATCCATCGGAACGGGATCGGAGTGACGCGAGCAGGGCAAAGCACAGACACCTCCTGAACCCCGGTTCTCTGGGCTCCCCGCTCAGCTAATGAATGTGCCCAAACCCCTGCCTCCCAAGTGCATGAACGAATCGGGGTCATAGATGAGCAACCATGGTTGTACTTGTCTCATTTATTCTTTTAATCTTTTAAAAAATATTTTATTGATTTTTTTATTTTTTTTTTACAGAGAGGAAGGGAGAGGGATAGAGATTAGAAACATCGATGAGAGCAAAACATCGGTCAGCTGCCTCCTGCACACTCCCCTACTGGGGATGTGCCCACAACCAAGGTACATGCCCTTGACCGGAATCGAACCTGGGACCCTTCAGTCTGCAGGCCGACGCTCCGTCCACTGAGCCAAACCGGTTACAGCAATTCTTTTAATCTTATAACAACCGCTGTGAGCGTGGGCCAGGCACGGAGCTGGGCAATTTACTTCGTTGAACCCCCTCGACATAGTTACGATGTTTATGTGCATCGGTTACAGCCTGGGGGGTGGAGACTGCGGGGGCCTGGGGCCTGGCCCTGTCGGAGAGGCTTTAAGGTCCAGGGCTTGGTAAGTGGCACGGCTCCACCGTGACCCCGGACAGCTTCATTCCAGGGCCCACGCGTGGCCTTAGCCACCGTCCTGTGTGCCGTACGACCAACGCGGACCAATGAAACTTGGAAAAGTCAAACAGACGGCCCGGCTGCACAGCGCCTTCGTCCCTTTTCTCAGAGCGTCATCCCGGCGTCTCCCCCCTCTGCCCTCTGCCCTGCCTCACTGCCTGGGCAGGGCAGCTGTTACCAAAGCCAGGGCGGTGTGGGCGGCAGTGCTGGGCGGCATCGCTCAGATGCCGGGGAGATTGTTCCCGGACGCATCTCCTCCACCTGCCTCACATCAGGCCCGATGCCTGGCATGTTCCCATCATGTCTGAGGAACCCGCTCATGAGGTAGAGGACTCGGCTGACACCATGGTTCTGGGGGCCCGGCCTTCCTGAGACAGGGAGCGGAGCCCAGGGCAGGCCAGGTCTCCAGACCAGATTTACATATTTTAAAAAATATATTTTTATTGATTTCAGAGAGAAAGGGAGAGATACAAACATCCATGATGAGAGAGGATCACGGATCGGCTGCCTTCTGCACGCCCCACACTAGGGATGGAGCCTGCAACCCAGGCAGGTGCCCTGACCGGGAATTGAACCAGTGACCTCCTGGTTCCTAGGTCGATGCTCAGCCTCTGAGCCGCGCCGGCTGCGCTGTCTGGAGTTCTTTAAGGCGGTGGTTCCCTGTCTTGCCGACACCGGCAGGTGCAAAGTGACTGCGCTCTGAGCCGGAGTTCTGTCAGATCAGGTGACTGTCAGGTTATTGCCTCTCTCGTTGGTGCCGGAAGAGCCGGAGAACAGAGAGGTGCCTCCATGCCCCCAACACCCCCGGCATTTTACCCGAAGGGCCCCTGTTTATCACTGCTTGCTGTTTCATCACCCCACCCCCACCCTGTACAGGCAGAGAGAAATCCCAGGCGAGTTCCTAGGCAAGAAACGGAAATGACCACTCGTCGGGGGCTCTGAACAGAAGGCGGCTGAACAGACGAGGGGGGAGACAGGAGGGAACTTCGATGAGAGCCTCTGGGAGAGATTCCTGACAAAAAGTCCAACAGCCTGGGAGGGGGAGCGTTTACGGAGCCTGAGCAGACGTCACCCCCGTTTTGAAAAACGGGGTTTGTGTCTTCTCCTTGCTGACCTGTGGCTCTGTGTGTGGGGGATGCGCGCTCTGTGGGAAATGTGTGGTGCAAACATCTCTCCTCTGTAGCTTCCGAGTCATTCCCCTAACGCCGTGGTCGGCAAACCGCGGCTCGCGAGCCACATGCGGCTCTTTGACCCCTTGAGTGTGGCTCTTCCACAAAACACCACGGCCTGGGCGAGTCTATGTTGAAGAAGTGACGTTAGAAGAAGTTTAAGTTTAAAAAATTTGGCTCTCAAAAGAAATTTCAATCGTTGTCCTGTTGGTATTTGGCTCTGCTGACTGATGAGTTTGCCGACCACGGGCCTAACGGTGCCACGAAGAACAGATTTTCTTTTCTTTAATTTTATTTTCAGTCACAGTTGACACTCAGCATTATCCTGTGTCAGTGTCAGGTGCACAGCGTGGAGCTCAGACAACCCCCGGCCCCACACCGTGGTCCCCGGCCCGGCCGGTACCGCCTGGCACCACGCGGCGTTATCACCGCGTGACGGACCACGTCCCTGTGCGGTGCTGCCATTTCCGATCTGGGCTTCTCCCTCCCCAGGGACAGGTTTCTTAGGTTAACGTGCTCCGTGTATTGGTTTTGTGCGCGTGTCCCGGGTGAGAAGTACCTGCCGCTGTAAATCTCGAAGCTGTTCTCCTCCGGCCGCTCCGCCGAGATTCACGGTCCCGCCTCCCGTGCTTACCCACCACCCACCCGGAGCCGATGTTCGCGCTGCAGGAGGTGGTCGGAGCCACGGTTACGTGTTTCTGCGAGGGCGTGTCTTGACCCCGCCCTGGGGCTGTGATTGTGGGGGTCTGTTTTCCGGGCTATGTGTTCACCCGCGGGCCGTCTGCCCGTCCTGAATCGTGTCCACGCTGTCTTTACCGTCAGCTTCGCCCTGGGCCGTGACAGCGGGCCGCCCCACGCCTCCGTCTCTGCGTGCACTCGTCCAGGCCGCCTTCCCTGTTCCCGACCTTGTGTGTTTCCACGTAAACGTTAGAATCAGCTTGTCAACGTCCACGCAACCTCCCACCCCTGCTGGGGTTCGGCGGGATTTCATTGCCACGATGGAGCACCTGGAGGGAAGCTGTGACATATTTATTTTTATTTTATTTTATTGATTTTTTACAGAGAGGAAGAGAGAGGGATAGAGAGTTAGAAACATCGATGATAGAGGAACATCGATCAGCTGCCTCCTGCACAACCCCTACTGGGGATGGGCCCACAACCAAGGCACATGCCCTTGACCGGAATCGAACCTGGGACCTTTCAGTCCGCAGGCCGACGCTCTATCCACTGAGCCACACCGGCTTCGGCAGAAAGCTGTGACACATTTACAACTTTTCCTCTTCTGGCCCACGGATAGGATGCATCGTTCTTTACAACAACAACGCTTTGCAGTTTCTCCTGTGGAGGCATTGCACACGTTCTGTTTGACGTATTCCTGGGTATTCGATGGTTTTCAATGCTTTCGCCCATGGCAGTGAAGTTTGGTAGCAATCAACCCAGGCAGACACTGCTGTGTGGCTTCTGTATTTGTTTGTCTGCTGAAACAATAGAAAGTTATGTTGATTTTCTGCACTTATGTACGCTATCCCAATACTCCACTGATGATGGTTTGAATGTCCCATCGATTGTGACCTCACTGGTCATCGAAGCACATTCTTCTGGGAACCAGGACAGCTCACTTATCCTAAATTGTCTCAGTAGCTACAGATAACTGAGTTCCCGTTGACTCAGTGGTCCCGGAATCTGGACAGCACAATTATTCTAAATTGCCCCGGTGGTCCGTCCCGGATGATGTGTTTCTGTGGGTTCAGTGATTCGTAGATACTTTAGGTAACTAACTTGCTCAATTTCGCTTCTGTAAATGTTTTGCACGAAGCAGGTTCCTCATTCCAGACCCAAAGATGTAACCGATACCTTTGTGATCTTCTGCCGATATAAGCCAGATGTGGCGAGCTGTTCGGGGCTGCGAGATTTGGAGTGCTGAATGGCTCCCTCGTATGCCGCCGGCTTTTAAGAAATGACTCCATAATTCGACTTCTTGAGGCGTCCTTTGTAAGATGGGGGTACACTACAACAGTATCTTGTTAAATTTTTCACTTGTTGCTGTTACATAAAGATGCAATTTTTTCTAACACCATATGAAAGCATTTACACACGCAGAACATTTAAACAGGCGTCCAGCGAGCACTCCCATGCACCCCCCTGGCTGTGAGTATTGGCTGTCACCTGGTTGGCTTTGGCACAGTTATCCAGCGACCCCTCGCCCAGAGTCTGAGGCGGGGGACCGAGTCCAGCTCAGGGACACTCGGGCAGAACCCGGAGGTCAGTACTCAACGGACCCGTTCAAATGCTCGTCTCCTTGAGACACACCCGCAGGGCCACGCCCAGGAATGACACTGAACCCCGCGGCCAGGCAAGTGGACACCGACAGTGACCCGTCACCGGGATAAGAGCACGGACGTCGGAAACAGGGACCGGGCCGCCCCTCCGTGCCCTGCCCTGCAGCAGCTGTGAGACCTCCAGAGCGGCCCCACCCGCCTCACAGACACGCTCTCGTGAGGAACCTCACTGCCGTCACGCTGTGGCTCCAGCTCCCACCCTGGGCGCTCATCGCCGAGTCCCTCTCGTACCCGGAGCCCCGTCGCTCCAAGAATTCTGACCGAGTTCCAGGGTCTTTGGGAGGAATTTTTTTTCCTTGCTGGCTCACCAGGTTCCATCATCACTTTTTAAATAATCTTTATTGTTGAGCGTATTACAGATGTCCCCCTTTTTCCCTCATTGACCCCCTCCAGCCCCCCCTCCCCCCCAGGCCCTCACCACCCTAGCATTCATGTCCATGGGCCATGCATATATGAACACAAGGTCTTTGGCTGATCACCTCCCACCCACCCACCCTCCCCGCCTTCCCTCAGAGATTCCCCACTCTGTTCCATGCTTCCATGTCTCTGGATCCACTCGGTTCATCAGTTTATTTTGCTATTTAGATTCCGCATGTGAGTGAGATCATGGGATACTGGTCTTTCTCTGGCTGGCTATCTCACTCAGCATGATGCTCTCCAGGTCCCTCCACGCTGTCTCAAAGGGTACGAGATCCTTCTTTGTTGCAGCTGCATAGTACTCCCTGGTGTGAATGTACCACAGCTTTTCATCCACTCGTCTACCGATGGGCACTTGGGCTGTTTCCAGATCTTGCCTCTTGTAAATCGGGTTCCACCCCTTTGGAAATGTCTTTGTCCGGCTCTGAAGCTACACCCTGGGAAAATCTCCAGGCGCGAGCGTGGCTTCCAAGAACAGCGCCCGCACCCGCGGGCCTGCTGCCCACCGTGTTCTTGGGCCGCTTTCTGTGGGAGAGTCTAAGTGACCTGCCGCTGAGGGAGAGGGTGGGCGCGGGGAAGGAGACGTTGTCCCTTGCATCTGTGGTCCCTCAGCTGTGGGCGCTTCTTCGAGCTCCAGGCTGGTCAGGGCTCTGTTCCTGCAGCTCACCGCCCAGCTGGGAGGACGCTGCCACGGCCCGGGGAGTGGCCAGGGGTGGGGCAGTTTCTGCGTCTGTGCCCTGCACACTGAGCCCAGGGCAGGGGGCAGCGTGAGAGGGAGGGGGCTGAGGGGGAGGGGGAGGGGGAGGGGCTCGGTGCCAGGACAGGTACTCGGAGCAGAGCTTACTCACTGCCCAGCCCACCCGGCTCTGACCTTCGGGCTGGGTGTTTAAAATTCTAAAAGCTCTAGGATTAGAGTTCTCATTTCCGATGCGGTTCTTTGGTCGTTTTTAAACAATAGCTATTTTTTCCAAACACAAACTCCGAGATGGGAAATGCCATCTCTATTGTACAGGTCTTATGCAAATGATAATAATTAATAGTAACAGCACAGGGTCTTATGCAATTTGCCTTAGTCCATCCACTTGGCAAGACGCAGGGCTGGGCGGGGCTCTCTCTGGTCCTTGTTATACAGGAGCAGGTTCATATTGTCCTAAACTGACTGGAAAGGGAATGGATTTTCCTTATTGCCTTTGCTCCTGTCCACCGCACAGCTACTTCTCAGCCGCAGCTCCACACGCCCGGCATCGCCCCGCATCACCCACTGGCGACTTCTAGGGGCTCCCCTCTCTCTATGAGGAGGCTGGCTCCCCCGTCCTGGCCGTGGGTCCATCACGGGACAGCGAGAGCCCACTGCCCAGGGCTCCTTCCACTCGGACGGCAGCCCTCCGGCAGAGCGCGCCGGCCCGGCCCAGCAGCCCATCATCAGCTTCCCTGTGGCAGCGACCCCACAGGAGGCAGCCGGGAGGCGGCAGGTGGCACCTCAGGGTAAATGAACGTGACTCTCCTTTCCTCTCTTCAAATACAGCAATGCATTGTGGGAAGGAGCCCGCTGCCTTGCTGCTGTTTCTAGATGATTCTTCTGTCCCTCATCTCACTGGATATCTGGGTGACATCTGGCAGGGCGCACGCTTCCCTGTTGAAAGGTTTCTTGTGTGTTGGTTTCCTTGTTGCACTCTCTCCCCTTGAGGACTTTCATTTTTCACGTTCCTTCTCGGTGTCTCAGCTATTTCTCCCGGAGCGCTGGTATTCCCAGGGCTGTCTGCATCCCCCTGCCCCCCACCCATGACCTCATCCAAACCTGGATGACTGTTTCTGGACTTCTTGTTATCTCTTCCAGGGAACGGAGCGGGAGGGAGGACACGTAGAGCTGAATATCAGCGTCTTCCGCCCCTGATGAGTAACCGGCCCAGGCCTCGCCGGAGCTGTCACGTTCCTGTCAGCCAACGGCCCCAGAGGGAGGCGAGCTGACGTGTGTGCCTGGCGATGGAACTCCATAACATCACCCATGTGTCTTCTTGACAAAAACTTGAACTTGAGCACAACTGGTGTGGCTCAGTGGTTGAGCATCAACCCATGCACCAAAAGGTCAGTGGTTTGATTCCCGATCAGGGCATATACCTGGTTGAGGGCTCGACCCCCAGTGGGGGGCATGCAGGAGGCAGCCAATCAATGATCCTCTCTCATCATTGATGGTTCTACCTCTCTCCCTCTCCCTTCCCCTCTCTCTAAAGAATCAATAAAAACATACTTAAAAATATTTGAACTTGAATTGCATCAAAAATCTAGATTTAATTATGAGTTTCTAGGAAATATAGAGGTTAGTGCACAGTCAACAACATCTAAAATATGCTCAATTCTACAGGAGTAGCCACTCACTATCTTCAACAAATAAATTGAGGAAGAAGGAGGAAGGAAGGATGGATGGAAGGAAGGAAGGAAGGAAGGAAGGAAGGAAGGAAGGAAGGAAAGGAGGGAGAGAAAGAGAGACAAGGAGAGGGAGGGAAGGGGAGAGAGGCAGGGAGACAGAGAGAGAGAGAGAAGGAATAGATTTAAAATAAATCTTAAGAGAGATTCTTGTTTGAATTTTGATTGGATCAAACATTAAAAAACTGTATTGTTCAAGGCTCATTGGGGGAAATGTGTACACTAACTGGACATTGGATAACATTAAGAAATCGTTAATGTTTAGATGTGATAAAGGTATTGAAACCCCCAAAACCTTAACTTTGGAAACATTTAAGGGTGAAAGAGATAATCTCTGTTGGTTCTGCCGAGCAGGCCTCCTGGAGGGAGGGACGTGACGCGTGCGGAGCCGTGAGCCGTCCGAGGGAGGATGGTGCCGGTGGGGACCCACGGGCGGGCCCTGAGCGGCTCCCTGTGGACGTGCCGAGGCCGGCGGGGAAGGGGGTGCCTGGAGGGCAGTGTGCTGAGAGCAACAGGAAATGGGCTGGGAGGTCACGTGACCGCAATCCTGTGAGGCTGCGGGCCGCCGATGAGATTCGGCTTTTACTCCTCGCCCTTTGGGAGCCATTGACGTGTTTAGCTCAGCGCTGACTCCCGTGTTAAAAGCACCCTCTGGGCTCTGGGTGGACAGGCAGAGGCACAAGGTAGCGTGAGCCGTGGGCTGGGGAACCCTTGCGATCGCCCACGAGGAGTGTCCGATGGCTCACGGCTGGGGTGGCAGCCAGGGTGAGGAGCGGTGAGTTCTGAGCGTCCAGTGAAGGCAGAGCGGACGGAATTCACATCACGTGGTGAGAGAAACACAGGCGTCAGGATGAGATGCTTGATCCTGGCCTGGCACGTAGTAGGCGCACAACACACATTTGCTCAACTCGGACCTGTTCTTCTTCACTAACCTGCGGCTGGCCTCCCGTCTTCCCTGACTTCACAGCATCACGCCTCACGTGGTCCTGTTCACATGCAACAGGAGCCCCCGACAGCTCTCCCACACGAGTGCTCACCCGGGACGTGGGCTGCGTCACGCCTCACGCGGTCCTGTTCACATGCAACAGGAGCCCCCCGACAGCTCTCCCACACGAGAGCTCACCCGGGACATGGGCTGCGTCACGCCTCACGTGGTTCTGTTCACATGCAACAGGAGCCCCCGACAGCTCTCCCACATGAGTGCTGACCCGGGACGTGGGCTGCGTCACGCCTCACGCGGTCCTGTTCACATGCAACAGGAGCCCCCGACAGCTCTCTCACACGAGTGCTGACCCGGGACGTGGGCTGCGTCACACCTCACGCGGTCCTGTTCACATGCAACAGGAGCCCCCCGACAGCTCTCCCACACGAGAGCTCACCCGGGACATGGGCTGCGTCACGCCTCACGCGGTCCTGTTCACATGCAACAGGAGCCCCCCGACAGCTCTCCCACACGAGAGCTCACCCGGGACGTGGGCTGCGTGCGGAGGGATCGGAGCGCTTGCTGGGCCGCCGGCTGTCCAGGGCGTCCTTGCCAGTTCCCAAACCCACGGCCACGGGGCCACGCGCCTCAGCTGCGGAGCGGGTGGGACCCACCCCAGAGCCCGCGCGCTGTGGCTGGCTTTCTGGGCAGGAGCACGCGGTGCGGTGGGAACCGAGACCGCAGAGCCACATGCCCGCTTTGTGCAGGCTGCCCAGCTCCCCGGGGAGGGGCACAGCCATTGTCTGCGGAGGAACAAAGACAGATCTTGCCCAGAACGAAGAATAGGCAGACTCGAGCTCTCGGGTCCCATTCAGACGCCCGTGTGCGGTGGGTACAGATGAAGGGCCGGCGGAGCGGCCAGGATTCCGGCCTGACCCACTAAGCCTCGCCGGGACGCCAGCTGCCGGGTTGACGGCAGTCCAAGCGGCTGGCCGGGGAGAGGGGCGCGCTGGCCAGGCCTGGCGGTGGGATGGCCTTTGTTTCTGCCTCCAGAAGGGCAGGCGAGGCTTCCCTGCTGCCCGTGCTGCTCGGGCCGTGACACAGGTCCTTCGGGCGCCCGTCGGTGACCCCAGGACCCCCTCTCTCAGGGCCAGCCTGGTGTGGCCACCCTCACGCCTCGGGAAGCAAACTAGACATGTCCTTGTGCCCACAGCAAACACAGCAGCAGCCAGGTGCATGCTACTTGTAAAGGGCTGTCTGGTGGTCTGAGAAAGTGGGGAAAATACTTCCTATGTTATGTGCCAGCCACGGGCCAAACCCAAACCGAGGTATGTGTGTGGACTCTGCGTTCTGCTTGGAAAGTATGCACCTCCCCGTCTTTTCCAAGGAGCTGTGCATGCGTGCGTGCATGCATGTGTGCACATGTGTATGTATGTGTGTCCATGTCTACAGGTCTATGCATATATGTGTGCGTTTTCACGAGTGTGCATGTGTGCGTGTGTGTGCTTTACACGCATGTTGGAGCACAGCTTCCATGCTCTGCCAGGGACCTTACAACCCTGCCTTGTCCTTTGCTTCCTGCTGGGCAGGGCCTCACAATTAGCTGGAGGTGATTGCTCAGCTTTTTCCCGGGCGTGTGCACGGCCGTCTGTCGCCTCTGGGGTTCGCTGGCGCTGCACACGGCTCCTGTGGGCACCCCTGCCCCGAGTTACCTTTTAAGCCCTTTGGTTACCCTGTTGCTTGCCCACCTGCTTCCCGCACCCCAGCAGCCACAGGTTCAGGTCTGACGGGCTGTTCTGACGAGCACCCCTGGAGAAGACCCTCTGCACCGGTGACCCTAAGTCAGGTGAGAGGAAGGCAGCCTTGCAAGCAGGTCTCCGAGGCCCCCGTGGGCAGGTCAGAGAATGGCGTCCCTGGAAACGGGGCTCCCCCTCCGCCGGCTGCCAGGCGCGTACCCCCCGGGCTGCGCTGTCGTTCCCCAGCCTCCTGCGGACCCGGGCGGGGGGACAGGAACAGGGCCCGCGGAAGTGCCACCGGCCGCTCTTCCTCCCGACAGCCCGCAGCGTGCCTGGGAGAAATGCCCCCGACGTGGCCGGAGACTCTTGGTTCATTCCCCGAGGCCGACAATGTCAGTTCTGCCCATGTCTGCCTTCGTCCCCGGTGCTTTAAGGAGAGACTTTTCGCCATTTCCTTCCTCTCCCATGTTCACTGACATCACTCACTCAGTTCACACTTGGTGATAAAATATACATTAAATTACGGATCTCTGAGGCCGCAGTCCCTGCCTCCCCCGAGCGCTGCCTGCAGGAGGCCGCCTCGCTCCAGCGCTCCGAGGTTGCCGTGTTCGGAGCCCTGCAGTCAGATCACAAGTGTCCCGAACACGACTGATGTGGATAATTGAAAGGCGTGGTCAGAGCCAGCGAGCTAGGAACCGCGTCCCACAGACTCCCACACCCCACACACCTCCCCGTCCAGAACGGGCGCATTGCAAAGGCGCAGGCGTGGCGGCCACAGGGACAGGGAGTCCCCGGAGGCGCCTGCAGCCACGGGGCGAGCGTCAGACTCCTGCGCAACCCGTGACGGTCGGGCCACATTCTCCGTGACCTCGCTCCTGCCCCCGGGGTGAGGTGGCTCTGAACAAGAGGGAGAGTTTAAAAAATGTTGTTGCTTCGCTTGTCGGTGAAAACGCACACACACGTACACACGGAGATGAAATAAAAACAAACAGTAGATCCTTGTGTCTTCAAGCAGGAACACAGAAAGGACTTTTATCCGGCTGCAGGGCATGTTTTAATTGTCCTGTCAGGTCGTCTTGAGTTGTTCAAAGAAAGGATTAACTCCCTGGATACGGACAACCAAATAGCACACATCCTTCCGCTGCCTCCCAGCCTGCAGCCTCGTCCAGGCCGATCCCGGGTGGGAGAGAACATACATACACGTTCAGTCCTCTGTGGGCGACGGAGAAGGGGGAACTGAGTTTCCTTTGAGGGGATTTGGGTCACACCTGAGCTTTTTTTTGATAAATTTAAAAAAACATAATTTTATTGTTGATAGTATTACAGATATCTCCCCTTTTCCCCCCTCTCCTCCCTCCTCCAGGCCCCTCCCCCCAGGTCTTCACCACCCTATTGCCCGTGCCCATGGGCTGTGCATAGCTATATATATAAAAGCCTAAGCGACCATCACAACCGAACAGACTGCGTGGGGCGACCAGGCCGACAGGGGGGTCAGTGAGGGGTGACCAAATGACCGAGCAGCAGGCTGTGTGGGGCGACCAGGCCGGCAGGGGGGTTAGTGAGGGGTGACCAGGCCAGCAGGGGGGCAGTTAGGGGTGATCAGGCAGGCAGGCAGGCAGGTGAGCATTTAGAGACAGTGGTCCCAGATTGTGAGAGGGATGTCTGACTGCCGGTTTAGGCCTGATCCCCACGATGGACATCCTGCAGTTGGATATCCCCTGAGGGGGTCCCAGATTTGAGAGGGTGCAGGCTGGGCTGAAGGCACACCCTTCCCTGCGCCCCCCCCCCCGTGCACAAATTTTGTGCACCGGGCCTCTAGTAGGTATATAAGTTCTTTGGTTTCTCTCTTCTCATCCCCCCAACTCCACACTGGGTTATGTCAGTCTGGTCCATGCCTCCCTGCTTCACCCTGAGCTTTTAGAGCAGGAAGTCGGACGGGGCGCAGGGAGTGTCTCCGCCTGGACTCTCCGGCCCTGATGGCCACGCCCATCCCCGAGAGGCGCAGCCCAGGTGTGCACAGGGCGCGGCCCAGGCTGATGTCCCTGAAGTCAGGCGTGACTGCTCCCAGCCTCGCTCTGCGGCCTTGTTTTCTTCCCGCTGGCGCGTCTCCATCCCCCGGCACCCCCGCCCCTTTTTAAGGAGAACTGCTTCCTGTGGGAAGAGCTGAGGCATTCGTCAGCTCCACAGGGGAAGGTTTCCCGTCGCCTTGGTGTCCAGGTGTGACGGGTGGAGCACTGTGGTTGGTGCTGAGTGTCCTTCCTGTCACCCTCACAGCCCGGTGCCTTCCCAGGCAAACTCGAGTGCGTGCACCTCACGCCCGGGTGCGAGCGGGCTCCCCACCTTCCGTCCCAAGGGCAACACGTGGCGTTATTCATGACACAGACCCCACCCCCCCATACACACACACAGATCCTCACCCTTCCCCAACGACCCGGGTTTCTCTGCGTCTCGCAACCCCATGCACCCTCAGCACGGGTTTGATCGGCTCAATGTGTTCGCACTTCAATCCAACCTTATGGGGTTCTAATCAGTAACCCTTCTGCTGGCCCAGCCACGGCACTAGCCCAGCGACAGCTCCTTCTCACACCGCCATCCCTCCTATCGTCGCCATCCCCCAACTTCCCGGGATCGGCGCTGCCATCTCTACCACCTCTGGGCCCGTGACCTCTCTCCGTTATCTCATTACCTTACTCTATGCTGAGCTCTTTCTACAACATCCTAGCATCTGACGACGAAACAGCCTTGCAACACACTGGCCTTGCCCGTCTCAGGACGGATGCAGAGCCATGACGCAGGTTGGCGTCTCCTCCCGAAATGAAGGAGGTCTAATGGGGTGTGTGTCTTTCATTCGTCTTATTTTAATCTGTCCTGTCCCGAGTTCTCACAGGCCCTGCCTTCCTCCTCATTCCAGTAGATGTTTGTTTCTGACGTTTCCACGAAGCGGCTCATCCTCAGAACAAGGCCATCTGATGGGAATGTTCTCCCTGCTCCTTGTGGACGGGGCTTCCCGCGGCACACGGCTGGTTTCTGTCTCCATCTGGAAGGCACGCGGGGTGCGGGGCTGTCCGCTGTCCAAAGGCGTCTTCGACCTTCTGGCCACACTTGGCAACAACAGCTGGCCTTCCGCGTTCTCCCTGGAGGGCTGCGGGCAGGAAGCGGCTGGTCAGGGATCCCAGCTCACGCCTGGGGGGTGGCCCTGCAGGCTTAGTGCTAGAAGGTTACGGATTGTCACCACAGGTTAACATGACACTGAACTCTCGATTTTTCTGTGTAAAAAACCTCCCCAGCGATGGAGACACGTCTGAGGCTCCTCCCCAGATTCCCGCAGCTCAGACCAGTGTGTCCTGCCAAGACCAGATGGAGCCGCCCGTGCCGCTGGCCACCCCACGCCCCGGCTCCGCCAGGCCCGAGCAGGTGTGCTGGCCGGTTCCGGCGCTGCGACCCTGCAGCCTCGGATGAAGCCGTCCACTGCGTCTGACAGCTCTGGGCGTCCTGCCGTCGAGGGTCTGTCTGCCTGGTCCCCGCCAGGAGGCGGCCAGGGCTCGGGGCCGGGAAGGGGGCTGTGCGGAGCCTGGGAGGAGGGTGCTTGCTCAGAACACGGGGCTCAGAGGAAGCAGCGGCGGACTGCGTGGTGGACCCAGCCCCGTCCCGACGGTCACAACCCCACCCCGGACCCAGAGCTTCCTGCTGGGAGTCAAGGCAGAGCCCCCTGAAGTGGCCGGTGTCGAAGACCAAGTTAAAACTCCAATGCCAGCTGGGTTAGGAAACAGGCGTTTACCAATACCAACTATTCAAAATTGAACGTAAAAGCCATGTTTTCGGTATTCTGATTACTTTTTTAATTTTAAATATGTTTTTATTGATTTCAGAGAGGAAGGGAGAGGGAGAGAGGGAGAGAGAAACATCCATGAAGGGAGAGAATCATGCATCGGCTGCCTCCTGCAGGCCCCCCACTGGGGATGGAGTCTGCAACCCGGGCATGTGCCCTGACCGGGAATCGAACCGTGACCTCCTGGTTCCTGGGTCAATGCTCAACCACTGAGCCACGCCAGCCGGACTCTGATTATCTTTTAAAGGGATGGATACAAATCACTTAAGTCTGTATCACAAGAAACGAGAAAAAAATCAAACCAGCTGAAGGAAAGTAGGTGAAAGGCATTGAAATGACAAGACAGGAAGTAATTCATTTGAAAGGGAGAATGTGAATGAGATAAACTGAGCTCAGACCCTTTGGCCCTGGGTGGGGAGGTGTCACTGTGTGTCAGGATCACAGACTCACCCGATGCTCGGAAAGACACGCCCTGAGCTGGCGGGAGGTGCTGCCGGGAGCGATTGGAGCTGCGAGGCCCGAGGTTCCCAGCCAGGCTCCGTGTCGCTGAGAGCACAGGAAGGCGGACTGGACTGAACAGGGAAAAGCCCTCAGCGTCTCCCATGCTGACATGTTACTTTCACTACGTTGTCTTCATACGCACAAATGCCTTATGTTTCTAGTTCTTATGCATCTGCGAACTCAAACACGTTTGCTCAGTACATAGCACAACGACCCAAAGCCACGGTGACTCACGGGTCGGGTGGCGCTCGCCGAGGCTCACGCATCGCTGGAATTCCTAGTTGCAAGCTGACATTCTGTGTTTCACACTTCCTCTCCTAACTCTGTTTTGAGCAAGGAGGTCATACGACTCATCATCTTTATCATGTGAACCTCTGTTACTTTATTTAGATATGATCCTCAACTTAGACGTGCCTTCAAAATGCATTCTTTTTTATTTTTTTAATTATTTTTTAAAAATATATTTTATTGATTTTTTTTACAGAGAGGAAGAGAGAGGGATAGAGAGTTAGAAACATCGATGAGAGAGAAACATTGATCAGCTGCCTCCTGCACACCCCCCACTGGGGATGTGCCCGCAACCAAGGTACATGCCCTTGACCGGAATCGAACCTGGGACCCTTGAGTCCGCAGGCCGACGCTCTATCCACTGAGCCAAACCGGTTTCGGCAAAATGCATTCTTTTTTTAAAAAAATTTTTTTATTGGTTTCAGAGAGAGGAAGGGAGAGGGAGAAAGAGACAGAAACATCAAAGATGAGAGAGAATCATCAATCAGCTGCCTCCTGTACGCCCCCTACTGGGGAATCAAGCCCACATACCCTGGCACATACCCTGACTGGGAATCGAACCAGCACCTCCTGGTTCATAGGTCAACGCTGAGCCATTGAGCCACTCCGGCCGGGCCCAAAATGAATTCTTAATTTTTAAAAATCTCATTAATGAAAATCATTGCTTCTTCAGCCTGGCACAAGGCGACTCAGCTCGCACCCGCCCAGGAAGGACCGGAGGCTGGGTCTCTGGGCGCCCGCTCAGCGCTCCGGCCGCACGAACGGGCCCAGCACCTGGAGCCCACCGCCCGGCGCTGTGACGCCATCGAGGCTGCCCTTGGCTCCGTGCAGATGGAGCCCACTCAGCTCTTCTGTCATCAGCAGGACAGTAAAGCAGTGTGTCCCACCCCGCGTGGGGGGTCTCCCGGGGTCATCGCCATCTCGGTGAGAAAGCTAGTCGCCCGTGCCGAGCCGGTCAGGGGCGGGAGTTGGCCTTTAGACCTGGTGACCCGGGCGCACAGGGATGGGGCTAGTTACTGGCCTTTAACAGGAGGTCTTTGGCCACTCAACGGGATCCCCGCATATTTATGACAAGGTAATAATCTTAAATAATGCATCTTTACACCACCTCCCGGTGACAGACAGTCGGAAACACAAATGCACTCTCGGATACTGAATGGCGAGGCAATTCTCGGTGATAAGATGATCCAGGAGAGACCAACGTTGTGCTTCTAGGCATTGACCCGATAATCAACACACAAAATTCCAAAGGTTCCCATCACCCAGGGAACATGCCATGGCCATGAATGCCAGGGCCACGCATGGCCTCAGTGGGACGTCCGGATTTGCATGGAGAATAACAGTAGAAACCCCGGGGCCCACCGTCCCTCTCGGGCTCCCCCACCGCCCATCGCCCGAGTGTCAGAGATCGCCGTTCGGTTCTTGGTGTGACAGCACATTCAGACACGCCCCGCGGTGGCCCCAAGGACAGCCCCTCACTCTGCCTTGCACAGGCCTGCTCCCGCGCCCACCTCCCGCCCCGGCTGCGGAGCTGGCCCCTGAGTCCACAAAGCATGAGGTTCCCTTTGTACCAGACCCAGCTCTGTGCTCTGGGGTGGACAGAAGAAAGACCGATCGGATAGAATGGGGGTGTGGGTGGCTCAGTGGTTTGAGCGTCAACCCCTAGACCAGTGATGGGCAACCTTTTGAGCTTGGTGTGTCAAACTTCGCCAAAAAACTGAGCATAACTCGGGTAGTGTGTCACTTTGAGGAAAAAACTAACTCCAAGACTCTAGTCGCAAATGTTTCATCCTCAGGAGCAGCAAGTGTTTCATCCTCGGCATGTGGCCACGTGTCATCAGAAATGGCTACACGTGTCAGTGCTGACACGTGTGTCATAGGTTCGCCATCACTGCCCTAGACTGAAGGCTCTTGGGTTCGATTCCCGGTCAAGGGCACGTCGTACCTGAGTTGAAGGTTCTATCCCCGCCCCAGTTGGGGCTCATGCAGAAGGCAACCAATGTGTCTCTCTCACATCGATGTTTCTCTCTTTCTCTCTCCTCTCCCTCCCTCTCCCCTTCTCTCCTCCTCCCTTCTTCCCTTCCACTCTCTCTAAAAACAAACAAACAAACAAAATCAATCAAGAATATCCTCCGGCAAGGATTAACAACAACAACCAAGAACGGGGAGAAGACTCGGGAACCAGGAAAGAGAAGGTGCCGCAGAGGAGAGAAGCCGTGGGAAGCCCAGGGAGGTCTGAAGGTGACCGTGACCTTCAGCCACAGCCGAGGAGAGAAAGCCCGCCGTCTCTGCTCTGCCGCCCACGTCCTGCTGCCCGGACGGCTGGGCTCACTCATGGCCCCAAGGAAGCGCTTTTCTCCGACTCAGGGCTGGAGGCCGGTTATGCGGAGCTTAGAAGACGCAGCCTGCCCCCCCACGCCCCCCCCCCGACCTTCCTGCGGGCGCGCACCCCGGACTGTCCAGAAGTTCCAACTGTTCACGTCCCACCGCGTGCTGGCTCAGGTAAAGGGAACCACGCCGCGGTCCTGGGAGGACGCAGGGCGGCCTGCTCCTCCTGGCGCCTACCCCCGGCGGGATCGCCCTTTCCCGAGAAACCCCCACGGAGCACGCTCGTCACGCTCACGTGTGGACGTGGGCGAATTACCCGCGGAGCTATGGAGGGCCCATGGAGCACTCAGCACAGCGGCCGCCTTTGAGGGGTCCGAGGGGTGAGATGAAGTCAGCGGGGGGGCATTGCTACGGGGCTGGGGACGCTCCAGCTCCTGACCCGGGTGACATGGGCACAGCGTCCTATTGCTGTTCTCCAAGCACACACACACACACACACACACACACACACACACGCGTTCATCTCACGCTTTCCTTTTCTGTGTGTATCACACGTTTGAGAACACAATTTAAAAAATCAAAGTCTTTTTAAAATCCCCAAAGAGAAAACGCGAGAGCCCTCGCCTAGACCCGCAAGGACTTGTGGGGGTGCCGGGGGGTGCTGTCCGATGGCTGCGCAGGCTCCCATGGGCCCCGCCTCTCGCTTTCCCCACGGAGCCGCGCGATGCGAAAAGCCAGCACGTCCATGTAGACGGAAGGGAAGGGGTCAGAATGTGAACGGGGCCTTCGTTTCGTCTCGTAATGAACCAGGTCGCTCGGTGCCCCGCTATGAACAGGGCGTGGCCAGCCTATATTTTCTCCAGTTTGCCAGCTGTGTGGCTGTTCGCTCAGTGTAGCCACAGAGAGGGTTGCTTTAATTTGATCAAAATCTTTTTTCTCCTAGTAGATGGAGGCAAAGAACTTCTGACAAGACCAGCGCGGGTCTCCAGCTGCGGAGGCGTGGAGACGAGGCCTAATTCATGGGCATGTCAGCGTGGAGAGCATGCCAGGAGTGATGGGACGCTTTGGATGGATTCTCTAGAAAGCTCCCCTTTGTACAGACAGCGCACACGCCTTCCTCCGGTTGTGAAACTGTGCGTGCTCATCCTCCCTGTTCTGACCGTCTTCCCCGAACGCGCGTCTCGGGGGAGATGGTACCCTCGTGGCCGCATGTGGAATTCATTGTCATGTTGCACCAACAGGAAGCCCAGGCAGTGGCATGTACATCCTCTGTGTCCCGGGCCCTGCACACGTGCAACGTCTGTGTCCCTGGCCTGCTCTGTCCGTGAGCGCGGAGACCACAGACGTCACCCCGGAATGACGTGAGTCCCCGAGTCTCCCTGACCCTGACCCTTCGCCTCTTGAGAGCGAAGTCCAGAGCATGTGTTCGATGATTGATCAGCTGAGTTAAGGCTTGGAAGGGGCTCCTTGGCGAAGGAGGTTGATTTGTGGGCTGGCGGGGACTTCCTGCGCTTTCCCAACCCTCCCGGCGAGGCGGCCCACCCACACCGGGACTGTCACTGCCGAGGCGCCCGGCGAGCTGGCGGGCTGAGGGGCCGTGAGGTTCCAAGATCAAGTTGGAACGAGGAGAGGGCCACTTGCCCCTCCCTGGCCTTTCCTGCTGCGCCTCCTCTCAGTGTGGGCGGAAGGTGCGTGGTGCCGTGGGCACCGTGACCTCTGTCCTCCTGGCGGTCACGGGCCCCTTCCCGGCACCAGCGGCGGCCCTGAGGGGGACCTGGCTGGGTCTGGCCCCACAGCCCTGCCTGGGGAGCCTTCCCTTCACTCTCTGGGACGGCTCCTGAGCTCCCGTCTGCAGTCCCAGCTGCCTGCGAGGCCGGCGGCATTCTCTGGCCCTGATTCCCTGAGCTGCACCTGCCTCCGACGACTCCTCCTCCACCCAGCCCTCGCGGGTTCCTCCTTCTGCAGGAACAGGACTTCCACCAAGACAACGCTCGAAACAAGGAGAAACTTATTTTGAGCTTTAAATGCGTGCCAGGCCCTGTGCTCGTAGATTTGTTATATACACATGTATGTGCATGTGTGAGCACATGTGTGTGATTGCATGATGAAGGTCTATGAGACCTGCAGTCTGGAAGAGATGGCCTTGAACCTGACTGGAGGTCCCTCACCAGACGGGTGTGTGACACAATCGGCCATCAGCATGAGGTGAGGACATGGACAAGCCACCATCGGCCATCAGCATGAGGTGAGGATGTGGACAAGCCACCATCGGCCATCAGCATGAGGTGAGGACGTGGACAAGCCACCGTCGGCCATCAGCATGAGGTGAGTCTGTGGACAGGCCACCATCAGCCATAAGCATAAGGTGACGACGTGGACAAGCCACCATCAGCATGAGGTGAGGACGTGGACAAGCCACCATCAGCCATAAGCATAAGGTGACGACGTGGACAAGCCACCATCAGCATGAGGTGAGTCTGTGGACAAGCCACCATCAGCCATCAGCATGAGGTGAGGACATGGACAAGCCACCATCAGCATGAGGTGACGACGTGGACAGGCCACCATCAGCCATCAGCAGGCATGAGGTGAGGACATGGACAAGCCACCATCAATGAGGATTGACGGGACGTGGACAGGCCACCATCAGCCAATCAAAGATCAGCATGAGGTGAGGACATGGACAAGCCACCATCAGCATGAGGTGAGCACGTGGACCAAGCCACCATCGGCCATCAAGCATGAGGTGAGCACGTGGACAAGCCACCATCGGCCATCAGCATGAAGTGACGATGTGGACAGGCCACCATCGGCCATCAGCATGAGGTGAGGACATAGACAAAGCCACCATCAGCATGAGGTGAGGACATGGACAAGCCACCATCAGCATGAGGTGACGACGTGGACAGGCCACCATCAGCCATCAGCATGAGGTGAGGACATGGACAAGCCACCATCAGCATGAGGTGAGGACGTGGACAAGCCACCATCAGCCATCAGCATGAGGTGAGGACATGGACAAGCCACCATCAGCCATCAGCATGAGGTGAGGACATGGACAAGCCACCATCAGCCATCAGCATGAGGTGAGGACATGGACAAGCCACCATCAGCATGAGGTGAGGACGTGGACAAGCCACCATCGGCCATCAGCATGAGGTGAGCACGTGGACAAGCCACCATCGGCCATCAGCATGAGGTGAGTCTGTGGACAGGCCACCATCGGCCATCAGCATGAGGTGAGGACATGGACAAGCCACCATCAGCCATCAGCATGAGGTGAGGACATGGACAAGCCACCATCGGCCATCAGCATGAGGTGAGGACGTGGACAAGCCACCATCAGCCATCAGCATGAGGTGAGGATGTGGACAGGCCACCATCGGCCATCAGCATGAGGTGAGGACGTGGACAAGCCGGGTGGCAGGCAGTGGCCAGGGCAGGACGTCAGACGCCTCGGGTGCGGGCAGCGGGCTGTGCGGTGATGGGAAGGCTGTTTCCGTGGCCCCTCAGTCCCGCTGCAGGGCGGCGGCAATGCCCGCGTCGCCTCGGGGAGGGGAGGCCCGCCGAGGCCTCACCGCGTAGGAACGCCTTTCTCAGCAGACACTCCCCACGGGGACGTCAAACGGATTGCACCCATTTCCCCCTTTCCCTTCCTTCTGTGGACGGATTTCAGAGGATAGACATAGGACTTAGAGACAGGTAACTTGTAGAGCGGCCCACATTCCCTGGCCGTTTCTTCCAGAGAGTTTTCTCTTCAATTTTCGTTCTATGCAGACACCGGAGTTGCATGTTCCTCACTTACATGTGACCGTATGTGTCCCTGGTGTGTGTGGCGCGTGCTGCGTCCAGCTTTGGAGCGGGTTGGGAAGCGTGTGCACGCTGAAGTACATGAGTAAACAGTCACGCAGGAGAGTGAGTGAACAGCATGTGCCCCAGGCGCCCGTTCTTCGTTACCCTCGGGCCTGGGGGGAGGGCGAGGCCCGGGCCCGCCTCGAGGCCCCGAGGACGCTGGCCCCGAGCGGCTGGTGAGCCTGGTGCCACGGACTCCAGAGGCCCCTCCCGCCCGTCCGGCTCGCGGGAGAAACGTCCACGGAGCCGGCCGTGCCAGGCGCACAGCAAGGGCCCCTTCACTGTTTGCATCAACAACAGCCACTTCCCGTGCGGGCAGGAGAGGCAGCTCCTCCCATCCGTGCGTGTGTGCGTGTGCGTGTGCATGTGTGCGGGTGTGTGTGTGTGTGCGGGTGTGTGTATACACGCCTCAGCAGAACACACTGTGTTGTCTTTCCTGGGAATTCTGCCCCCACCTGGAGGAGACACACGGACGGGGGTTTCAGTCCTTTGCGTGGATGCAGAAGGCAGAGGTCCATCGTGGGCAGATAGGGTGCCCAGTTAGAAATGCGAGCAGAGCTCTGACCGCCCAGGTCGTGTGATTCATTGGCAAACGCTGACCCGAGACGTTTAGGGCATCCTGAAGGCCACGCAGGTGCCAGCGCCACGCACAGGACGCCTGGCAAACCTGCGAAACATCGCCGTCCTCCTCCGGCCACGCTCCCGGAGAAGGCCCAGAGTCCCCCTGCCTCGCCAGCCCGCTTCTCGCGGGCCTGGGCCGAGCCCACGGAGGCCTCTCTGGATGCTCCCAGACGGTTCTCTCTGAAACACTGTTCAATCCCTTCATGGGAAACTTCTGTACAGGAAGCTCCTGCTGAGCTCTGAGAGCGATGCAACGATTGGGAAAGAGCATCGCCAGGGACTGCATGCCCGTGTCCTCCCCAAGTTCCTGGTGGAGCCCCACCGCCCAAGGTGATGGCATTTGGAGGTGGGGCCTGTGGGAGGCAGGCAGCTGAGACAGGCCCCGAGGCTGGGCCTCCAGGACGGACTTGGTGTCCCGGTGGGAACAGGAAGAGAGACAGCTGTCGCCCGAGCACACAGAGATCGTGTGCACTCACAGACAGAGGGCGGCCGCCCACAAGCCAAGAGAAGAGGCCTCCGAAGGCCACCTCCCTGGCTGCACCTCGACATCGGCCTTGCAGCCTGCGGAACTGGGAGCGACAGATTTCTTCCGTCTAAGCCACCCCATCTGTGGGGTTTTGTGATGGCAGCCGGGCCTGACTTGGTACGGTATTCTCCTCAACAAGTTTCAAAGGAGACAAATGTGTGAGCACCCCGATGTATCATAAAAAACCCACCACATAAGAGATAAAATGTACAATAGGCGTGCTTATTAATTTCCAAACTTTTCCTTCCCCCGCCTCGACATGCTCATACGATTGGGAGCTCCAAGGGGCAGTGGTTCCTGTTTTGCTCACAGCTGGGTCCCCAGGACCCAGAATAGTACCTGGCACGTAGTAGGTACTATTGTTTGTCAAAGAAAAGCAAAGTGTTGAGTGACAGAAAGCTAACGTAAACAAGTCCTAACAGAAAGGATCAGAGATCACGCCAGAAAGAAGGGCTGTGGCGTCCCGCAGAGAGGAGATGGAGCCTGGGAGGTCGGTCGGTCACTGGGAGGACGTGCCACGGGGGCGGCCGGGCATTGGGGGGCATGTCTGAAAGCAGAGCACCGAGACTTAACCCATTGCGGACGGATCATGAGAATCCTCGTGTTTTCCTGTTCCACGGTGTTTTGCAAAGTCTCACACTTTAAAAAGATATGAGCTTGTAAGAACATGTAATACACGACTGCAAAATGCAATGGGCATTTACTTTCAAGGGGCACCTTTAACATGTATGTAAGACGTGTTTTGTGCTCGTTCAACAGAAACTTACCCGGCCGCTGGGCAAAGCGAGCGACAAAACCACGGGTCCGCCGTGTGATCAACACGAGTGGGGCCCGGAGTCAGGTCCTGAGGAAGCCTCCTGAGCTTTCCAGGTTCCTATTGCGGGTGCTGGGCCCCTGGAGCGAGATAAGAGGCGCTCTGAAACAGGGATGCGCTGTGGCACACGCACTCGGAATGTACTCCCTCCACACACACCTTTCAGAGATCAAGGAAGATACAGCAACCTAAGGACTCCTGCGGTAACACCAACTCACGCACCACGCACACCAACGTCTGCTTACCTCCAGGTCATCCGACCGGTTCTCAAACTGCTGGGACTACGGAACCTTGTCCTCAGGGGCCACCTTTCACCGGGTGGCTGGAGGCTCTCCTGAGTCCACTTTACCTCCAGTTACCGGAATCATGGGGTCTGGATTCCGTCCAGTGAGGAGTTCATCAATGCAGGGCTTAATGCAGAGACCGGAATTCCAGTCTCGCTGGCAACTAATCCAGGCGAGTTATTCAACCTCCATGAGCTTTTTGTTGTTGTTGTTGTTGTTGTTTTGCAGCTGCAAAGTGAAGAGATTGAATGAGGCCCTCTTTAGCGTCTACGATGTTTGCTCAACTATTCCCAGCGGGAGCCCACGCTTCAGCTCAGCAGGAAGAATGACCTTGAGATCCGAGGACAAGATGACCTCAGTCGGGGGATGATGTTGCAACTTCCTCAGAGACCCGCGTCCAGGCCCTGACACGTCTCCCTCCTCCCTGGATACAGGCTGTCCGTCCTGACACTCACCAGTCCGCTCCGCCTTCCCTCCTGGCCTGCTTCCCGGGACGCAGGTGGGCTCTCTGGTGTTGGCTCGGTCATGACATGTTGCCAATAAGTTTGAAAAAAAAACAACAACTGTTGAGGTCAACACTCTTCTCCAGATGCTAAGCCTTTTCCACACCGCAGTCCAGTTTTCGGAGCCGTCGAGGGCGCTATTCCCGATCGCTATGATTAACATATGGATACATGTGAGCGTGACAAATAAACATTATACGAAATAGCACTAGACAGTCCAGTCCACCGTTTAAAACGTGACCGATTTAAATGGCTTAAAGCAGCACTTACGCTTGATAATATCACCCGAGGACACAAAATAGTACAAGAGCCCTGACTGTTACATAATGAAACAGATACTGCGTCTCTACTCCTTTTCATCCACAACCTGACAGAGCGTGCATTTTGTATTTATCTATGTGGGTAAACAATATTCTCCCCGATCAAAATTCAAAATGGAAGGAAGATAAGAAACGACAGTGTCCCTCCAACATCACACCTTCCCACTCCTATTTTCTCTTCCCCAATAAAACCCGTGCTTAGCTTTGCCTTAGATACACTACACTGGGGAGGACATATTTGCCAATGATATATCTAATAAGGGGTTAATATCCAACATTTATAAGGAACTCATAAAACTCAACACCCCAAAACCCAAGCAATCCAATTCAAAAATGGGTAAAGGGCCTGAATAGACACTTCTCCAAAGAGGACATACAGAGGTACGTAGACAAATGAAAAGACGCTTAAAGTCACTCAGCATCAGAGAGATGCTCATTAAAGCCACAGTGAGGTGGCACCCCACCCCTGTCAGAATGGCTATCAGGAAGTCAACTAATAAGTGCTGGCGAGGATGTGGCGAAAAGGGAACCCTCGTGCGTTGTTGGTGGGGATGCAGTATGGAGTTTCCTCAAAAGATTAAAAACGGAACTGCCTTATGAGCCTGCGATTCAACTCTGGAAATACGTCTGAAGAAACCCGAAACACGAATTCAAAAACACACATGCACTCGTGTGTTCACGGCAGCGTTATTTACAACAGCCGAGAGCTGGGAGCCGCCCAGGTGCCTAAGGAGACGATAGATGAAAAGGCTGTGGGACATGTACCCCATGAAGCAGTACCCAGCTGTGAAAAGAAGGAAACCTTTCCCTTTGCGACGGCACGGAGGGACCTGGCGAGCATTATGCAAGTGAAATAGGCCGCTCAGAGAAAGACAAGTACCGCGTGACCTCACTTACAGGTGGAATCTAATGAACACATAAACTAACAAACACAATAGAAACGGACTCATAGATACAGAGAACAAAATGACGCCCGTAAGAGGGGAGGGGTTTGGGGGGGATAAGGATTAAGCAAACAATCAAACCCACCAAACTCAGACACAGATGACAGCAGGGTGATTGCCAGAGAGAAAGGGGGTGGGGGGAGGGGGGGAGAGGGTAAAGGGGGGATACGTGGTGATGGAAGGAGATTTAACGTGGGGTGTTGGACACACAGTACAACATACAGATGAAAAAAAGAAAAAATGTATTCGTGTGTACAAGGAAATACCTGTTTATTTCTCCAATGCTTTGCTCCCAACCATCATCTGTCCCCACGGTTTTTGGCGCTGTACCTATCACACCTGTGGCAGGAGCGGGCAGGACCCGCAAGGCCATCCGGCCTCCCAGAGTCACCCTGAGGTCTGACCCGTATCGACGGACCTGCCGGCCGCCTCCCGCCCGCGGGTGCCACATTGCATCTTTACGGTTTTATGGGTGCTACGGCACAAAGCGGGCTGGGGAGGTCTAAAACGTGGAGCTTCCCAAAGCCGCTTGGTTTTCAGTTCGTTTTCCCTCTGCACGTGGCTCTCTGCCTTCAGGCCTCTCCTACCGCTTTTCACATTCACGTGTGTGACTCTGGTTTTTATTGTCACCCGAGGATATGGTTATTGAGTTTTAGAGAGAGAGGAAGGGAGAGAGGGAGAGGGAGAGAGAAACATTGATTTGTTGTTCTGCTTACTTATGCACTCATCGGTGGGTTCTTGCACGCGCCCTGACGGGGCATTGAACCCCGCAGCCTTGGTGTAAGGGGCTGGTGCTCTCACCCGGAGCTGCCCCGTGCGGAGCTGACTCCACGTGGCAGGGGCCGGACACGGTGTAGGAAGCCTCGGGGCTGTGCTCACAGTGTGTGTGGGGGGCCTGCCTGCCTGCGCCCGGGGGAGCACAGACCGCACCTGCTGCTGCAGGTGGTGGCGCGCCTGCGTGTTTGGTCCGGTCCCGTCTGCTGCTCTCTCAGGGAAGTAAGAAAGCGGGTCCAGGGCCAAGTTCAAGGCGCTCAGGGCTTGGCTGGCCGCCAGGCTCCCGGGTCGCTGGGTGAGGGACGGCGGGGCCTGTGCACAGCGCGGCTGGGCGGGGAGCAGGTCCCCCCTGGCCGGCGCTCAAGGCCAAGGCCAAGTCCGCCTGTGCGCTCTCATTGAGCCGAACAAGGACGGCGGTGCAGCTGCTAATGATGTCCCTGCGACACTGAGGGGCCGCCATAGTGATGGCAGGCGGCTGCCAGAGAACCCTGCGGGCGGGAGCCTCTGAAAGGACAGGAAAGTGACACTCACAAGTCGGTGCCCAAACACCCCCGGGGGGAGGGGGGGACAGAGTGTCACGGATCCATATAAAGAGGGAAATGCAAATCAGTCGTCCTCGGGGGGGCTAAACAAATTATATTAAACCAACAAATAATTACCGGTCCCAGTATTTGCAACCCACTGTGCTGGGAGCCAGAGCCGGGGCGGGGGTGGTGGGCAGGGGCGGGGAGGGGGCGCCGTGACAAGACGGGGGTGGGGGGGGTGGGAGGCTGAGTGCAGGCTGGGCTCACAGCCCAGCTCCCAGCTTTACAGCAAAATTGGGCAAAGTTACTTGTCCTCCTGCAAGTCGGAGCCCCGTTTGTAAAGTATGTAAAATGCTGCTTGCCACGAGGTGAGAAGAAAATGAATGAAAGAAATCAAGCGTACTCAGCAGAAAATTTGGGAAAGAGTTAAAACCATAAAAATGCAGAGACGAAATATCTTCAGCTCCTCTCCCAGAAAGCCAATATTGACAGCTGAAATATTTTTTAAGGGTTTTCCCGGTGCGTTTTTCAGAGGGATTGAATTCGGATCGCACACCTGGAAACTCGGCCTTGGAGAACGAGTCTGATTTGAAAGCCGCCGGCAGCTCGGTAAATGGCGTTTTGAGAGTTGCATTGACAGACTGTGACTTCATTGCCTCTGACTATATTGTAAAGAACCTTCAGTGTTTTCTTCAGGAACGAGAGCCTAGGTTGAACATATTTGGCTTAAATACTTGTCCCCATTTCAGCTTATTTCCTTAGAAGAAACGGATTCCTCAGGAGAATGACTGCGTCACTATGTATGAAAAGTAACACGGTTGTTGTTAGTGATATTGCCCCGGTTCTCTGCAGGGGAGGCTGGCCTGGCTCTCCGGCGGTCTCTGAGGGCGCCGGGTCGCTCTGGCCGGGATCCTCGTCTCTTTCATCGCTGGGCCTGAGCGCTTCAAACCATCCCATTTTTAACGGGGATGTTTTTATAAAGAGGAAGCTGATATCTTTCCAATGCCTCCCATTAGTGATTTATTTTACGTTGTGGTTTGCTGGTTCATGCCTTTTGCTTAGAAGATGACTTTATGTAAAATCACTGCGTCAGTGATTTGGACAAACTCAGCCCCTCAAACAACTGGAACCTGTGACCTGCTCGAGAGCCTCGGAGAGCCAGCCGCTCCGCGGACCACCGGCCAGGAGGCAGCGGGACCGGGCGGCCAGGTGAGCCTGCGGTTAGGGGTCCTCGTTTCGGGGGTCCTCGTTTCGGGGGTCCTCCGCTGGTCTCGGAGAGAGCGGCTGAGCTGCCATCGGGGAGGGCTCCTGGGGACAGCGGCTCCAGCCCCACCGAGGAAGGAGGAAAGCTGACGGACACCCTCCCCTTGTGTGACACCCACGGGGCGACCTGCACCAAAGGCAGGGCTCACCAGGGACCCCGTCCGGCTGGGATCGTGCCCGTCCCGGACACGGGGTCACCGAGGGCCAGTGGCCGCATCTGCAAAAGCACGTGTCAGTCGCCCTCAGCTGGACCTGCCCCCTCCAGACGGCTGTCCGCCGCGGGGTCCGCACGGCATCTTCCCTTCCTCACTCAGACTGGCCCGGCCCACCTCGTCCCTCAGCATGGACGGAGCGGCCACCCCACGGTCCTGGTCCCCCCGGTCCCCCCCAGGCCCCTCTCACTTCCTGCCCGGCCTCCCACCCGCGGCACCCACCACGCACAGCCCAGAGCTGGGAGCTAACGCCTGCGGGAGCCTCCGTTGCCCGTGGCGATGGAGGTGGCTGCGTGCCCCCACTTCCCTCCCCCGGAAACACATTTCATAAAGCCCCCGGGAGGTCGGGCGGCCTGAGCCACACCGGGAGCCACCGGGCACAGCTGGCTCGCACCGGCTTCTCGCTCCTGTCTCCTGGGATCGCTTTCCAAGTAAAGCGTGAGGCTCAGCGCTGCTTGGGGGGCGCCAAACGAACACACGGTCTCAGAAGGACGCTCACACACCAGGTCCTCGGGATGGGGCGCTGGAGGGGGGCCGCTCGCGCTCAGCGGGCAGCAGGGACACCCTGTGGGGTGTGGGGGAGAGGGGCTTGCCCCTGGGGTAAGTCAGCGACAGAAGGGCCATTTATTCCTCTTTAACCCGGGCGGCGCTCACCCCCACCGCCTCCAAGGCCTCCAGGGCCTGTGCCCTGTGAGGAGCCCGGAGCCCACACTCGGCCTGGCTCGTCGCTGGGAGAGGACGTGTGTCGTCCCTCCCACGCCGGCCGGTGTGGCTCGGAGAGAGGCGCGAGGCGGGCCGGGAGCGAGCTGCCGACGGCGGGGGCGAGGCTGAGGATGAGACCCTCTCCACGCGCTTCCAAGAAACGCTCTCCATCAGCTGCCGACCCTGAAGAATGAGGCAGCCCGTATCCTCCTCCAGTACCTCCCCGACGGCCACTGCTGTCTCCGTTAGATTATTGCTTCATCTTCCTCCTCGGCCTGGGACCGAATCTCCCCCAGAGAAGGAACTGCCCTCCGAACACGCATCGCGGCCACAGCCTGGTTCCCGCTCTCACCCACACGCGGATCGCTGCCTGGGCCCGAGGCGGCGAGGGCCAGCGAGGACGGGGGACGCTGAAGGGACGCGATGCGCCTGTGGAGAGAGGGGGAGCACGCCTTCACCGGGGGCGCATTCGGAGCTGACCTCTGACCTCAGAAGGACGCCTTCGAGCCTGGGACACACACCTTCGCTTGCGGGCCCGCCAGGACCCGGAGCTCAAGGCCCGGCAGGTGCGGCCCCGGCCCGCCCTCCCGGCCTGTGTCCCGGTGACGGGCACGGAGGCCCGTGCCAGCGGCCGGAGCTGGGCGGCGGCGCTTTGTGAAAGGGCCGGGGGAATGCTGATGTCAGTCCTCGCCGAGTCCCGGAGCACAAAGGGGAGCGAGCACAGCCGGGCCCCGGGCTTTGTGTGCGGTGACGGGGAGCGAGGGGCGCCCGCAGCGAGTGCGTTTCCACGTGAGCGCGTCTGCGTGTGTCTGCGTGTCTCGAGCGGCAGCGCCGGCCTCCGGCTTCTGTTACGGCTCCCCTCGGGGCGTGCCGTCGGGCGGAGGAGGAGCACTGGGAATGGCGGCGGTAAAAGGGGAGAACTGGCCGTCATCAGCACCGGCTGGTCACCG
This sequence comes from Eptesicus fuscus, assembly GCF_027574615.1. NCBI lineage: Eukaryota > Metazoa > Chordata > Mammalia > Chiroptera > Vespertilionidae > Eptesicus > Eptesicus fuscus. The sequence continues at coordinate 2,970,974 of NC_072486.1, read as the reverse complement.
CGTGCCTCTCCTTGTCACGCGTGCCGTGGGTCACACTAAAAGCCCCGGGCAGTCGCGGGTTTCCGGGAAGGAATGAGCCCTCTTCCAAAGTCCACCCCACGAGTACATCCCGGAACTAGCTGCCGTGATCCGGGTCCGTTTCCATTCCTGCTGTGAGTTCCCGTTGGAGGAGGCGAGCCTCAGGGCAGGGGGCGCCGGGAGGGCTGGGTGAGCTGTGTCTCAGGAACACTGGCTGACGGCCTGTCTGGTTCTGATAAGAAAACACTCTACAAACAGGGTATTGTAAACATAAAAAATGTCATACTAACCTCAAGGACCATTCACACACACACACACACACACCTGAGCCCCACTAAATCCCAGGGCAACGCGCCTGCTCACAACGCTGTTTGACACTGTGTCAGCACGCACTCCTGCAAATCAGGAAAAACTGAGGACGTCAGGGGCTGCTCCCTGAGCGGGAGGAATCATGAAACATCAGGAAGAGCGGCACGATATTCTCATAAAGATACGTTAGCGTGGTCTTCTGCACGGTTATGTCTTGGTCAATTCATTTTCCTTCTTAATAGGAGCAATACGGTCATCTCTTTCCTCTGTTGCAATTGCCAATTGATGAAAAGGGATCGAAAAGCAGCCTTTTAGTTTTTTTAAAAAAACACAGATAATAGCTTTTAACGCAAACAACCTCTGCACGGCGCGCGGCTGAGGTTAGCGCGGCAGCTCCGTGGCAGGCTCGGCGCCGGCAGCTGTGTGCGCGGAATCGGTGAGTCGTGAGCCCTCGGGGCAGGAGGTCACTGCAGCCCAGGGCAGGCCCTTTCCTGCGAGCAGAGCCGGGCTGCCCTCGAAATGCTTGCCGCAGACCCCGGCCTCGGCCCCGCTTTCCGTCCAGCCGGAAAGCCACGCTGCCTGGAGCTGTAGTGGCCAAGAGCACGGCTCCCGGCCTGTGCCTGAGTCAGGCCCCCGCCCCGGCCCGG